>NW_026892776.1:671780-1343560 GCF_033815535.1 Pezoporus flaviventris | reverse complement strand
TGGTACAAGTCTGTGTCAGCTCCCCAGCACTGAGCAGGGGATAATCTGGGGGCTCCAGGGGTACCCTGGTTTATGTTCAGTGTCTGGAATGGGAGCTAGGTTCAGCTCTGAGAGCAGGAGCAGGAATACCGGCTGAGCCGAGCCTTTCAGAGGTCCGAAGGGATAAGATGGACCAATTCCAGGCTGCCCATCAACTCAATAATAATGTCAGAAATGCCAAGCCTCTGTCCAAGCATCCCACCAGCAACGGGAGCAAAATCACAGCTGGGGGATCCCGGTGCAAAGGTGAAAGGTGGGAGCAGAGGGGAGAGCAGGATGCTGGTCCTGCTGCGCTGGCCAGGAGGAGGCAGAGCACAGTGCACAACGGGTGGCTCCGTGTCGTGGTTTAAGCCCAGGACACGCAGTCTCCTGCTCCCCCCCCCCCCCCCCCCCCCCGACCTTTCTTCCCCCCCCCAACTCGTGGAGGGATGGGAAGGAGAATGGAAGGAATGTAACTCCCACGGGCTGAGATAAGAGCAGCCCAGTAACTAAGGTATAGCACAAGTCACTGCTGCTGCCACCAATGATAATAAGGGGAATAACACGGGAAGAGAATACAATACCACCCGCTGACTGATACCAATACCTAACGAGACCCAGCACAGAGCTGACTCTTCTGGGTAGCTCTCAGTTACATCCTGGCCATGACGTGCTGTGCTATGGAACACCTTTGGTCAGTTCGGCTCAGGTGTCCTCTCCCTGTTCCTCCCAGCTTCCCCTCCTCCCTGGCAAAGCATGAGGCTCACAAAGTCCTTGGTCAGACTAAACATTAGTGAGCAACAACTAAAACCATCATCGTTATCAGTGCTGGTCCCAGGCTGAAAGTCAAAAACACAGCGCTTCAGCTACTAAGAAGGAGAAAAATGACTGCTACTGCTGATCCCAGGACACTCGGCCTTGCAGGGAGCTGTGGGTGAGGCTATGTGGTCCAAGGACGAATTCAAGTGTGAAAACTCTAACAAGAGAAGGCTAAAACTATCAGCACACGCTCCCCACAGCATCCCCGGAATGAAACGCAGTGCTAAGAGCAAACCAGCTTGCATCGTGGGGTAGCTAAACCAGATAAACACACAAGAAATGCATGGGAATTACCAACCCACAACGGTACTAAGGCATGCACACACACAGATGTAGGATCGCAGCCACTCCTCCCATCAGAGAACACCAGCAAGCACCATTTGAAGGCGACAGAAGCCTTGAAGCCCCATAACATGCTGGTGGATAGAGCAATAAAGCGGGTGCTCAGCATCATCCGTGATTGACCACTTAGTCAGGGGACCTGAGATGCCAAGGCAGAAAGCTGTTGGTGGGCATCACCTACGACCAGGGGACACCAGCACAGCCCCATTAGCAGGGCAATTCACCTAAACCTCCATGTGTGCAGTGCATCTTTGGGGAGGGTTACAGTTAGGGTTAAGGGTTAGGGTTAGCTATGGTTAGGGATAGAGCTAGGAGTTAGGGTAAGGGTTAGGGAGGCCTAAGGAGGGCCCCCCTATAGACCTGGGGAGTCAAGGGGGGGCTCAATACACACGTAGGAGGGTTAAGGAGGGACCCACAGCAGAATCGGGGGGTTAAGGGGTGGACCATGCCATTCCCATGCCTGAGGAACCCTAATGCAGACTGCGGGTTCCCCCCTAGGGCACGAGTGACCCCCGTGGAGCCTGGTGGGTGCCGCAGCCCCCACCCAGATAAGCAGCGGAGCCGGGGTGGGCCCCACTTTGGTCGTTGCCCCTTTAAGGCCACCCGGGGCTCGGCCCTCGCGGAAGGGGCGTGGCCAGGCTGGCGCGGGAAGGGGGCGTTTTCCCGCGGTGTTGGGGGGGGGGGTACGGGAGGAGCGAGCGCGCGGCCATGGCGGTGTTGGGGTACTGGGACATCCGCGGGGTGAGCGCCATGGGGGGGGGCTCTGGGGGTCCCCTGAGTCTTAAAGGGGGGTCCTCATGCAATTAGAGGGGGGCTTTGGGGGTTCCTCCTTGGGGGGGGGCCATGCTCTTGCAGTGGCACCGTGGGGGTCGTCGTGCACTTAATGGGGGGCTCTGGGAGTCCCTCTGCTATTAGAGGGGGGCTATGGTGGGATCTTTGCACTTGGCGTGGGGGGGGGGGGTGCAGGGGTCCCTTGAGTCTGACAGGGGGGGTCCCCATGCACTTGGAGGGGTCCTCTGGGGTTCCTTCTGCGCCCGGAGGGGATTGTGGGAGGCCCCCTGCTCTTGGAGGGGGTTTTGGGGGCCCCCCTGGTTTTGCGGGGGGGGGGGGTCTGGGGTTCCCTTTGCTTGGGGGGGGTTCCCATGCACTTGGGGGGAGCTTTGGGGGTCACCCTGGTTTTGCGGGGGGGGGGGTCTGGGGTTCCCTCTGCTTGGGGGGGGATTCCCATGCACTTAGAGGGGGGGCTCTGTGGTCCCCATGGTCTTGCAGGATGGGCTCTGGGACTCCTTATGCACTTAGGAGGGGGCTCGTGGGGGGGTTGCAGCTCTCCCCAGTCCGTGCCTCAGTTTCCACATGTGGGGGTGTATGTGGGGGGGTCTCATTGATCGCTGCCCCCCCCCCCCAGCTGGCCCACGCCATCCGCCTGCTGCTGGAGTACACAGAGACCCCCTATGAGGACAAGCTCTACAGCTGCGGGGAAGGTAAGTGGGGGCCAGAGGGGGCACATGTCAGCCTCAGGCCTTTGGGTATACATGGGGCTACCCCACACCCCCAAACCCCTCCATGTCCTTCCAGCTCCTGACTATGACAAGAGCCAGTGGATCAATGAGAAGGAGAAACTGGGCCTGGACTTCCCCAATGTAGGTGGTGTTGCTGGGGGGGGGGGTGGTTGGGGGGTGTTTTGGGGGGTGTGGCCTCATGTCCCAGTGGCCCCCCAGCTCCCCTACTTCATCGATGGGAAAGTGAAGCTGACGCAAAGCAACGCCATCCTGCGCTACATCGCCCGCAAGCACAAGATGTGTGAGTGCAGGGATGGGGTGGGATTGGCTTGGACTTGGGTTGGGTTGGGTTGGGATTGGGTTGGGATTGATTTAGAGAGGGGTTGGGCTTGGACTTGGACTTGGGTTGGGTTGGGCTTGGGTTGGGATTGATTTGGAGAGGGGTTGGACTTGGCCTTGGGCTTGGGTTGGGTTGGGATTGACTTGGAGAGGGGTTGGACTTGGCCTTGGGCTTGGGTTGGGTTGGGATTGATTTGGAGAGGGGTTGGACTTGGCCTTGGGCTTGGGTTGGGATTGATTTGGAGAGGGGTTGGGCTTGGCTTTGGACTTCAGCTGGGTTGGGCTTGAGTTGGGTTGGGTTTGACTTAGAGGGGGGTTGGGCTTGGGTTTGGGCTTGGATTGGGTTGGGTTGGATTTGGGTTGAGCTTGGATTGGGATTGACTTGGAGAGGGGTTGGGCTTGGCCTTGGATTTAGGTTGGGTTGGGTTTGGAGTGGGATTGGGCTTGGGTTGAGTTAGGCTTGAAGTGGGGTTGGGTTTGGGTTGGGATTGACTTGGAGAGGGGTTGGACTTGGAGTGGGATTGACTTGGGTTGCGGTTGGCCTTGGCCTTGGAGTTGGGTTTGGGGGTGGGGGCCCCCACGCAGCACTCATGTCCCCCCCATAGGCGGTGAGACGGATGAGGAGATCCTGCGCGTGGACATGCTGGAGAACCAGGTCATGGATTTCCGCATGAGCCTGGTCATGGTCTGCTACAACCCCGACTTCGTGAGTGCCCCCACGGCGCTGGGTGCCCCACGGCGGCGTCCCCGTGTGGGGCAGGGGCTCTCGGTCCCCTGGGGGCTCCTCTCCACCGCTGTGTCCTGCAGGAGAAGCTCAAGCCGGGTTACCTGGAGCAGCTCCCGGGGAAGCTGAAGCTCTTCTCCACCTTCCTGGGGGACAGGAAGTGGTTTGCAGGCGAGAAGGTACAGCCGGGACTCCGGGGGGTGGCCGTGGGTGCTGGGGGGGGGTCTGTCCCCACGCTGGCCCTCACCACAACCCCGTTGTCCCCAGCTCACCTTCGTGGACTTCCTCATGTTCGATGTGCTGGACCAGAACCGCATCTTCGAGCCCAAGTGCCTGGAGCCCTTCAAGAACCTCAAGGACTTCATGGACCGCTTTGGGGTGAGCAGGGACACCCCGGGCATCACCTTTGGACACCCATGGGTTGGGGGTGCCCCACTGGGACATGGTCCTCATGCTGCCTTTGCCCCCCCCTCCATAGGCCCTGGAGAAGGTGGCTGCCTACATGAAGTCCAGCCGCTTCCTGAAGATGCCCATCAACAACAAGATGGCCAAGTGGGGCAACAAGAAGGAGTAGGGGCTCGGTGTGGGGCTAGGAGGGGGGGTGCTCACCTGACCCCTCCCAGCACCCTCATTGGGGGGGGCGGGGGAGTGGGCAGTGCTGATTTGAGGTCCTCCAACACAATAAAGTGCTTTAGTTGTGGCACCCTGAGCCCTCCAAGTGCTGTGGTGTCAGGGTGGGGGGCGCCGGGCTTGTCCCCCCAGCATGGGGGTGAGTGGGGACATCCCTGCCCCATGGCCATTGTCACCCCCTTTGGCATGGGTTGGTCTGGGGGGGCAGAAGCTCAGCCCCGTGGGGTTCCTCATGCACGTAGTGGGGGCTCTCTGGGGGTCCTTATGCCCTTAGAGTGGGGGCTCTGGGGTTCCTTCTGCTCCTGGAGGGGGGGCTGTGGGTGTCCCCGTTGTCTTGTAGGGGGCTATAAGGGTTCCCATGCCCCCACTTTGGGCATTGTTTGGTGGGTGCTGCCCATGATGGGGACCCAGAGGTGTCCCTTGGGTGCTGCTGTGCCTCCCCCCCCCCCTCGCATGGTGCACACCCCACTGCCATCACCCTCTTTATTTCCCATACGAAGCACTTTACACTGTGGGGTGCCCCCCCCTCCCTCCACTTCCCTTGGGGGGGTCCCCAAGAGCCCAGTGGCACAGTGCGGGGGTCCCAGCAGCTTTGTGTCATTGGGGGGGACCTGTCCCCCAAAGAGCGGATGTCAGATTGGGAGGGACACCCCTGGGGGGGTTGGGGTGCCCCCCTCCAGCCCCCCCAATCCTGCAGTGCCTGTGGGGCTCCATCCTGAGGGTGCTCGGGATCCATGGGGGGTCAGTCCGTGGGGCCCATCTGCAGGGAAGGGGAAGGGGTCGGTCTATGCTGGGGGCAATGGGGGAGGGTGCAGGGGGTTATGGGGGATGCAGGGGGGGTATGGGCGGTGCAGGGTTTATGGGAGATGCAGAGGGTTATGGGGGTGCAGGGGGCTGTGGGGGGTACAGGGGTTTATGGGGGATGCTGGGGGCTATGGGGGGTGCAGGGGGTTATGGGGGATGCCGGAGGCTATGGGGGGTGCAGGGGGTTATGAGGGTGCAAGGGGGCTATGGGGGGTGCAGGGGGTTATGGGGGATGCCGGGGGCTATGGGGGTTGCAGGGGGTTATGGGGGTGCAAGGGGGCTATGGGGGATGCCGGGGGCTATGGGGGGTGCAGGGGGTTACGGGGGATGCCGGAGGCTATGGGGGGTGCAGGGGGTTATGAGGGTTGCCGGGGGGCTATGGGGGGGTGCAGGGGGTTATGGGGGTGCAAGGGGGCTATGGGGGATGCCGGGGGCTATGGGGGGTGCAGAGGGTTATGGGGGATGCCGGGGGCTATGGGGGTTGCAGGGGGTTATGGGGGTGCAAGGGGGCTATGGGGGATGCCGGGGGCTATGGGGGGTGCAGGGGGTTACGGGGGATGCCGGAGGCTATGGGGGGTGCAGGGGGTTATGAGGGTTGCCGGGGGGCTATGGGGGGTGCAGGGGGTTATGGGGGTGCAAGGGGGCTATGGGGGATGCCGGGGGCTATGGGGGGTGCAGGGGGTTATGGGGGTGCAGGGGTTTATGGGGGATGCCGGGGGCTGTGGGGGGTGCAGGGGGTTATGGGGGATGCCGGGGGCTGTGGGGGGTGCAGGGGGTTATGGGGGATGCTGGGGGCTGTGGGGGGTGCAGGGGGTTATGGGGGGATGCAGGGGTGCTAGGGGGGGTGCAGGGGGTTATGGGGGGGGTGCAGGGGGTTATGGGGGTGCAGGGGTTTATGCGGGATGCCGGGGGCTGTGGGGGGTGCAGGGGGTTATGGGGGTGCAGGGGTTTATGGGGGATGCCGGCGGCTGTGGGGGGTACAGGGGGTCATGGGGGTTCCCTCACCCCCAGGGTCGCGCGGGCCGAGGACAGCTTGAAGTGGAGGCGCCGCCACTCCTCGGGGCACACGGCGCGGAGCTCGGCAGCGCTCATCTGCAGGAGCTGCTGCCCCCGGAGAGCCCCCAGGCACCGAACAGTGCTGCGGGGACCGGAGGGGAGGGAGGGGGACGGGGGGAGAGGGAGGGGGGGGATGGAGGGAGGGAGGGGGGGAGGGATGAAGGGGGGGGGGGGGAGGGAGGGATGGAAGGAAGGAAGGAAGGAGGGATGAGGGGAAGGATGGAGGGAGGGATGGAGGGAGGGAGGGAGGGGTGGATGGAAGGAGGGAGGGATGAGGGGAGGGATGGAGGGAGGGAGGGATGAGGGGAGGGGAGGGAGGGAGGGAGGGATGAAAGGAAGGAAGAAGGAGAGATGAGGGAAGGGATGGAAGGGATGAGGGGAGGGATGGAGTGAGGGAGGGATGAAGGGAGGGGTGGGTGGAAGGAGGGAGGGATGAGGAGAGGGATGGAGAGAAAGAGGGAGGGATGGAAGGAAGGAAGAAGGACGGATGAGGGGAGGGATGGAAGGAAAGAGGGAGGGATGAGGGGAGGGATGAAGAGAAGGAGGGAGGGATGGAAGGAAGGAAGAAGGAGAGATGAGGGAAGGGATGGAAGGGATGAGGGGAGGGATGGAGAGAAGGAGGGAGGGATGGATGGACAGGCGGATAGACAGAGGGATGGGGGATGCACAGTGAAGGGGTGAGCAGAGCTCGGCCCCCCCCAATGGAGCCCCCACGTTGGTTGCTGGGTGTCAGCTGGGGGGGTCAAGGCTACACCTACATCCGGGAGAAGCCCTTGTCCTGCAGCCAGGCCGTCACCTCGGCGGGGGGGGAGTCGGGGTGCAGGCTGGGGGGGCTGGTCTGGAGCGGGGGACACGGGGTGAGACCCCTGCGCCCCTTCCTGGCGCTGGGAGGGGAACGGGGGGCACCCACCTGGCTGTGCCCCCCCCAGAGGGGCTCCAGGATGTTGCTGGGGACGAAGCCCTTGTCCCCCCGGCCGTCCTGCACCAGCCACCACCTCCTCTGCTGGTCCAGGACCTGGGTGCACGGTGACAATGGGGGACCCTTCCGGCACCCATCATGCAGGGTGCGGGTCCCCATTCCACCCTCCCCAGCAGCACCCATGGTGGGACCCCCTCCTTGGTTCCTACCTGCAGCGTGTCCCCCATCCTGACGCTCAGCTCCTGCGGGTTCCTGCTCTGGAACTCATACAGGACTCGGACCAGCCCCTGCCCAGGGGAGGGAGCCCTGCAGATGGATAGGATGGGGGACCATGAGCATCCATCCAGGGGCTGGCTGATGCCCTCAGCACCCTCAGCACCACTTACGCTTGGCCAGGTTTGTCCCTGCGGCCGGTGCCCGGTGACTGTGCGTTGAGCAGGGAGAAGGGCGAGTGTGGGCTGTGGGATGGGGGCACGGAGGCGGGCGATAGGATGTCCTGGTCCCCTGCACGCTGTACCTGCTCCATGGGGGGGGGCAACCACCCGTCCGAGAAGACGGGGATGTAGCGGGGCACCAGCTCGCTGTCGGGGTACTCTGCCCTGCAGCGGGCACGGGGGGGGGAAGCCGAGTGGGTGCCGTGATCCCCAAACCAAGGCTGGACCCCCCCTAAACCTCGGTGCTGGTGGCGCTGGCCCCCACCTTGTCCTGTTCCAGGCCGTGCCCAGGCTCTTCCATGTGCGGAAGTTGTCGTGGTCCAAGCTCCTCTCCAGCAGCTCCAGCGCTTCGGGCACCAGCAGCGGCGCCTCCACCGATGGGGCCAGGCTGGGGTTGGGGCAATGGGCGAGGACCTGCGGGGATGGGGCTGGAGCAGCACCCCCAGGATGGGGGGGGGGGGGGGGGGGTGACAGCAATCCCCACCCTGTGCACCCCTAGGGGGGGTTTGGGTCCCGCTTTGGGGGCCACTCACAAAGGAGAGGGCGGTGAAGATGAGCCTGAGCAGCTCCTGGGGGTCCGGCTCCCGCACGTGCTGGTGGGTCCGCCCCTGTGTGGAGGGGGTGAGGGTGATCCCACAGAGCCCCCCCCAGCCCCATAGAACCCCTTATTAAGGACGCACCAGGGATGCCCACAAGCCGTGGGGTCACATCCAGCCCTATGGGACCTACCAAGAGGTTAAGGGCGTATTTCACCTTCTGGAAGAAGTCCGTGTAGTCACTCATGGAGGGCAGGGCTGCAGGAGGAAGAAAAGGGGGGGCTGGCACCGGGATGGACCCCCCATCCCCCCCCCCCCCCCCAACGCTGCTCTCCCCTCCAAGCCCTTCCTCATCACCTTTGTTCTTCTTCTTCTTCTTCTTCTTCAGGTCGCTGGTGCTCTCCATGCCCAGGGCTGCCCTCACCCGGTTCATAAAGAGCTCCAGGTCGCTCAGCACATGGTTGAGAACCTCCTATGGGAGCAGGATGAGACCCGGTGGGTGCTGTGGGGAAACACTGGGGTGTCCCCATTGGAGGGGGGAGATGGGACTTACAACATCCCGGTCCACCTCGGACATGACCTGGCTCGAGGGGGTGGTCCGTGGGGTGTCCATCAGCCCTGGGTGAGAGCAGAGGGTCCCAGCTCTGCCCCCCATCACCTCCATTCCTCCCCATGGGGAAACAGAGGCACTGCAGAGCCCCCCCCGACTCACCGTGGTCCAGCCCATGCTGGTCGGACACGGGGGCATCGAGCTTGGGGGTGTTTTCCCATCGGTCTGGGGCCACGGGGGAACCCTGCGAGTACGGGGGGGTTCGGCTGCTCCTGGGCAAGGAGGGATGGGAAAGGGGGAGCTGAGGGGGGGCTGAGGGGAGAAGGAGCCCAGGGATGGGATATGGGGCGGGGGAGAGGGCATGGGGTCATGGGGGGGGGGGAGCTGTGTCCATGAGATGGGGTTGTAGGGGGGTGCTGTGTCCATGGGGATGAGGGTAGATGGAGGCCATGGATGGGATACAGGGGTGTGAGGGGGCATGGTGGTCATGGGGGGGACTGTGCCCGTGGGGAGGGGGTGGGAAGGGGGCTGAGTCTATGGGGATGTGGGGCAGGGATATGAGCCAGGAGCTGGGGTACCGAGGCAAAAGTGGGGGTTCACCCCCCAGGAGGGCAGAGCGGTTCAGCACCCTTTGAGCTTATCCCCTCTCCCCATGGAGACCCCCATGTGGGGGGGGTCAGCTTTGGGGTCACAGGGACGGGGTGGACACCCCCGAGCCCCCCTTACCTGTGCCCATAGAGGCTCCTCTGCTCCTCCTTGCACTGCTTCACCAGCTTCTCCAGGCTGCTCCTCAGCGCCTCTGCCTGCGCAGACCCAGCGCCATCAACCCCAGCACAGCCCGGGGCTGCCCCCCGTTAACCCCCGCCCCATGGTGTGTGCTGGGGGGGGGTCCCAGGGCTCACCCCCGTTCTCTCGCACTGGAAGAGCAGGACGCTGGTGCCGGGGGGGCTCTGCTCCTGCACGGTGATGGCCAGCACGGAGCTGTAGCTGCCGATGGCCGGCGTGGTCCAGCAGCCGTGAACGCTGCCCAGGGGGTAGGCGTCCAGCTCCTCCTGCGGGGGGACACGGGGTGCTCAGCACCCCCCCCCCCCCAGAATGGGCACTGGGGCCAAGGGGGTGCAGGGGCTATAGGGGTGCGATGGGGGATAATGGGGGTGGCAGGGTTAGGGGGGTACAACGGGGGGGATAGGAGGCTTTTGGGGGGCTGTTGGGGGGTGGCTGGGGAAGAGGGGTGAGAGGGGTAGGGGGATGCAAGGGTTGAATATGGTGTTAGAGATGTTGGGGGGCAAATATGGGGATACCAGATGTGTTAGGGATGTTGGCAGGCAAATATAGGGGTACAGAGATAGGGGGATGCCAGATCTGGGGAAGCATCGGATTTAGGGGGTGGAATGTGCCAGGGTGGGTGTCAAGGGCCACACGAGGTGGGTGCTAGGTTGGGGGTGCAGGGGGGTGTTGAAAGGCTGATGTGGGTGCTGGGGTGAAAGGCGGTACTGGGGTTAATGGGGCGCGATGACTGCAGCGGGTGTTGGGGCCAAAGGGGTGCAAAGGGCCATTAGGGGGGTGCTGGGGTTATGGGGATGTCAGAGCTGCTGGGGGACAAGTGGATTTACGGGGGTGCTGGGTGCGGGTGGGTGCTGTGGCCAAGCTGGGTGCCCCGGCCATGGTGGGGGGGGTCCCATCCCTGGGGGTGCCCTGTGCAGGAGGTACCTTGCTCTCCACATCCCTCAGCACCAGCTGCTGGTCCTTGACCTGCAGGATGAGATCCTGCCCCCAGACCCGGCCCTGCGCCTCCAGCGCCCGCAGCCGCGCAACGCAGTCCCAGGCGCTGCGCAGGTCCCCGTCCAGCCGCGCAGTCAGCAGGTGCTGGAGGGGGGGGGACGGACACACACACGGCAATGGGGGTCAGCGGGGGGCACCCCCCACCACCCCCCGGCGCGGTTTGAGGGGGTTTTGGGGGGCTCCCACCTCGACGTGGTGCTGGAAATCGCTCTGGGGCTGGAGCAGGGTCCGGCCGTAGCCCTTGCGCTGGTCTGCAGGGAGGTGTGGGGTGAGCGATGGGGACAGCGTGGGGCCGGGGTTGGGGTGACGGTTTGGGTGCTGCCCGCACTCACTGTAGATGCTTTTCCCGGTGGGGCGGGCGAAGCTGTTGGAGTGGCGCAGGGGGGAGCTGTCCTCGTGCTCCCTCCTAGACGGGACCGATGGAACTTTGTGCCCCACAGCGCGGTCCCCTCTGCCCCACAGCCCCCGGGGTGGTGGTGGTGGGGGGGTCCCCAAGGAGGGGGTACCCGCACCCTCTGGGTACTCACCGCATCGCGGGGCTGCTCCAGCCGCCAAAGGGGTCTCCCATCCTTGGGGGGGGGGGGGGGGAGCGAGGGCGGCTCGATCCTCCCGGGGGGTCCTGAGCTGGGCATGGTCCCCGCGTCACCCCGGGGGTGTCCCCCGCCACCTGCACCCCCCCCTCGGCACGGTGGCATCACCCCAGCCCCCCCCCCCCCCATGGCCCCAGTCCCAGCCCCATGGGGCCCTCGCAGCACCCGGACCCCCCCCGCCGTGCCCCTCGGGGGGGTCCCGCTCTCGGGGTGCCCGCGCTCACCCCAACCCCGGTGCCTCCGGGATCAGCTCTGGGAAGCGCGCCCGGGAGCGTGGCACGGCCCTGACGTCGGCACCGCACCCGCCTGCTCTTTGCTCCCCACGGCATCTGCCCCAAGGCAAAGGGCGGTGACAAAGGGGGGGATGAGCCTTGGTGACGTCCTGGGTGGCAGCACCCAGCCCTGTCCCATAGCACCCAACCCTGTCCTATAGCACCCAGCCCCATCCCATAGCACCCAATTCAGTCCCATAGCACCCAACCCTGTCCCATAGCACCCAACCCTGTCCTATAGCACCCAGCCCCATCCCATAGCACCCAATTCAGTCCCATAGCACCCAATCCTGTCCCATAGCACCCAACCCTGTCCCATAGCACCCAGCCCCATCCCATAGCACCCAGCCCTGTTCCATAGCACCCAGCCCTGTTCCATAGCACCCAACCCTGTCCCATAGCACCCAGCCCCATCCCATAGCACCCAGCCTCGTCCCATAGCACCCAGCCCCATCCCATAGCACCCAATTCAGTCCCATAGCGCCCAATCCTGTCCCATAGCACCCAGCCTCGTCCCATAGCACTCAGCCCCATCCCACAGCACTCAGTTCCTTCCCATAGCACCCAACCCTGTTCCATAGCACCCAGCCCCGTCCCATAGCACCCAACCCCGTCCCATAGCACTCAGCCCCATCCCATAGCACCCATCCCCATCCCATAGCACCCATCCCCGTCCCATAGCACCCAGCCTCGTCCCATAGCACCCAGCCCTGTCGCATAGCACCCAATTCAGTCCCATAGCACCCAATCCTGTTCCATAGCACCCAACCCCGTCCCATAGCACTCAATCCTGTTCCGTAGCACCAAATTCAGTCCCACAGCACCCAATCCTGTTCCATAGCACCCAGCCCCATCCCATAGCGCCCAACCCCATCCCATAGCACCCAGCCCCGTCCCATAGCACCCAATTCTCTCCCATAGCACCCAGCCCCATCCCATAGCACCCAACCCTGTTCCATAGCACCCAGCCCCATCCCATAGCACCCAACCCCGTCCCATAGCACCCAGTCCTGTTCCGTAGCATCAAATTCAGTCTCACAGCACCCAATCCTGTTCCATAGCACCCAGCCCCATCCCATAGACCTCTGGGCCTGGGCCTGGCAGATAAACCTGGGCTCATCCCAAACCCCTGGTGCTGCTGCTGGGACCATTCCATGCTCTTGACCGTGGCACCAGAGCCCGGCCTGGGTTGAAGGGACCTTAAGGTGCTGCAGTTCCAACCCCCTGCCATGGGCAGTCACTCCCAGCCCTGGGTGTCCCCCCCTTCCCCATCCCCATCCCTCGACACCCCCATGAGCATCAGGGACCTCTCTGGCCCTGGTCTTGCCCCCATGGGGGACATGGGATCGCTGCCCCTGGCCTGGGGTCGTATCCATGGCTCTGTCGTCCCCCAGCACCGGGTTTTGGGGTTCATTTGGAGCCTTTTGGCTTCTCTGTGTTGGTCCTTTGGCCTCCTGGGGGGCTGTGATGGACTGTGACCACCGTGTCCCCAAGGAGGATGCAGGGTCCTGTCTGTGCCCCCCCGCTCCCCACAGGCCACCGCACCTGGGCTGACCCATATCTCCATGCTCTTCCCAGACAAACCGGCTCCATCTCGGGGGCACCCCCTCATCCTGCACCTTCGGGGGTGTTTGGGGACCATCGGTGAGCAGGTACGAGCAGAACCGAGGGGGTAAAGGAAACGGGGGGGTGCTGGAAATGTCCCTCAGGAGCCGGGAGGGGGGTGCAGGGCTTGGAGTCGTGCCTCAGTTTCCCCATTGCACGTACGAACAGGGTGCAGTGGCCACCTGCGGCCACCAGGGGACAGTAGATCCCCACATCGCCTCTGGCCCCACAAGTGCGGCTCCCCCCCCATATATAAGGCTCCAGATGTGCAGGGTCCCAGATGTGCCCAGGTCCTGCTGCCACCGCTGACCCCAGCGTGGTCCCTGCCACTGGGGACGCTTATAGGAGCGGACACACACAAGTGGCTGCTGCTTTGTGTGTCCCCCATGGGAGGTTTGGGGTTACAGCACCCCCCAGTAGATATACTGCTGGGGAAGGGAACTGGGGGGGTCCCCTGACATGGTCCCCCTGTTTCCTCCTCCTTAGGGAGAGGGCATCCTTCCTGTGGGAGGGGGGAGGCAGGGGAAGGTCCTCATCCTGCTCCGGAAGGGGTTTAAATGGCATTTGGCATCCATTTAGGGTGCTGGGCGGCTGCAGGGTGCTGCTTCCCACTTCACCCAGTACCATCCCACCACCACGGCGTGCAGGGCTCCCTATGGGGAGCCATGGGGCCGGGAGCCGGGGTGCCGCGGCATCCGCAGCTCGGTGACACTCCGGGTGCCTGGATCCTTCCCGCTGACGGTCCCCAGAGATGGGGGTGCTGGGGGGAGGAAGCGAAGTCCCTGTGACCCCCATTAACACAAGTGAACCCCAATCTGTGCGCCCCGGGGTGCCCGCAGCACCCAGTCCGTGTCCCGGGGTGACCCCGGCGCCCATCGCACTGCCTCGGCCGTGCCTCAGTTTCCCCACCCGCATCCCGCTGCCTCCCCAGGCGTGGCCGCGGCTCTGGGGCTGCGTCAGGCTCCAGGAATCCGGCTCCTTCCCGGCTCTTTAGGGCCCCCGCGGGGGTGGGAGGGCTGCATCCCACCCCCGGCAGCACCCGGGCCCATGGGCACCATTGCGCAGGGACAGGGGGCTCGGCCCTCCCCTTCCCAGCTCCTCCCAGTCACCGCACTGGGTACGCTGGGAAGGGCTGCAGGGACATTGCACAGGGCCCGGCTGGGTTTCTTTCCCACTCGGTGACACCTCCATGTGCCCCCCAGCCCCGGCTGTCCCCTCACCCCTCTCCGGGCTCTGGAAGTCCTCAGGAGCCACCAACCCCTGGGAAGAGCCAGGAAGGGGCTCGGAGCCTTTTCCCACCCCTCCAGCCCCGAGGGATGCTGAAGCCATTTCAGGTTTAGCCACCCCCAGCATCAAACTGGGCTAAAGCAGTGAGTGGATCCCAAAATGCTGTTCTGGGGAGGGAAATGGCCCCATCCTGCACTCCCTTTGGTGCTGCAGAGGGGGGGAACACAACTGGATGCCCTTCACCATTCATCCATCCATCTCTCCATCCATCCATCCCTCCATCCATCCCTCCATCCACCCTTCCATCCATCCCTCCATCCCTCCATCCACCCCTCCATCTATCCCTCCATCCAACCCTCCATCCACCCCTCAATCCACCCCTCCATCCATCCCTCTATCCACCCCTCTATCCATCCCTCCCTCCATCCCTCCCTCCATCCCTCCATCCCTGCACCAGGGCTGCAGGACCAGCTCCTACCCCAGGCCTATGGGGCAGCTCTGGGGGTCCCTGGCACCACAGAGGACACGTGGCTCCCTATGGTGCTGCTCAGAGCGCTTGTGGCTCCGGGTGCTGGGAGCCGGCCAAGGGCACAAACCACCCCACGTCACCGCGGTGCACCCGGACCTGCCACCTACCGCTGGGATGGGTTAACCCCTTGGGGCTGGGAGAGTGTTGGATCAGTCTCCCTGGGCTGGAGGAATGGCATGGAATGGCACAGCACCAGGGTTGGGATGTCCCTCTTGGTGACACCCAAATCCACAAGCTGGTGTCCCATCTAAGCTGCTGTTTTGGGGTGACCCAGGGGAAGAGATGGAGGGATGCTCAGTGATGTCCTGCTGTCACCTGCCTGCCTGTGTCCCCCTTGGTCCATGGCGCATCCCATCCCTGCCTGTGGTTTTAGACCCCTCTCCACTGAATAGGTGGGTGCCTGGGGGATGCTCCCGTGGGTGCTGGACCTGGGTCCCATCCTGGCATGGTCACTGCAGGGAGACATCACAGACCCATGCCCAAGGCAACCGTGGGGTCCCTCTGCTGTGGGGGCCACATCTCACCCTTCACCATTCCCAGAGGCCCCGGCTCGGTGCCGCCACCAAACCCCTTCCTTCCCTGGGAATTCCCTTGGAGTCACCCCAAGAGAGGCACCCCTCAGGGTCCCACCCCCCGCCTGCTGCCAGCAGCTCCATGGCACATCCCGGTCCTTGTTGTTCCGGTTTATCCTGGTTTCAGGACTGCTAAACCCCATCTCTTCAGAGGAACAGGAAGAAATCTCTGGGGCTTTCTGAGCCCCGCGGTGACATCCATGAAGCATTTCCAGAAAGCAGCACCCCAGGAGCTTCCCCCTTGGCTTTTAACCTGCTCCCTTCTCCCATTGCTGGAGGGCCTTGAGCTGTCACCACATCCACAGGCAGGGCAGGAGCCCCGGGACGGCACATCTCATGGAACCATGGAAAGGTTTGGGCTGGAAGGGAAGAGCTTCTGCCCCAGAGCTCAGCTCAGCCTCCCCTCGGGCAGGTTCAAGCCATTCCCCTTGGCCTGGCCCTACATCCCTTGTCCCAAGCCCCTCTCCAGGCTCTCGCAGGTGGTGGGGAATGGGCACAATCCTGCACAGCTCAGCTCCTTTCGCTGGTGGCCGCCCCTGCTCCCCCCATGTCTCATCCCGGCAGCAGAGCCCGGCCGCATCCCCGGGGGAATTCCGGAGGCGCTGGGAGCTGGAAGGGCGCTGGGAGCTGGAAGGGCCCCGGGAGCACATGGGTTTAATTAGAGGTGATGGGAGCAGGTTGCAGCCTGTGTGGGGTGGGTTGGGACAGCCTGGGAAGCGCCGGAGCTGCTGCTTGGGCTCTCCCATGCTCTGGGTGCCAGGAGATGGGGCTGGGGAATGGGAGAGGGCAAGGGGGTGGGCAGGGACCTCCGAAGTCATCCCTGCCTGTGGATGGGTTCCTATCCAGGGTGGGGAATTCATCCCCGCTGTGTAGTGCAGGGAAGCCTGAGCAGCCTGGGGATCCCAAGGAGAGCTTGCAATGGGGTTTATCCTGCTCCGCTTTGGGCATTTGGGATGAATGCCCCCATGGGAAGAGCTGGAGTCTCCATCGCCCTGGTGCTGCGCTTCCATCCTGCTTCCTACCCCTTCCCTCCTCACCCTCACTGCTCAAAGCATGGATGGACCTAACCCAAAAGCTTCCCACCGTGCCCTGCCAGAGCAGCACCCTCTCTAGCAGCAGGATCTGGCTCTTGGAACTTCATCCCTAAAAGCCCACAAGTCGAGGGGTGAGCAGAGCTCAGCCACCAAATCCCTCGTGCTGGGAGGCTGAGGGACCCAAGTGGGGCTTGGCACAGCAGCAAAGGGAGCTTGGCAAAGCCCAGGAGCCCCAGCTCTTCCCTGGAGGAAAAGGAGGGGAGTTTCTTGCCGGGATGGAGCTGGTTGGGGACCAAACCCATCACTGTCAATGGTGCTGAGATTTGCTGTTAGATATGGAACCTGGGGCCATGATGGAGAAGGGGAAGTGGGAAGCGGATGGGCTCGAGTTGCTCAACCCATGGTGTTCCCAGGGATGTTCACCCTTATCTGTGCAGGGGTGTGCTGAAAGCAGCCGGGGAGGGGCCCATGGGGTGATGGCAGCACATGATGCTGAGCTGGGGCAAATGTGGAGCCTGCAGCCAAAAAAGGCAGCAGTTTCCTTCTGGGAGATGAGTCAAGGCCCAGGGACACCTCGTGGGTGCTGGGATTGATCTGGTCTGGGGGGGGGACGGGGACACCCCACTGGAGTCCCCAGCATAAGGACATGGAGCTGTTGGAGCAAGGCCAGAGGAGGCCACGAGGATGCTCAGGGGCTGGAGCACCTCCTGTGTGGAGCCAGGCTGAGAACATTGGGGCTGTTCAGGATGGAGAACAGAAGCTGTGTGGAGACCTCAGAGCAGCTTCCAGTGTCTGAAGGGGGCTACAAGGATGCTGGAGAGGGACTCTTCATCAGGGACTGCAGTGATAGGACAAGGGGTGATGGGTTCAGACTGAAACAGGGCGAGTTCAGGTTGGATCTAAGGCAGAAGCTCTTCCCTGTGAGGGTGCTGAGGCGCTGGCACAGGGTGCCCAGAGAAGCTGTGGCTGCCCCATCCCTGGCAGTGTTCAAGGCCAGGTTGGACACAGGGGCTTGGAGCAAGCTGCTCTATGGAAGGGGTCCCTGCCCGTGGCAGGGGTTGGAGCTGGAGGAGCTTTAAGGTCCCTTCCAACCCAAACCATTCCATGACCGGAGGTGGCGGTGATGGGCACAGGGCGTGCTGCTGGGCACGGGCGCCGGCTGCGTTGTTTGATGGAAAACCTCCAGGGGAAGTTGTGAAAGGGCAGCGGCAGCGAGTGGCTGGGGCAGAGGCGCCATGGGCTGCGTGTGAAGCCATGGCAGGAGGTTCCGTGGGCACTGCGGGAGGTGGGTTCCTCCTCACGTCACCGGATGTGTCCTCAACGGTGTCTCGGGTTCTTCCGACCCTGGGGTGGGAACTGGGTGAAAGGGGGTTGAAAAGGGGGAACTGGAGCAGGGTCCTGAGGTTCTTGAAGCAACACCGCACCTCCTGCTCGCTCCTGCCTTCAGGTGGCATCTCCCACACGTGCCCATGGTAGGCATGGGATGGGGTCCATGTGCCCCAAGTCCCCATCACCACTTCCAGACCAGCACAGGACTTACTGGGACACAAACAGGGGGATTTCCCATAAAAGACAACAGTTTCCTACCAGGAAACCCCTTTCCACCACTAAATACTTCAATGGAAAACAACTGCCCTTCCCTTGTTTGGCTCCTGTGGGAAGCTGCTCAGGGAGCAGAAACCATTGACTTGCCCATCCCATTCAACCCCCTTCTTCATCCTATCCAACCCTGTTCTGGACCCCAGGAGGGACGGGTGGCCTGGGTGACATGGGGCTGTCCAAGACCATTTGCTGGCCACCAAGAGGTAGATCAGCTCCTAAAACTGCTGTGGAAGCTTTTGGAGAGGAGCATCCACAGCTCTTTGGCTCTCTGGTCTCTTCCTATCTGCAAACTCCAGGCAGCATCTTCAGGATGAATCCAGCTGAAAGCTGGTGCCTTTGGGAGGTGTCTGCTGGCTGTGCCACCAATGGACATGGCAAAGGCAAAGGGATAGCAAAGCCAGGTGATTCACTGGTGGTTTTGGTTTTAACTCATCCCTATGGGTCCCCAGGTGCCTCCTCAGCAAGGGCTGGAGATGGGAAGGCCTCTTACGGGATACGAGGGAGCAGAGCATCTCTGAGCCGCCTCAGCTGCTGGCAGATGGGGATGTCAATGGAGGAAGCTCTTGTTCTCTTGTTCCTGCCAGCCAGGGCTGGAATCTCTGCTTGGAAACGTCAGCTTCCATTGCCATAAAGAAAAACACCAAAGCAGCCGGATTCTGCCTTCCCAGGGACATCAAGGGGAAAGCCCTGCTCTGTGGTGGCTCAGCCCCCACAGCGGCACTCCCCAGGGTCCCATCCTCATCATCACCATGACCCTCACCATGACCCTCACCATCACCATCACCATGACCCTCACCATCACCCTCACCCTCACCATCACCATCACCCTCACCATGACCCTCACCATCACCATCACAATCACCCTCACTATCACAATCACCCTCACCCTCACCATCACCCTCACCATCACCATGACCCTCACCATCACCCTCACCATCACCATCACCATGACCCTCACCATCACCCTCACCCTCACCATCACCATCACCCTCACCATGACCCTCACCATCACCATCACAATTACCCTCACTATCACTATCACCCTCACCCTCACCCTCACCATCACCCTCACCCTCACCATCACCATCACCATCACCCTCACCCTCACCATCACCATCACCATCACCCTCACCCTCACCATCACCCTCACCCTCACCATGACCCTCACCATCACCATCACAATCACCCTCACCCTCACCATCACCCTCACCCTCACCATCACCATGACCCTCACCCTCACCATCACCATCACCATCACCCTCACCATCACCATCACCCTCACCCTCACCATGACCCTCACCCTCACCCTCACCCTCACCATCACCATCACCATCACCCTCACCATCACCCTCACCCTCACCATCACCATCACCCTCACCATGACCCTCACCATCACCATCACCCTCACCCTCACCCTCACCCTCACCATCACCCTCACCCTCACCATGACCCTCACCCTCACCATCACCCTCACCATCACCACCACCTCACCACCACGCCTCAGGGAGTTTGGGGCTCTTTGCTGTGGTTATTTACAACTTTCCCCTTTTGTTTTCACTTTCAAGCAGCATCTTGCTGCTTGGGCAGGACCAGGATACGCCCAGCCCCAGCATGCGGAACAGCTGGAATAGGATTGAAGGTCCTGGGCGACCTCCTGGGGCGCTCAGCACCCACCAGCACCCACGTTGGGCCCCACACGAGAGAAAGGGGCTTGGGAGGATGCGTTTGAGCTGGGGCCTGGGGTGCTGGAGGGGTTAAAGCTCAGCTCCCGGGAAGAGCCGGCTCCTTTCCAGCCTGAGTAAGCCCAAGCTCCTGCCAAACCCCGTCACCAAGGGCCCTTGGGGGGGGGGGGTTTGGGGGCTGTAAACAGCTTCACACAACCCACGGGGCCGGCACCACGCTCAGCCCAGAGCTCGATAACGTTCATTAACCACGAGCTGGCCCCAGCCCCGGCCGTGGAAGAGGCACCAGTGGCCCCGGTGCTGCTTTGGGGTCAGGTTTGGCACAGCCCGGGTTGGGATGCTGGGAGCTGTGGCCGTGGTGAGGAGCAGGAGCAGCGCCGGGCCAACCCATGGTGGTCACCACGAGCTGCCTGCGCTGGGCCACCCACCTGCCCCACTGCTCTGGGGGCATGGAGAGCAACCGGTTGCATCACTCCAGAGGGGAAGGGATGCTCCCCATGGGATGGGCACAGTGAGGAGGGATGGAGGGGGCTGCAGAGCAACCGGTTGCATCGCTCCAGAGGAGAAGGGATGCTCCCCATGGGGTGGGCACAGTGAGGAGGGAAGGAGAGGGCTGGAGGGGTTAAATTCCTCCTGGAAAGAGGCGGCTCTTTTCCAGCCTGAGTAAGCCCATCACCCTGCCAAGATCCTGCTGAAGGCCAGCACGGGGTTGTTGCGCCTCAGGAGCGGTGCTCGGTGCTTAATGCACCCACTGCAGGGGCATGGAGCAGGGAATGCATCCCAACAGAACCTGCCCTTGAGCTGGTGGTGCCAGCACCCCAAAGTCCTGCAGGATCTGGCCTGGAAGAGCATCCATCCCTGGCTGCAGCTCCATCCAGCAGCTCCATCCAGCAGCTCTGGCACAAGCTGCACTGTCGTTATTTACAAGAAGGGGGGGGGGGAAGTTTTGCCTTTGCTTCCCTTTATTTTTAAGTCTATTTGCCTTTATTTTGGATTTCTGACTCATCCCTCGCTGTTGCCGGGAGGAAACCGGGATACAAAGTGCCCCAGATAGCATCTGTATCGGCTAGACCAAACCCTGCCCTGAATGCTCAGGGAGAGAAGTGAATCAGCGGCTCCGCAGGGCTCTGGACCCCCCGTCCCATTCCTATGGAGGAAGGAAACCCAAATATTCCTCTTTTTTCCCCAAGCACAGCAGGTTTCTGGCTCTGATCCCTGTGGGGTGCTCCATAGGGATGCAGCACCCATACGTGATGCCAAAACAGGGCACAGGGGGAGTTGGGGGGGATGCTCTGGAAGGGATGGGTGTCCTGGAGGGGAGGGTGCCACATAATGAGGATGCCCAGTTAATACTGGTGCTTGAGAGATGAGCTGGTCCTATTAATATGGGAGCCTGGTTCATAAGGGTGCCCCAGAGATGCTGCAGCCCCTGAAATGAGGGTGCTTGAGGCGAGGGTGCCCCAGAGGTGGGGTTGCCCTAGTACTGTGTGTGCTCCATTACTAAGGGTACCATGGGAGTAGGGATGGCCTGAGGATGAGGGTTCAAGAGATGAGGGTGCCCCATTATGGGTCCCTTTAAGATGAGGGCACCCTCATCTCTTGGGCACCCTCATCACTGTGGCGGGACTATGGGTCCCAGCGTGGCTGTCCCGTTAATCAGGGTGCCCCATTAATGATGGTGCCCTATTAATGGGGGTGTCCCATTGCTAAGGGTGCCATAGATCAAGGATGCCCAGGAGATGAGGGTGCCCCATTAAGGGTGCCTTGGAGATGAACGTGTCCCATTAATGAGGGTGCCCGGGAGATGAGGGCTCCAAGTGCTTTTCCTTCCTTCCTTTCCTTCCATAGCGGATCAGGCAATGGGATGGTCCCTTGTTCCTTGTCCCTCCATCATCGGGTGACTCAGCACCCAGTCCCGGCTGGAATGTGTGGAGATCGGGGGAAAGCATCCCAAGAGCAGCACCCTGGGGATGTGTGGGGTGAGCAGCGCCGCCAGCAGCCCCGTCATCCAGCCCACTGAGTTCATCCTCCTGCTCAGCCCTGCAGCAAACCCGGATCCACTTTTCCCTTTCCAAGGGGAAAATCACTTGGCTGATGCTGGGCTGATGCTCGGCCGCATCCTGCTCGGCTGCATGTGCAGGGTGAGCCCTGAGAGCTGATAGAAACCAGCCGCCAAGTGTTGGTCCTGATACCAGGGGGGATAAATTTCCCTCCCTGGCTTAGCAGAAAGGTTCTGGAGGGATGGAGGAAGCTTGTTTGGCTCTTATCCCAATCCCAATCCATCTTCTACTGCAACAGCAGCTCGGGTCCTGCTCGCTTCCTGTGCTGGGCGCTGTGCAAAGAGGAGCCAGCAGCTGGTAGCGGTTGAGCTTTATCTCTTCTTACATCCACCTCCTGGAGGAGATCCTGGTGCTGCTGCTCCTCACCAGACCCAGTCTTTCCAGCAGCTTGGGGTAACTGCGAGGTCCCTGCTCCCAGTCCTGGCCAGGTCCTCGCGGCAGCCAGGGGGGGATTTTGGCATCCCTGGGGATGGAGGTGGGCTCCATCCCACACTGTGCCGCTCTCTCCTTCTTTCCAATTGACATTCCTCTTCCTGCATCTTCCGATGGCTCCGGCATCAGCCCTGGGATGAGGATCCAGCCCTCCTTGTGTCGAGCCCTTGGGGACATCACCACGGGGGTGGGATGTGGAAACCACAAACGGTTCGGATGTGCTCATTACCCCAAACCCCACTTCCCCTGCCCTCGTTTCCCAACACCAGCTCCAGTTTGCCTCTACATGCCCCCAGGATGTGCAATGGGTGCTGCTGGCGGGGGTGCAGCACCCATAGGTGCAGGGTGACGACTCCATCCACTGCTTAGGGTGGCCTTCAGGGGGTGGCTGTGCCCCTGGGCTGAGGCAGGGATGGATTTGGGGAGCAACGTCCCCGTGTCCATCCCCATGGCTCGGGCTGCACGGGTCACTGGTGCTGTGGGTCCTTAGGAAAAGCCTGGGGAAAGGTTATTCTTGAAGAGAAAATAGGAACAGACAAATTTCCTCTTTTCCTTCCTCGTCGGAGGCACGTGGGGGTGAGCTCATGGAGCGCCTGCATCCCGCAGGACATGCTTCCAGCTCCGCGTAATCGCATCCCCAGGGCCACGGCCAGGCTGGCTCTGGGCCGGCCATGGGGGAGGTTTCTCCTGCCTCTGCCCCCCTCCAGCTCCACTGTCCTCCTGGTCAAGCCACCACATCCTGAGCCAGCCCTCGGGCTGTTTCCGTCGCTCCCGCCGGCTTTCCCGGAGCGGCTTTGGCATCCCAGAGGCCAATGTGGCTTTGCATGGAAAATCAGCTCCAGATGTGGCCGAGCTGCTGCTGCTGCTGCAGGGCCATGAGCAGGGATGGGGGACCCAGGGAGGGCCTGGGGACATGGAGACAGCGGATGGGACATGAGAGCTGGAGGGGTTGATCCCACCCATTGGGGTCCTCTCTGCAGCCGGGTGCTCCCAGGTGTGAGTGATGGGGGCACCCTTGGGGACCATCACCGGGCCATGGAGGCTGAGCAAAGCCCTGGTACTGGGGCTGTGTGTAAGAGCCTGGCTTGGCCCTGCAGCCTTTGGCTCAGGTGCCCATGGGGCTGATCCGGTGCCGGTTCCCACCCTGGGGCTGTTTCCTGGGAAGCGGGATCAGTTGGAGCAGGAGGAAAGTCCCCATCACTGTGCCACCACCCTGCTGGCATTGCCACCAGGAGCTGGGCCCTGTCCCCTGCCAATGGCACAGCCGTACCTGGGGCTCATCATGGATTTTAACAGGTAAAGGATGCTTGGGCACCCCTGGGGACACCATGGCCAAGGTCCCTGGACCTGCCCCTTTTTGGTGGAGGGCTCTGGGGCAGGAACCACACGTTAATCAAAAGAGGATGGAAAAACTCTTGTGGTTGCTTGGGATTGAAGCCTGGCTATGAGCAGACCACAGCAGCCTCCAGATGCGACAGCAGTGGCTGCAGGATGGAATTCCACTGGATTAGACTTAATTATGAGCACTGATGGGGGGGGGGACGGGACACAGCAGCAGGCTGGATCCGTGGCATCGCCACGCTGGGGAAGCAGCGTGAAGCCCTTTCCACATGGATCAGATGGAGTTTGAGGATGGATCAGCCCCAAAGCTCATGCTCAGGTGTCCTTGTTGAGCTGGGACTTGCCTGGCTCATCCCAGCCCCGAAATTTAAGCCTTTCCTTGGGGATCCTTGGTCTATCCCAATGCTTGGGGTGGGAGGAATCACTCCAGCTCACTCCACGTCTTGCAGACCCTCAGCATCTCAACCCTTATCCTGCATCCTCCCCATGCAAAGACATGGAAGATGACCCACATCAGGGGGCCAGGTGAGGGACCCCCGTAGCATCACCATGGCCACAACCAGCCTCAGAGGTTCCTTATCGTGGTTTCCTCCCCGGGCACCGTTTCCACCCGCGCCGTTGCGACACCGCGTTGCTCCACAGGGCTCTGCCGGGGCCACGGGGCCGGTTTTCCCGCAGGCCGGAGGGACGATGGGTGGAGATGCAGCAGCTCCTGCCAAGATGCATCAGCCTCTGTGCTCCTGCCGGGGGCTGCAGGCTGTTTGTGCTGTCCCGGCGATGATACAATGCTCTTGGCGGAGGCGCTGACCCGGCGCCCGGGCACACGCGGAGCTATCGGCCTGGAGGAGCGTGCGCAAAGCATCTCCAGGCATGAGCCACAGCCCAGAACTGCTGCAGGACCCCATCTCTGACCGGTTCACTGCTGTAGGACCCCATCTCTGACCGGTTCACTGCTGTAGGACCCCATCTCTGACCGGTTTGATGCTGTAGGACCCCATCTCTGACCGGTTCACTGCTGTAGGACCCCATCTCTGACCAGTTCGCTGCTGTAGGACCCCATCTCTGACCGGTTCACTGCTGTAGAACCCCATCTCTGACCGGTTCTCTGCTGCAGGACCCCATCTCTGACCGGTTCTCTGCTGAAGGACCCCATCTCTGACCGGTTCTCTGCTGTAGGACCCCATCTCTGACCGGTTCACTGCTGTAGGACCCCATCTCTGACCGGTTCACTGCTGTAGAACCCCATCTCTGACCAGTTTGATGCTGCAGGACCCCATCTCTGACCGGTTTGCTGCTGTAGGACCCCATCTCTGACCGGTTTACTGCTGTAGGACCCCATCTCTGACCGGTTCACTGCTGTAGGACCCCATCTCTGACCGGTTCTCTGCTGTAGGACCCCATCTCTGACCGGTTCTCTGCTGTAGGACCCCATCTCTGACCGGTTCACTGCTGTAGAACCCCATCTCTGACCAGTTTGATGCTGCAGGACCCCATCTCTGACCGGTTCTCTGCTGTAGGACCCCATCTCTGACCGGTTCTCTGCTGTAGGACCCCATCTCTGACCGGTTCTCTGCTGTAGGACCCCATCTCTGACCGGTTCACTGCTGTAGGACCCCATCTCTGACCGGTTCTCTGCTGTAGGACCCCATCTCTGACCGGTTCACTGCTGTAGGACCCCATCTCTGACCGGTTCACTGCTGTAGGACCCCATCTCTGACCGGTTCACTGCTGTAGGACCCCATCTCTGACCGGTTTGCTGCTGTAGGACCCCATCTCTGACCGGTTCTCTGCTGTAGGACCCCATCTCTGACCGGTTCACTGCTGTAGGACCCCATCTCTGACCGGTTCACTGCTGTAGGACCCCATCTCTGACCGGTTCTCTGCTGTAGGACCCCATCTCTGACCGGTTCTCTGCTGTAGGACCCCATCTCTGACCGGTTCTCTGCTGTAGGACCCCATCTCTGACCGGTTCTCTGCTGTAGGACCCCATCTCTGACCGGTTCACTGCTGTAGGACCCCATCTCTGACCGGTTCACTGCTGTAGGACCCCATCTCTGACCGGTTCACTGCTGTAGAACCCCATCTCTGACCAGTTTGATGCTGCAGGACCCCATCTCTGACCGGTTTGATGCTGTAGGACCCCATCTCTGACCGGTTTGATGCTGTAGGACCCCATCTCTGACCGGTTCACTGCTGCAGGACCCCATCTCTGACCGGTTCACTGCTGTAGGACCACATCTCTGACCGGTTCACTGCTGTAGGACCCCATCTCTGACCGGTTTGATGCTGTAGGACCCCATCTCTGACCGGTTCTCTGCTGTAGGACCCCATCTCTGACCGGTTCACTGCTGTAGGACCCCATCTCTGACCGGTTCACTGCTGTAGGACCCCATCTCTGACCGGTTCACTGCTGTAGGACCACATCTCTGACCGGTTTGATGCTGTAGGACCCCATCTCTGACCGGTTCACTGCTGTAGGACCCCATCTCTGACCGGTTCTCTGCTGCAGGACCCCATCTCTGACCGGTTCTCTGCTGTAGGACCCCATCTCTGACCGGTTCACTGCTGTAGGACCCCATCTCTGACCGGTTCTCTGCTGTAGGACCCCATCTCTGACCGGTTCACTGCTGTAGGACCCCATCTCTGACCGGTTCTCTGCTGTAGGACCCCATCTCTGACCGGTTCTCTGCTGTAGGACCCCATCTCTGACCGGTTCTCTGCTGTAGGACCCCATCTCTGACCGGTTCACTGCTGTAGGACCCCATCTCTGACCGGTTCACTGCTGTAGAACCCCATCTCTGACCAGTTTGATGCTGCAGGACCCCATCTCTGACCGGTTTGCTGCTGTAGGACCCCATCTCTGACCGGTTCACTGCTGTAGGACCCCATCTCTGACCGGTTCACTGCTGTAGGACCCCATCTCTGACCGGTTCACTGCTGTAGGACCCCATCTCTGACCGGTTCACTGCTGTAGGACCACATCTCTGACCGGTTTGATGCTGTAGGACCCCATCTCTGACCGGTTCACTGCTGTAGGACCCCATCTCTGACCGGTTCTCTGCTGCAGGACCCCATCTCTGACCGGTTCTCTGCTGTAGGACCCCATCTCTGACCGGTTCACTGCTGTAGGACCCCATCTCTGACCGGTTCTCTGCTGTAGGACCCCATCTCTGACCGGTTCACTGCTGTAGGACCCCATCTCTGACCGGTTCTCTGCTGTAGGACCCCATCTCTGACCGGTTCTCTGCTGTAGGACCCCATCTCTGACCGGTTCTCTGCTGTAGGACCCCATCTCTGACCGGTTCACTGCTGTAGGACCCCATCTCTGACCGGTTCACTGCTGTAGAACCCCATCTCTGACCAGTTTGATGCTGCAGGACCCCATCTCTGACCGGTTTGCTGCTGTAGGACCCCATCTCTGACCGGTTCACTGCTGTAGGACCCCATCTCTGACCGGTTCACTGCTGTAGGACCCCATCTCTGACCGGTTCACTGCTGTAGGACCCCATCTCTGACCGGTTCACTGCTGTAGGACCCCATCTCTGACCGGTTCACTGCTGCAGGACCCCATCTCTGACCAGTTCACTGCTGTAGGACCCCATCTCTGACCAGTTCACTGCTGTAGGACCCCATCTCTGACCGGTTCACTGCTGCAGGACCCCATCTCTGACCGGTTTGATGCTGTAGGACCCCATCTCTGACCGGTTTGATGCTGTAGGACTCCATCTCTGACCGGTTCTCTGCTGTTGGACCCCATCTCTGACCAGTTCACTGCTGTAGGACCCCATCTCTGACCAGTTCACTGCTGTAGGACCCCATCTCTGACCGGTTTGATGCTGTAGGACCCCATCTCTGACCGGTTTACTGCTGTAGGACCCCATCTCTGACCGGTTCACTGCTGTAGAACCCCATCTCTGACCAGTTTGCTGCTGTAGGACCCCATCTCTGACCAGTTTGATGCTGTAGGACCCCATCTCTGACCGGTTCACTGCTGTAGGACCCCATCTCTGACCGGTTCACTGCTGTAGGACCCCATCTCTGACCAGTTTGATGCTGTAGGACCCCATCTCTGACCGGTTCACTGCTGTAGAACCCCATCTCTGACCGGTTCACTGCTGTAGAACCCCATCTCTGACCGGTTCACTGCTGTAGGACCCCATCTCTGACCAGTTTGATGCTGCAGGACCCCATCTCTGACCAGTTTGATGCTGTAGGACCCCATCTCTGACCAGTTTGATGCTGCAGGACCCCATCTCTGACTGGTTTGATGCTGTAGGACCCCATCTCTGATCGGTTTGATGCTGTAGCACCCCCTTTCTGATCGGTTTGCTGTTGTAGGACCCCATTTCTGACCAGTTCGCTGCTGTAGGACCCCATTTCTGACCAGTTCGCTGCTGTAGGACCCCATCTCTGACCATATTACTGCTGTAGAACCCCATTTCCTACCAGTTTGCTGCTGTAGCACCCTGTTTTGACCAGTTTGCTGCTGTAGGACCCTATTTTGGCCGGTTTTGCTGCTGTAGAATCCCACTTCTGACCAGTTTTCTGCTTGCCTGCATGAGCACCTCACTTTCCAGCTCTTCTCAGCATCCTCCCCTCGCATCCACAGTCCGGATGATGCGCCCTAGAGTGGGATGGGCCGTTTGGTCCCTGGTTGAGCAGGGAATGGGGTCACCTGCTGGAAGGACCATTGGTTTTCTTGGGAAAAGCAGCAAATGCATCAGAATTGGAGTCTCCAAGCACGTTCAATCAGCTGGATGGAGAAAGTTCACCCCATTGCTGGGGAGTGCTCGGCTCTGCTCTGGGGTGGAGGTTGCAATGGATGGGGAAGAGGGTGAAGGTGTCAGGATGGGAAATGTCCCCTGGGCGGGAAGCTGAGGCTGCTGGAGCACCTCATCCAGCTGTGAGGGACATGGGAAAGGCCGGAATTAGCATTAGCGTTGGGAAGGGAGCGTGGGAGAGATGGGAGCAGGCTGTGCTCACCGGGAGATGCCAGCGTGATAGAGTCATGGAATGGTTTGGGTTGGAGGGACCTTAAAGCTCCTCCAGCCCCAACCCCTGCCACGGGCAGGGACCCCTTCCATAGAGCAGCTTGCTCCAAGCCCCTGTGTCCAACCTGCCCTTGAACACTGCCAGGGATGGGGCAGCCACAGCTTCTCTGGGCACCCTGTGCCAGCGCCTCAGCACCCTCACAGGGAAGAGCTTCTGCCTCAGAGCTCATCTCAGTCTCCCCTCTGGCAGCTCATTCTGGCTCTGCTCGGTCCTGGCGCGTCCCCTCTCGTGCTGCCGGACCCGGGCTGCTCTCGCAGTGTTTGTAACTCATTTATTTGGTTGCCCAGAGCCCAAAAGATGCTTTCAATAAACCCGGGTAGATTCCAGAGTGTTCCCAAGTGCAGGGCTTGGCTGGAGGAGTGCGAGTGACGCTGCAGAGCTTGTTGCAACACCCCCAAACTCCCCTTCATCCCCTCATCTCCTCCTCCCCCTAACTCCCCCCCCGCCATCGCAGTGGGTCCAGGTCTCCTGTTTTCAGCCCCAAATGAGCCTTCAGCACGCATGTGCATCAGCATCAAAACACACAGCCCTGGCAGCTCCAAACTGAAATGCATCCCTGTGATGGGAATGGGAAGGGTCCAGGCATGGAGCCACGGGGAGCTCTCACGGCCAAGGCTCCTTAGGGCTAAACCGTGTCCGGCTTCCTTCAACCTGCCATCGGCATCCCGCTATCCCTGGATAACGGATGCTCCCGGAGCCACAGGCAAGAGGAAGAAGCAGCTTCATGGTGCTAAACCCCTCTGCTCCTAATGAAAAACAGGCTCTGTGCAGCCAAACAGCTGATCTGTGGCCGTGGAGCTGAGTAATGCCTCGAATTCCTGGCAGGAGCTGCTTCCTTTCGGGAGGCGAGGGCTTCTTCCCTGGTCAGCGAGGCCCATGTGTCTCCTCTGAACCCCAATCTGGGACAGGTTGTGCCCCCACTCTTCCTTGGGGATGGGAGCTGGCAACAGGGAATAGGATTATGGAGTTCTATACACTGCAGGGGTGGGTGACGGCGTGTCCATGTGTCCATCCAGCACATCCCATAGGTCTTGGTCTCCCTCCACCTGCAGTGAGGAAGATGATGGAGGTTGAGCCCCCTTGTGCCTGCAGCACCCAGGGACCGGTTGTCGTCATCCGGGTGTCACTTTGGCTCTCAGGGGTGTCCCTTGGGGTGGGGAGATGCAAACAGCAGCTCCAGGGCTGGATCCTGCACCGGGGTGAGCTGCTGCCGGGCCCCTCCTTCCCGGGTGGCACGTGGGGACCCGGGATGCAGCCGGGGACACGTGTGTGTCCGCAGTGGAGAGCGGGGCCAGTCGCTGATGTAAACCCTGCACTGCAGATAAACAACCAGCCCCATGGGGAGGACAAACGGCTCCTCTGTTCCCGTGCGGGGCGGCTCCGGACCCAACCCGGAGCATCTCCATCACTTGGGGTTGGGGGCTCAAACCAGCCCCCTCCAGCCCCATGTTTGTGGGGGGCCGCCCCATCAGCCTGGGGATGGAGCTGTGGGGGGTGTGGGTACCCAATCTGGGGGGATAAAGAGAGGATTTGGCACCTGGACACGGGTTGAGGGCAGGGATGATGCTGGCTCCATCCATGGCACAGCTCCAGGCCATGGGGAGGGTTTTGCAAGAGCAAGGGGTTGGCAGCAGCTTGTGCCCAGCCCTGGTGACAGCCAGGGACCCCGAAGCCCTCCCCAGGCGGGTGTCACCGGTGTCCCCATCCCAGGGCACTGAGGCCAGGCTTCCCTGGAGCGCTCCCAAGCCCATTGCCCATCCCAACCCCGATTCCGGTTCCAATCCCTGGTAGTGCCTGGCTGCTCCCGGCGCAGCCCCTGGACCCTCCATGGATCAGCACCTACTTGGCTCCATCCAGGTTTTGCTGGATGGTGCTGAGGTTGCACCATAAAGCACTGTGCCACGAGCACTGGATGATGCTGAGCTCCCTGCGTGGGGCTGAGCATGGGACAGGGCACACTGGGAGCTGTAAATCTCCCCCATCCCCCTGGTTCAGGGTATACAGTGGGTGCCGGGGTGCCTTGGGCACCCATGGGTGCAGTGCCCTGCAGTGTGGGCACATGGAGAGCAGCAGCTACTGCTGCCCCCCCGAACCTGCTGCAGGTGGGGGGCTGCTGGTGGCACCCCCCTGCCCCCCCCCCCCCCCCCCAACCTCGGTGGGTGCCATCGGGCAGGCTCCCGGGAAGGATTTTGGCTCCGGCTCCAGCTCCGACCGCATTCCTCGGCGGAGGGAGGAGCGCAGCTGGAGCCTGGCATGACTCAGCCCCGGCCACATGGCTGGGGACACGGCGGTGACCCATGGGGGGCACAACCCGTCCTCTGTCCCCATGCCCCTGGCATGGGTGACCCCTCCTTGAGCCAAGGGGTGAGCTTTGTCCCTGCCCGGGGACCCCTCAGTGTGAGCCGGGGGTGCCGTGGTCCCTGCGAGCCCCCGCGGTGGAGGACGGCCGGATTCTGGGTTAGGATAACCCTAAAATGGGGCTTTCCCTGTGGACACCGGGCGCATCCTGACCCTGTGGCTCCCTCACCCCAGCCACCAGCCACTGGATCCGGGCAGTGCTCCCCTTTGCACGGGTGCGCAGCCCATGGGGGACCCCAAACATGGGGATGCTCAGGAGGGTCCGGAGCAGCACAGAAGCTCCCAGCGTGGAGCCGGCAGCACGGGAGTGATGGAGAGGAGGAAGCGGGGAGGGGGTGGTGTGGTGTCACTGCGGGATGAAGGCTCCAGCCTCATCCTGCCGCCTGCTCCTGGTGCCGAGCCGCGGCGTTGGCAGCGCCACCCGCATTCCGCTGCTCCTCAAGGGACCGGCTCGGGACATTCCCACGGGGATTTCCAGCCCGGGCACACACCGGATCGGGCTGGTGCCTGGAGGAACGGGGGGGGAGCGGTCCTGGCTCTGCCGCAGCGCTCGGGGAGGCAGATCCCGGCCCCGCGGTGAATCACAGGGAAGCAGCTGCGGGAGCTGATTCAGAGCTCGCAGCGCTTTCTGCTGCGGAGAACTTTCTCCGAGAGGCCGTCCGCAGCCCGGGGGGGGCGATCTGGGTGTGCTGCGGGTTCCCCCCCCCCCCGCCCCCCGTTGCGGTACTCACTGGCCTGAAAAACACCCCCTCAAACGGGGCACTGGGTTGGAATGTGCTCTTGCTCCCACTGGGGATGGGGCGAGGGGGATTGCTGGAGCTGACGGATCAATGGCACCTCTGGATCCCTGAGCAGGAGGGTCGAGGTCCAGGGATGCTCTAACCTCATCCAGGACGCTCTAACCTCATCCAGGATGCTCTAACCTCATCCAGGATGCTCTAACCTCCTCCAGGATGCTCTAACCTCCTCCTGGGATGCTCTAACCTCCTCCAGGATGCTCTAACCTCCTCCTGGGATGCTCTAACCTCATCCAGGATGCTCTAACCTCCTCCTGGGATGCTGTAACCTCCTCCAGGATGCTCTAACCTCCTCCTGGGATGCTCTAACCTCATCCAGGATGCTCTAACCTCATCCAGGACGCTCTAACCTCATCCAGGACGCTCTAACCTCCTCCTGGGATGCTGTAACCTCATCCAGGATGCTCTAACCTCATCAAGGGGTGCTCTAACCTCCTCCAGGGATGCTCTAACCTCCTCCAGGGATGCTCTAACCTCCTCCAGGATGCTCTAACCTCCTCCAGGATGCTCTAACCTCAGATAAGGAGGAGATGCAGCAGCAAGCGGGATGGTCCTGGTGGCTGGTCCAGGCCTTTCAGAGACGAAAGCATCCTGCATCCCCCCACCCGCATCCCTGCACAAGGCCAGCAGACATGGGGACCATCCCCCCCGCCAGGATGCCCAGGAGCCTCTATGGCCTCATCCTGCCTTTCTCTGTCGGGGTGACAGCCACAGGGCTTGGAGATGGTCTTGGGGGACAGCAGCTCCCACACGGTGCTGGGGCTGTGACACTGCCACTGGTCCCAGTCTGTGACTGGGAGAGGCACAGCCAGGTTGTTCCCAACCCCGAGTGTTGCCTCCCCAGCTTTCCCTGGCTGTGGTGCGGGCACTGTCACACGTCACCCCTCCATGTCTCTACTTGTGCCCCGTGACTCAGGGATTTGGGCAGGTTTGGGGAGGGAGGAGGGGCAAAAGCCATTTCCCTGCCAACAGAAAGCAGAGGCAGCTGCTGCTTGTCACATAGGGGTGAATTATTAATGCAGGAGGACAGCGTCCCCTGTCCCGGCGTCCCTCTGTCCCCCTCCGTGTGTCCCATGACTTGGGACGTGACACTTTTCCGGTCACTTACAAGGAGGAGGAGGAGGATGAGTGAGCAGGAGATAAGAGGGAGCGTGGTCCTCAGCCGGAATCAAAGGGCCCCACGCGCTGGCACGGGGTCCCTGTGAGTCACCCGTGGGGCTGGCGTCACCCACTGTGTCCCGTGGGTGCCCACCCTGGGGTCCTCCCACTGCCAAGGCTCCCGGGACAGAGCACTGTGGGACATGAAGGTAATCTCTTGGGACTGGAGGGGGAAAAGGGGTTATTTTGTGAGTACATCTCCTTTTTAACCCCAGCACCCTTCCTCCCCCCGTCCCCATCACTGTCAGCATCGATGTTTATCTGCGTGCAGCTGCCCATGGGTGATAAGGACGGGTGGCACTCGTGTTGCTGCAGACGTGATGCTGTTTCGGGGCTGTCACTACTGTTCCCATCTCCGCATGGCTCCCAGCTCTTCCCACACCCCACATCTCCATCATGGCTCTGCCAGGTCCCTGATCCCTCTGCTCAGCTCCGGGTTAGCTCAGCTCCAAGAAGAACCTTCTGAGCCCCATCAGTGTTTCCGGCCCCGGGGAGCTGATGCTGCTGCTTCCTCGAAACTCGGATGTGGTGGCTGCCACCGCCACGCGGCCCCGTGTCACTGCCCCCTGGCCACATCCAGTGGGGTTTGCAGCGGGGTTTGCTGTCAGGGTGACAAACGCTTTGTCACCTCCTGGCCCCTGACGGGTTCCAGTTGCCTGCAAGCATGGGCAGCAAGCGGGGAAACCTCCAGGGCATTGGATGCAGCCCTGCGCTCCCTTGCACACGGATCCACCCGTGCACTCGTGGAGCCCTTCGTGCACACCTGTGTAAATGGAGCTGCTTGTGCACACGTGGATCCATCTGTGCAAGTGTGTGCACGTCTGTTCATGCATGCCCACGCTAATGAACCTGCTTGCACACATGTGGTTTCATCCATGCACATGTGCATCTATCCATGCACACGTGAATCCATCCATGTACATGTGGTTTCATCCATGCAGGTGTGGATCCATCCATGCACATGTGTGTGCATGTCTGCTCATGCATGTCCCACACCAATGAACCTGCTTGCACACATGTGGTTTCATCCATGCACATGTGCATCTATCCATGCACATGTGGATCCATCCATGCACGTGTGTGCACGTCTGCTCATGCATGTCCCACACCAATGAAGCTGCTTGTGCACATGTGATTTGACCCATGCACATGGTTTCACTCACATGAAACCATGGATGCACATGTGGTTTCACCCATGCGCATGTGGATCCATCCATGCACATGTGGTTTCATCCATGCATACATGGATCCACCCATGCCCACATGGATCTATCCATGCACATGTGGTTTCATCTGTGCACACATGGATCTACCCATGCATATGTGTGTGCACAGGCCTGATCATGCACGCCCATGTAAATGGAGCTGCCTGTGCACACATGGATCTGTCCATGCACATGTATCCTTTGTGCACATCCATGCAAGTCCATGCAGGATGTATGGGTAGTTTACACACGTGTGCACACTGGAAAGATGTTTATGTGCGCATACACAGTGAGTACATGTGTGCATGCATGCACATGTGCTGTCACGTGTGTGTGTGCATATGTGCATGTGCCCGCATGTGTGTGCACGCCCCAGTGCTGTGGATGCATACATGCGTGTGTGTGTGCACATGCTCATAGTTACACGTGCCCAGGGGTGACCATACACATACACATGCACATACACATGCACATGCACATACACATACACATGCACATACACATGCACCTGCACATACACATACACATGCACATACACATACATATGCACCTGCACATACACATACACATGCACATACACATGCACATGCACATACACATACACATGCACATATGTGCAAGACCAGGGGTTACTGTATGTGTGTGTGGTGTGTGTGTGCATGGGTGCCTGTGCCCAGAGGTGAGCACACACATGTGCACATGGGTCCACATGTCCAGAGGTGACCATACATGAACTAACATATGCAAACCCCGTGTACATGCATGTGCATATACCACAGCGCAGAGGATGGGGTGGGCGGGGCGCACTATCGAGCCGAACCGAACCGAGCCGAGCCGAGCCGAGCCGAGCCGAGGCAATCCGATTGGGACCGACCCGATCCGAAAGGAGCCGAACTGATCCGAGAAGGGGCCGACCCGATCCGAGGAGGCGATGAATTGATCCGAGGAGGCGATGAATTGAGCCGAGGAGAAACCGATCCGATCCGAACGGGGCCGACCCGATCCGAGTAGGAACCGACACGACCCGAGAGGGGCCGAACTGATTCGAGGAGGGGCCGATCCGATCCGAGGAGGGGCCGATCCGATCCGAGCGGAGCCGAGCGGGGCCGAGCGGGGCCGAGCGCCAGCCCATTCTCATAAACCACATGCTGCCGCGGCGCTATAAAGGGGAGCGCGGCGGCGGTGGTGGCTCAGCCCGGCCCCGCTCGGCCCCGCCGCCGCCTCGCTCGCTCCGCCCGGCCCCACAGCAGCCCCGGCCCCACGGCAGCCCCCATGCCCCGCCTCGGAGCCAAGGTACGGCGGCCCTTCCCGTTATCCCGGTGCGGGGTCCCCTCGTAACACGGTCACGCCGCGGGACAGGGCAGAGCTCCCGGCGGGGGGATGCTCCAGCCCCGGCTCGGTTCATGGACCCGCGGGGTGAGGCTCCAGCCCCCTCCCGATTCTCGGTTCCAGCCCCGGCTGCCGGAGCCGAGGGGTGAAGCCCCTGGTTCTCGGTTCCAAGCCCGATCTCGCTTCCCGGAGCCGGCGGGGGGAGGCCCCGGTTCCAGCCCGTCCCGTCCCGGTGGGGTGAGGCTCCGGCCAGCCGTGGCCGTGTCTCGGCGGTGGCATCTGGCAGCTTCACAAGAGGGGAGGATTTTGGACAACTTCCAAGGGAAATTCCCCCCCTCCATCACCCAGGCACCCTCTCAGTGCCGGTGCACCGGAGGGGGGGGGGCACGCATCATCCCCCCCACCCCGCGGGTCTGCTCCATCCCCACCTCGGGGGTCTTCATCCCGGGACAAGCCCCCGTTGCCCACCGTGATCCCGCCACGATTTGGGGCCTCCCCGCTTCGTTGCAGGAGGACTGGGAGGGGAATTTGGGGCGACGCCAGGGCTGCTGCATGGAAAGAGCCCGGCGGGTGCAGGCTCTGGAAGCTGGGGGGGGTCCGGAGGGTGGGAAGAGGATTTTTGGGGCTGGGTGGGTCGGTGCGTCAGGCGGCTCCCCGGAGCCGGGGTGGAGGAGAAGATGTGCAGGGGAGCTGGAGAAATGGTGTGGGAGAGCGGGATGAGGGCTGGATGGGGAATGTGGAAGTGGCCGAGAGCCACAGCCAGGCTTGTGCTCGCCAGGCTCCGGCCACGCAGCCCCTGCGCTGGGCGCTGGGAAATTCCCTGCTGACCTGACGCTCCTAAAAATAGCAGGATAGCGATGGGAATGGGGCTGGAGGTTCACGGTGGGGTTATCCCGCTGGATCGGGGTCAAACCCATCGCAAAGGGGAGGGGGGGTGGGTGGGAAAGGGGGGGGGTTAACGCTGCTCCAAGCCTTTGCTCTGCCATGCTCAGGTGTGCCTGCTCCGCTGCACCCTGCTCTCCTCCCTCCTCATCCTCCTGCTCTGCAGCATCCATGAGACGGAGCAGAACAGATACTGCCAGCAGATCATCACCGAGCGGCACCTGGCTGAGCTGGAGGAGCTGGTGAGTGGCCTCCCTGCACCGTGCCACGGGATGGGGCACAAACCAGCCCTGATTTTGAGCAAATCTGCTGGTTTTCACCTCCGGCATCAAAATGATGGTACCCAGGAGCTGAGCATCCGTGGGCACAAGGGATAAGCGGGTGCTGGGAGGGGGGGGGGTGATTGTGCAGTTGTGCTTTTATCGTGGGCAGCTGTGGAAAAGTGCTGGTGGGATAAATGGAAGACGATGGGGAAGAAGCAGGAACGGGGCTGGGAACGGGGCTGGATGAGGCAGGAGCGATGGGGAAGCAGTGGAGGGGACGGGTGTTTTCCGGGCGGCTGCGCAGGGGTTAAGCGGAGGAATCCGGCTGCATTCCTGAGTCCAGCTGCTTGCCTGGAAGCTGGGCTGGCAACAGGGCTGTGGGTGGGTGGCAGGCAGCGAGGGGGGCCGCTGGCCAGGCGATGGATGGAGCCAGCCAGGCTGTGGCCATGGGTGCCTTTGGCGACGGGTGCCTTCCACCCTGCGTGGTCCATAGGGGCAGCGCTGGATGCTCACACCCATCCCGCAGGGACGCGGCTCCTCCTGGCCCCATCCCGGCTGTTGGGGCCGTATCTTGTGCTGGCCCTTGGCTCACCCCCGAGTGTGGGAATCGTGCTGATGTTCAGGGGAGAGCCGGGAATTGGGGGCACGCAGGGATTTAACCGGTTGTCGCAGATTAAATTCCACTGTGCCGCGAGAGGGGTCCTTTACCCCGAGCCTGTAACCGCTGTGTCCGGGCTCGGTTTTACCTCTTCCTCTTCAGGCACTGAGCTGTAGTGCCAGGAGATGGCAGATAACGGCTTCTTCCTCTGCCCAAATTGTCCCTAGGCGGGGGGAGCCTTTGCTTTGTAATCCCATGGGATGGGAAGTGGCTGCGTGCTTGCAGGGAGAAAGGGGATGGAGCAGGTTTGAATGGAAGGGGTGGTTTTGCTGCTGGGGATTGCAGCCCTCTCCTCTTCCCGCTGGTGGAGGAGCCATCCCCTTGCTCCAGCCCCTACAGGATAATGGAGCAATTGTTTCCGGGCCGATATTCCGGCCGGCAATTCTGGCAGCCCTTACCATTTCCAGCCTGGAATATCGGCCTGGAGAGAAGGAGCTTGTGTTGGACCCCCTCATCGGAAAGGGTCGTGGCACGGTGGGGGGGATCCCCGCGGTGGTGTGATTCCCATGGGATGTGTGACCTCCTGCATGGTGGGATGCTCTTTTGCAGCCTGGCTTTTTAGCACTGTGGAGGAGAATAAAGCAGGGCTCTGCTGTGATGCTGGGAGGAAGAGGAGGAGGAGGAAGAGAAGCAGGGTGGGAGGAGGAAGGCGTCCTTGGTACAGGGAGTGTGCTTATCCCTGTTTGCAGGGATAAGCACCCCATGGGGTCGCATCCTGCTCTGTCTTTCCAGGCTGACACCCAGATGCAGCACCCGGGCAGAGTCTCCTTCAAGTTCATCAACAAGATGCAGCTGGTGAGTGGCTCCTTGCTGGGGACACAAGGGGACAGGGACCAGGGCTGGCTGGTGCATGGTGGGGGGGGATGTCCTTGGGTCCCCTATCTCCTCTCTCTTGTCCCCTTTGGTGGATGGCAGCCCAGGAGGGACCCATCCTGCCTATAGGCAGCTGTTGAGTCCCAGCTTAGGCAGCCTGCAGGGCCATGCAAAGGCATTTTGTGCCTCAGTTTCCCCAAGGCAGAGCGGGATGGGGGGTGCTGCTCTGCCCATCCCAGAGCCAATCTCACTTTATGTGTGTGTGGGGTGTCTGTGTCCTCACAGAATGACTCCGTTTGCTACGTGAAAGCAGCTTTTCCTCTGCTGGGCAAGATCCTGGAGCGCACGGAGTTCAAGGAGAACTCCTCCAACGCCAAGAAGATGCAGATGGTGCGCAGGATGTACAGCCACATCGACGAGAGCTTCGACCCCTGCATCAGGGAGGAGGATGAAGAGGAGAGGAAGGTGGGGTGTCCCATGCCATAGCCACAGGGGAGTGGTCCGAGCCCTCATCCTGGAGTGAAAGGCTCGCTTGGACAGAGCCTGGGGTGATGTGGTCAGTGTGAGGTGTCCCTGCCCACGGCAGGAGGTTGGAACTGGATGATCTTGAGGTCCTTTCCAACCCAAACCATCCTATGGTTCTATAAATGGGGTGTCCAGAGCATCCTGGGGTGGGTGCACGGGCACAGGGAGCCGTGGAGGGGTCAAACCCTGCCCTGGGTGCAGCGTGGAACCCCGTGGTGGTGGGGTGCCACCAGGTGCTCTGCATGGTTGTGGAGCTGATGCCGAGCACCGCTCTTCCTGCAGCTCTCCCAGATGTGCTTCGAGGAGTTCACCACCTCCCCATACGAGATGCTGGTGCTGGTCAAGCACTTCTTCCAGGACATCAACCAGCTCCTGCAGAACCAGGAGACCTTCGAGCGGGATTGCAGCCAGGTCTACCGCAGGGCCTGCCTGGCACCCAGGAGAGCTGGAGCCTCCCCAGGTGAGCTCTGAGGCTTTGTCTCTGCCTGGTGCTGGGCTGGGGGGGGGCTCGGGTTCACCTGCATGGGGCAGCTTCACAGCCGCGTGTCCCTGTCCGTGGGCACACGCGGGCGCCGTGGGCTCGTGTCTGCGTTGGTCCTGTCTCCGTCACCGTCCCCAAGGGGTGGCCTTGGTGTGTCCGTGTTGAGCCAGGCTTGGGAGAAGGGGCTGGCGGCCCTTTGGAGTTGGGATTTGGGCTGAATCCTGCTGGAAACGAGATGCTGAGGGCTGCAAGGAGGCATCTCCATCGGCTTGGCTGGAGGCATTGGGCTTGGCTCCGTCTCGGAGCCCCAGTGCATGGGATGAGTGTTAACACGGAGGATGGAGGCGCTGGGACTCCTCTGCCACCGACGTGCTGCATGACCTGTGTCACTCCGACTGCCCCCTGCCTCGGTTTCCCTTGACCAAGCCTTTCGGGGAGAGCATTTTGGGGTGGAAGAGCCCCGTGTTGCTGTCCTGTGTCTGCATGCCCATGGAGGAGATGCCTTGCTGTGTGCTGGAGCTGTGCCGTGTCCCTGACGTTAAACGTGACTGTCGGTCGTGGATAACCCACTGCCATGGGCTCGGGGTACCCGGAGATGCGGGTTTGCTTCCTCCTGTCTGGTGCTTGTCGTCTCTGTGCTGCCCCATCGCTCCCTGCCTGCTCCCTGCCTCACCTTTGCTCTCCTGGCTCTGGTTTGGGTGGCTGTTTGACCTGATTCCCCACGGGGAGGGACGGGGACACTGCCCCCGACCTTGGATCGGCTGGCTGGGCCCCTCTTGGAGGCTGCTGACCCCACGGCCGTCTCTTCTCTCTGCTTCTTTCAGGTGTGGGGACAGATCCTGACTGCAATTGCCTGTCCCCTGCCCTCCCTCCTGCCACCCAGCCCTCCCTCTCCGCTGCCACCCATGCCAGCAGCGAGGAGGCACCCGCTAGCACCCGGCTCCCTTACAGCCTCCTCCATGCCACCCTCACTGACTTAGACGCCCCATCACAGCCCCCCAGTAACACGGACGGCGGCTCGGGGACCGGGGAGGTCCTGGCTGCCGGGGTAGGCGACGCTGCGTCGGTGCCATCCATTGGGATGCAGCAGCCAGCTCCGGCCGACAGCACCGAAGCCATCCTGGATGCAGCCGGGACCATTGGCCTGGCAGCGTTGGACGTCCCCATCGTGCGTGGGGACAGAGAGCTGGTGGAAGGTGGCACCGGGACAGCGGCTGGTCCCCGCCTGCCGCATCCTGCCCAGCACCAGGGAGCCTCCATCCTCCTCGACACCAGCACCCCCAGCAGCGGCGGAGCCAGGATGGAGCTCATCCCCCAGCTCCGCTTCACCAGGATGGCCCCGGGGCTGCGGGACCGAGCTGCTGGGGGCCCCGGGGCGCGGGGCTGGGGGCTGAGCCGGCGCCGGGAGCCCCAGGATGGAGGTGCCGGGCCCAGCTTTGACTCTGGCTTTGTTCTGAGCACAGAGCAGCGCAGGAAGGAGCCGCCCGCCAGGGAGGGCCATGGGGAGCCCCTCGTCTACATCACGGTGGCCAGCGCGGTGGCCGTGCTGCTGGCCATGGGGGGGCTGCTCTTCTACAAGTACAGACCCAGGGTAAGGACCCCCCCCCCCCACTGCGCCCCAGCAGCGTCTCCTGCCTCGGTGTCCCCACTTGGCTCTTGTTCTGTGTGGGCTGAGCCCCACTTTCCTCATCCTGTCAAGATGGGGACACACCAGTGGTGCTCAGCGGGATGGGAGGGTGCTGTGTGGGTGCAATGAGAGCCTCCCCACACCCCATTGCAGCCCCTTCCCCACGGCTCACCTCCCCGTTCCCCTTCCCCACGGCTCACCTCCCCATTCCCCTTCCCCACAGCTCACCTCCCCATTCCCCTTCCCCATGGCTCACCTCCCCATTCCCCTTCCCCACGGCTCACCTCCCCATTCCCCTTCCCCACGGCTCACCTCCCCATTCCCCTTCCCCACAGCTCACCTCCCCATTCCCCTTCCCCATGGCTCACCTCCCCATTTCCCTTCCCCACGGCTCACCTCCCCATTCCCCTTCCCTCCCCTTCCCCACGGCTCACCTCCCCATTCCCCTTCCCCATGGCTCACCTCCCCATTCCCCTTCCCTATGGCTCACCTCCCCATTCCCATTCCCTTCATTCAGGTCCTGGAGCGGCCACTGGAAGATGGAGACCGTGACCCCGAGGAGCCAGAGAGGAGGTGGGTGCGATGCCATCCTGCTTGGGGAGGCTTTGGGTGCCCCCACCATGCCCTAACCCCCCTCGGCTTTCCCTTGCAGGGCACTGCAGGGAGCAAGGGAATGTCCAGACCTGGAGACTCAGGACCTCTGAGGTGAGCAGGGGCTGGATGGGACCTTGCTGGGCTCCGCTCCAAGCCCATGGGGATGGTGTCGAGTCCCTGGACCATGCCCAATCTCGGCCATGGGCAGGGAATTTCGGCTGCCGGCAGGGGATGGATGGGGATGGGAAGACCGGGAGAGTCCCAGGTCGGCGCCCCAGTGCTGCCAGCTGTGGTTTCACAGCCCATTAATCCATTACCAGCACTTCCTTAATATATAGAGTGTATTTCTTCCTGTGGTTTTGATGTGCTTCTCCCCACGCCGCCTTCCCTGGCTCCCACTCATCATTCCCTTCCTTCCCGCAGGGCCCGAGGCGGGATGTGAAGCTGCTCGGGGGCTGGATCCGGATGCTCCTTGCTGTGTGCAGGAAGGGTCGGCGCGCACCGGCCCCGCTGCGGTCCTGCCATGATGCTGACGCTCCCTCTTCCCTCGCCCCAGAGACTGCACAAACCTCCCTGGCAGGGACAAAAGGATGGGGGGGGGATGCCCCCCGAGTGGGGACCCCCGGGCTCCGAAGGGATTCAGGACGGTGGCAGTGGCTGATGTGAGGCCGCGGTGCTGAGCGGGATGCTGGGAGTGCTGGATGTGGGATGATGATGAGGATGGATCCTGCTTGGACATGGCCAGTGCTGGCTGAAGATGGAGGGGATCAGCTCCATGAATCTTCTCCCACCCCAGCATGGCGGGGCTTGGAGCAGCACCCATCACTTCATCCTGCCTTTCCCAAGGCTTCATCTGGAGCATCCTGGATGCTGGGGATGGGGAGGGGGGGGGTGGCAGTCACCTGGACCCCCTCCAAGCTGCACAACCCCAACTCACAACTGCAACCCTCACACTGTGAATATTTAAAGCCCACCAGTGCCCGTGTCCCTGCATGGGGATGGGTTTGGGGGTGATGCTTGGCACCGTCCTGCTCCTCGTCCTCCTGCCGCCGGAGCTCTGGCTCCGGTCCCGGTCCCGAGCTGGCCTCGGTGTGCTGCGAGGGGTTTATTTGTAATAGAGAAAATCAAAGCCTTTTATCCCACAGGAATATTTGAGGGGGGGGCCCTCCTGCCCCCTTGCAGGGTTCTTGATGCGAGCTGGCCTCGCCTCCGACTGGATTTCCTCTTGTGACTGCGCTTTAAAGAAGGGAAATGGGGCTTGGGAATGACTTGGATCGATGGGGATGTATGGGATGGAGATGCCCAAGTTGAGTAGTGAGGGGCTTTTTGGCTCAGCCCCGCTTCCTGGCTTAGGGAATAGCCCGGTTTGGGGTGCATCAGTCCCGGTGGTACCCACAACAGTGGGCTTGGGCCGCATCCTGCATCCCTCTGGCCCCAAATGTGAAGCGTGGCCCGCGCTGCTCTTGGGTTTTGAAGTATTATTTTTATATGATGGAAGAAAACGTGGACAAAACCAAACTGTTTTTAAAGAAAGCATTACTATTAATTGTGGTTTATATATATATATATATATATATATATATATATGTATGTATGTATGTGTGTGTATTTATGACTGCCAGAAGGAGGGGGTTCCAGTGCAAGGGACTTGGTGTAAATCAGGAGCAAAGCCCTGACTGCAGCAAGGAGGCTGTTGGTGGAAGCACTGATTTGCACCATGGGGAAAGGGGGGGGGGGAATCTTGCCTTTAAGCTGTTGTTGGATTTATTTTTGCCTTTTTATTTTCTCCTGGTTTTGATACAAGGAAATGTTGGAATATTTTATACAAAGTCATTTAAAGAAGTTTATTTAAAGAAAAGCATAGAAAGCAGCTTGTATATTTAATATTATTAATAATAAAAGGTGATGTGGAGCGCTGTGTGAGTGGGGGAGCTGATGGGGGGGGTGCAGTTTTGGGGTCCCTCATGGGGGATGACACTAAAGGAGGGATGATTGGGTCCCCATGCCTGGGAATGTGTGGGAAGGGGGGATGGAGACCCTTCATCCTCAATCCAGGATGCTCCTGGGCTTGATCCAGCATCCAGGGTTGTGTCTCCTCTTGCGCTCTGCACCTAGGGGTACTTTGGTGTCTTGCAATGGGGAATCCATAGGGAAAGCTCCTGGAGCAGAGGGCTGGATGTGGCCAGCACCGGGATAAGGGCTTGGGGTCGCGCTCCCGCTTTCCTGTTGATCCAGGCAGGAGTTCACGGCCACCGGCATCAGGGCCGAGGGATGCATCCGGCTTTCCTGCCCCCGCCCACCCGCATCCTGCTGGCATTGGGGCGCTCCTGCCATGGGCTCCCCTTCCCCACCGTTGGGGCCCCCCAAAACCTCCTGTGGGCAGTTGGGAAGCAGCTGCTTAAAGCAAACACACCCTCAACAACGCTTCCTGAGAGCACTTCACTTGAGAGGCAGCGCTGGAAGAGGCATTTCCGCAGGGAATGGGGGAGCCCTGCATCCCGCTCCCTTTGCATGCACCCAGCATCGCCGGCGAGGGGGATACCCATGGAATGAGGGGCTTTCAACACCACCCTGAGCCCATGCCATGGTGTTGGGGTGCAGGGTTAACCCCACGGCATCGCTCCCATGGGATGGATGGGAAGGGCAGGATGGGACCCGGGAGCGTTTTGTGGGTGCTGGGGCTGAGCTGTGTTTGCTGACAGACAGGATTCCTCGAGGGGAGCTGACTCAGCCCAGCCCTTCCTCTCCCCAGCAGCAGATGGGGGTTTCCCAGCTCCACATCCCCTTCCCAGGGAAGTGGGACCTATATATATCCCACTGGATTCAGGCCACAATCATTATGGTTGGATTTGGGGGGGGGGGGGTGTATTTAAGGTCAGAGGCTGCTCTTAGGGGTGGGCACAGGGCCCAGGCTTGGGGGCAGCTCCAGGTGGAAGCACAAGGGAGGGTGTTAACTCTGGAGCTGAATGATGGGAATGAGTTTGGGAATGGCCCTGGCATACAAGGAGCAGCGATTCCCACCCCATCCAAATGTACCCCACAAACCCTCATCCCTGCCCTCCTCTGGCTGCTTCAAGCAGCTCAAACCTGTGGAAGAATATGGACGATGGAGGAAAATAGGAAAACCCCATCTTGCTGCCCTAAGGTTTGGGCCAGGAAGGTCCCTTTGCTTCTCATGTCCCCACATGGTGGCCTCTTCTCCCCTCCTATTATGGTGTGGGGGAGCAGAGAGGTTATTCCCTGCCCTAACACCCCCCACCCCCAATGTGTGTGGGGGTAAAACGTGCTCTCAGCCCCCCACATCAGAGACCCCATAGCCAGAGGGAGACCCGGAGCGTTATCCCTGTCCCTTCACTGCAGCTAAGTGGGGCGCAGAGGGTGGGGGCACCCTGGGGTGCCGCCTGGGGTCCAAAATGGGTGTTTGTGCCTTTAAATCTGCCAGGATGGGGTGAAAAAGGGTGATTTTGGGGGGGGGGACACACACACAGCAATGAGTGGCTCCAGGACCCGCTGGGAGTGGGAGTGTGCAGCACGGGTGCCACAGATGGGGGGCACCCCCCAGCACCAAAGCCGGGGGGGTCCCCCCCATCCCCAGTGCTTGCATCATCGAGGGGTTGGGACCACCCAGCTTCATCCCACTGCCAGGAGCCCCCCCCCCCCAAGCACCCCAAGGGGGTTCAGCCCACCCTGGGATACGTCCCCCCCCCTCGGGCACCGCAGAGCTGCTGACGGGGCAGAAGTGCCCGGAAAGGGCCCCGAGGCCGCGGTTCGCGGGGCACAGCGAGTCCGGGACAGGGTTTGGCTGGAGGAGGTTGGTGGTCAGAGGCTGCTTTTGCGGGCAGACGTAGTGATTTTGGTTAAAACCCGTTATCTGTGCCCCCCCCCCGGTGGGGTTTAACCCAAATGCTGATGTTTTCCCAGGATCCGGACTGTTCGTGGTTGTTCTTTAGGGCTTTGGGGAGCAGGACGGGGTCAGGGTGCCCCGTGGGCAGGGTTGCTGCCTTCCTGCCTGTCCTGGCACAGGGACACAAGCCCATCCCAAAGCCCGTTTGGGACATGGGGGTGATGCTCGGAGGGGGCAGATGGAGACATCTCAGTGGGGACAGATGCATGGGCTGGACAGACGGACACCCATCGGTGTCAGGAGCTGTGCCTGCACCCTGCCTATTCCCTGCCTGCTCCCTGTCTGCACCTTACCTGCACCCTGCCTGCACCCTGCCTGCTCCCTGCCTGCTCCCTGTCTGCACCCTGCCTGCTCCCTGTCTGCACCCTGCCTGCTCCCTACCTGTACCCTGCCTGCACCTTACCTGCTCCCTACCTCCCTGCCTGCTCCCTACCTCCTCCCTACCTGCACCGTGCCTGCTCCCTGCGTGCTCCCTACCTCCATCCTTCCTGCTCACTGCCTGCACCCTGCCTGCTCCCTGTCTGCACCTTACCTGCTCCCTGCCTGCTCCCTACCTGCACCGTGCCTGCTCCCTGCGTGCACCCTGCCTGCTCCATACCTGCACCTTACCTGCACCCTGCCTGCACCCTGCCTGCTCCCTGCCTGAACCCTACCTGCTCCCTGCCTGCTCCCTACCTGCATCCTTCCTTCATCCTTCCTGCTCCCTGCCTGCTCCCTACCTGCATCCTTCCTTCATCCTTCCTGCTCCCTGCCTGCACCCTCATGCTGCTGGAGGTGTGCCCGTTCTTTGAGGGTCCCGGCTGGGTGCAGCATCCCATGGAGTTGGGGTGGGGTCCCTGCCTCAAACGGAGGGGCTGGTGTAGACCCCACGGTGGGGACCCCAGTGACGATGATGCTGATGCTGATGACGGGGAGGGAGGAAGGCAGCCCTGGCCATGCCCAGCACTCCAACCAGGGCTGTGCGCCCCCAGCAGGGCTGGGTGGTTCTTGGAGCTCAGCTCCCGCCGCCATCCCGCCCGAGCTGATTTTTCCTGCTGATTTCTCCATTTCCCGGAATTTTTACTTCCTTTTTTTCCCCCCCAGGATTTATATTTTTTTCCTTGCATTATTTTTTTTCCACAGTTATTTTTCCTTTCTTTCCTCGGAATTCCTCTCCCCTGATTTTCCTAGAAATCCTCCTCCTTTCGCTTTATGTGCCCTGATTTGGCTCTGATTTGATTCATCCCCTGCTTTTCCCACGGCTCCTCCTCCTCCCCTGTCCCCCGTGTCCTCCACCGCCAGGGGGCGCCACGGCTCCTCGCCCTCTCCTCCCGACGCCGCCGTTTGGCCTCACTTGCCCGGCGGGTGCGTGCTGACGTCGGGGCGCGCTGACGTCACGGCGTCACGCCCCTGAAAACCGAGAGCGGCGGCCGCAGTCCCCGCCGCAGCGCGGTACCGGAGCCGAGCCGAGCCGAGCCGAGCCGAGCCGAGCCGAGCCGAGCCGAGCCGAGCCGAGCCGAGCCGAGCCGAGCCGTGCCCCGCTTCGCCCGGTACCGCGGGCGGCCGCGGCCCGCTCCGCCGCTGCCGCCTCCGCCGCCTCCTTGCCCTCAGGATGTCGGTGCTGGAGCCCGCCGGCGGCGAGGAACTGAAGCAGGCCAAGGAGGTGGAGGACGCCGAGAAGTTTTCCTTCATGGCCACCGTCACCAAGGCCCCCAAGAAGGTACCGGCACTGGTACCGGCGGGAGCAGCCCCCGGTTTGGGGGTTGCAGCGGCGCTGGCGGGAGCAGCCCCATGGGGATGGGGGGCGGTGGGAAAGCGGGAGCGGGTCCGGTTTGGGGGTGACTGGGGAGTGGGGGGGCTGTCCCCGTTCATTGGGGTTGGTACCGGCACCATAGGACCGGACGGGACCCCTCTTCAGTACCGGTTCAGAGGGGCTGGGGCCTGGCCTGGCCCGGCGGAGAGTGCGGAGTCGAAGGGGGGGGTTGGCTGTGGTGTGGGGGTGCCCGGGGGTCAGGGTGACCCCGGCAAGGGCACGGGGAGGTGGGGTCGGGGGGACCCCGCGTGGCGGTGGGGGCCTGTTAAATAGGGCAGCAGGGAGCTGGAGGTGCTGCTGTGGGGCTGAAGGGTGCTGGAGGTGCTGCTGTGGGGTCTATGGGAGATGCTGATGGGAGCACGTTTGGGGTTGGAGATGAGCTCTCCTGAGTCACCTCTGCACCCTGTCAGCCTTGAAGACCTCCCAGGAGCATCTGTGATGCTGCGCCCCATGGTGCTTGTGTAACCCTATGGGGTGCAATGGGGGAGCACTGGCTGTGGCAGGGTGCAGGACCCCCAGTAACGTGGGTGAGTGCTCCTGGCTTGGTGTGGACCTGCAGGGCTTGGTGACTGCTCGGCACTGCTGCTGCTGCCCTGGTCCTGGCACTCAGGTGGGTTTGTGCTCCCAGTGCTGCACAGATCCTGCTGCATCCGGAGGTTCTGCTGTGCTGAACATCGCGTTCCCTCCGGGCCTGCAGCCGCTGCCTCCGTGGTGGAAGCAAAGGCGAAGCAGTCACGGTGGACGGGAACGTTCCGTTCTCTGGGGGAGCATCTCTCTTGTGGGGATGAAGGGAGCATCTGGCCCCCATGGCTGGGTTGGGGGCATCTCTCATCGCCCAGGCTCACGGCTGCTGCCAGGGAGCCGGAGCTGGATGCTCTCCCTGTGCCCCTGCCCTGTTTATCCAGGCTCTGGACATAGCCCGGAGGAAGGAGCAGAGGAATGTGAAGCTGGGATCTGCCTCATCCAGTCGTGCTCAGCACAGTTCAAACTCAGGGCCTGGTTTTACCTTTTCCTTACTGGCATCTTCCCCAGAGCTCCCAGTGCGAGGCTGCAGCCTCAGCTGTGACAGGAGCACAAACTTCCCACCCTGGAGTATCTTATAGGGCCCGCATCCGTGTCCTAAACCCAAGTGGGATGTATTTCTGGGTGGGAGTCAATCCAGCACCCTCAGAGGCAAAGTTTCCTCGTGGTTTTGGGGTTACTGGAGGCTTAATCACCTTGAATTTGGTGCTATAAACACAGGCTGGTCGCACACATGAGGAGCCTCAGGCAGGCTCCGCAGCCTTTCCTGGCTGGGGGATGATGTTAAAGGTGCCCCAAGACACAAGAGCTTGGGGCTGGCAGCAGCAGCGAGATGCTGGGGAGCTGTGATGTGGCTGAGGTCAAGGACAAAGTGCTTCTGGCCACTGTTCCTGCCTGGCTAGTTCCTGTGAATAGGCTGGGTAATAGCAGAGGCGTTGGCAGGAGGATAAAAGGAGGAGGAAGGGAGAATTCCCCCTCCTGAGATAAGGTGTTGAGTGCCCCCAGCTCCCACCCCTTCAAAGCAGGATCCCGATTAAACCATTAAAACTCCCTTTTTGATGCAAGTCTAAGTGACTTTTGTGCTCTCAGAGTGCTCCGAGGCCAGTGAAGAAGGTGGCTGAGAGAGATGATTTTACAGCATCAAGGTAGCAGCAGCAGCAGCAGCTCCTGCCCTGGCTAAAAAGGCTCCTTGAACTTTGCTGATGCAGTTTGCATTTGGAGATGGGGATGGTGGGAATGGGGCCAAGCTTAGTGCAGGCTCCATCTCCTCTGTGTGACTGCTGCTGCTCAGTGGCTTTCCAAAGAGGAGCCCTCATTCATGCTGGTGGCTGGGGAAAGTGCCAGTGTGCAGTGGTAGAGCCGCCGTGTCCCGTGCCCAGCTCGGACCTCAGGGAGCATCTTGGATGTAGCCCGAGGCAGCACCCGGAGCGAGCCTGAGCGGCGCAGCTATCCCAAGGGATTGCTGGCATCTTCGTGTCCTCTCTTGTCAGGGGCTTGGGTGAGGTGGAAAAGTGAGGCAGCAGGAGGTAAGAGATGAAGAGATCAAGTATGATCAACTCCGGGGTTAAGCAGGAGCTGCTGCAGTTGGGGTGGATGGAGCTGGAGCCTGTCTGCAGGAATGGGGTGGATTCTCTCTCGGGAACCAGGCTTCCCTGGCTCTGCTCAAGCTCCTCTGTGGTCCGGGCAAGGTGGTTCTTTGGAAGGGAGTGGGGTAAGGGCAGAGGCTGAGTGATGCTGAGCCCTCTCCTTCCTCCGATGGGTGCCTTGGTGGTGCTTGGGTTAAGAGAATAGGGCAGTGGGGATGATGGGAGAGCTCAAGGGCAGGTTGTGCTTTTCCAGCTCCTCATGTGCCCTCACCTCTGCATCTGGGCATCCTTCCGCCTCCTTGGAGACAGGGTGCCCTTGGCAGCAGTTGCTTTCCTAATCCGTGTCAGTGCTGGAGCCTTCAACTCGGAGCTGAGCCGTGGGTGCCCTCGAGTGGGAAGGACCTAAAGCGGGTGCTGTCCCTGTCTGTCACTTCACCCGATCCCGTTGTGCCCTTGTCTCGTGGGGCTGCTGAGGTGCCTGGTGGGCTCCGGGGTGCTGGCAGGCAGACAGACAGAGGGATGCTCTGCACACAGATCTGCTTACTCATGCAGCTCGCCTGGAGTGAGAAACGGGCACAAGCCTTGACTTTGCTTTTGGGTGCTGAGCTACTCAGCCCCTCCGTGCCCCCGGGAGCCTGGAGCCCGCGGGGGGGTGTGTGTTTGAGTTGGTGCCGTGTCCCTGCGGATGCTGGCTCCGGAGGGATCCCGCCGAGGCTGCGTGGCAGGGAATGCTAATGCAGAGCGCTGCAGCTCTGCAGGGGTAGGAGCCGTGCGCTGTTGGCATGGGGGTGGCAGGAGATGGGAGAGGGGGATGGAGCCCGTGGGGGGGCTGGATGCCTTCTCCAGAGCATCCTTACTGCTGCTGTGTGGTGCAGCTGCCTGCAGAGCTGCTCTCCTGCAGCCGGAGCGGTGTCTGACCTTGCTGCATCCTGCTGCTTCCCTGCCCTGCCTCAGCCTCTTCCCAGAGCCCGGGTTTCTGCCCCGTTTTCCTCAATCCCAAGTCATGTCTGGTCCCTGCAGCTCTGCCGGGCTGGGTGCTAACACCTCCCTCTGCAGAGGGTGACACTGCCCTTGTACTGACAGAGCTCCTTGGTTTTCTTCTCTCTTCAGATTCATCCCTTCATCCTCCTCTTCCTCTGTGCTTGTCCGGGCCAGTGGCCACCAAGCATCTCCCCCCCCTGCTTCCTTAACCAGGTGCCCTGCACCAACTGTCCTTGCTTCCTTGCCCAAATCCTCTGTTCCTTTGCTTTCTCTCTCTCCTCCTGCTGTGGTTTTCCCTTCTCATGATGAGATGCCTGGGCTGGGATGAGTTGAACAGCTCATCCCGCTCCATACAGGCTGCCTGGGATGAATCTGGCCTTCTTGGGGTGCAGGAAGCCCTAAGCAGTGAACACGTTGTGGTTAGGCGGTCACAAGCTGAGCTGGTCATACCCTGCCCCATGGGGAGAGCAGAGATGACTTCCTGGGGCTTGGAGCAGACAGGGCACTGCCAGGGCTGTGTTAACAGCAGGGATTTCTGTTATCAGTCACTTTGGGGTCCATCCCATCACTGTGCCTTTCTGGAGGATCTCATGGCTGTCCAGAGAGGGGTTGTCCTTGGCACCCAGCGCTGCTGCAAGGCCAGAAGATGCTTCATTAAGTTGCTGAACTGGAGAGCAGAAGAAAGGAGGTTTTGGGCTCTACCAGCCTCAAGTCATCATCATCCGTGCTGAGCCGTGTGCCTTTGGCTTCTCCATTCTCCCCCTCCTGCAGTCCCGTGAGGTAGGCTGGGCTTCCACTCCGCTTTGGAGGTGGGAGAGGAGTTGGATGTTCGTTCTCCTCAGCCTCCAGAAGCATCTCCTGTCATCTCTTGATGGCGTGGGTGTGGGGGCACCCATCTGAGCAGCGGCGCTCCTCCTGCGAGCCCCGCTCTGCTGGGTGCTGCCTCCTCCCCACGGGAGCAGCCAGGTCTGCAGCGTGGGAAGCGTGCTGGCAGCACAAGTGGTTGCTTTAGGCCTTTCCCCAAACGCAGCTTTCTCTTCCTCTGCTGCGGCCCCAGCCTAGCACAGCGCTTCCTTTGGGACCTGGCTGGTTCCCCCCCCCACCCCGCTTTCCCTTCTGTGCTCCCTGCTAGGGCTTGGGATAGCTTTGCTCTGGAAAGCAGCTCTTTAAGGTCAGGTTGGAGCTGATCCTTCTGGATAAACAACCGCAGGGCTTTGCAGGTGAGGATCCTGCCCATGCTGTTCCCGTGAGGAGTGGGTGAGTGCCACGGCCCCGGGGGTTTGAGCAGGGGAAGGGGTTTGCTGGTGCCTGGTTGTGTCTTTTCTCATCAGGAGGTTCCTGCTGCCGACGTTTGCAGAGGGTTGGTGCACTTCCTGCTGAGCCCTTTGATCAGGGCTGCTTATCTGGGGACTCTGACTCACCTTCACTCCCCAGGTGGTGGTGACATTCGAGGTGACGGGTCCCCGGGCCGGCTGCTGGCTCCAGGGAGCAAAGGACCTTGTGGGAACGCTTCTGCAGAGCGCACGGCCCCAGTCCGCAGCAGGACCATGGCTTGGATCTGTCACTGAATCCCAGAGTCGTTTGTGTTGAAGGGACCTTAAAGCTCCTCCAGCTCCAACCCCTGCCACGGGCAGGGACCCCTTCCATAGAGCAGCTTGCTCCAAGCCCCTGTGTCCAACCTGGCCTTGAACACTGCCAGGGATGGGGCAGCCACAGCTTCTCTGGGCACCCTGTGCCAGCGCCTCAGCACCCTCACAGGGAAGAGCTTCTGCCTAAGAGCTCAGCTCAGTCTCCCCTCGGGCAGGTTCAAGCCATTCCCCTTGGCCTGTCCCTACATCCCTTGTCCCAAGCCCCTCTCCAGCTTTCCTGCAGCCCCTTCAGGCACTGGAGCTGCTCTAAGGTCTCCCCTTCAGGAGCCTTCTCTTACTCTAAAGTGGGGCTGGGAGCTGCTGCAGGAGCAGTGGGGTGTCCCACCAAGGAGGAGCTGCTTGTTACCACCTCAGCAGGGTCTGCTGGAGCCTCTTAGCAAAGCCCTGGGGCATCCTGCTCGATGCTCCAAAGAGAAAGCTGCCTCTTGGGGTGTGTTTCTGAGCCCATGGGAAAGCAGGATGCAGACGCTGGGGCTATTCATGCCTTGGGGAGGCTGCCCTGAGTGCCCTGTGTCACATTGAGCTGCTTGAACCGTGCATTTTAATTACACTTTGGGATCAATACGGTGGCCTTGGTAACAGGCTTATTGCTGCTGCAGAATCTGTTTACTTCAGGTTGGTGACAGCCAAAAGAGCTGAGGTGGCCGAGGACATGATGTTCCAGCTCGTCAAAGAGGCGGCATTGTAATTGGGGTGAGCTCGGAGGTGGGTCCAGCTTCCCCTTGGCTGCCTCTTCTGGACCTGGAGTTCTCTGGCAGAGGAGCTGCCTTGATTGCAGAGCCCTCACTTGGGTGGGGGTTGTAGGAACCTGCTTTATCTGCAAGGCGTGGGCACGGGGAGCAGGGAGCAGCCTAGAAAGGAGGTGCCTTGGGGCTCTGCCCTGCTGAAACGCATGGTTTGGTTTCCTCCTGCCTGGCCTGGGCTGAGGCTCAACCCACACCTGCTGCTCTGTGCCTCTCCTCCTTTCAGCTCTCTGCAGGGAGCCCCTTCTGGCCCCGTGGCGAGAGGCTCGTGTCCAACCTGGAGCGAGCACCTCGGGGCCATCCCTGTTGACCTTGGAGCTGTCAGCCCCTCGTGGGCAGCACAGCCCTCGTCTCCCTGCGTTAACCAAGCCCTTCTCCAAACATCCTCCGAGCTCGCCATTCCCACAGGGATGTCGCTTCTTATCCCTCCTGCTCCATTTGAAACTGAGGGGCTGAAGTGAGCCAGCCCTGTTTGCAGGAAGGGGTTGGCTTTGCTCGGGCACGAGGAGGGTGATGTTTGTCCATCCCAGGAGTGATTCCCGTGAGGCCTGAGCAGTGAAGAGCCTCAACTGGAGCCCGGGGGTTCCGTCCTGCCTTGCCTTTAAGCAGACACACTGAAATCAAGGCATTTTCCAGGGCTGCAGGGTGTTGGTGAATGAGGAATGGGCAGCTCCAGGTGACTGGAGATACCATTGTGAGGGGTCTGTGGGTCAGAGGGGGCAGGGGGCATGCAGAGGATGTAATTCCCATTTTCCTATTGCAGGGCTGCATTGCAGACAGGGTGCTCCTGTTTAGGCACTGATCCTGCCAGGCATCTTCCCTTAGAGCTGGATCATCGGGGCTGGTCCTGCACATCAGCTCTGGGGCAGAAAAGGAGGCAAAAAGGGTCCCCAGGGCACCAGGTAGATGGGTTCCTGCCCCCAAACACAGGGGCTGCTGCAGTCTCAGGCTTGGGGGTTTCAAACCGAGGCCTTTTGTGGCTGACCCTGGCTCCAGATCCATGTGGTGGAGCTGAGCGAGCTCTGCCAGCTCCTCCAGGCCTCTTGTGGAGCCGCTTTCTAAGGGAGCTCAGATCAATGTTGGTGGAGGCTGCTCCCCCATCACCCGTGCCACCACCACGTTCCATGGGCGTCCTGCTCCAGCCCTCGGTTTGCCCACAAGCCAGTGCCAGTGATGTAACCCCAGTCCTGCCCGTGCAACGCTCCCAGCGAGGTAACTCCGGTTAATGCTCATTATCCTGTTCCCAAGAAGCCCGAGGTGGGAAGGCTGGGATGTCTTTAAGCGGGGCAGTTTGAAGGTGGGATGGGATGTTTGCCCGTGCAGGCCTCGTGGGGTTATCCTGGGCAACACGGTGGGACTTCACCACCATTGAGGATCCCAGGTAGTCCCAGGGACTGGACTTCTGCTGGGCCTGCTATGAAGGAGATGCCTCTCTGTGTTAAAGCAGGAGTGAGCCTTTGCCTCAATGCCTGCAGTCCAAGGACGAGATTCCTTATCTGCTGGCAGGGAGCTTTCCCCACACCTTTGGCCTCAAGGTGTTCCTAAGGCAGTTGTTATTCCCAGTTACTGTTTAACAGCTGGGCACTCAAAATCCCATTTATTCCCCTTAATCCCACCTCCTGTTTGTTTTTCCTATGACTGGCATTTACAGTGCTTCCCACGATGGCTGGACTCTTGCAGTGATTTCCAGCCTGTTCACATTTGGAATGGGACTGAGCCCATTTCTGTCTTGGTGCTGCTTTTGCGCCGAGCTTTGGGGTTGGTGTGGAAGTTCCCAATTCTCCTCCTGGCCTCACAGGGGCTTTGGTTTGGGACATTTCCTCAGTGCTTTACCCCAGCAGCCCTTCTGTGCCAGTGGAGGATGGAGGCTGCTCTCAGGGCTTGGCTGCTTTCCTATGCCAGGACCGCAGTGCCCTCTATTTCCTTGTCAGGAGCAGTGGGAAGGATTCCAGGCCTGAGCGGCTGAGGTTCCTGCTCAGGGAGGTGTCAGGGAAAGAGCCAGGTGGGTCCCTGCCTCTCCAGGGAGAAAATCCTGCCCTGGGAGCCCTCTGGGAGCTGCAGGCACAGACCCAAGCAGTGGGCTCCAACCCACAGCAGCGCCCTCAGGGTGCTCTTCCCAGCCCCAGTGCTGGGCTGCACCCCCAGAGTGAGCACAGGGCAGGGAGGGGATCCTGCCCCTCTGCTGTGCTCTGGGGAGACCCCCCTGCAGCCCTGATCCAGCTCTGGGGCAGCAGCACAAGAGGGATGTGGAGCTGTTGGAGCGAGGCCAGAGGAGGCCGTGGAGATGCTGCGAGGGCTGGAGCAGCTCTGCTCTGGAGCCAGGCTGAGAGAGCTGGGCTGGGGCAGCCTGGAGAAGAGAAGGCTCCTGAAGGGGAGACCTGAGAGCAGCTCCAGTGCCTGAAGGGGCTGCAGGAAAGCTGGAGAGGGGCTTGGGACAAGGGATGTAGGGCCAGGCCAAGGGGAATGGCTTGAACCTGCCAGAGGGGAGACTGAGATGAGCTCTTAGGCAGAAGCTCTTCCCTGTGAGGGTGCTGAGGCGCTGGCACAGGGTGCCCAGAGAAGCTGTGGCTGCCCCATCCCTGGCAGTGTTCAAGGCCAGGTTGGACACAGGGGCTTGGAGCAAGCTGCTCTATGGAAGGGGTCCCTGCCCGTGGCAGGGGTTGGAGCTGGAGGAGCTTTAAGGTCCTTTCCAACACAAACCACTCCAGGATTCTGAAGGTTTGGGTTGGGGGATCCATCAGGAGAAGTCTTCCTGTTGCCAAGGTCGCCCCTGTTTCAGAAGCAGGTCCTGCTCCTCCATATAACTTCTCTAGCCAGGGTTATGCCACATCCAGCCACGTCCACCCTCTCCTCTGGCATCCCTGCAGTGTGGTGGGCCTGAGGCCATGGGCATTGCTAACGCACCTTGGGAGGGGGAAAAATGGGGTTGGTTTAGGAATCACATCACCAAATCCACCTCAAGCTGCTCCCTTTGCTGGTGGTTCAGTTCAGGGGTACGGATGATGACTGCTCTGCGTGGAAGCCTTGGGAATCCCGGTGTTCCAAGTACCTGATTTTACTGTTCCTTCAGTCCTTATGGAATGCTGTGGTCCAGAAATACCCCTCCAGGCCTGGGTAACCTCACAGGGAGAGGAACCTGAAAATGCCACCCTGAAATCCCTGTGTCCTGTTGGATCATGGAGCAGGAGCTGTGTCCCCTGGAGGGCTGCGGGCTGCGGTGGGATCCCTGCCCTGTGTCTAGACACTGTCCTGTGGGAATGGGGCTTGGCTTTCCCAGCCTGGCAGCAGGACAGGGGGGGTCTGAGGACACCGAGTCCTCTGAACAAACCCAGTGCCTGGTCACGTTGGGACTGGTGCCAGCGCCGGGGCCAGGCAGTGGGAACCTGCGGTGAGCAGGATTGGGATGGCTTCAGCCCTCATCCCGAGGGGTTCAACGTGGCAGGAGGCTGTGGGGAGCTCAGGAAGCCCTCCAGGACCCGGGTGCTTGTGGAAGCGCTGAGGAGGCAGCACAAGCAAAGCTTCTCGTTGACCTGGAACAGGAGGAAAGGCTCCTGTTGGTTACCTCCGTGGGGGCCCCGCGCTGCCTCTTCCCTCCCTCGCTGCTGCACTGGCTGCAAAGAAGGGGATTCAACCACCCTGGCCTTTAGGAGCAGCCAAGCTCAGGGTGCAGCACCCAGCACCCTGTGAGAAAGCAGCCTGAGCTCCCTGGGAGGCCCAGTCCTGCAGGTGATGAACCCTCTGTGTCTGAAGGTGCTTGGCTCCAGGTCTGTGGACCTCAGCCTCCAACCCCTCCCCAGCTGCAGCCGGTTTGGGCTCTAAATCTGGCTGAGGGATGGCATGGAAAGGGTGAGCCTAAAAGATGGGATACACGAGGGCTGCCCCAGCAGCCTTGGGTGATGTGCAGAGCCTGCTTTGGGACCCCATTCCCAGCCTATTCCAGGCTTGAAGCAGGCTTCTTTCACACTGTTGTGGCTGTGCCATCCTCCTGTTCACCTGAAGGGCAAATAATCATCAGAAAGGGTTTATAGGTACCCTATGGAATAGGGGGGAGCTCTCTGAGGGTGGCTGCTCAGCTTTAAGGTGGTTTTGGGATGCACCAGGCAGTGCAGCCAAGCAAGATGGATAATACAGGTCTGAGTGTCCTCAGTTGACCCCTTCCATGAGATATGGGGCTGTATCAGCAAGGATGATGCTCGCTCCCATCCTGCCCACCCAGACCCTGCACTGGGAGGGGTGCTTTGAGCCCCACTGTTGGGAAATGTTGTATCCACATGGGAATGGGTATGGACACACCGGGTTTCGCAAGGGGAGAAAATGTACTTCAGGCTTGGCAGGTGTGGTGAGGAGTGGGCAGGGAGCAGCGTTGCTGTGTGAGAACTTGGCAGGAGATGTCGGATCCGGGTGTTTTCCTGCAGGATATCTCCCAGAAAACCATTCTGTACCACGCGAGGAGCTGCTTGCTTGACACAGGCCTGACCCAGGACCCTGGTCCCGTCTCCGCCTGGAAGGGGATGCTGATGCTGGCGGGCAGCCCATTGCTGTTGCTCTGCAGAGGAGTGGGTGCTGCCTTCCTTCACCTCCTTGCTCAGGGCTTGCTGCGCTGGGAAAATATTTTCCTTGCTCTCAAACCCTCGTGCTCCACCCGGTTGGAAAAGCTGCTTCCAGCAGGAAAAAGGCTGGGATGTGTTCGGTCCCGGTCCCAGTTACCCCTCACTGCAGCCGCCTCACCCGCAGCTGGGGATCCCGTTCCTTGATTCCTATGACACGCTGAAATCCCCCTAATCCCAGGGGATTTTCTCCCTTACCTTAATGCAGCTCCGGAGCCCAGCACGTGGATGGGAACGCGGCCCATGGGTCACCCACGTTGGGTTACTTCGCACCCGCATCCTCCCTGCTCTTCCTCTCTTGTGCTTGCCGGATGCTCTGCTCATTTCCCAGGCTTGCAGGGGGTTTGGTGCGTGAAGAATTCCTTGGATTTGGAAGCTGCCTGCAGTGGGTGATGATAATTTTAGACAGGGCAGATTGCGCTAAGCTCTGGAGTTCAGCTGAGCTCTGCTAAAGCCATGCGGGGGATTACTGTGGGTAATTCAGCACTTGGGTTCTTTAGCAGTGGTTTTTATCTCCCCCCCTCCTCGGATTTGAATCCCCCATTTCTGGAACTGCTGTTTCTCCTAAAAAGCAGAGCTCTGGAGCTGGCTCGTGGACACTCCCTGGAGGGGATGATGGTGTCTGCTCTGTCTTGGTTGTCTTGATGGTGTGGATGCAGCAGCTCTCCATTCCCAGCCTCTCCTTCCCATCACGTCCCAGACCAGCTTTGCTCCATGAGGCCATCCAGATAGATGCTGTAAGCCAGGACAGACCCCCCTGGGTGGAGCAGTGAAACCTGGGTTAGCTGTTGGATTCACCTCTTCCCTGGAAACCTTTCCCTGGGATGGAGCCAGCTCCTCAGCTGACACTTGAAGCTGGTTTAATGCCAGCAGCTGCTTTATGGGGCGTGTTTATGGTACCCTCTCCTTTGATGCGCTGCCAGAGGAAGAGGTGGGTGCAAAGGGATGGGAATCCTGTGTATTGAAATGACTGCTCTTTGTTTCTGCCTTCCCAGAGCTGCCTCTGACCCAGCGCCCTGAGGATGCTGCTGCTGGTGCCTCCTGGAGCTGCTTCCGCCCCTCTGGGCTCTTGGTGCCCTCTGGTTCCTCCTGCACCGTACCAGTTGCAAATGCAAATGTGCAAACTCCATTTAGCATTCCCATTGCTTCCGTTAATGCTTTAGTGGGATTCAAGCTCCCATAGCCTAACCCAGAACCCCCCCGTGTGCTGGGCTGCACCCCAGAGTGTGAGCAGCAAAGCAGGGGGGGGGAATCCTGCTCCTCTGCTGCGCTTTGGGGAGACCCCCCCTGCAGCCCTGATCCAGTTCTGGGGCAGCAGCACCAGAGGGATGTGGAGCTTTTGGAGCGAGCCAGAGGAGGCCGTGGAGATGCTGCGAGGGCTGGAGCAGCTCTGCTCTGGAGCCAGGCTGAGAGAGCTGGGCTGGGGCAGCCTGGAGAAGAGAAGGCTCCTGAAGGGGAGACCTGAGAGCAGCTCCAGTGCCTGAAGGGGCTGCAGGAAAGCTGGAGAGGGGCTTGGGACAAGGGATGTAGGGACAGGCCAAGGGGAATGGCTTTAACCTGCAAGAGGGGAGACTGAGATGAGCCTCTTAGAAGCTCTTCCCTGTGAGGGTGCTGAGGCGCTGGCACAGGGTGCCCAGAGAAGCTGTGGCTGCCCCATCCCTGGCAGTGTTCAAGGGCAGGTTGGACACAGGGGCTTGGAGCAAGCTGCTCTATGGAAGGGGACCCTGCCCGTGGCAGGGGTTGGGGCTGGAGGAGCTTTAAGGTCCCTTCAATCCAAAGCAGTCTGGGAATCTATGGATTTGCACCAGAATGGCAGGGATGTCTGCTGGCAGTCTGGTGTGGGGAGCAGATATCCTGCTGTCACGTATCCAGTGTGGAGGAGCTGGGTAAAAACCTTTCATCAGCATCACCCACAGAAATGCCTGGGATGTTAGGTTGAGCTGATGGATCTGAACTGGTGCTCGTCGTTCCTGGAGGGGATGCTGAGTCGCTGCCATCGCCCCACATCACCCCAAATGTCCTCCTTGGGCTGAGCAGTGGCTTTCATGTCCCTGTTTCCCCCCCTGAGCAATACCAACGCAGCTTTTAGCCCATCAGCTGGGTTTGTCCAGGAACCACGGCTCCATTCGCAGCCACACAAGTGCTGCAGCCACCCCAGCCTGTGCGGGTCCCTCCTTTCTGGCCTGCATCATCTCAGCTGCAGAGTTTCATTCTTCTCCCCTTGAAGGCCGCTTCCCACATGAAAGCTTTTGGGATGCTTGTGGCAGGGAAAACCCCTCCTGGAGGCCACCGGGGCTGTCTCTTTCCATCCGCTTCATTTCCCGAGGTCTCCCGGCTCCGTGGGGGTGCTTTGTGAATCCCCCTCCCTGCAATGACATCTCACCCCTGGGAAGTGGAGGAGTTAAATCCTGCGGGGATGTGATCAGAGGGAAGAGGCCACGTTGGGGGCCCTTTGTCAGGGTCTCCTGCATAGCAGCGGGACGGGGAGGGGGGCATCAGCCTGGATTCCCTGCTGCTTTTCCCCAGTTCCCTTTCATCTCCAGCATCCTTCTCGTGCAGGAGCTGCACGGAGGCGCTTTGCTGGCTGCGCACAGGGCTTGAGGCAGCAGCTGAGCAGTCTGGGGCTGTTTTCCCCCTTCCTTTCAGCTCAGTGCACTTGAATTCGATGTGCTGGTGGTAGGTCCTAGAGCCTTGAGTTGCCTCTGGCTGAGGGAGGAAAGTGGGGTGGGGGGGGGCTGGTTTTGGGCTTCTCTTACAATGGAAACACATCTGTAATGCAGAGGAGCCTGAAAGCCAGCGCAAAGTCAACTGCAGCTTGTTGGAATGTTCTCTCTTGCCCAGTTTTTTTCCCCTCCCTGCTTTTAGTGTCCATTTTGGAAGGCTCCGGCGTGTTTTTAACCTGTGGGATGCTCCCGGCCCAGAGCCTGGAAGCATCGGGGCTGGGAGGTTCTGCTGGGAACACCCCAGCTTTCCTGCTGCTCAGTTGCGGGCAGCAATCCATCAGGATCAGGTGGAGCAGGGGCTCTGCCTGCCCGGGCTGGAAGCGTGTTTGTGTCTCACTTCCTTGGAGGAGCCCCAGGAGGCAGATGTGGGCTCCCAAGGGTGCTGGAAGCTTTGCTGGGTGCTCTCCTCATCTTTAGGTGTTGAATCCAGTTTACCTGTCGGTGACAGATGATCAGGCAGAGGAAGGGGCTTCAGCTGTGGCATCTGGAGCCACGGATCTGCTCCTTGATGCATTGGGGATGCTCATTCCCATGGCTCCAGCGGGGAGGGTGGATTAGAGGGACCCAGAGGTCCATGTAGCATGGCAAGAGGATGTGCCACAAGGAGCATCTGCTGATTGAGCTCATCTCTTCCTTTGCCTCTCAGCAAATCCAGTTTGCAGATGACATGCAGGAGTTCACCAAGTTCCCAACCAAGACGGGCCGGCGCTCTCTGTCCCGCTCCATCTCCCAGTCTTCCACTGACAGCTATAGCTCCGGTAGGTGCCAGGCTCCTGGTCTGTGTTGGTCCTCTCCCAGATCCAGTGTTGGTGCTGCTCACACTGTGTCAGGATGCTCCATGCTGTTGGGTTGTACTGGGATGCGGAGGGGATGATTCGGGGGGCTCCTGAAGCTCAGGCATGGATTACCAGGTGATTATAAGGCCAGGATGGAGCAATCTCCTCTAGTGGAAGGTTGGAATTGGATGAGCTTTAAGGTCCCTTCCAACCCAAAGCATTCCATGATTCTTGGATAACCCTGTTACTTCTGGGTTGTTTTAGAGAGCCAGAGTGCAAAATCCCTGCTGGACATCTGCTTTCCTTAGATGTGTGGTTTGAACCACAAGTGTGAGAGCTGGGAAGTGAAGCAGCAGGAAGCTGAGGGGTAGGAGGTCCCCAGCTCCTGAGACCTGGGATAACCCTATTCCTCTCCTGGCTTTAGCTGCCTCCTACACGGACAGCTCTGATGACGAGGTGTCCCCCCGAGAGAAGCAGCAAACCAACTCCAAAGGCAGCAGCAACTTCTGTGTGAAGAACATCAAACAGGCAGAGTTTGGGCGCCGGGAGATCGAGATCGCTGAGCAAGGTACGAGCGGAGCATGGAGGCTGTGGGTTTGGGTGCTGAGCTCTCTGGAGAGCAGGGGCTGAGCCAGGGCCATTCCCACACCTCATGCTACAGCCTCAGCTCTCCTGCCTTTCCCCCTCCCCAGCATCAGTGGCTATGTGGGGAAGAGCTGGCTGGGACACTGTGAGTGATGTGTGGCATCCATTTCCTCACAGCAGCAGAGCTCGTGCTGGGTTTAATGTTCTGGTGGCTTTGAATAGAAGCCTTGAGGGGCAAAGATCTTGCAACACCTTCTGAGACATGAAAACCGAGAGTCCCGGCCCCTTCCCCTGGGGCTTGTGGGAAGCTGAGTTTCCATTTCCAGTGGGTGATTGGGTAACTTTGCTCTCGGCTGCTTTTAGACACAAGCTGCCAAAGCCATAGAAGGGGAAGATAATCCAGGCACAACCAGAGCTGCTCTTCTGAGAAGAGAAGGCTCCTGAAGGGGAGACCTGAGAGCAGCTCCAGTGCCTGAAGGGGCTGCAGGAAAGCTGGAGAGGGGCTTGGGACAAGGGATGTAGGGACAGGCCAAGGGGAATGGCTTGAACCTGCCCGAGGGGAGACTGAGCTGAGCTCTTAGGCAGAAGCTCTTCCCTGTGAGGGTGCTGAGGCGCTGGCACAGGGTGCCCAGAGAAGCTGTGGCTGCCCCATCCCTGGCAGTGCTCAAGGCCAGGTTGGACACAGGGGCTTGGAGCAAGCTGCTCTAGTGGAAGGGGTCCCTGCCCATGGCAGGGGTTGGAGCTGGAGGAGCTTTAAGGTCCCTTCAGCCCAAAGCATTCTGTGTGCCAGCACTGTTCTCATCTTCTTTAGGTGCTTCCCCTTGATGCTGCCCTGCTGCAGGGCTGGTGCCTGTCCTTGGCAGTGCCTGTGCCAGACTCCTCTCATTACTTGCTTAAGTGGCAAATGACCCTGGTGGTCTGGTCCCGTTCGGGGCAGCCTGGCCAGGCCAGCGATGAGGAGCTTCACTCCTGGCTCTGTAACAGCTGGAGCCAATGCTGTGGGGTGGATGTAGCTTCGAGAGCCCCGAAAGAAGAGCAGGTGTGGACCAAGCCCGCAGTAACCCCTCTCTCCCTCTTGCAGACATGTCTGCTCTCATCTCCCTCAGGAAACGAGCTCAAGGAGAGAAGCCTTTGGCTGGAGCTAAAATCGTCGGCTGCACGCACATCACAGCCCAGACTGCGGTGAGAGCAGGGTGATGTTGGCTGGGTTCCTCGCGTCCCGGGGCTGGTCCTGGGCTGCTGTGCCCATCGCTGCTCCTTCAGGCCTGCTGCTCCCCCCCCTTGTCGTGCAGGTGCTGATCGAGACGCTGTGTGCGCTGGGAGCGCAGTGCCGCTGGTCCGCCTGTAACATCTATTCCACCCAGAACGAGGTGGCGGCCGCCCTGGCAGAAGCTGGTGAGTGCAGCAGAGCCTGGTGGGGCAGAGCCCTTCCAGCTCCTCCTGGCCCTGCAGCTGCGTCCCTCGGGGCTGCTTTGAGGGGTGGTTTGGCCCAAATACCTTTCAGGGCAGGCGAAACAGGGCTGAGGCTGGTGGGGGCTGTGCTTCGAGCTCTGTGTGGCCCCTTGGCTCTGCTGTCTGTGGCTTTCTTGAGCTGGCCAAGCAGGAGAGAGCTCTGCCAGACTCGGCTGGTGCCAAGGATGCTCCTCTTCTTCTAGGTGTTGCTGTGTTTGCCTGGAAGGGGGAGTCGGAGGATGACTTCTGGTGGTGCATTGACCGCTGTGTTAACATAGATGGCTGGCAGGCCAACATGGTAATGAGCCTCCTCCCAGCCCTTCCTCTCCCTCTGTGGAGTGGTCACTGGGTGTTCCTCACCCTTCGCTCGCTGGGGCTGTTCCTGGGCTTTGCAAAGGCCTCTGAGCCCCATCAAAGCAGGGATCCTGGAGAATGGCAGCCAGAGCTGGGTTGGGGGTTGCAGGAGCTGCAGAGGTGATGTCCTGGGTCCCACCAGCTGCAGAGGTGATGTCCTGGGTCCCACCAGCTGCAGAGGTGATGTCCTGGGTCCCACCAGCTGCAAAGGTGATGTCCTGGGTCCCACCAGCTGCAAAGGTGATGTCCTGGGTCCCACCAGCTGCAGAGGTGATGTCCCACAGCCCAGTGGTGTGGAAGAAGAGCTGAGAAACCACAGGACCTCTTCGCCCCCCCCCCCCCCCAGGGTCTGACCTATGGGAGCTGCCCCAGCTGCTCCTCCCCAAAAGAGGGAAGTCTCTGCAGGGGCTGTTTCCCTTGCTGGAAGCAGGTGACACCTCAGTGCATGGGCCATGATCACTAATGGTGCAGTAGCACATGTGAGTGCGCTGTGACAGCTCCTGCAGCCTTTCCTTTTGAGTCTTTGCTTTCAGGGCATGCATGTTGTGGCATCCTTCTGCACTCAGTTAGTGCTGTTTATGGGCATGTTTCCGGGCTGCAGAGCAATAGCAGAGGCACAAAACCTTGTTAGGATCCATCAGCTCCTCACTGGGGGTAAGAAATCCTCTGTGCTTTGGAGGACACCCCAAGTGATTGGCAAGGGGAAGGCAGGGGTCCTGGCCCCAGTTCACTGCCCCACCAGCCCTCCATCAGTGCCTGAAGGTGTTCTCCATCTCTTGTTCCCTGTCCTGTCTCCAGTAAGTGTGTTTCCCAACGGAAGGCCTGACTGCTCCGTGTTCTCCTCTAGATCCTGGATGATGGCGGGGACCTGACCCATTGGGTTTATAAGAAATACCCCAGTGTCTTCAAGAAGATCCGAGGGATTGTGGAGGAGAGCGTGACCGGCGTGCACAGGTAGGAGCTTTGGGAAGCATCATCTGGAGGTGGCTCCTTGGCTTGCTGCTGTCTGCTCTGACCCGCCTCTGCCCTCTTCCAGGCTGTACCAGCTCTCCAAGGCTGGGAAGTTGTGTGTCCCAGCCATGAACGTGAACGACTCTGTGACCAAGCAGAAGTTTGATAACCTGTACTGCTGCCGGGAGTCCATCCTGGACGGGTGAGTCCAGCCCTGCTCTCACTCAGCTGCACTTGGCCCTGCCTCCTCTGGAGCACACGTCTGGCTCTTTGCTGCTTGGGTCTTGCTCTTTGCTTGCAGGACCTGGGGATGGGGGCTTGTGCCATCAGCGGTGTGCGCTTGACTAATCCCAACACAGGTCTCTCTCTGTCCCCCAGCCTGAAGAGGACCACGGATGTGATGTTTGGAGGGAAGCAAGTGGTGGTTTGTGGTTATGGGGAGGTGAGTTTCGGAAGCAGCAGTGGGGGCTGTGAGTCAGCCTTCCCTGCAGCTCAGCAGCCTGCTGCTTCCCTCTGCAAAGGCCTCATGCCCTTGATATAGGAGTAGATCAAACCTGAGAAGCAGTTACCATGCTTAGACTCTGCTGGGAGCCTGGAGAACAAGCCTCCCATTTCCCATTTTGCCTGCAGGTGATGGGGCTGCAAACCCCACACTTCCTGGGAACACTGGCTTTGAATTCTAAGTACCCATGGGTGCTCCCATCTGCTGCCTCTGGCCTGAGTCCAGCATCCAGCCTGGCTGTCACTGAGCCTGGGACACAGGAGGTGGGAGGGTCAGGCTGCAGCTCACTGGGAATAATCCTCTGGCAGAGGGGAATTGTATCCCGATCTTGCAAGTGAGGCTTCCCTGGGAGAGTGTGGAGCTGGGGGCTGCCACCTTCCCTCTATCTGTGCACTGTCTGCATCACCCCGTGCTGCACAGGGCCTGGCAGGAGCGGCAAATGCTCTTCCCAGCAGGAATATCCTCACTGATCTCTTTGGACCCCAGTGGAGCCCAGCTCTGCTGCACCAAGAGGCTGCCCTGGCTCTCCCCCAGCGCTCTGGGGTGGTTTGTGAGGCTCCAGCCAGGAGCTGTGCTGGGAGCTGGAGTCTCCAGGGCCTGTCCCTACTTCTACCGGGCACCTTCAGAACCAGGGAGTGCTTCCACCTTCACTGGTGTCCCCTCTGTGGGTTGCAGCCCCAGTTTGCCCTGCCTGGCTCTGGTCAATAGACTGAGGTTGGAGCTGGGTGATGTGAGGGGGTCTCTGGGGATGTTTCTTGCTGGTCAGAAGGTGGGGCTGAGCAGGGTTCTGTGCAGGTGAGCCTGGTGTTAGTGTGGGTAAGTGGTGTGGAGAAACAGACTGCAGCTTAGCTTGGTAGGGAGGAGAAGGAGAGAGGCAGATTTGCTGGTCCAGGAGCTCTGCTCTCGCCATGCTGAGCATGGGATGGAGGCTCTGTCCCCCACAGCAGTGCAGGGCAGGAACCTTCTGGCTGGGGAAGTGGGTGCTGCTCCAGCCTGGCTTTAACCTGCTCTTGGAGGAGGGCTCAGAGGGGCTGCCGTGGGGCTGGGGCTGCACAGGCTTTGAGCATGTTGGTTTGGGAAGCTCCTGCCCGTGCTGGGGGCCTCGGAGGGGGAGCTGAGGGGCCGCTCACCAGTTCCATCCCTGAGCTCCTGCCATCGGGCACGTGGTCAGGATGGGCTCTTCCCAGCCTGGGGTGCACTGGGGCTGGTTTAGGGAAGCCATTGCAGCACCCGGTGTGTGCCATGCCCTGCTCCACGCTGAAGCTTTGCCCCACAGGTCGGCAAAGGCTGCTGCGCTGCTCTCAAAGCCCTGGGAGCCATCGTGTACGTCACGGAGATCGACCCCATCTGCGCGCTCCAGGCCTGGTAAGGAGTTACCTGAGCATCTCCTCAGCTGCTCCCTGCCCTCCTCCAGAGCCTGCTGGAGGCTGAGGCAGAGCCAGGAGGAGCTGTGGCTCCATCTCGGAGAACAGACTTTGGGTGTTCAAGGGCAGGTTGGACACAGGGGCTTGGAGCAAGCTGCCCTAGGGGAAGGGGTCGCTGCCTGTGGCAGGGGTTGGAGCTGGAGGAGCTTTAAGGTCCCTTCCAATCTGTGATTCAGTGCATCTGGCGTCCCTGGGGGTGTGTAAGGATGGCCTGGCTGCCGTGTGAGCAGGGAGGGATCAGGCTTCTCCTCCTCATCGTGGTCCCTCTCCCCCTTTTTTGCCAGCATGGATGGATTTCGGGTGGTGAAGCTGAGTGAAGTGATCCGTCAGGTGGATGTTGTCATCACCTGCACAGGTAGGGATGGGGAAGTGGGGGGGGAGCCTTGGAGCAGGCTGAGGAGGAGCAGACCTTCCCAAGTGGGTGTCTCAAGGGAGCTGGGGATGGAGGCCACATCATTGTCATGTGCTGCTTAGAGCAATAGCCCTGCTCTGGCAGGAGCTTCTCCCATCCCACCCCAATCTGCTCTTTGGCCACAGTCCTTCTCGGCCCCTGGGAGAAGCGACACCGCGGCCGTGTGTCCCGAGGGAGTTTTGGGGTCTCCTGGTTAATTCATGGCACCAAGGATCAGCACTGACCCCATGTGTTTCTCTGAGGGCTTTCACCCTGGTGGAAGCTCATCTGCCCCAAGCTGAGCTCGTCCGACTTGAGTGCATGGAAGGGCAAATCCAAGGGCTGATATTCCCCAGCCTTGGCTTCATCCGTGCCCTCTCTGCCTGCAGGAAACAAGAACGTGGTGACCAGGGAGCACCTGGACCGGATGAAGAACAGTTGCATCGTGTGCAACATGGGTCACTCCAACACAGAGATCGATGTGGTGCGTCTGCCTCCCCCCTCCACTGCACACCCCCCTCCCTGCCCCCCCGACCCTGACCCCAGCCTCTCCTCCTGCTCTTGCAGACCAGCCTCCGGACCCCGGAGCTCACGTGGGAGCGGGTCCGTTCCCAGGTGGATCACGTCATCTGGCCGGATGGGAAGCGGGTGGTGCTGCTGGCTGAGGTGTGCTGAGAGCTGCGCCACGGTGTTGCTTTGGGTCCCCACCAGGGAATCGCTGCGTGCCGCAGTTGGTGACAGGGATTGCACCCGGTGGAAAGGTGCCAGGATCAGAGATCAAGAAAGGGTTTCGTGGCTTCCTTTTCACCCCTTTTCCTGGGGCATGGCAGGTACCACAAGGTGCCATCTGGCTCTGTTCTTCCGAGCCTGGAGCCATCCCTATCAGCCACATGCCATCTGCTTCTGGCTCTGGCAGGGTTTCCCATGCAGCAAACTGCCTGGGAGTTTGCTCTTCCCACTGGAGCTCCTGTGGCAGTAGGAGGGACTGGTTCTTTCTAGGACCACAGAATCTCCCTGCCTTAAAGCTTAAGGGCTAGGGTGGAAACTGAGGCAGAGTTTGGACGCTCTGGTCACACAGGTGGGCCTGGAATCCCTGTGCTGTGGTTGCCCCCTGGCTCAGGAAGGGGGTAGAGGCAAATCCTGCCTAGAGACTCGGTTTGGTTTGGGGGGCAAGTTGAGCTCTTGGCAAACCCCTGCTGTCCCATAGGGCCGGCTTCTGAACCTGAGCTGCTCCACGGTCCCCACCTTTGTGCTCTCCATCACGGCCACCACTCAGGTCTGTACCTGCAGGGCTGGGGTTTGGAGGGTGCTCTGGGACCTGGTATGAGCCTTGGGCTGGGGATGGTTTGGAAGAAGCTGGGAACATGCACTTGGATGGGTCCTTGGGATGACACCAGTGCCAGAGGTACCGTAGGTGCCACCTCTTGGCTGGGATGCAGTTGATGATGGTGTGAGCTTGCTGCTCTGATTACAGCTGGGAAGGAGCTTCTAAATCACTGAATCCCAGAATCAGCCAGACTGGGAAAGCCCTTTCAGCTCATCCAGTCCAACCATTCCCAGCCCTGCCAAGGCCACCCCTAACCCATGGCACTGAGGCCTCATCTCCACGCTGTGTGAACACTTGCAGGGACGGTGACTGCAGCCCTGCCCTGGGCAGCCTGTTCCAATGCCTGAGCACCCTCTGGGGCAGGAATTGTTCCTCAGCTCCATCTAAACCTGCCCTGGGGCAGCTTGAGGCCGTTTCCTCTTGTCCCATCCCTTGTTCCTTGGGAGCAGAGCCCAGCCCCTCCTGGCTCCATCCTCCTCTCAGGCACTTGTAGGCAGCCATCAGGTCCCCCCTGAGCCTTCTCTTCTCCAGCCTGAACCCCCAGGTCCCTCAGCCCTTCCCCATCACACTTGTGCTCCAGGCCCTGCACCAGCTCCGCTGCCCTTCTCTGGCCCCGCTCCAGCCCCTCAATGTCTCTTGTCGTGAGGGGCCCAGAGCTGAACACAGGATTCAAGGTGCAGCCTCCCCAGTGCCCAGTGCAGGGGCACAATCCCTGCCCTGTCCCTGCTGCCGCACTGGTGCTGAAATACAGATTGTTATGTATTTATCCATCTATGTATATTGATTTTTAAGCTGTTAAAGAAGATCATCACTAGATGAGCTTTAAGCTCCTTTCCAACCCTAACCGTGCTGTGAGGCTATGGAAAGAGCCAGGCTTCATGGCAGAGCTCCTGCTGCTCTGCCAGCCCCTGCAGAGCTCCCTTAGCCCAGCTTTAAGCTGACCTCAAAGCACAGCTTTGCTTTCTCTTTGGAGTCCTGGATTTCTACAGCACAGCTTCCCCCCCGCCCCATGGATGGTGCCTGGGTGGGCACAGCCTGCACCTTGCACTGCTGCAGCTCTGCCTTTCCAAGGAAAGCAATGGCTAAATGGGGCTCTGAGGTCTGGGTCAGTGATGGGAGAGACCTCCAGGGCTGGAAGCACGGGGGGGACCGATGGCTGGGGACCCCCATGTTGATGGTGGGAATTGCCTTATCCTTGCACTTGTGGGTCTGAGCTGCTGGGGACCAGAGCTGTGTTTCAGGCCTGGCTCTTGGCTGTGAAGCAGCATTCAGGGCAGTGCAGTTCTGGTTCTGCTGCTGAGTGGCCGTGGGGTTTGGAGCAACACCACCAGCTTCAAACCAGCAGCGGCAGCCACAGGGTTTAAGGGAATCGGAGCTGTGCCCCTCTCCTCCATCCTCAGGCTCAGGTTTCCCTGAGGAGTTAAGCCCAGGTGCTGCAGACGGGCTGAGTGGGAGCTGTGTTTGGTGTGTGCAGCCCTGGGGCAGCAGCACAAGAGGGATGTGGAGCTGTTGCAGCGAGGCCAGAGGAGGCCATGGAGATGCTGCGAGGGCTGGAGCAGCTCTGCTCTGGAGCCAGGCTGAGAGAGCTGGGCTGGGGCAGCCTGGAGAGGAGAAGGCTCCTGAAGGGGAGACCTGAGAGCAGCTCCAGTGCCTGAAGGGGCTGCAGGAAAGCTGGAGAGGGGCTTGGGACAAGGGATGTAGGGACAGGCCAAGGGGAATGGCTTGAACCTGCCCGAGGGGAGACTGAGATGAGCTCTTAGGCAGAAGCTCTTCCCTGTGAGGGTGCTGAGGCGCTGGCACAGGGTGCCCAGAGAAGCTGTGGCTGCCCCATCCCTGGCAGTGTTCAAGGGCAGGTTGGACACAGGGGCTTGGAGCAAGCTGCTCTATGGAAGGGGTCCCTGCCTGTGGCAGGGGTTGGGGTTGGGTGAGCTTTAGGGTTCCTTCACCCCAAACCATTCCATGGGTCTGGGATCTCTGTGGTCCTGTGCCATCGGCGGTAGGACCCTGGAGACCCAGAGATGGAGGTACCCTGGGGGGGGGAATCTTTTCCCTCAGGGCGTTTTGGAAGCAGCTTCTGGCCCCCTCAGGCTCCCAATCCCTTCTCGCTGCTGCCCAGAGCTTTGTGCCGCTGTGGTGGCCGTCCCTGACTGTCCCTTGTGCTCTCTACAGGCTCTGGCTCTGATTGAGCTCTACAACGCTCCCGAGGGCCGTTACAAGCAGGATGTGTACCTGCTGCCCAAGAAGATGGGTGAGTGAAGGCAGCCAGGGCTGGATGAGCCCTTGGGTTGCTGTGGGCAGCTTTGGATGGAGGGAGAAGCTCAAACCTGGGCTGGGAAAGGCTTCAGGAGCAGGAAGGCATCGGAAGCTGCAGCCGTGTAATCAGTGCGGGCTGGTTGATGTCCCTCAGTGTCCTGCACCCCTCAGCCTCCAGCTCCCAGGTTTGCCATGCCACCCTTGTGCCTTTTGGTGCACATCCAGCCCTGCTCAGCACCAGCGCTTGGGCTCAGCTCTGCCATAGGTGAGGGTGAACCCGTGGTGCTGGATGGCTCAGCCCCACTGTGGTGCCGTACAGTGAGTCCATGGAGTCCATCCATCCCCCCAGCAGTGCCAGCGGGTGCCGTGCACCCCCTGATCCCCCCTTTCCCCCTTGCCCAGATGAGTACGTTGCCAGCTTGCACCTGCCTTCCTTTGATGCCCACCTGACAGAGCTGACGGACGACCAGGCCAAATACCTGGGACTCAACAAGAACGGGCCTTTCAAACCCAATTACTACAGGTCGGTGGTGGCCAGGGCAGGGAGCTGCTGCGGCCCCATCCCATGGGTGCCTGGCTCCCAAGAGCCGTGTCCCCAAGCAGCCAGGGCTTCACCCTCCCCTCCCCTCTCTTCTCTCCTAGATACTGATGGACCATGCAGGAAGGACCAGACCACACAAGGCAACATTAGAGAGATTATTTTTAAAGATCATTTTTATTTGGGTTTACTTTTCCCTTTTTGTTTATTTTTAACCAACAAAAGAACCTGGTTTTACATTGACCAATGTGATTTTAAGGTCACTTTTCTTCCCTTCTCCCCCCCCCCCCCCCCCCCGCCTTGCATTTTACCCTTTTATGTGCTCACATCTCTGCTCTTAGCAGCCAACCTGGGGATGTGCTTCTTGCTTTCATGTGGCTGAAGCCACTGGTGGCTCCTGGGGAGGGTTTTCCCTTTCCTGCTCCTTCCTGCAGCGATGGTTCTGGGTTGTTTGTCACCTTTGCAGCCCGGGTTGCTCTCGGCGGCGGCCCTGCCGGTGCGGAGATGCTCTTTTGCCCTTCTCTTCTGTTTCTTTTCTTCGTGTGGGTTATCTGCAACTTCTAAATTGCCTTAAAAGAGCCCGGTTTTGGCTGCCGGAGCCCGGCTCGGGAGCAGAGCGGCCCCTGGTGGCCACCTGCAGAATAGGTCCCCAAGCCCTGGGAGACTGAGGTGGCTTCGGGGAAGGGGGGAGTTGGCTGGTCCAGGGTGCTAATGTGAATCGGGATGGGGGCCGCGCAGCCAGCATTATCCTCACCTCTCCTAGGTTTGTGCTGTTGGGTTATAGCCAAACTGCACCTTAACTGGGTTAACGCCGTGGTTTGGTTTGGTTTGGTTTTCCTTCCTCTTTTCCTTTTGGATCCTTAGGATGGAGACGGTTTGGAGGAGGGGAAGCAGGAGGGATGCCGCCCCGTCTGCCAGCGAGCAGCTGTGGTGGGGGTTATTATGGGGTGGTTCTGTTTGAGCTGGACACAGAGCTGAGCCTTTGCTGTACCCCAGAGCCCTCTGCTCCCCGGCGCTGCCCCTGTCCTCTCGCAGTGCGTTTCAGCCGCTGTCATCGCCGCCTTCCTCCCCTTCCTCATCCTCTCCGGTGACGTTTCTGTTCTCCACCTCTTGCCGCTTGTCCCGGGGAGGTTTCTCTTGGCTCCTTTTCTCCTCCCCAAATTGCCTCTCTTGTGCTTTCCCCCAGCCCAAGAGCATGGAGGGAAGGAGGATCCCGGCTGCCGGCATCTCCCGGTACATGGATAATGGAGATGCTGTGGTCCCCCTGAGGCTGCTCCTTCACCTCCAGCCCCCCCGTGCCTGGGTCCCTCATTGGGGCTGTGCAAGGCTCCTTTGTGGATGGAGGGAAAGGGGGGGGGATGCTCATGGCTTCGATCACCCTCTTCTTTTCCTCTCCACTTCCTTGTCCTTTGACGACTCCTTCTTTACCTGCCTGCTCCCCTCCTCGACTTGGGATCCACCTGCTTCCAAGGCTCCCTTCCAGCCTTCCCAATGGGATGGATTCCTGCATGGAGGGACTGGGATCATTCACCCTTGTCCTGTGCGGGGATCCCTGCATGGGAGGGGTGGCTCACAGCCCCCCATTTTCCCCCCGACCCCTTCCCCCGTTAGGGTCGAGCCTTGGCTCCATAAGGGCTCTGTCTCTATAAGCCATGTCACAGGGGGAGCCTGGGGCCGGCGGTGGCAGCGTCGGGCCGGGAGAGGTTTATTTTGTATATGAATGATTTTTAATGGATGCAATATTAATCCTCGCAGATGAGCAATAAATCATTAAACTCTAATTAAACTCTTAGGAAAAAACGAAGCACTTTGGCTTGTGGGAAGTTTGTTTTGGATGGGAGAGCCCCATCCGCACCCTCTGAGCATCTCCAGGGGCCTGACCCCCCCTCTTCCCCCGTTTACTTGGGGTTTAAACCCCATTGGGTCCCTCTGAGCTCTCTCTGTGGGGTCCGAGCCCCTCAAACCCCCTCATTTGAGGGTTCATCGCCCTCTCGGTGGGGACGGACCCCTCCATCCCCTTCCTGCCACTCTCAACATGGCGGCCCCCATGGCTTCCCAAGGGAGGGCGGAAGCGCCTCTCCCAAGATGGCGGCGCCCAGCGCGGTGCCACACCTAAGATGGCGGCGCAAGGGCGGAGCTCGCAGCCGGCCGGTCCCGTCGCTGCCCGTGTCCGCCGGGGGCGGGCGGAGCGGGGCGGTGACGCGGCCGGCGCGGCGGGGCGGTGGGGCCGGCGGGAGGAGCCACATCGCAGCCGTTCGGCGGGGACCGGAGCTCCGCCGGTGCCGCTCCCAACATGGCGGCGGCGGCGCTACCCCGGCTCTCCCTGCCGCTCCCGCGAGAGGGGGGGGTGAGTCCTCGCGAGAGCTCGGCGCGGTGAGGGCGGCCGCCATGGAGCCGGGGGGCGCGGGGCCGCTCCCGGGGAACAACAAGGCCCGCGGTGGGGCCGTGCCCCCCGCCAAGGGCCGCGACCTGGGCCGGCCGCCGCGGAAGGACTCCGAGGTCAGCGCCGCCGGCTCCGGCTGCGCGGGGGGGGGAAGCGGGCGGCCTGTCCGGGAGGGGCGCGCCGCGTCCTGCCCGCCGAGGGCCCGCTGGGCCTGCCGGGGTTCCGGTACCGGGTCCCCTGGGGCCGGGCCTGGGCTCACCTCGGCGCCGCTTTCCCGTTCCCCCAAGCCCGGGTCGGTTTGGCCTGTGCGGGGTACGGCTGTGGCTCGGTTCCAGACCCGAGGGCCGTACCGGGGCTGTGTGCTGAGGGCAGCGCTGCCCGGTCCCTGTGGGCCCGTCCCTAGAGCTGACTGAGGGAGACACCGAGGTCCTGGGGTGGGGGGGGCTTTAGATGGAGGGTGTGAAGCTCATTGATCCCGGGGGTTTCCCATCTGGTTTCCCTGTTGGGATGGCTTCAGAGCCGCCTGCTTCCATGGGTGGCCTCGGTAGGGTTGTGCTGAAGAGGTTCCTGAGCCCTGGATACCAGGGAATGGCTCCCAGCACCCTTCAGGAGCTGGCCCATTGGATCTGCCCCTTGCCCACGAGTGGGTACCCTGAGGTTCAGGACTCATTTCTTGTGGGTCCGCCTGGATGGCTTTAAGGGAGCAGCTGCTTTGTGCTCTGAGGTTCTGGGTGGTTTCCCACCCTCGCTGAAGCTCTTTGGAGTGGTTTCATTTTCCCCATCCACATCCATCGGTATCTCTGTGCTCAGCACTGGGGGGATAACCCCAGCTCCCCCGGCTCCGAGGCCTCCCTGCTCCTGCAGAGCCCTGAGGTTTGGCCACATCCCAGCTCCTGCTTCATCCCCTGCCCTTTGGGAGTGTTCAGAGGTGCTGCAGTGCCACCAGGGCAGCTCCATGCGGCTGCGGGTGCAGGAGGAGGAGGAGGAGGGTGGGAGTTGCCTTGGGAACACTGACACGGCTGCGAGTGCAGGTTTGGGGCTCTTAAACACAAGCTCCAGCTCTGCATTCCCGGGAGGATGAGGTGCATTGGGAATGCTGCAGGGATCTGGGGCTTCCTGCAAGGTGCTCTCATTGAACTGAGCTCTTCCTCTGCCTTCAGGGCTACTCGGAGTCCCCAGACCTGGAGTTTGAATATGCAGATACAGACAAATGGGCAGCAGAGCTCTCTGGTAAGGAATCCATCTTGATGCATCAATGAACCAGCCGTGATTTCCTTTCCTGGTAGGGATTGAAGGAGCTCTGGCAGCTCCAGCATGGCTCTGTTATTGCCTTAAACACCTTATTCAATGTCTGTAATGAATGGGTTTAACCTTATGCTGGGTGTGGGGTTTGCTTTTCTCTCGGATAACACTGGACTCAGGGTGCAGAGGTGCACCTTGCTCTGCCAGCTCAGTGCAGGCTGGTGGAGGTTTTCCTCTCTGCTCTCCCTGCAGAGCTCTACAGCTACACGGAGGGCCCAGAGTTCCTGCTCAACCGCAAGTGCTTCGAGGAGGACTTCAGAATCCACAGTAAGACCCTGCTCTTGGACCTCCCTGAGGAGGACAGGGCTCTGCCAAAGGGGGTGCGGGGCTTGCCACGTTAACGCTGCAGCAGCTCGAGCCATGCACTGGTAATCTTCCTGTGGTTTGTACTGGAGCCGTCATCAGTGGGCATGGGCTCATCCCAGAGCTCTGTCTGCCTCCAGCGCTGGTGTTGGTGTCTGAGGTGATTCAGCAGCACCAGGCTGGCAGTGCTCTGGCAGCAGCGGGAGCATCCAGCTCGTTCCCATCGGCTCCACTCCAGATGGATGTGATTCATCTGATGGGAAGCAGGAGACGGCATCCCCGTGCTGCTCGCTGCCCAGTGTCACTCCCAGGAGCACCTTGTGCCCTGGTTTCCATCCTGCTGAATCCTCTCGTCCTGTTTGCTGTCTCCCTGCCCTCACCTTGCCCACTTTGCCTTTGCAGTGCGGGACAAGAAGTGGACGGAGCTGGACAGGAACCAGCACCGCACGCACGCCATGCGCCTGCTCGATGGGCTGGAGGTCACTGCCAGGGAGAAGAGGCTGAGGGTTGCTCGAGCCATCCTTTATGTTGCCCAAGGTGATGCTGGGCCCCTGCTCTTTTGATTCTCCCCGTTGCTAAATCCAGCGAACGGGCTGAGGGCTGGGAACTTCAGCTGTTTAAAGTCATTCTCATTCCTTCCATTTCTGATTTCACTTTGGATGTTTGGAACGAAACTGGTTCTTATGGAAGTCGCACGGTTTGTGGGAGTTTGGTCTAAAATTTGGCTGATTTCCCCATGCTGTCCTGGCTCTGCCAGGCCAAGAGAGCAGCTCCATGCTCTGCATCTGACTTTTTGCCTTAAGGCTGTGTTGTTCTTTCCCCACGTAAAGTGCTCTGGGGGTGGGGAGGGACTTGGGATCCCTGTGGAGATGGATGGGATCCAGAGAGGGTGTTGTTGCAGGCACGTTTGGAGAGTGTGGCTCTGAGGCCGAGGTGCAGGCTTGGATGAGGTACAACATCTTCCTCTTGCTGGAGGTGGGGACCTTCAATGCTTTGGTGGAGCTGCTGAACATGGAGATAGAGTGAGTACCAGGGGAAAGTACTTGAGAACTGCCCCTGGAGCTCCTTGGCTGGAGTTTTTCCAGTCTGTGACAGTTCCATTCCTGGTCTGTCCATCAGAGAATCAGGGAATGGTCTGGGGTGAAGGAACCCTAAAGCTCCTCCAGCCCCAACCCCTGCCACAGGCAGGGTCCCCTTCCACTAGAGCAGCTTGCTCCAAGCCCCTGTGTCCAACCTGGCCTTGAACACTGCCAGGGATGGGGCAGCCACAGCTTCTCTGGGCACCCTGTGCCAGCGCCTCAGCACCCTCACAGGGAAGAGCTTCTGCCTAAGAGCTCAGCTCAGTCTCCCCTCTGGCAGGTTAAAGCCATTCCCCTTGGCCCTCTCCAGGTTTCCTGCAGCCCCTTCAGGCACTGGAGCTGCTCTGAGGTCTCCTCTTCAGGAGCCTTCTCTTCTCCAGGCTGACCCAGCCCAGCTTTCTCAGCCTGGCTCCATAGGTTATCCCTGATCTGCAGCCACTGGAATGACTCCTGTTGTTCACAGTGGCTGCATAGTGAAGGATTATACCTGATTTATACAGAAATACACTGAGCAAACAGAGACTGCTCTGTTCCTCCTCCCTTGTCTGCACTGTGAACTGGGGACTCATTGCAGCAAGATCTGTCCCAGGGTTTGCCTCTGGTGTGTATTTTGTTCAGATGTGTCCAGAGGCCCCTCTGAGGCTGTTTTTCCTCCACAGCAACAGTGCAGCTTGCAGCAGCGCCGTGAGGAAACCAGCCATCTCCCTGGCTGACAGCACAGACCTGAGGTATGGAGCCAGGACCGGGTGCTCTGGGTGTGAGGAGGGGCTCCAGTGGGTGCTGGTTTCTTTGGCAAGCTGGGACAGGTCAGCAGGCACCAGGGGTTGTCCCAGGGTGGTCCCAACTCCATGAGCAGCATCACTGTGCTCTGCCTGCCCTGCAGGCGTGTGGCTGCTTGGAGACATGAAAGCAGTAAAGCAGGGGGGAGTGAGAGCCTTTTCCCCAGTGCCTGAGCACTGATCCGCTGGTGCGAGGGGGTGCATGAAGCTGGCTGTGGTCTGGCCTGATCCACCTCCTCTGCGAGCTGTGGGTGCTGCTGGTGGCTCTGTCACCCATCCTCTGACCTGCTGCTGCTTGCAGGGTGCTGTTGAACATCATGTACCTGATTGTGGAGACTGTTCGGCAGGAGGCTGAGGGGGACAAGCCTGAGTGGAAGAGCATGAGACAGACCTTCCGAGCAGAGCTGGGTGAGGGCCAGGAGCTTGGGGGTGGTGGATGGAGGCAGCCAGGGCTGAAGAGATGGGGTTTGGCTCCAGGCCTCTGTTAATGGGGACTGGCAGCACTGGGTTGGTTTCTGCTGGGCTGAACCTCGCTGTTGGGGGGGCAGGGGGATGAGCAGGGGAAGCCAGCGGCCTGGAGGGGAGGAGCTGTCTGGGGTGAGATGGGGTTCTTGGAGATGGGGAGTGTGATGGTGCCGGTGGCTGGGATGAGGACAGGGATGAGGCTGTTGCTGCCATGTGGTTCCAGGAGCCCCCCTGTACAACAACGAGCCCTTCTCTGTCATGCTCTTTGGGATGGTGACCAAGTTCTGCAGCGGCCACGCTCCTCACTTCCCTATGAAGAAGGTGCTGCTCCTGCTCTGGAAGACTGTGCTGGTAAGGAGAAGCTGTGGATTGCTGACACGTGCCTTGTGGTTTGCCAGTCTGCAGGGGAAGGAAGTTCTGCTCTCAGAGCTGGCTGCAATTGCTCCATCCTCTTCAGCCAAGGGGTTAGACCCAGCCCCAGGTTTCACCTCATAGGGGAGCATTGAATAGTGGTGTCTGGAGCCTGGATGCCAGGAGTAGACCCAAAGCAAAGTCCTCACTGGGGATCTGCATGAAAGAATCATAGAACCTATGACAGAGATGGTTTGGGTTGGAAAGGACCTTGGGATCATCCAGTCCCAACACCTTCCACTAGAGCAGCTTGCTCCAAGCCCCTGTGTCCAGCCTGGCCTTGAGTACTGCCAGGGATGGGGCAGCCACAGCTTCTCTGGGCACCCTGTGCCAGCGCCTCAGCACCCTCACAGGGAAGAGCTTCTGCCTTAAGAAAGAGAAGGTCCAAACACTTGAGTTGTGGGTGCCTGAACACCCTCCTGTCCCTTGTGCCTTTCACAATGGCAGCAGCAGCACGGGGACACTTTTACACCCTGGGGAAGGATTTGGGGCTCCTGGAGAGTGGCTTTGGGAAGGGCAGCTGGAGATAGCCCTGGTATTAAGGAGCCCCTCATGCTCAGGGTGCTGTGGTCTCCCTTGCAGTGCACCCTGGGGGGCTTTGAAGAGCTGCAGAGCATGAAAGCAGAGAAGAGGGAGCTGCTGGGGCTGCCGCCGCTGCCGGAGGACAGCATCAAGGTGATCCGGAACATGAGAGCTGCCTCCCCTCCTGCCTCCGCCTCCGACCTCATTGAGCAGCAGCAGAAGCGGGGCCGGCGCGAGCACAAGGTGGGGACAGTGACATAAATGAGGGGACAGTGCTCTGGGCGCTGGAGCAGCTTAGTCACCTCCCTCCTCTTCTCTCTCCAGGCCCTGATCAAGCAGGATAACCTCGATGCCTTCAATGAGCGGGATCCGTACAAAGCTGATGACTCCCGTGAGGAAGAGGAGGAAAACGATGATGACAACAGCCTGGAGGGAGAGACCTTCCCCCTCGAACGGGATGAAGTGATGCCTCCCCCCACCCAGCACCCCCCCAGCGACCGCATCACCTGCCCCAAGGGGCTGCCCTGGGCCCCCAAGGTCCGGTGAGTCCCTGGGGCTGCCCTGTGGGGAGAGCTGGAGTGGAAGATGGGGGCTGTTAGATAGTGAGGGTGTCAGCAGGGCTGTGGGGGAAGGTGTTGGGGATGGAGTCACTTCGGTGGCTGTTCTTTGGTGGGGTGGGCTTAGCATCATCTCTTGGGGGTGCTGAGTGATGGAGCTGCACATGAGCAGCTTGTGTCCAGGCAGCCAGGAAGCCCCCAGCATCCTGGCCTGTACCAGCACCAGTGCGGCAGCAGGGCCAGGGCAGGGATTGTGCCCCTGCACTGGGCACTGGTGAGGCCGCACCTCGAATCCTGTGTTCAGCTCTGGGCCCCTCACTGTAGGAGAGACATTGAGGTGCTGGAGCGGGGCCAGAGAAGGGCAGCGGAGCTGGTGCAGGGCCTGGAGCACAGGGGTGATGGGGAAGGGCTGAGGGACCCTGAGGGGTTCAGTGTGGAGAAGGCTCAGGGGGGACCTGATGGCTGCCTACAAGTGCCTGAGAGGAGGATGGAGCCAGGAGGGGCTGGGCTCTGCTCCCAAGGAACAAGGGATGGGACAAGAGGAAACGGCCTCAAGCTGCCCCAGGGCAGGTTTAGATGGAGCTGAGGAACAATTCCTGCCCCAGAGGGTGCTCAGGCATTGGAACAGGCTGCCCAGGGCAGGGCTGCAGTCACCGTCCCTGCAAGTGTTCACACAGCGTGGAGACGAGGCCTCAGTGCCATGGGTTAGGGGTGGCCTTGGCAGTGCTGGGAATGGTTGGACTGGATGAGCTGAAAGGGCTTTTCTGAGCTGGTTGATTTCAGTGATTCCTTTCTGTGGCCACATGGCTTTTCCTGGGGCTGTGCTGGACCCAGGGGCACAGGGAGCTGTGACTCTTTCCCTTTTCCCTTTGCTGCAGAGAGAAGGACATTGAGATGTTCCTGGAGTCCAGCCGCAGCAAGTTCATCGGCTACACGCTTGGCAGGTGGGTTCCTGCAGAGCCAGCCCTTGGTGGGGAGAGGCTGATCCTGGGGGGGTTGTGGTGGAAGCTGCTAATGTGGGGGCTGCCATTGCCCAGTGCTTGGCAGCAGGGAAGCCCTGAGCTCACTGGCTCCTTCTTGGGGTGGTGGTTGGTGGTCTCTGACCCAGCAGCTTTGCTCCTGCCTGCACCCAGCCTGGCTCTTCCCCTTCTCTCTAGTGACACCAACACCGTGGTGGGATTGCCAAGGCCCATCCATGAGAGCATCCGAACCCTGAAGCTGGTGAGTCCATTGAGGAATTCCCCCAGCCCCTGCTGTTGTGTGGGTGCCCCTTCTCCCTCCCTCTTGCTTCAGTCACAGCTCGGTGCCATAAGGTGCATTTTCCTCACCCTGCTCCCACTTGCTCAGGGCTGTGGTGGGAGGAGCCTGGAGTTTTCATCCCATCCCTGGTCTCCCAGACTCGATGAGCCCCTTTCCTTACTGGTTTCATCCCTTTCTCACTGGAATTGCCCATCAGCATTGGTCAGGAATAACAGGGAGGGACTTAGAAAGATGATGGGATGGTGGCGTTGAGGGGGTCCCATGGGGTGTCCCCCTGCTCTCTCTCTCTGCAGCACAAGTACACGTCCATTGCAGAGGTCCAAGTGCACATGGAAGATGAGTTCCTGCGCTCCCCGCTCTCTGGAGTGAGTGGGGATGAGGATGGGATGGAGATCCTGGGCTGGGGGCATTTGGTCCTGTCAGGACTTTGGCTTTTGGCAGGGCTGGAGGGTTTGGTGCACTGGGGAGGGTGGGTTTTGAGGGGAGGCTTTGGGTGGTAGTTGGGGGTATCCTGCCCTTGGGGTCGGGGGTGTCCTGCCTGAGGCTGAGCCAGGCCCATGGCACCAGTGTCAGCTCCTGGTCTTCTGTTCTTGTGTGGCACCAGGGTGAAGAAGAAGTGGAGCAAGTCCCTGCAGAGATCCTGTACCAGGGCCTGCTGCCAAGCCTGCCCCAGTACATGGTGAGCTGGGGAGCTCTGGGGGTCTCTGGGCTTGGTGGAGGTGACTCCCCTCCACTGCTCCATCCCTATCCAGTGGTGCCCCCAGGCTCCCCCCCCATGCACGCACCCCCCTGTTACTCCTTGCTGCAGTGGGGCTCCCATCCCATTTCCCATGTCTCCCTCCTCCCCAGATTGCTCTGCTGAAGATCCTCCTCGCTGCAGCCCCCACTTCCAAAGCCAAGACAGACTCCATCAACATCCTGGCAGATGTCTTGCCAGAGGAGATGCCGTGAGTGACCGTGGGGGGTGAGCAGAGGTGCTGCTGGGAAGGGAAGGGAAGGGAAAGGAAAGGGGGATGAGGAGGAGCCAGGCAGGGTGGTGTGGTTTGGGCTGGGGCCGTGTTGTGGTTCTCCTGGGTGATCTCACCACCTTCTGCTCAGTAGGGTGCCAGGTGTTGGGTGCTGCTGCCAGGGGGTGGCAGGGCTGCCTGCAGACAGTGCCCCAGCCCAAGGAGCCCTCTGTGTCCCTCAGGACCACGGTGCTGCAGAGCATGAAGCTAGGGGTGGATGTGAATCGGCACAAGGAGATCATTGTCAAAGCCATTTCTGCTGTGCTGCTCCTCCTGCTCAAGCACTTCAAGCTGAACCACATCTACCAGGTGAGGTGGGACAGGGTCCAGGGACCCTGCCTGGGGCTTTGGGGATGGGCAGGACCCAAACTGGGTCCCCCTTCACTCGCCTTTGTCCCCAGTTTGAGTACATGGCCCAGCACCTCGTCTTTGCCAACTGCATCCCGCTCATCCTGAAGTTCTTCAACCAGAACATCATGTCCTACATCACTGCCAAAAACAGGTAACAAAGGGAGCTGCCCACCCATGTCCCTGCTTGCTTTGCCCCCTCGTGATCCCTCCATGGCTGTGGGTGCAGGTAGACCTGGGGAAGTGCTCACAACAGCTTCCAACCCAAACCATTCCGTGATCTCCAGTGGGTGGGAGGTGTGGGGCTGTTACCCCCAGGCTGGGTAGGATCTGGGGGAGCAGCACAACACCCTTCTACCTGCAGCATTTCTGTCCTGGACTACCCATACTGTGTGGTGCACGAGCTGCCTGAGCTGACAGCAGAGAGCCTGGTGAGTTGCTCCTGGCACCCTTGGGTGCTCCCTGGAGGGGGGGAACGTGGGTGCAGGGAGGCAGCAGGGCTCCAGCATCCACTCCTGCACTCAGTCCCTGGGACTTTGGGGTGGTGTGGGGCTGGCAGACGTCTGCGTGTTGAGCTGTACCCCTTTGGGTATGGGTCTTCAGACCAGAACAGCCTCCCCTCATCCCTGTTCCCATCTCCTGCGTGACCCCTGCCCCTGCTTCCCCACAGGAAGCTGGAGACAACAACCAGTTCTGCTGGAGGAACCTCTTCTCCTGCATCAACCTCCTGCGCATCCTGAACAAGCTCACCAAGTGGAAGCACTCCCGCACCATGGTGAGGGTGGGCAGCCCACCGGGGCCCAGCCCAGCCACACTGGGCTCCACAGGGTGCCTGGGCTGGGGGTGCCTTGGGGTGCCCCTGGGGTACTTCAGGGAGCAGGAGGTTAGAGAGGGTGATCGAAGGGGAGAGGGGGGGTGCTCACTGCAGCGAGCGGTGCCGCACATGCAGTGGGGTGGTCCCCACAGAGGGACCTGGGCACGCTTGAGAGGTGGCCAGGGCCAACCTCATGGAGTTCAACAGAGCCAAGTGCAAGGTCCTGCCCCTGGGTTAGGGCAATCCCGGGCACAGCCACAGGTTGGGCAGAGAAGAGATTGAGAGCAGGCTGAGGAGAAGGACCTGGGGGTGTTGGGTGACAAGAAGCTCCCCATGACCTGGCCCAGACCCCCCCCCCCCCCCTCCATGCTGGGCTGCATCCCCAGAGCGTGAGCAGCAGAACAGGGACGGGATCCTGCCCCTCTGCTGTGCTCTCTTGAGACCCCACTTGGAGCAGTGTGTGCAGGTCTGGTGCTCCCAACACAGGGGATGTGGAGCTGTTTGGGCAAGTCCAGAGCAGGCCGTGGAGATGCTGCGAGGGCTGGAGCAGCTCTGCTCTGGAGCCAGGCTGAGAGAGCTGGGCTGGGGCAGCCTGGAGAAGAGAAGGCTTCTGAAGGGGAGACCTGAGAGCAGCTTCCAGGACAGGGGCTGATGGGTTTAAACAGGGAAAAGTGAGGTTGGATCTAAGGCAGAAGCTCTTTCCTGTGAGGGTGCTGAGGCGCTGGCACAGGGTGCCCAGAGAAGCTGTGGCTGCCCCATCCCTGGCAGTGTTCAAGGCCAGGTTGGACACAGGGGCTTGGAGCAAGCTGCTCTATGGAAGGGGTCCCTGCCTGTGGCAGGGGTTGGAGCTGGAGGAGCTTTAAGGTCCCTTCCAACCCAAACCATTCCATGATTCTGTCACTCTCTGTCCTCCGCTGCCGGGGGCCTGTCCCTGCAGATGCTGGTGGTGTTCAAGTCGGCCCCTATCCTGAAGCGGGCGCTGAAGGTGAAGCAGGCCATGATGCAGCTCTATGTGCTGAAGCTGCTCAAGGTCCAGACCAAGTACCTGGGCCGGCAGTGGAGGAAGAGCAACATGAAGACCATGTCAGCCATCTACCAGAAGGTGCGGCACCGTCTCAACGACGACTGGGCTTACGGCAATGGTACGTGAATCACAGGGACTGCAGAGCATCCCCTCAGCCCGGTCCTTGCTGCTCCGGGCAGGGACTTGTCTGCACCCAGAGCTGTCCCTTTGCTGCCTTTAGGGCTTGTGCAGCCCTTAGGCTGGGGTGTAGGGAGGGACTTGGGGTGGTGGCATCATGCGGAAGAGTGGCTGTTGGTCACTGCCTCCTCCGTGCCCCACATGTTGCTCTTTGTAAGGACCTGCAAAGACCCTTCCTGAGGGATGTGGGCTGGCTGAAGGGCCCCAGTTCCCCTCGAACACCCCTTTCCCCTGTGCCCAGACCTGGATGCTCGTCCCTGGGATTTCCAGGCAGAGGAATGTGCCCTTCGTGCCAGCATCGAGCGCTTCAACTCGCGCCGCTACGACCGGGCCCACAGCAACCCTGATTTCCTGCCTGTGGATAACTGCCTGCAGAGCGTGCTGGGCCAGCGCGTGGACCTGCCCGAGGACTTCCAGGTCAACTACGACCTGTGGCTGGAGAGGGAGGTCTTCTCCCGCCCCATCTCCTGGGAGGAGCTGCTGCAGTGATGGACACGGGCGAGGCCGGAGGGGGTTGCTTTGGGGAGAGCTCAAGGCTGCTGCTGAGGGGCAGGAGGATTGAAGCTTTGGAGGGGGTCTGTGGGTGCCTGGACCCCCCCCCCCCCCCAGTGGTGGGCTTGGGAAGAGGCTGGAGCTGTGGAGTCCTCACCAAGACACCATCCCGCCCCTCTGCCTCCTTCCATGCTATGCCAGGCTCAACCCTGAGCCGAGCGTGAAGGTTTGGTGGAGGTGGTTCCCTATGGGGTGTGGGGGGGGGACGACACCTGTGTGCACCCCAGGAGGCAGCACCACCAGCACCCTCCTCCTGCCCCCCACCAGCCGGGGTCAAGAAGGGGGAGCAGGCAGCGGGGTGAGGGTCCCTTCGGTGCTGCTGGGGGGCCGCGGGGAACAGAGGCTGGTGTGGCAGGAGAACGGGGGGGGCCCTGCCCGGCTTCGGGGTGCAGGGAGGCGGTGGAGACTGCAGTGTCCCCTCGCCCCGCTGGGGGGCGCGGGTGAGCTGTACGCATACATCTGGTCCTGATGCTGTCCGAGCGTGGGCTCTGTCTGTCCGGATGGATCCAGCGATGCTTCTGTCCTTGTCCCTGCTCCCTCCTCGTGTCCCGCTGCGGGGGGATGATTTGTCCCTGGAGGTTGCTTTTCTATCTTGCAATGGGAACTGGTGGCCTCGGGGGGGTGCAGGCATGAGCTGCTCCCACAGGGATTTGTTGATCCCCTTCCCTGAAAGTTCCCAGTTCTGTCCTGGGGTTCCTGCCCCCGCTGTGCTGCTGGTGTCACTCTGGTTTTCCTTGGCTTCTGCACCTCACGGAGCTGAGCATCCACCCCTCCCATGCCCAAGGCTTGGCCTTGCCGTAGCTCACCCTTACTTGCAGTGCCTCAGTTTCCCTGGCAGAGGGACAGCAACTGCAGTGGGTGAAATCCAGGGGTATCCCCCCCCGGTTGGCATGGGGAGAGGCAGGAGGAAGCTGTTTGCTACCCTGCCCAGCTGGGATGGTGTTTGCAGGCAGGGGGAGGCTGGAGCAGCCCTGATTTATCCCCCGTGGTCCTCCAGGAGTGAGCCCAGCCTGGGGGATGCTCAGCCCTCATCCTGGCCACGCTCCCATGGGCTCTGAAGGCAGGAGGCAACAAACTGAGCCCTTCATAGGCATCAGAGAAGCCACACTGGGGGGATTCCTTCAATGTGGGTGCCCCCCAGCGCTCAGAACCTGGTCCTGGTGTGGGGGGACCAGCCCGGGATGCTGTGGATGAGGTGTGAGCATCCCACCTCGCTCCAAACCATTCCCAGCCCGCGGCTGTTGCAGCAAAGTCGGAGCCAGGAGGAACTTCTTGAACCTGTGCTTTATTGTTCCTAATGGATAACAAAACCCTCTCCAGAGGGAGGGAGCCAGAGCACGGGGTGCCCCAGGCTGGGGGGGCACCCACTGGGTGCACAGCAGGGCTGTGGGCTGCCTCCTGGGGGGGCACCCCCTGTGCCTGTGCTGTGTCTTGAAGCATTTAGGGTCCCTTTGGCTCCCCCTTTGACCCAAATGGGGCTGCCCTGGCAGGTTTGGTGCCTCCCCAGGGGGGGGTCTGTGGTGCCCCCAACACCCGTGTTGGGGCACCCGGGGTGGTACCAGGGCGGGGGTCTCATGTGCACCTCCTCACCTCATTGGTTTGAGTGTCACAGGCTATGGGTACCCCCCCCCCCAGGGCTTCAGCTCAGGTGTCTTCATCCCACCCCATCCTGGTTTATCTCCCATGGGGGGGGGGGGGTTGTCCCTTGTCCCAGAGCTGATCCCCATTCCAAAGGGGAGCATAAAGGGCAGCCGATAGCTTGGAGCGGGGGGGCTTTGAGGACTCAGTGAACACAATTGCCCCAGTACCCCCCCTGAGCACCAGCATCTTGGGTGGGGGTCTTCCCACTATGGTTGGACCGGGACATGAAGAGCCCAGTTTCTGCCAGTGCTGGTTGTACTGGGAAGGATGCAGTGGCCACATGGGCTCGGGAATGGGGTGCTACCCCCAAACCAACCTGGTCCCCCCCCGGCTTGGTCAGGGGGGACCCAGCTGCAACCCACCAGTATCTCCATCAGCTCCTGTGGTCTGAAGGTGCTGGGGGGGGGGGGGGGGGGGGGGCGGGCTCAGGGTTCTTGGGAGCCACTTTTAGGGTCCCAAGCTCCAGTTCCAGCCCTATTGGGGCAGATGGGGTTTGGGGGTGACCTTCATCCCCCATCATCACCCAGGGGTATCCAACAGCGGGCTGGGATGCAGGAAAGCTCATGGAGATCTGGATGCACAAGGAGGGGGTAAGGGTGACCCCAGCAACCTGCTCCCAAACCCTGGTGCTGGGGGGGGGGTCGGGCAGATGGTGCATGGATCCCATGGGATCATGTAGCCCAGTTCAAGAGGCTGCTGGTGGCCTCTTTGCTCCTCACCCTCAGCGGCACCAATGCAGGGGACTTGTAGTGGTGTTGGGGTGCGGGCTCGAAGGGGTGGGTGCCCAGGGCCGGGGGGGGGAGGCCGTGCAGGGGGTAGAGGCTGTTGGGGCCGGGATGGGGGCCGGGAGAGGCAGGAATGCCCATGAAGCCGCTGATGTTGCCGTGGGGATACGGGGACAGGCCGGGGGCCGGGATGCTCTCAGGGGGCAGGAGCCCCGCGGGGTTCCTGGGACCGGAGCTGGGCCAGAGACTGGTCTGGAGCTGAAAGAGACCAAGAGAGGAAAGCCCCAAGTGAGATTTGGGGGGGGACGGACCCCATTTCCCCCCCCCCATGGGATCCCATTGGATCCCATTGGATCCCCTTCATCGAGGGCTGCCTTTGCTTTGCTCTACTTGCCCCAGGGGGGTTGAATCCCGGTTGGAATCTTCCCTCCCTTCCCCAGGCAGGGATTTGGGCATCGGGGAAGTGCGTGGAGCGGAGATTTAAAGGATGTTGATGCTTTTCAATGTTGGAAGGAGGGGAAAACAGGGGAGTTTAGCAGGAAAAGGGCAGGAAGCGTTGCTGGGTGGATGTGGGGTTTGGGGGGGGGGGGGACACCCCAAAACCTGCCCCAAAGGGTGTGTTCCCACGGGAAACGCAGGGGGATGTAAAGCAGCATTGTCCTGATGGGCACAATGTGATGCTGCTTTTATTCCCCTCCTTTTCCACCCGGGCCCGTGTGTTTTTCCCAAGGATGGATGGAACCACGTGCAGAGAAGGGGCACACCCGGTGCTGGGGTTCATCCCACAGGGATCCCTGCCCGAACAGCTCTCACCTCCTGGATTTTCCCATAACGTTCCCGTTTGCGCCACTTGGCTCTTCGGTTCTGGAACCAGACCTGGGGATGGAGGGGGGGGGCTGAGCTGAGGCACCTCTGGGGGTGCAGCCCCTGCCCTGCTCCATGCTCATCTTCCCGGCTGGAAAAGAGCCCTAATGCCGTATCCCAGCATCCCGGTACACTGGAGGTGAAGGGGGGAAGCTGCCCGTGTGCACAGCCCTGCTTGAGCTCACCAGCCATATAATACATAGCTGTATATGTATGGCTATACGTATGTGGCCATATAAGATACACCTATATCCATATAATATGTGGATAATACCTTTTATCCCTCTTGGAAAACAAGTGCTCCTGCTCCATGGATGCTGCTTCTCTCTTTTTTTGTCCTCCTGGGCCCTCTTTACCCCAGGTTTTGATGCAGAATGAGGCTCTTGGGGTCCTGTGTGGTCACTGTGACCCACCTGCGTGTCCCCCTTGTGCTGCTGGATGGGGCTGGGAACCGGTGCTGGGTGCAGGCTGGGATGCAGGCCGGGATGCAGGACTGGGATAAAGCACTGGGATGCAGCACTTGGATGCAGGACCGGGATGCAGGACTGGGATGCAGGCTGGGTTGCAAACTGGGATGCAGGACCAGGATGCAGGATTGGGATGCAGCACTGGGATGCAGGCTGGGATGCAGGACCGGGATACAGCACTGGGATGCAGCACTTGGATGCAGGACTGGGATGCAGTCTGGGTTGCAATCTGGGATGCAGGACCAGGATGCAGGACTGGGATGCAGGCTGGGATGCAGGGCTGGGATGCAGGATCAGGATGCAGGACCGGGATGCAGGATGGACTGGGATGCAGGACTCGTATGCAGGATGGACTGGGATGCAGGCTGGGGTGCAGGACCGGGATGCTTGTCCCAGCGCTCTCACGGTTACAGGTAATTGCATCTAAATCCACCCCAAACCAGGGCTCAGAGGCTGTGGCGTGTGTCTTGTCCCCAGTTCCTGCCTCATGGGGAGGGCAGCACCCAGCACCCAATGGGCGCTCCCTGCTCACTTCATGTCCCGCCTGCCTTCCCTTTCCTCCCTGCCGGGTGCCCCTTCCAGCCGCCTCTTCCCACTGGGAGCCTCAAACCACAGGGAGATGCCTCTGTTAGGAGCTCACTGGTTTGGTGCCGGGGTGGTGAGGGAGGTCCTCATCCTGCCCCGCATCCCGGGACGTGCTGAGCGGCTCCATCCCTGCGCTGGAGGGAGCTGAACTGGGGGTTGAGGTGGGAAAGGGGTCTGGGATTGAGGGATGCACAGGGTGGGATCACATTAGGGGATGGGGGGGAGGTCCCAGATTCCCACCCCTCAGGTGCTGCAGAGAGGGGGCATGGAGAGAAGTGGAGGGAGCTGGGGTGAAGCCAGCGCCTGGGCTGGGATTTAGCATCATCCTCCTGGGAAAGCCACCTTCCAGCAGGGAAAGCATCCACGCCCATCCCAGTGAGAGCCAATGGGGCCGGTACCTGCACCCTGGCTTCGGTCAGGTCCGTCTGCAGCGCCAGCTGCTCCCGGGCGTAGACATCGGGATAATGCGTCCTCTGGAAAACCTTCTCCAGCTCCTCCAGCTGGAACGTGCTGAAGGTCGTCCGGTTCCTGCGCTTCTTGCTCTTGCCCAGGGGCTCAGGGAGCTCGGGGACCCGGTGCAGGCCGCCCAGGGGGGCTCCCATTGCGTACCCCAGCTCCCCCGGGCCTTTGGGGAGGCCCCGGCAGGGCGCGGGCATCACCTGGTACCCACCTTTGCATCCCTTCTCGCTGCCTGGCAAGGGAGAGGCACAGGGTGAGGGTGTCAATGGTGCTGATGAAGCCAAGGCAGCCCCAACCCTCCCCTCCCACCCCTATATGGTCCCCGTCACCCCAGGAGGGTGCTGGGATGCGGTCCCATGGGCTCAGGACAGGCACAATCCCTGCTCATAGGGGGAGCTGTGGGCAGGCAAGGTCACAGTGTGTGTGGGAGCAGTGGGTTCTTGGGGTCTGATTTGGGGACCCTCTTGGATGCTGCTTTTAAGCTCTGGGTGAATGGGTGTAGAGGAGGGTCCTGCAGACACTCAGCCCTTCCCACCCTGCTCCATTCCAGCACTGATGCTGACAGTGCCTCACCCCCCTCCCCGGGCTCTACCCCATGGAGTGTATCCCACCGCCTTGCCCCTGGTCTGGCATTTCCCTATAGCTGAAGCTTGGGAAACCAGCTGGGAAGGAGTGACACCCCCCCTGCCCCGAGCCCCCCTTTCTGCTGGAGGACTCCCCACCCCCCTGCAGAGCTGGAGCAGATCTGGGGGTTCCCCCCTTCCCCTTGCTGCTGCTGCAGCTCAGGGGTGTCCAATGAAGCGGCTTCAAGGAGACAAATCACTGCCCCACAGTAAGAGGTCACCCTTGTCCCCATGTCCCCATTGTCCCCATAGGGATGCACACAGGTACCACAGCCAATGCTGGGTGCTGCTGGCACCCCAGGGAGATGAACCAGCGAGGGGGGCACTTAGCAGATGGGGGGGATGATTTGGGGCCCCCCACCACTGAGGGGGTTCACCTGGGAAGGGGAGAACGTGACAATGCTGGGGATCACCCTGGTCTCACCCCCAAGCACCACCTGCAACGACTCAGGCATGGGGAGACCCCTGGCACCCTCGAAGGGGCAGGATCGGGCCCACGGCAGGGCCTGGGGCCGGTGAGGGGGAAAATCGGCTCCTTTGGGATGGATCCTCCTTCCCGGCCCATTTAACCACCACATCCTAATGGAGCGGGGGAATGGGGGTCCCCATCCCTATGGACCCACCCAGGGCTTCAGCCCCCGCTGAGGCCTTTTCCGGACTTTTGGTTTTGATTTCTGGCTGTTTGCTAATGAAGGCGATTTGGGGGTTCCGGAAGCAGCCGAGAGCCCGGCTCCAGCTGCTTCGGATTAGTGGGAAAACGTTCTTTGGGGGGAATTCTGGCAGCGGGAATTGCTCCCCGTCCCCTCGGTACCGGCCTGCCCCGTGCCCGGCAGTGGGTAACGGCCAAGGGATGAGGCCAAATCGCTGTTCCCTGCCCGCTTTGTCCTCCAAAGGGCTGGGCCGAGGGGTTTGGTGATACAAACCGAGTCCCAAAGGAGCCAAATGAAGGGAAAACGCCCAAATAGGCCTAAAAACTGGGAGAACGGACTGAAATAAAGCTAATCCTGCTGAGGAGGCATCGGGTTTGGGCTTCTTCCCTGTTTTCCAAGGCAATTCCTGAGCGACCCGCGGCATTGGAGACAAATGAGTAAATGCCCCGAAAGAAGGAGAAAGCAGGAAGGGAGCAGGATGCGGGCGCGTAGCTAAATAAACACGGCGGCGCAGGGGGACAAAGAGGATGGGAAAAGGGAATATGGTGTGGAATAGTGCTATTTCCACCCCAAAAGGTTCAGCGGCTCTGGGGATCTCGCAGCTGGAAAACAGCTGTCCCATTGCTGGGGGAAAGGAGGACTCAAAGGGATCATCGGCGACAGGATGGGGCATGGAAAAGGCACCCAGGAACCGGGCAGGACACAGCAGCAACCAGCAAAAGCTCCCCCCCTGGACCCAGCAGCATCCCCACCGTGCACCGGGAGCAGGTAAGCGCGGCCGAAGGGACCGGTCCCGGTGCCCCCGCTACCCTCGGGGTGATTTCTACCTGTTCCTCCCGGTTGGGAGCTGCGAGGGGGCCTTGCCGGGCCCCACCTGGTTCCCGTTACACACGCGGCGCTGCCTCGGTCTTCTATCAAGGGGGGTAAAAGGGCCGTGGGACCGGGGAGCCCCCGACGGTCCCGGCCGGGAGGGGAAGTGCGAGGGAGCGGCGGGAGTTGTTCGGCCGCTGGAAGCAACGGGAGAGCCCCAGGGCAGCGCCTCGTCCCGCCGGGATCCGGTGTGGAGCCGAGGGGAACCGGGAGCGCTGGAGCTCCGGAGCCCTGCCCCGGGCTGCGCCGCGCTCTGCGAGCCCCGGGTCCTGCCCGCTGAGGCCTTTCCAGCCTCCCCCGAGGGACGGGGCCGTTCTCCGGCCCCGGTAACCGGCTCCGGCCCCGGCGGAAGCCGCCGTCGCGGCAGCGGGACCGGGGTCTCCGCCGCCGCCTCTTTCCCCCTCCGTCCTGGGCGGTGGGGACGACCCCGGAGCCCCGAGTCTCTGTCGTGACACAGTCCCGGCTGCCCGACCCACGGGAGCACCGGCCCGGTCCTTGCCGGCTTCCCGCTCCCGTCGGGGGACGCCACCCGCGACCCGACGGGGCCGTATCGCGACAGCGGCCGCTTCGGTGAAGCCGGGGCCGCTCGGGAAGGGCTCAGGGCTGCGGGTCCCGGCAGCCACCGAGGGCAGGGGCAGAGATGGAGGAAAGAGAAGCAGAAGGGGCCGAGGAAGAGGTCGGCGGCCCCGGGGTCCCCCATCCATCCCCCCCCCCCCTACGCCGCTCGCCCCGGTACCTGCAGCCCCGGCCGGGTAAAGCGGCTTCCCATTGACGGCCATGGCGAGGGGGCCCGGGCTGGAGATCCCCCGGTACCGGGGCTCTGCCCGCTCCTGCGGACACCGGGGCAGGCGGGGGCCGAGCGGCGGCGGGCGCCGGAGGGGAGCCGGGGGGAAGGCGCTGGGAGCCCGGGGCAGCCCCGGGGGGGGCCCGGCCCGGCGAGGCGGGGGGAAGGCCGGGCAGCCCGGTGCCTCCATGGCGCAGGTTGGAGGGAGCGGGGGGGGGGCGGCCGGCGGGGAGCGGATTTTGTGCGGGGGCCCGGGGAGGAGGAGGAGGAGGTGCGGGGGGGGGGGGGGGGGCGGTGATGGGAAGGGAGGGATCGCTGAGCCCCCCCCCCCCCCCCCATGCACACCCCCACCCCCAGCCAGTCACGTGCGTCCAACCACGGCCCCTTCGTTAACCCTCGGGTCCCAAATCCCACCCCCCAATTGCCCCCAGCTCCTTCCCCAGGGGGGGTCCGAGCCGAGCAGCAGCTCCCCCCCCTTCCCCCGCTCCATCCCCATACAGGGGCTGTGGGGGGAGCCCCCTCCTCTGCTCCCAGCGCTCCCAGTGTCTCCCAAGCACAGGAAATGCCCAGGGCCCTTCCTTCATTGAGAGCCTCATCCCAGCCGCTCCGAGCAGCCCAAAATCCCAGTCCCGGAGAGAAACTTCCACGTCTCAGTCACCCTCTGGGCTTTTCCCCTTCCCAAGTTTCCCTGAACCCATGTGTAGCCTCTTCCTCCCGCCAGGGCCTCTGCGGAGGCCTGGGCAGGTCAATCGGGGATGATCATTACCCTGGGACATGGGATCTGGGATCCTATGGTGCCATTTCTGCCTTTGGAGCCAGGGCTGGGCTCTCTTGGGTGGGTTTCGGGCGCTCTCAGCACCGGGGAGGTCCTGTCCTGCTCCCTCTGCATTCCTGCTGCTGAGTCCCCCCATTCCATCAGTGAGCACTGGCGATGGGGATGAAGGGATCGGAGCTTGCCTGGATCTTCTTTCCTCACCCTTTCACCTCCCTCTTTGCTCCTCTGCATCCACCCCCTCCGGAGCCGCTCTGGCTGCTCCTGGAAGCGGGCATCCCCCTGATGGATGCACAGCTTCGGGGGTGTTTGTGTGCAAAATGCTGGGGCAGGTTTGGGAATTCCAAGGCTTGGTGGGAAGGAGAGAGGGGATTAAACAAGAGGCACGGAGCAAGGAGCTGTTATCTGGGCTGTGGGGTGCCGGTTTCCACCTCCAGTTGCTGTTTTCCTGGTTGCAGAGCACAGATTGTGGCTTGTAACTTCCAACTCATTCCTGGCATCCCTCCTTTTCCTAGAGGGAAACAGCCTGCAGGTTTCAGGGCTGCAGGGGATGAGCTACGAGGCGGGTGATGAACAGCAGAACAACGGGATAACGCTGACCATTAAACCCCATTTTGCAGCGGGATGCTGCTTGTTTTGGCTGCGTTTTGTTACTCCAGGCACGGAGCAAACCTGGAATCACAAGGCAGGCTTGCTCCAAAGAGCTTATAGGGAACATCTAACCTAAGCCCGGTGCCTTGGCTGCGGTAGATGCGATGTGGTTGCAGTGAAAGCCCCGGTTCTCGCAGGAGCGTCAGGCTTGTGGGGTGTAAATCACAGCTGGATTTTCCAGCTCCTGGTCTGGGGAATGGCATTGGCAAGAGGAATAGTGGTTGGGATGTGCTCCTGGGGTCAGGCTTACTGAGGGGCTGGCTCTGGGATGCGGGGGTCTGAGCACACGGTGCCCCCTCCTCGCCCACCCTCGGGATGAATGGTTCCCGCTGCATCCCGCAGCATTCCCGACGCCTTCCCTTGGCAGCAGCTGGAGCTGCCGAGATTTTCCCCTGTTCACAGCTGGCTGTGCGCTGTTAATTGTGGCTAAATAGGGGCTTTGAGGCCTGCGCCTTGCGGCGGGTCATTAAACACTATCAAAGAGCAGAACTCCTGTGAAGGTTTCCATGGCCCTCTCCTGCTTTACTGCTGGCATTTAAGGGGTTTTCCTAGCGGAGGGATGAGGCTCGCCATGTGTGCCGGTGGCGCGGAGGGGGACGGGTGGTTTGCTGTGGGATGTGCTGCTTTTCCAGGCCGGAGCCATCACCAGGACCCTCCCGGGCAGGTGGAAGAGAGCTCGGGAAGGTGGGAATGGGGGAAGGTGGGAATGGGGTGTGCGAGGCCTTGGGAGGGGTTGCTGTGTGGTTGGTCCCTCTGGTGAGCAGGGATGAGGACAGGGACTTCCTGGGGGCTCCTGAACCTGCCACCAACCTGTGGCAATGGGGCCACCAAGTGCAGCGGGAGGGCCCCAATGGGATGCTCTACGGGCACTCATCTTCTCTCCTTGGTTTCTCTCTTGCTTGCTGGAAGGAGGAGTTGCTCCCACACACTCTTTGCATCCCATTGGCTTTCCCCACCATCTCCAATGATCCCAGAGAGCTGCTTCTGCTCCCTTGGGATCATGAGAGCTCAGCAGGAGGCCAGGAGGGTTTGTGTAGCTCTGTGCTTTGTATGAACATCCCTGCACAGGCTTTGCAGAGTTATCCAGAGCCCTGGGAACGCTGGTGGGGCACAGAGCAATGCCTCATGCACGGGAATGGGAACGGGCTTCTCCTTCTACAAGGACAAGGTCAAATAGGGTAGATGAGGACCACCAGTGGCTGCTCTCCTGCTTGTGTCCCCTCCTCCAGGCTCTGCATCCCATGGTGAGGACCTGCTGAGCCCAAGGGAAGCCCCATCCCTGGCTGGTCTACATCCATGTTGAGCGCCAACATGGTCTAGTTTGTCTCGGGCACATCCCTGCATCCCACAGGGACAATGATCTCAGGCCTGAGCAGCAAAGGGAATCTGTGCCCTCTCTTATGGTTGCTTTTCATTGCTGCAGAGCTATCCCGGTTCAATCCCCAACCCTTTCCCATCTGCACATCCTTCTCTCCTTCCCAAACATCCCAGAAAATCCTCCCATTCCTAATATCTGACTCACTGTAGAGCTCCATCCCAGCTACGGTTTGATCTCGCTTAGGAATGTGCACGTCGATGGCAGGAAAAAATGACTTTATTGATTCCTGTGGGGAAATCTCTGCTGATCACAACCAGAGCCCCAACGGGGTCAGGTTTGCTCTTTCATGAGGTAGAAAACGGCCCTGCAGAATCACAGCCACAGACATTCCCCCGCGTGTCATAATGATGCACAAGAGGCAGGGGACAGCCTGCGGCACACACGTGCTTCATGGGTTTGCACATGGATTTATAGGCACATGCGTATTTACATCTATAGACATGCATATTCATACATACACACGCATCTTTTTATATAGACATGCGTATTTACATATAGACACACATTTGTATGCACATAGAATCACAGACTGGTTAGGGTTGGAAAGGGCCTTAAGATCATCCAGTTCCAGCCCCCTGCACATCTATATACACATGCACATTATATGCACATCCACATTTATATGCACATCCACATTTATATGCATATATATATATATATACACAACCATATTGATATACTCATGCACATTTATAGCCACCCAGACAGACACACTGGTAAATCAGGCCCATGCAATCGTACGTGGTAATCCTGCACACAAACGCAGTGCGTTTCTGCATTCCTCCCTCTTCCTACCGCGTGGACACAAATCCCATGTAGATTTGTGTCTCCGTTGCGTCGAGATAGAGTGGAAATGGCATAAAAGACCTCAACCTGTATAAAATGATATTCCAATGGGATTGTGTGCACACCCCGAGCTGCTGCGCTGCGTTAGAGCCCTGCGGATGTAGCGAGGAGGGACACATCGGCTCTAAAAGCGCTGCCAGTGAGGGGGATTCTCCTGGGGAAAAGAAAGAATCTGCTGGAATTCCAGTTTTTGGGGGGTTATTTTGGGCGTTATTGAGCTCTCTCTGTTCCCGTTTTCCTCCGGGTGCTGTTTTCCAGAGCAGTGTTCCATGTTGGAGCGTGCTGTAAAGGACTGGTAGCGAGACCAAGCGAGGAAAGAAAACCCGCAAACACAAAGTGCAGGATTAAAGCTGAGCCCATTGCTTTGTTTTCCTTTGCATTTCATGGAGCGAGATGAAGGGGAAAGAAAATTCCCAATAAATCCAAGTGATTTGGGCTGGATTCAACCCAACGTAAAAACTCATATTATTTTGCAGCTGATGAATAAATCCCCCAAGTGTTTATAAGGAATAAATCATCTTAATTTCCTCAGGCTGCTTTAAACAAGGACCCAGCTCCTTCCTTGCAGTTGGGAACACGGGATGGACTTCTCCCACCGCTTCATTTGGTCTTTATAAAGTGATTTTTCCGATGGGAAGCAGAGGGGATGGAGGGATGGATCCTTTCTCCCAACGACTCCGATGCCGTTCCGAGCCGCCGATCGGCTTTCTGCTTCCACAAGGAAAGATTTGTGCTAAATCCATGTGTGGGATTTTCAGGCTGCTTTGGAAAGTACTTCAGGATGCCAAGTTCAGGCTTGTTTTTCCTTCCATCTGCTCCAAATATATATTATATATATATATGTATGCGTATACATATATACTTATATAAAAAGGGATGAAATGAAGCCTGGAAGTGGCAGCGGCTGGGATTTTTGGGAGCTATGCCGGGCTGGATGTGTGTTTATGGCATGAATCCCACTAAAATACATGGAGCTGGGAGCCGAAAGGGTCTTTGACTCCTAAAAATCTGATAGCAATCGCAAAATCAGGAATACATCAAGGGATTAAAGGGAATTCCAGCTTCGCTCTGCCAGGAAGCGGTAGGGCCCGAGTCAATTGGATTTCCTTTTAGAGTAACGCCGTAACGTGGCATAAATCTAACAGCACGAAATAAATGGGTTCCCTTTGGATTTAATATGTACAGAGCCAGGAGCAGGATCTGGCCCCTGAGTTAACAGAGCAGCTGGATAAATGGGTGTAAACCGGAGTAAGTTGGTGCTGGGTGTTGGTGCAGATTAATGCTGCCTGTGGATGTACAGCTCTGCTGCTGGAGGAATCTGCTGCCCTTGGGGGTTTATTCCCTGTGACCCTGGGCTGAGTTTGGGCTTTGTATGGAAAATGGCTGGAAAATGGTGAAAATGGGGGAAAAAAGGTGAAAAGGAGGGGATGTGGGGAATGTTCTTGGGGTGCTGGGCAGGGGGTTAAGCCCAGCTCCTGTCTGTGCAGGGAGGGATCAGGAATAGATCCAAGCCCTTCCAGGAATGAGCTTTGTAAAAGCAAACACAAAGCTCCAGCTTTCCCTGCTTGTTTGGGATCAGGGAAGTGAGTCCCTGCGCTGCACCTGGGTCTCAGCACCCCCGATTCCCTCCCAGTCATCACAGGGGAGCAAAACCTGCATCGTGCCCCGGGATTCCCCCCCTTCCTTGGGGCTCCTTTGTGCCTCGGCTTGGCCATCCTGAATTATCCCGTTGAGGGCCCTGCTCCGCTGAGGAAAACCCCAAGCCCCTCCATTGGGATTTGCGAGCAGCACACGGAGCTGGACAAAGCTCTTCCCCTCCCCAAGGGATTGATGGATTTATTCATCTCATTCCCTAATGAACCACTTCCAGACCCCAGTAAATTATACGCACCGGGACAGATGAAACCTTGCTCCATAAATCAGATGTGAGGCTTGACAAGTGCTGCCTGCATCATTATCCCGGTGAGCTCCGGAGATCCCAGGTTTCGCCGCCTCCTTTGCAAATCCCAATAAATCTGGGAGTAATCATTCCTGACAGAGAGCCAAGAAAAAAGCACCAGAAAACATTTTGTTCCGTTAAAAAGTAAGTGGGAAATTTATAGCAGGGAAAGCAAAAGTTTACTCTGGAGAGTCCGTAACAAACAGCGATGGAAGGAGCTCCCCGAGCCAGTGGGATGGCATCGCCTTGTGCTCACTGGGATAAATGTGTAGCAGCCCTTAAAAATTAGGGAGTATTTTGTTATGGAAGCAGGAAGAGTGGAAAATGAGGGAATGTTGTTTTATGGAAGTGGGAAGAGTGAAATAAGGGGGAAAAAATAAAGGCAAGTGTCTCCAAGCGTGCCCCAAAAGGGCAGTGGAGCCAGCGCGCCGAGTCCGCTGCCTTCTGGTTTGTGTTTAGCCTTTGGGAAAAAAATCCACTTCCCATTGAAAGCTCCTCTTTCCTTAAGGAAAAAATTTATTTTATGAACTGGCCGACACCTGAAAGTAATTGGGATTTTTGGTGGCTGGAGGGGGGGAAGGAGCTGTCCCTGGGGACTCTGCGGGGAGGAGAGCTGTGTGTTCTCACTGCTGGTGCTCTTGTACCACATCCCTCCATCCACCCATCTACTCATCCACACATCCACCCATCCCTCCATCCATCCACCCATCCATCCCTCCATCCATCCATCCCTCCATCTACCCATCCCTCCATCCATCCCTCCATCCATCCACCCCTCCACCCACCCATCCCTCCATCCACCCATCCCTCCATCTACCCATCTATCCATCCATCCCTCCATCCACCCATCCATCCCTCCATCCATCCATCCACCCATCCCTCCATCTACCCATCTATCCATCCATCCCTCCATCCACCCATCCATCCATCCATCCACCCATCCCTCCACCCACCCACCCATCCATCCCTCCATCCACCCATCCATCATCCACCCATCCATCCCTCCATCCACCCATCCCTCCATCCCTCCATCCATCCATCCATCCATCCATCCATCCATCCATCCACCCACCCATCCATCCATCCATCCATCCATCCACCCATCCATCCACCCATCCATCCATCCATCATCCATCCATCCATCCATCCATCCATCCATCCACCCACCCATCCATCCATCCATCCATCCATCCATCCATCCATCCATCCATCATCCATCCATCCATCCATCCATCCATCCATCCACCCACCCACCCATCCATCCATCCATCCATCCATCCATCCATCCATCCATCCATCATCCATCCATCCATCCATCCATCCATCCATCCATCCATCCATCATCCATCCATCCATCCATCCATCCATCCATCCACCCACCCACCCATCCATCCATCCATCCATCCATCCATCCATCCATCCATCCATCCATCCAAGTGGACGTGGTACAGGAGCTCACAGGTGTTTCAGGCTGTGTTTGCTGCTGGGTGCTGGATGCGTTCTTCCCCTCCTGGTCCCACCAAGGAGACAATGCCAGGGGTCAAAGTGCTTCTCTTTTGGATGGGGAAACTGAGGCACGTGGCATTGACACGGGTGTTGAGGGTTACAAATCCCCCCCCAGCTCTTCCTTGGGTGGTGTGTTGGTGGCCTGGTGATGCTTTGGCTGTCTTCACAGCTGGAGGAAGCCAGGGGAGGTGAGGTTGACCCCAAGGAGTCACCTTCATGTACCTCAGGAGGGTGTTTTTTCCCCTCCTTACCTTGTGCTTTCCGCTCTTCCCAGCCATTGGCAGAACGTTTTGCTTTCCCAGGTCTTGTGTTTCCATAACAGGCTGGTGGTGATCCCTGTTCCTGTCAGGATGAATGAAAGGTGACAACACCGAGAGCGCAGCGGGGGTTGTGTGGAAACCAGATGGGCTGTCAAAGGTTCTTCCTCCCCACTGCTTTGCTGGGAGGCAAATCCAGCCTGGCTGGGTCGGCTGGTTTAAGGTGTGTGAGGACCAGCTTGTGCAGGGAGAGGGAAGGAGCCGGGAAAGGGGAGATCAAAATGCCCATCTGCTCGGAGCACTGGTTGGATGGGCATCATGATGTTAGGGTCTGGGGTGGAGGGAGGGAGGGAGAGAGGGATGGATGGATGGATGGATGGATGGATGGATGGATGGATGGGTGGATGGATGGATGGGTGGATGGATGGATGGATGGATGGATGGATGGATGGATGGATGGATGGGTGGATGGGTGGGTGGGTGGAAGGAAGGATAGGTGGATGGATGTAAGGAAGGATGGATGGAGGGAGGGAGGGAGGGAGGGAAGGAAGGATGGATGGATGGAAGGAAGGATGGATGGAGGGATGGAAGGATGGAGGGAGGGAGGGAGGGAGGGAGGGAGGGAGGGAGGGATGGATGGATGTAAGGAAGGATGGATGGATGGATGGATGGATGGATGGATGGATGGATGGATGGATAGATGGAAGGACAGATGGAAAGACGGAGGGATGAAGGGAGGGAGGGATGGATGAGTTTTGTGCCCAGCCACCACTGTGTTTCTGCAGAGCCTGGATGGGTCCCAGCACCCAAACACAGAATGGGGTCCTCATCCGTGTCAACAGCATGAGCCAAATCAAACCTAGCAGTGCTGGGAGGGACATGGAACAGATGCAGAGAGCTGAGTGGCCACCAGTGGGGCTGACCCCATTGTTGCAGTGGCCATATCCACTTTGGGCAATGGTAAACCCCAAACCATCATGTCCCACTGCCTTTAGCTCCCCAGGAGATGGGATTGTGGGGCAGCCTTCCCCTCCATGGGCTGGAGATAGGGCATAATTCCCGTCTCCTGGGTTTCTTCCCACCTTTTGCCGTCAGCACCTCATCTCCGGTGCCCGGTGCTGTGTCCCCAGCATGACCTCCCCTACCCGACCTAGAAGGCAAAAGGTTTCCTCTTTGCTCAGCCATTGCTGATAAGGAGAACCAGAAACAGCTTTGCCCTTTCAACCGTGAGGAGCCACAAGCTGTTCCCTCTCTCAAAGGTCCCTTGATAGGAAACAAAAGCCTTGCCATTGACCTCTTCAGCAATTTCAGCCCTCGAAAAGCCTCAGACACCCCAAAACAGCTCAACTGAAGAGCACCAGCGGGTTTTAGTCCTGCTGAGGAGCGGGGCCAGCATGTGTAAGAGGTGTCTTGAGTTGCTCCGTTGTTTGGAGCATGGCCCATCTGCTCTCTCCTCCCCTTTTGGCTGCTGTAGTGGAGACCCAGGGATGTGGTGCAAAGGCTTTGGTGCCTCCTTTTGTCTTCTCTTAGAGTGAGAGACCCTGATTTACCCCTGCCGGCCCAGGAGCAGGACAGAGGGAAAGTGATGGTGCAGGCTTGCACGACACGGGCTGATCGAGCCCTGGGATAACGGATGTGCCTACGAAGCAAATCGCCATCCTTGCTGGCTTTCCCAGCCCACAGCCGTGTGCTGACACCCTCTGGGTCGCTGCTATTACAGGCAGGTGATGGCTGGAGGTGTTGGAGCTCATTAATTGCTCTGAGCAAGGTAATTGGCACAAGCGCAACAGCGGGAGCCAGGGCTGCTTTGCGAAGGGGATCAGGCAGAATTCCCATGGATTTGTGGCTGTTCCGACCCTGGTAACTGGGTTAAGGCTCCTGGGAGCTTGTTCCCCTCACTGCAGCGTGGATGTGGGCTGCATCTGGCTGCAAGTGAGCCCATAGGGGGGACAGGAGCAGTGTGCAGTGATACCCCCCCCCCCCCAGATACAGCCCTGCATGAGCCTTTCCACACTGGGTTTCCTCCCTGCATTGGGTGTTTGGATGGCATGGATCTTGGGGCTGTCGCAGGTGATGGGGAGCTGAGCATCCCACAGAATCAGGCCCTAAACACCAGCAGGCTCCCTATATTTCCTCTGATATTAACCCCCCCTTTTCCCTGCTGTTGCTTAACCCCATTAATGGGATTTGAGCAGGTTCAAAGCCTTCGGAGCAGCAGGGGGGCAAGGTCAGTGCAATAAGTGGAGGCGACCTCTGCCAAGCTGGAGTAAAAGATGTTTTCCTCCTGCTTCCCAAACAGCCCACAGCATTTTCCCATTAAACCTCTGTGCCCAGAGTAGCTGGGAAGGAAGAAACAGCCAGGATCAGCCCTTTCTGCATGGAGAGGGGCAAAAGGGGGCTGTTGCCTCCTAGGGCAGGGGGTAAGGGCTCAGCATCTGACCCCGTGGTCTAAGGATGAGAGGATGCTCCAAGGGGGATCATCCAGAGAAATGAGATCACAGGGTGTGAAGCCTATAGGAAAGTCGTCAAATCCAGGTAATTTAGTGGTGTTTTGAGGGGTTGGGTGAGGGGAAAAATTATAGGGTCTGGGCACCACATTCCATGGGCAGAATGGGCCATTCTGGGGGAAAAGTGGTGATTTGTGATGATCTTTCTTGATGCTGCTTCTTCTGACATCTTTGATGGGGGTTCTCAGCCCAGTTGGGCTCTGCAGAGCCCCGCAAGCTGGAGTGAGGAGCTGGAGATGGGACCCGTGTGCCAGAGGGAGCCAGGGATGTGCTGGGCACTTAGGAGGGGCCCAGGTTTCTGGGTGCTGGGGTCTTGGGGCACCCTGTGCTGTTGGGGGGGGGGGGGGGGCTCCCTACAAAGTGGTTTCTTTGGGACAGAAGCTCTTGGAGCACAGAGATGCTCACACAGGCCAAATGTTAGCAGCTTGAGTGGCCATCCCATGTGGGTCTAAAGCTGTATATTTGGCTAATATGGATCCCAGCGTTCTTACCCCATTACACCCAGCACACAGTTACCCCATGAGCAGGATCTGACCTGCACCACCAGCTCCCCTTTGTCCCTCTCCTTCCTTCCCAGCAGCATCTCTGTCTGTGCCTCCATCCTTCCCTGCATCTTTCCTCCCGTCTGCCATAGCAGCCTGTAGAAGAGGAGGAAGAGGAGGAGGAAGGCTCCCTGCCATGCTGGCTCATGTTTCCCACTACCCTATTGCATGTGTTCCCCCCAGGACCTGCGTGGTGATGCAAGAAGGCAGGAGATGAGAAGCAATGGGCTTTTCTCCCACCCCCATTTTTGGGGCATGAGCAGGATCTGACCCGCACCAGCAGCTCCCCTTTGCCCCCCTCCTTCCTTCCCAACAGCATCCCTGTCTGTGCCTCCGTCCTTCCCCACTCTTGCGCTTTTCTCCAGCCCCACTGCTGCGAGGACACTGCTTGGGGGAGAGGAAGCAGGGTCCTGACCCTTCTCCGGGGGACACGTGGGACCCACCTCGTCCCCAGGATGGGGTTTAATGGATCCCACCTGGCTCCCAGGCGCCCCACGGGGGGAAGCAGATCCAAGAACTTCAGCGGAGCTTCCCCAGGCACTGATCCCTCCCGTCCTCGGCCGCTCCGCGGAGTCTCGGCCCCGGGGAGGGAGGGGATGCTCTGCTCCCTCCTCTCAACCCGACTCAAACCGCACCGGGGGACTTGCGGAGCCGGGGATGGAATTGCCCGGGGAAGGTAAATCGGCCTCAGGGAGCTCTGAGGCTGCTGCAGCAGCTTCTGTTCCCTGTTTGCTGCAGCTCGGGGGCTTTGCTCTTCATCCCCCTGCAGAGCGGCATCCTCTGCCTGCTGGAGCAAGGCTCAGGGAGAGCTTTTGCACCATGCCCTCTCTCCTGTAGCATCCCCCCTGGATGCCCCAGTCAGAGGCGATTTGGTGGGTGCGGGGATGCTTTCCCATGCAGGGAGGCACAGAGCCTTCTCTGACTCGCAGTAATTGCATTAACCGGGTTCATTCAAAGGGGGCCAGAGCCCGGCGGCGTGGGCCGAGCCGGCGCTATCGCGGCTGCCTGGTCCTGCCGGCTGCAATCCATCCCTTCATTGATTCCAGCAGCGCCGTCTCCCAGCCCAGCCCATTCCCCTTGGCTGTGCAGGAAGGATTCATCCCCCCCCCCCCCCCCCCCCTCCCCTTTTACCCATGGACACAACCACTGCTGCGGGAGAAGCGGAGCTCGAGGTGGGGAAGGTTCAGCCCAGGAAGGAGTGAGGGGTTGTATCCAGCGCCGACGGGGATGAAAGGGAAGCAGGAATTCCCTCCCTGGCTGCAAAAGGGGGAAGAAAGACCATTTGCTATAGGGAGCAAAATGCATCTGCTCTGCAGGAGTCAAGTGCAGGAGTCTGTGCCTCACATGAGATCCATCACCCCAACACCCCTTTGCTTTGCTGGGATCCCTCCACCCCAATGGGACCTGCTGTGGCAACCCCTCTTCCCATGGGGAGCCCCCATCCAAGCAGCAGCATTTGGGATGATGCTTTTTTTCCCCAAGGCTCCTGCTGGCTCCTCAGGAATGTTCGAGGGCACCTGGAGGCAGAGCCCCTGTTTGTTGTTTTAATAGGGAGCAGACGGCTCTGCTGCACCTCTCCTCCGAGGGGCTGCATGGGCTGGGAGGGAGGAAAAGCAGGGCAGATCCTGGTGGAGGGGCTCATGGGGACGGGCCCTTGGCGTTTCTTCTCTTGGAGGCTCCCTGCAAACTTCTTTCTTGCCTTCTCCTGCCATAGCAGACTGTAGAAGAGGAGGAGGAGGATGAGGAGGGCTCCCTGCCACTCTGGCTCATGTTTTCCCACTACCCTATTGCATGTGCTCACCCGAGGCCCCGTGTGGTGATGCAAAGAGGTGAGGAGCAATCCCCAGGGTATATCCCAAATGCACCCCGATTTGTTTTACCCTGCCCATAGGATGGGTGCCCCTGAAGGGACCTGGGCTCCGTGTCTATCCCAGCAACAGCCAGTCTGGAGGCATCAAACCCCATCCTGGCTCCCAGGGCCTCCCATCAGCCCCAATTTCCTGCAGCCCCCGGTGATAAGAGGCTGATCCTCAGCCATTGAAACCCAATGCCCCGGTGTCAGGGAACGCAGGTCCTGGGGGCTGTGGAAATGCAGCTGAGAATGAGCAGATCCCGCTGCTTTCCCTCCTGCTGGCTGCCAAGGCAAGAAACGCCTGTGGAGGGTGGATGTGGGCTTAGTGCCGCTCTCTGGCGTTGTGGCTGGACTGCATCACCCTCCTCCTGTCAGCAGCGCTGGGTTCTGCCCCGGGCCCAACTGCACCCGATCCACAGCTGGGTGCTCAGCCTGGGTTAATGCCATCCCTCTCCTTTAGGCTTTGCTGCGGTTGCTGATGTCCCAGAGAGTCGTGGATCCCACCTGCTCCCTGGTAAGGTTTGAGTCAGGGACTGCAGAGCGAGGCCCCATCTGTTTCCCCATCGCTCTTCCCCTTGTTTGGGGATAATGCCCCAAAACAGGGAATAAACCCTAAAATGTCTCTCCCAAACTGGTCAAGGAGCCCACATGTGCTGAGGGTTTTGCACCTCAGTGCGCTCGGCACAGGGTGGACCAGAGGAGCCGAGTAATTCTGCCTTCTTTATTCCCATCTTTATCAACTCAGCTCAGGAGAGGTCCTCTCCCCTATCCCTGCATCCCGGCGCTGCCATCTCTGCTCTGCTGGGTCTGGGAGCTTTGTCCTCCCAGCTAGTCTTCAATTTGGGCCGAATTCCTCCCTTTCCAGGTATTCCTGCGCATTTTCCCTGGGGGTTTCTGCTGGAGCTGCCTGTCCCGGACCTGGCCACCTTGGAGAGAGACCACCTCCAATTCCCAAACAGGAGCTGTTTCAGCTCTGGGGCTGCCCTATCCCGGATGCTGGTCCTGGAGGGCAAAAGGAAGGTGGGATGCTGAGGCAGAAAAACCAGACACCCCCAGAAGTGCCCTCTGCTGATGAAGTGACCTGCTTGAAGGGCTGTGAATCCAGAGCTGGTGCACACCCAGAATCACACGGATTTATCAGAGCTGCTTTCTACATTGGTTGGTAGCCACGTGCCAGCTGCTGCAGCGATTGAGTTAACCTGGTTTTCATGTGGGGTTCCTCATTTGGGAAGCCTGGAATCGGCTGCTCTGCTGCCAGTCCAGTCAGGCAGTTTAATTCCTCGAGGCTGGTTGTTCCCATGGGATCGTGCATGGGTTAAAGAGGCTGGGTTTACCCTAGAGAGACGGTAGCTCGGGATATAGCTCCCAGCTTTGTCTTGCTTCCCCTGCTTGTAGCTTGTCTAAAAGGGGGTCCCTGCACTTGATCCTGTCCCTGTTGCTCTGGGGGGCTCAAGGGCTCAGGGTTTAGTTGCAGCAGGGAATCTGGGATGCGCCACATCCCTGCGCCCGGGTTAGGAACGTGGGGAGCGCACGCGAATCCAGCCCCGGGGCTGCTGCAGCAGAAATCCCTGCAAAGCAGCCAAAATCTGCCTCTTTTCCCACCCAAATAAAGCCGGAGCCAGAACATGGGCTGGATCCCGCGCAGCGCCGGCGCCTCGCCGCTGGCGTTTGCCAAGCTCGCATCTGCGATCCCTTTGGACCAGCACTGGGGTAAGGAGTGCTCCGGGCATCGCATCCGGAGGGGATGGAGAGGCCCGGGGAGGGCGGACTCGGGCTCCCCCAGAGCCTCACGGAGATGCTCCACTGCCACCTAGTGACAAGGGGACCCCGGAGAGGGGAGGTCGGTGGTGCCCAGGAGCTGTGCTGTAACCCGTGGTCTAAACCCTGCCTTTCCCTAAAGGAGCTGATGGGAGCAAGGTGCATCTTTGGTACCCGACTCCTTCCAGCATCTTAGATGTGCCACGGCCTCCTGGAGCAACCCTCTGCCGCCTCCTCCCTCCCTTCTCTCATCCATGCAGTGAAACTATTTAGTGTCTTTAATGTAATCTACACCCTGCAACCCTGTTAGCACTGCCTGGCCCTGCAGTTTATCCTGCCACCCGGCTGCTGAAGCTTCCCTCTGGGTGATTATGAAGCAGGAAAACACTGTAAACCCCAGCCCTGTGCTGGAGGCAAAGGAAGAAACAGGGCAGAAGAGCTGTGTGTGTTAATAGCATCAACCCACCTCAATCCCACATTGCTCTGTGGCTGCTGAGCTCCATCATTCATCCTTCATCCTTCCACCAAGCTGTTAATGAGCCCGTAGTGGCTCTCAGCGTACACGTGTGTGTAAAGTGGTGCACGAAGCTGCTGTGTCATTCCCATTCCCTGCTCTTGGAAGGTGATTTCCCTCCCAGAACTGTTTCCCCAAGCACATCACGCTCCTCAGGCTGCCACCTGAAATCACCGCAGGGTTATTCTGTAATTACCTTTGCTTATGGTAATTGTGTAATTGGGACAGGCAATTACCTGGTTAAATGAGATGGGAATGGGAAGAGGGGCTGGATCCTGCTCCCAGTGCAGCTGCTCATGGGGGAAACCAGCAGGAGGGTCCCTGCCCTTCTAAAGAGGGGTCCTGTGTGTTTGGGCGCATCCTGCTCATGCAGCAGATGAAGCCATCCTTTCCCAAGCAGCCTTTTCATAGACCACAGACTCGTTTGTGTTGAAGGGACCTTAAAGCTCCTCCAGCTCCAACCCCTGCCACGGGCAGGGACCCCTTCCATAGAGCAGCTTGCTCCAAGCCCCTGTGTCCAACCTGGCCTTGAACACTGCCAGGGATGGGGCAGCCACAGCTTCTCTGGGCACCCTGTGCCAGCGCCTCAGCACCCTCACAGGGAAGAGCTTCTGCCTAAGAGCTCAGCTCAGTCTCCCCTCTGTTATGACCAAAGGGGATGGGTTTAAACTATCAGTCTCTCTCCCCAGCCCCACTTGCACCCTACCAGCCACATTCCATGTGAGGGTCAGGACACATCCAGGGGCTCTCCTTTAACCTCTTTCCTTCCTGTATTCCCAGGCAGATGTCTCAGTTCTTGGCCCATCCCCAGCCTGACCCTGCTCCTTGTGATTTACATGGATAAACCCTTTCTGGGATGCTGGAAAAAGGAGGTTGAGGTCCCAGGGATGGATGAGGCAGGGAGGGGAGCGGGGTTTGCTCCAAGATTAAGGATCTGTCTTCCTTTAGATGCAGCTTTTTCTCCTTGGTGCTCTAAGCTGATTGCATTGAACTGCTTGGTGAGTGATCGCTTGGGATGTATCTTCCCAATTCCCTGGGCTGTTCCTTTGGGGCAGGCTTTTGGAAAGGAGCTGTCTGGACTCAGGGTCCAATGTGGACCTGAACACAGGGCACAGATTCAGCTCCCAAATCCCCTGCATTGCCTCCAGCCTCCCACCTCTACCAATGCCCCCAGGTCCATTCCCAGCTTTTGGCTTTTCCAGGATGATTTCAACCCCCAGGGTTGGTGTCTGGCTCCGAGACCAAGTGCTTGCAGAGGCCTGACAAGCTCATCACAGCTGGCTCCCAGCATTTGGATTTCAACACCCAGCTTTCCCAATGAAGAAAAGGAAACCCCAGGCACAACGCATTCAATCTGCTGGCAGCACTAATCCTGTTTGTAAGACACCCAGCTCCAGCGCCTGGATGAACCCCCAGAATTCCCAGTTAATGGGATCCATGGTGCTGGTGAGCAGATCCAGACCAGGGAGGGATTTGGGAACTTACAGGAACCTGGAGACTCCCCCAAAGGGCAAGCGATGCCCAGCCTGTAAATCAGTGCCAGCCACTCAGCCAATGGGACTATGGATGCTCCATTGTGTGAGCAGATTCCTGCAGTGCAGCCAATGGGCAGCTGGTGTTTTGCATATGTGATGAAGTAATAATTAGCAGCTGGGTTTTCCCTCCTACCCTGAGTCCCCAAACAGGGGATAAAAGGGCTGTGGGGAGCACAGTAGCTCCTTGTTGTTCTTTGTATTATGGTAGAGCTGAGATAAAGACCTAATGGGCCACTGTGATGGGGAGGACCCTCACCATGGCAGGGACTGGCCCTCTGATGTGGGGTCCTGGTACAGCAAGGGAGATCCCACACTGAGGAGGGCAGGGGATGCCCCAAATTCCAGCTATTTCTGTGCCCATTCCAGCCAGTTGGCATCAGGTCGGCACTGGTGGGTTTGGGTGTGGGGAAAGCAATGCTGTGGGGATGGCAACCCCTGAATGAGGGGGTTTGGGGGGGAACAGCAGGATGGCAGCCATGGGAAGAGCCAGGGCGGTGTCAGGAGGTGCAGATGGTACAGAGGGAGCTGCTGGGGAGAGGGGGGATAATTATAGCTGAGAGCAGAGCTCAGCAGCCCCAGGTGCACGTCCCCTTCTCAAGTGCTTCAGTTGAGGAGGCTTTAAAGAGCTGCGAGGGACTGGGGCATCTGCCTGGTTCTGTAAAGCATCTGTGGCTGCTCAGAGCAGCTTTTCCTTCCCCTGCTCCAGTGTGGCGCTGCCGGAGGCTGCTGGTCCCAGCAGGTTGTTGGTGATGGAGCCCTGGCTGGTCCCAGCCTCAGCACTGCTGCTGCTTTCCCCAGCTCAGCCCTGCAAAACCCAGCTCTTTCCTTCCCCTCCATCACACTTGGGCTGCTCAGGGTGTGGGGCTCATCCTGCCCCATCCCTGAGCATCCCCTGTGGTCCAAGGCTGGTGCTGGGGATCCGTTCCCATCCCTGGCAGCTCTTGCAGCAAAGCCGAGGCAGTGGAGCTGAAATGAGCCCAAGCAATTGCAAGCACCAGCAGCAGATGGTCGGTGCAGGCTGTCTCGCCGCCTCCTCGCTCTTCCCTTTCCTCACCCTCACTCCCAGCTCCTCTTATTCTTGTTTTTACTGACTTATCCCATCCAGGAGTTCCCAACCCTTCCCCACAGTGGGACCCCCCCTTCCCATGCACTCCCAGCCTCTAGTTTCGCCTTCGTTTCCACCTTGAATGGAGGTGCACGGTGCAAGCCCAAAGCCCCATCCGCTGAGCTCAGATGTTCAGGTGAGGAAGCACCGTCATACACGGGGAAACTGAGGCCGGATGGGGATGGGGATCTCTGGTTCCACCCTTCCTTCCCCATCCCCAGCTGTGGAGATGGAGTTTTGTGCTTTCGGCTCCAGCTTTGAGCATCTCCTGTAAACCGTAGCTAACAAAGCGAAGGGAAGGTTGAAACACCTATAGAATCAGCCTGGTTGGATGGTTCCCTGTTTATCCACGCTCCTTCTGCATCCCCCACGCCTCCTCTTGCTTTACAGCCCCCAGCTTGTGCTCAGCCCCCCTTGGCTCTGCCTGGGGTTGAGTTTCCAGGTGGTGCAGCCGAAACGGAGCCACAAGCTCAGGTCTCTGATGGGACGGTGCCTCGAAAGGCCACGGGTTTGCATTCCCCTCTCCCAGTCCCCATCGTCCCCCACATCTCCCTTCCCAGAGGACCCGAATTCCTCCACGGTCCCTTTCTCAGCAGCGGTGCCGTTGAGCCGAGGTTGAGCCCTGCAGCGGGGACCCTGTGCTCTATCCCGCCCCATTGTGTTCTTTGGGGTTGGTTTCTCTCCTCACGTCCTCGGGGCCTCTTTGGCCTTGCCAGTTTTGTTGGGTGTCCAAATCTCCTCTGGGGTGGCAGCGGCTGAAGCCTGACCCGGACAATGGAGCTCGCTGCTGCTGTCTTGGCAGCGGCTCCGGGTGCTCACAGCCGTGGGGATGCTGGGGGGGAGCGGGATGGGGATGAGCAGGCACTTGGATGGTTTCCCATGCGCGGGCTGAGCTGGGTGCGTGTTTCCATTGGAAGATGCCCCGGGAGGTCCTGGAATGGCTGCTTTCGAGGTGTTCCTATGGGGGTATGGTTTGAGCTGGGATCACGCCGTGCCGCGGCTGAAGCTCCGAGCATTGATGAGCAGGGAGGAGAGTCCTGATGGCTGAGGCCTTGGGAATTCCTTCCCTCATCCATCAAGCGTTGCTCGGTCTTAATGCTGGCTCCAGCTTCCCTTGGCTTCAGGCACTGCCGGAGCCTCAGGGGAAGGGATGGGGCACAGTGTGTGGGGGAACCCCAACTCCTCATACAGCACAGAAGGCTCTGGGCACTGGGGGAAAGGAGGAGAAACCAGGAAGATGGGAGGATGGAACAGGAACAGAGCCAGACCCGGCCGTCAGCCAGCCCTACTCTGCCTGGGGGTACCCCCCATCACACTGCATGGCTGGGATATCTCCGCTTCGAGGTAAGGAGATCTGGGGAGGAATAACCCCTTTCCCAGCCCCATGCAAAGCTGCATCAAGCTGTGCCTTGGCTGAGAAATCCCCTTTCCCAACATCTTGCAAAGCTGCTGCAAATCCTGCCCCAGCACAGGATGCTCAAGGCATGAGCCTGCATCCCCGGTGTGAGTGGGATGGGGCGGTGAAGCCACATTGGACCCACACAGCTCATCCCAGGAGATCCAACCGAGACAGCAACGCTCCTCAAAGCTCTTCCAAGCCTGATTCCTCCTCCTGGCACCCACTGCAGCTGGGCTGGGTCTGTGCTGTTGGATGGGAGAGAAGAAGAATCAGCCCCAGAGGGCTAATGGGGAGGAGATGCCTTCGTTGGTGCCAGCTATAGTGGGGCAGCCTGGCTCTTCTTGATGGGAAAGGGCTCTAAAGGGGCTGAGCATCAGCTGCTTCTCCACAGGGAGGCAGGGAGAGGCAGCTCCACGGGTGCTGCCTGCCTGGGAGCTCAGTGGGGAGGCCGGGGATGACATCCAGGCCCTGCTCTCCAGCAGCGTTTCACCCACCTCAGGGCTGGCTCTGCCCTTACAGCGCAGTGAAACCCCTTCGTGTGGGGAGCTCCGAGGGCTGGGGGGGGCACGGCTCATCCCAACCCGCTTGTCTTCACGTGAATGATCGCTTCCAGCTGGAGCGTTGGGATGGGGCTTTCATTGCCAGCAAGAATCCTCCCAGTGACCTCTCCCAGCCCCAAGACCTCCTGTGGCTTCCCCCTCCGCTGGTACAGCTCCGATGGGAGCTGGAGCCATCCCACCAGTGGGGGAGATGCATGGAAAGACCCATGGAAATGCCCATCGGGGTGATGTCCAGAGGGTTCCAAGAGAGAAATCCAGCTGTTCCAGAGGCCAGGGTAAGGAAACGGCCTCCTCCAGCCAGATGGTTTGGGTGCCTTTCAGGGATGCTCGCAGCACATCCAAGGGTGGGTTTGTGCCATGTACGGGGCACTGGGTATCCCCACAGCATCGCCATGGGCAGCCGGACTTTGGGCACCTCTGAGGAAGGACACGGAGATGCTTGTGCTGGCACCGAGATCCAGTGGGAAGTGCTAAGAGGCAGCTGGAGGTAAATCCCGGGAGCAAGGAAAAGATGGGTCAGGTCTTTGCCCTCTGCTGCTCTCCACCAGCCCCAGGTGAGCCCAAGCAGCTCGATGGGAGGTGAAGTGAGGCTCAGGTGAAGGTTTCCAGGGGCAGACAGTGGCTATTTCTGGGTTGAGACACGAGTGAGGAGCTCAGTGCGTGTCTGTGCTGCAAAGCTGCTGGAGCAATCCCATCCCTGCCCACATCCTTCTCCTTAGATGGCCCTATCCTGCTCCTGGAGGTGCTCAGGCCTGGGAGGTTTGGGGTTTGGAGGCTCACTCTTGGTCTGGGGCAGGATGCGGCAGCTCAGTTGGGGCTGGGATGGGGTCTGGCTCCCAGTTGCGTGCAGACCCTGGCAGGCTCAATGGGGCTTCTCAAGGTATTGGGAGGTCGAACCCATCACCCTGAGGGGCTCCAGCTGATGTTTCGCTTCCTGCATCCTCCCTGTGGGGCTGATGGCCCCAGGTCCGGCAGCTGGGTGAGCCGGGAATCTCAGCCTGTGGTTTTCCCACCTTTCCCTTGCTCTGCCGAAGGGGGTTATCAAACATCACCCCTCAGCTCTGCTCAGGTGCTAAAGGGTGACCTGGCTGCAGGGACCTGGCGCTGCAGGGGACAGGGGAGCTCAGTGCCTGCTGGGGGGAAGCTGAAGGGGAGATTTGGGACCTGTTTCGCCTGGAGAAGTGTGGAAGGCAGCATCCTGGGGAAGCAGGTGTGACGTCAAAGGCAGTGCTTAAAATATACCCAGGGCAAAAATCACATGGCAGCTGGTGAGACAGGAGCCAGCGGGCTCCAGGCACTGAATCCCAAGGGATCCCTGGGGCTCCGGTGGGAAGCATCCCTCAGCTGAAGCCGGCAGCTTTGATTGCTCCATTCCCTTACTCCAGCAGCTCCCTGGCCCTCGCTGTGACCCGGGAGCTGCATTGCCACGCTGGGCACAGCGGGAAGTGCTGGCTGGCTCCCATCTGCTCCCATCTGCATGGCCCCGGGGGGGTGCTGGGTGACTTCTGTTGAAAGCAGCTACTGGTGGGGACTGGCTGGATGGGCTTCGGCTGCTTCTCATTAACTGAGCTACACACGGGTGCTGGGTGCCAAGTTGCTGGGGGCTACCTCCTCATGGGGGGATGATGAGCCAGCCCTGCTGAGATCATGGAATGCTTTGTGTTGGAAGGGACCTTAAAGCTCCTCCAGTTCCAACCCCTGCCACGGCCAGGGACCCCTTCCACTAGAGCAGCTTGCTCCAAGCCCCTGTGTCCAACCTGCCCTTGAGCACTGCCAGGGATGGGGCAGCCACAGCTTCTCTGGGCACCCTGTGCCAGCGCCTCAGCACCCTCACAGGGAAGAGCTTCTGCCTAAGAGCTCATCTCAGTCTCCCCTCTGGCAGGTTAAAGCCATTCCCCTTGGCCTGTCCCTACATCCCTTGTCCCAAGCCCCTCTCCAGGTTTCCTGCAGCCCCTTCAGGCACTGGAGCTGCTCTCAGGTCTCCCCTTCAGGAGCCTTCTCTTCTCCAGGCTGCCCCAGCCCAGCTCTCTCAGCCTGGCTCCAGAGCAGAGCTGCTCCAGCCCTCGCAGCAGCTCCGTGGCTTCCTCTGGATTCACTTGGTCCAGTCCAGAGATGCTCAAGAGCCCAGGACGTGCTTTTTCTCCCCAGGAGATGTGGTTTGGAGTGAAATCCTCTGCTTTTGGCACTTTGAGTTTGCCGGGCAGGTTTCACAGTCAGGATGAGCACTGGAGGAACAAGCCATGTGCTGGTTTGGGCAGCATCAGACAAGGCCGTAGCAAACTCCCTCCTTGCTGGGCTGTGTCCTCCTTTTGGGACTAGGAGACACATGTCCCCACTCAGAGAAGCTGGCCCAGAGGCAGGCTGAGGTCTCTCCGTATTCCAGCAGGAATAAGCAGTGCAGCCAGCAGTGGCCATGCAATGGGATCTGAGGCTGAGCAGCCCTTTGAAGGCTTCTTGCTTTCGGTTCCAAGGACAGAAAGGATTCCACAGCTTCCCAGAGCCGGTCCAGGCGCTGTGGCTGTCCCACATCCCACACTCAGGCCTTTGTGCTGGGCTGGATGTGTCCATCAGGGAGGGCATCCCTCTGCAAACCCTGCAGGGGAGATGGCTTAGGTGGGGAGAGCAGACAGCGAGGAGCATCACTTGGCTGGGGGAGAAGCAGCAATATCAGCCAAGCTACATGGAAAGCCTTCAAAACCCCTCAAAAAGGGGCAACCAGAGGCACCTGGAGATGGAGCCCAGCCTGAATCCACCCCATTGCACAACACGGCCATGGGAAGAAAATGAAGAGCAGAAGCCAGGAGCAGCAGCTCTTTCAAGCTGTCCCGCTTTAAGGAGCCCTTGCCCAGGGCGTCGGGACATGGTTCTCATTCCTCTGCCTGTGCTGGGTTTTGTTATGTTCCCTTCTATTGTGCAGAGTCCCCTTTCTTCCCTGCACGCTCGTCCCCTGGGGCTGAAGGGAGCAGTGTGGTTTGCTTCTTGCGCTCAGACACAGCTCATTGCCTCCTCCCAGCCACCCTTCTGGTTGCCAGGCCCAAAATAGCTGCTCCCTGCTCCTTGCCGAGGAGGACCAGCCACCAAGTGAGTGCACGGAGGGCACTGGGGCTGGTGGCTTTATGCTCACTAATAGGTGGGAGATGATGCTTCTAAAGGTCGTTTTCTCCATCATTCCTGAGGTTTCCAGCTGGGGCTGTCTGGCATTGACCCCTCTCTTGAGGACGCGGTACCCTGTGGGGTTGTCATCCCAAGGAGGCTTGGAAGCCCTTGGAAGGGGCTCAGCAGTCACGGAGGGTCCCTCTGCACCACCCTTGTGATGGTGATGGTGAGGATGGGGAGGGCAGATCCTGGTTGGGATCCTGGCTGTGCCACCCCTTTACCTGTAGCCTTGGGCACGTGCCATGGGGTGAGCGAAGGAGCTGGGAGCCTTGGGTGGAAAATGCTCTGTTAGAGCCAGAAATTCCTCTGCTTTGAGTCAGGCTGGAATCTGCTTTCCCAGGCTCTGCAGCTTTCCCTCCCTGTCAGCAGCATCTGATGGGCCCTGGCTCTGCAGGCAAACGCATGCTTAGAAACCAGAGGGCATTATCCCCTTTGCTTATTATCACTTGAATGTAGGTCAGCTTGACAGCTTAGGTGGAAAATCATCTTCTGGGTGCACTGACAGCACCACGCTCGCTGTCCTGTTAATCCCTACCCCATTAACATCCTCCTTTGGGGGGGGAAACCAGGCTTAGGAGCCTTTTCACTAGCAAAGGAGGCACTAAAGTGAGTTACGGAGGCAGCCGCCACCTCCCAAAGACCTGTGTCCAGGAGGGGTTTGGGGGGGGAGACTGGTGAATGCATCTCCCCGTGCTGGCAGCAGCACCCTCATGATGCTTCAGCCTGACCAGGGGAGGGATTCATTCATCCCTGTGCTCCCTGCTGATGTCCGTCCATCCTGGTCTCCATCCATCCAGGCTCGTCTGTCTGCGCCTCCCTTCCCATAGCTCTGCCCAGGTGTGGCTGCAGCGTGTCTGCAATCGCAGGCTGTGCTGCATTCCTACTGGGAAGCACGGCTCCATCCTTGATCTAAACCTTCCCGCTGGATTTTCCCTCCCCGAATGGCAACTTCCATCCTATTAAAAGCCTCCCCCATGCCGGGCCCCCTCCTTTGGACCAGTCCTAGGGATGAATGAGTGGTTGGTGGCCCTGGGATGCCATTTCCATGGTGACAGATGGCAGCTGAAGTGCGGGATCAGGGTCACATGCGAGCAGCAGGAAATTCAGGTGGATATTTATAGGCTGCCGCTCCAGCGCTCTGGAATTGCGTCTGTCTCCGCGTGTGGTACCAGCCCTTCGCCGGCTCTCCGGGGCACTGCTCTTCCAGGAGAGACATTACTCATGCTCTGCTTTAACCCGGACTGTTCCTGCTGCTCCGGCGGCCGTTGGAAAAGTACCGGCCTTGGCTGCTCTTGGTTTAGCCCTGCGGCACACAGGGAGCACCCTGTGCCTCAGTTTACCACCCGGCAGCGCGCTCTGGGGATGGGTGACCGGCCAAGGGGGGGTATTTAAAGCCATAGGGGAGGATTTGTGACACCTCAAGGTGCCATCGAGTCACCCGTGACGCAGGAAGCGCCCATCCCCACCCCGAGCGGGCTCATCCCTGCTCCCTGCTGAGGTGTGCAGGGACGTGGAACACCCGGTTCGGCCCCTCTTAACGAGGTTGCTTGATTTCCCTTTGCTTGAGACCCCCTTAAGAAGGTCACTGCCTCTCCTTGTGTTTAACCTCTGGGTGTGCAGAGCGCTTTGCACCGCTGGCATTTGCAGCCCCTGGGCTCTGCAGTTCCCCTTTCCCAGCGCTCCCAAGCTCGCACCCATCTCTTCATGGGGACAGTGCCAGGATGCAATATATATCCCTGTCTTTGGAAATGAGGAGGGTTTTGCAGACATCAGAGCTGTTCCTCCATCACCGGGCTCTTCCTGGTGCATGTGACAAGCCTGATGCTGCTCTGCACTGGGGTGGCTCTCACCTTGCAGCTAAGGGAGAGTCCATCTCCCCCCAACCCTGCTTGGGGCTGAGTTTCATGGATGGAGAAGTGCCTCCAACACCCTGTGCTGCCTCCTGGCCCCTCTTCCCCTGGGCTTTGTCCCACAGCTCTGACTGCATCTGGATCCCTGGGCAGTCACAAGGAGCAGAGCAGGGAGCATCCCTATACAGGGCTCTTGGTCCCCATGGACATGATGTGATGTAGGGCACGTTTCTCTCTCCCAGCTCATTAATACCTGCCATTGTCTGTCCCCTGCATGTCCCAAAGGGGAGAGCAGGAGACATCATTGGTGTCCCAATGGCTCCAAGTTTCATCTTCTCAGCCTGGGCACTGCATCCCTGCCCTTCACTTCTGCTTCTCCTATCAAGCAGAAAGCAGGAGTCAGCGAATCCCAGAACCCCAGCCTGGTTTGTGTAGGAAGGGACCTTAAAGCTCCTCCAGCCCCAACCCCTGCCCCACTGCCAGGGATGGGGCAGCCACAGCTTCTCTGGGCACGCTGTGCCAGCGCCTCAGCACCCTCACAGGGAAGAGCTTCTGCCTAAGAGCTCATCTCAGTCACCCCTCTGGCAGGTTAAAGCCATTCCCCTTGGCCTGTCCCTACATCCCTTGTCCCAAGCCCCTCTCCAGCTTTCCTGCAGCCCCTTCAGGCACTGGAGCTGCTCTCAGGTCTCCCCTTCAGGAGCCTTCTCTTCTCCAGGCTGCCCCAGCCCAGCTCTCTCAGCCTGGCTCCAGAGCAGAGCTGCTCCAGCCCTCGCAGCCCTTCAAGGATACAGAGGAGTCATTTTGTCTCAGACCACACAGGGACAAAGGGAAGCAGTCAGGACCCACATTCTGCCCCCCATAACTCAAGTGTGGAACCTGCCCAGTGATGCTTGGGGCTGGCCCAAAGCCTGGTGACACTCAGGGACCCCAGACCCAACACTGAGCTCAGAGAGCACCGCATCTCCAGTCACACCACTTGTCTCTCACACCAAAGCTGAGCCCGGGAGCAGCACAGACCAGAGCAAGGGTGAGCTGGGGGTCTAAGCCAGCTTTAGAGGATGAGACATTTGAATCTATGAACCCACCTTGAATGCTGATGGTGAAATTCTGCAGGTAAAAGGGTCCCATTCCCATCCCAACACAATAGGATACGGTAACGCCAAGTCAAAAACACACCTTTCAGCACAGAGCTCTTCAGAGCAAGCAAAATCCAAATCCATCTTCTGAGGCTTAATTTATCACTGCCACTCACTTAGGGTGCTGGGATGCAGGTGTGGTGTGGCTAACAGAGCACCAGGCACACCTGATGTGCTGGGGATACTCGTACCAGTAATCCAGCTCCTGAGCCTGTGAGAAAGCTTGATGGGAGGAAAAACATGTTGGGAAGAGCCAAACCATGGAGGATTCATCCTCCAGCCCAAAGCAGGCTCCTGGATCTCAACATTTATGCACATTCCTGGCCTTTGGAGCTGTTTCCTTTTCCGGCCTATTAAACACAGAATGATCAATCCTCCTGGGTACCTGGGAGCTCGGCCAGTGCCTGCTCTGGGATCCAGCACCCGGGTGATGCTTGGAGCTCTCCCTCCTGCCTGCCCAGAAGAAATGAGGCCACGCTCCATTAACCCTGCACCTTTGCCCATTCCAGGCAGGGACAAGGCAGCTCAATGTGGCAACTGAAGGGGAAGAGGCTCATCACATCTGGGATTTATTGCCTGTCTTGGCTTGTTGCTGCCGTGGCTCTGCACATCTCAGATAAAGAGAAGGCTCCTGAAGGGAAGACCTTAGAGCAGCTCCAGTGCCTGAAGGGGCTGCAGGAAAGCTGGAGAGGGGCTTGGGACAAGGGATGTAGGGACAGGCCAAGGGGAATGGCTTTAACCTGCCCGAGGGGAGACTGAGATGAGCTCTTAGGCAGAAGCTCTTCCCTGTGAGGGTGCTGAGGCGCTGGCACAGGGTGCCCAGAGAAGCTGTGGCTGCCCCATCCCTGGCAGTGTTCAAGGCCAGGTTGGACACAGGGGCTTGGAGCAAGCTGCTCTATGGAAGGGGTCCCTGCCCGTGGCAGGGGGTGGAGCTGGAGGAGCTTTAAGGTCCCTTCAACCCAAACCAGGCTGGGATTCTATGACAGGGGTTCCCAAATCTCCAACTCTTCCCCACAGCCCCCCTGAGGCCGCTCCTTTGGGGCAGGGGATGTTACAAAGGGAGTTTTGCTTTTCCCCACAGCTCCGGGATGGACAAATCCAAACCGCCCCCTTCTGCCCGGACTCGTTTCTGTTTATTTTTGCCTTTTTAATGCCAGAACCCTCATCGGAGGGAGATGTTGTTGGGGTGGGGGGGGGGTTGCCGGCACCCCAGCTTTGACGTGCAGCCCTGGTGACTCAAGCCTGCGTCAGGGGCTGCGTGTCCCTCATCACTTATTGCTTCCTATTTTCAATTGCTTTTCCTTTCAGTGCTTTCTGTCCATTGGGGAGCCCATCGGAGTTACCTCCCCTCCGGCGAACGGCAGCGGGGCCGGGCCGAGCCCAGCGCGCATCCGCCGAGCGGTGGCAGCGGAGGGCTGGTTGGGAGAAGGGGGGGGAAAGGGAAAGCGGCCGCCGGCTCCCCCCCCCCCCAGCAGCAGCCTCCGGTCTCCCCGCAGCCGCCCATCCCCGCAGGCTCCGGTCCCCTCGGGCAGCGTCTCCTCCTTCTCCTTCTCCTCCTCCTCCTCGGAGGCAGCGATTCCGCGCAGCACCGGGACCCAGGTACCGGCCCCGCCGCCTCCTTTCCTCATCGAGGGCAGGAACCGCATCAATTTCTCCCGAGAATCTGCTCCGTCTCCTCCAGGATCTGCTCAGTTTCTCCCGGGAACGGCTCAGTTTCACCCCCCCCGGAGCCACCGGGCACCCGCAGCACCCCGAGGTAAGGATGCTCCTCCCGAGGGTCTCCGGTCCCACCGAGCGCTGCCGCCTCTGTCCGCGCCCCCCCCCACCGCTGCCCCTTGCTGGGGGGAGATGCTAAGGGACGGGCTGGGGAGGGGGTTGGCAGTGGGGGGGACACCCAGGTGTGAAGGCATCGAGGGCTGTGGGGGGACATTAAGAGGCAGCAAATGGCTTGAGCCACCCTGGAGAGGCCGGGGTGGGACCACAGGGGATGGCACTGGCTGCCCTACTGGGGTTGGTGGGGGCTCACCCCCTTTGAGCCTGAGGATGGGTGGAAATGCAGCTTCCAGGTTGACCTTGACAATAACATTGGGAGAGGAGAAAGCGTTTGTTCGCGATGAATATTTCATCCCTGGCCCCCCAAGTGCTAGGGGGGAGGGTTTATTTTCCCCTTCATTTCTATGCTGCTCCCTGAATGCAGGTGTCTGGTTCTGAGGTGGAAAAATGGGGTCTGGGGTCCTGGTTACTGGTACATTTCTCACTACTGGGTGTGGGGAGTCCTTATTCTCCTGTATTGCATTGCTGGAGGTGCGTGTTTTGGGCTGGCATCTTGGCCAGAGGTAGATTTACATCATTCTGGGGCTATGGGGCTTAAACCAGCTGAGAAATCTGCTCCCAGCTCTTTGGAAAGGACTTGGAAGGTGAAATCTTGCTTCTTGGATCATACCTTGTGCCTGAGGCACCTGGGCTTTGAATCCAGCAGGAGCTGATGCAACTATTTCTGGTCTTGGTAGGAAAAATACCCCCAAAACGCCACAGCAGCGGAGTTATTCTTGGCAGGGCATAGAGTTTCTTGTGAATATTCCTCTGGAGGTGTCAGGACTAGGTCAAGGAACCTGGATGCTGCTTTGATGACAGCTCAGCTGCTTGGAAGGGCAGGGAAATGTGGGTCTGCGCTGCCCTCTGGGGTGAATCGGAGGCGGCTGTGGAAGCCGATAGGAACAGAAGGGTTTGGTTTAAATCGGGAGTGACTCCCCTGGAGTTCTCCCCGAGCTGGAGTCACGAGGATGAAACTCACCCTCGATCAGGTGCTGCTCGATGCACACGTAGAGCAAACCATTGCCTTGGCAGGAGCCGCTCTGGTTTTACCCCGTCCTTGGGTCTCTTTGGACTTGTTTGTTTACAACCGTAGCAGCAGCCTCATGAATTGCCAGAGGGAGAAGCAAGAGCTCGAAAAGGGCTCTGGGTCCCACCCTGTTTGCTGCCTTTTAGGGTAAACCTGGCCTGGGGTTGGGTTCAGTCGCTAGCGTTCAGCTGGAGAGGGTGAGCTAAGAGGGATCTAACTGGGAAAAGATCATCTGGGGAGCCCTGGAGTGCTCATATGACGGCTGTCATGCTATTGCAGCTGATGGAGGTTTTCATGCTACTAAATGAGTCACGGGAGGAGAGCAGATTCACCGGATCAATGTGCTCATACACTTCGTGACAAGCCCAAGAGCTGGCTCCCCCTCCTCCGGTGCTGTTGTGTCTGTCTCATGACCCAGCAGCAAAACTGCTCTTCCCAAAGGTCTTTTTTGGCACGTATTGAAGGGGAGAGTTGTTGTAATGTCACAGCATCCCATGGAGCATAACCCCCCTGGAGCTGGGAGCGTGTGGTGCCACCTCTACTTGTCTTTATGGGAGCTGGGGGGTTATTTATAACATCTGGGTGCTTTCACCGGTGAAAGCCACTTGAGTAGGTGTAAGACAGAAGCGGAGGCAGCTCTGATTCATCAGCCAATGTGAACCACTCCTGTGTCACGATGCTAAAACAGACCTGGGTGTTTGCATGGGAAGGACACAGCCAAGAGCATCTCCAGCACCACCGCGTGTGTGGCACTGAGCTGCTCTTGGTCCCACACCATCGGGAGCTTGGTTCCAGCGAAGCTTCTTATGGGTGCTCCTTTCCCCCGGCACCCTGGGCTCTCTCCCATCAGGTCACCCTGACCCTCATCAAGGGCTCTGCCTCTCCATGGGTGGGTGCTGGGGGGGGAGCACCCCAGGGTGCAGCTCCGTTGGTGGGATTGAGTCACGGCGTGTCATCCCTGGGGGTGGTGAGGGCCTGGTGCTGATTAACAGGGATCACTTGGAGAAAGGGAGAAGCCCCACTGAGCGCAGATGGCAAAACCCTTCCCTGTGGAGCCAGAGAGGATGAGCAGGGAGGAGCAAGCCCCAGCATGGAATAGATTGAAGATGGAGGCATCTTGGACCGGCCTTGGCTTGGGGAAGAGGGGGTTTCATGGCGGTGGCTGCAGGAAGGTCCTTGGAGCAGGGCTGGGGGGATCGGAGCTGCGATGCTTGGGGCAAAAATCTCTGCTCATGGCTTGGAAGTGGAGTTTGGATGCTGCTGAGAGGGTCCTGCCCTTGGTTTCTTGCTGCCTCTAGGAGTGGGGTACATCCCAAGGGACCTGCTCTGCCAGGGTGATCCTTGTCCCATCCCGAAGGCATTCAAGACTGCAAGGAGCAGCAGGTATGGGCCTGGAGCTGGTTTTCTGTTTTGTTCTCAAAGGCAGGTTGTGCACCCAGGGTCCTTCTCTTTGCTGCTTGGATTTGCAGAGTATGGAGGGATGAAGGAGGGATGCGTGTTCCTTCCCTCCACCTCCCCTTCCCTGGCTTCCTGGGTGACCTTGGATCCATCCCTTTCCCTTCCCATCTGCAGCAAGCAGCCTGTTCCTGTGTGCAAGCCTTCCCTGTCCCTGTGGGTGTTAGGAGGATGTGGAGCTGTGAATGGATGCTCAGATCTCCCAGCCCAAACCTGACAGGGGCCTCCCAGCTCCTGGAGGCCCTCTTTGCCTCTCTCTGGCCCTTTGCACTTCCCTCCCTTCCCTGCTCTGTGACCTTGATGGAGCGAGGATGCTTTTCAAGGAGCATCTTCCCCCTCTCCTTTAGGAGCTGCGGGGGATTTGCCTGGGAGCTGAGTGCAGCAGAGTCACAGCTCAAGGAGAGGTGGTGGGGTAGGGAGGCACCAGCAGAGAGTCCCCATGGTTTCAGTGTTAACTGTGAATACACCCAGTCTCAGCCTGTGTTTCTTCCTGCCTCAGTTTCCCCTTTATGGACTCAAACAGGGTGTAAGTGTAGAAGCTGGATATAGGAGAGGAGAAATCTGCCCCTGTGCCCATCCTTCAGACCCAGGGCATGTTGGTGGCTGCTCTCCTTGGAGGCTGCTGTCCATCCCCATGCCCTCCCTGCCTGCCTCTGCACTCCCAGGCCTGCCTGAAAGCATTGCTGACATGTTTCCAGCCTCCTTTATTGCTCCCCAGCCACCTTCCCAAGAAAGCAAGGACAAGCTGAGGCAGGACACATGGCTTGGAGCATCGCTGCTCTGCTGAATCCTGCGTGATGCTGCAGGCAGGGCTGGGAGATGTGATACCCTCAGCTCCCAGAGCTCTCCACTCATCCCAAACAGCAGCCTGTCCCCAGTGGGTGTTTCCATCTCCAGTTGGAGTCGACAGGAGCCACAGGGTAAGGATTAAACCTCCTGCATGTAGCAGAGCTTCTCCTTCTCTGCCCCTTCCCTCGGTGGGCTGAATCCAGCCTGTACCACGTGCCTTGGACCCGCTGCAGTGGTGTAAGCGCAAAGGGGCACCGCGATTGAGGGTTGGCTCTGAAAGACTCGAATCTGTCTTCTAAAGAGGAAGGAAAAAGGCACATGGAAGAGAATTCAGGTCACGAAGGCGAAGGAACGGAGCTGAATCTCCATCTGGCAGTGCCAGGGGTTTGCTAGCTCTGCCCAGCGCAGCGAGCTCCTGCTCGTCAGCTGAGCCGCCGCTTCCTCGCAGGGTGGATGTTATTTTTGGCAGATGAATTCCTGATCCGGTTCCCTTCCCAATGGAAGCAAGGAGTGGAAATACCTCTCCCGGGTGGATTCAGACCCTGCTTTCCCATCTGAGGGCTGCCGAGCTTACGGGTGATGCAGGATGCTGGGGAACGCTGACCTCGCTGCTCCCAGGATTGGGTCTCTGTGCCGTGTGTGCCAGTGGCTTTGTGCTGGTGTTGGCTGGGCTCCTGCCACAGTTATTCCCTGCCCTAGTTGAGTTTGGGTGCCTCTCCCACGGGGAGGAAGGCTTGTACCTTTGCTGTCCCAATGCCTACAGAGCCCTTGCTTCACCCCAGGAGAGCAGCCAAGCATCCCAAATCCTTTGGGAATGTTGCTGTCATGGGTGTCCTCCAAGGTGCTGAGAGCCCCTGGGGCTTTGGAGGTGCTTGAAGAAACCTTCTCCTCAAGGACCTGCTGCCTCTCAGCTCCTAAGGATGCTGGGGGGACTTAAACTGAGGATGGGGATAGGTGGGGGTCCAGGGAGAGGTGCTTTGGGGTACATCCTGACCCCAGTGCGCTGGCCTGGCTCAGCATCCCTGGAGCTGGGCATCTCCAGGCTTTGCTCTAAGGGGTTGAGCTGGTCCAGGGGAGCAGTTTGGGTTCCCCTTCCATGGGGCTCTGGGGCTCAGGGGCTCAGCCAGAAGATCCCAGGTTTTCTAGGCTCTATCCTTAGTATAATGAGAGATTTTAGCCCCAGAGGCTGAGTCCTCCTGAAGCTCTGACTTGCCTTTGCTCCGAAGGAGCTGAAGTGGCTGCTGAGCAGCCAGGGAGCACCAACCAGCTCATGGGTGACTGAGCCAGGTCTGCACCAATCCATAGAGAGCCTGCTTCAAAATCGATGGAAATCCCATTGATTTCCTGGCAGCTGGATGGGGCCCTTCCCTCCCCTCTGTGTCTGTGTCCATCCTGGCTGAGGATGCTCCAGCCACGTGCCGGTAATTGCCACGATTGAGCTGTGAGTGCTTTATATGAATGAGCCCTTGTTAGGAAATTAAACATTGCTGGCCCAGGCTTGAAGGAGTAATTCAAGCGGCTTCTCCGGAGGAGCCGGATCCAGGGAAGATGCGGAGCCGACACCGTTGCCTGGCAACGGATGCAGCCGACGGCCAAAAATAGCTTTTTTAATAGGAACAGGGCCTGGCAAAGGGGGAACTTTCGTCAGGGGTGAAATAACACCAAGGTGAAGGCGAGGGAGGGTGAGGATTCCCACTGCCGACGCTTTGCTTCCCTCCCCCTCCGGGTTGGGAGCGCTGTGCGCTGGTTGGGAATGAGCTTTGCCGCCCAGGCTGAACCTGCTGCTCTGAAAGGGGCTGAATTGGGTCTAAAAGATGGATGTTGGGCCAAAGGGAAGAAGAGCTGGGATGGCTGTGGGAAATCATGGGAGAGTTGTACCTTGGCTCAGCAGAGGGGGCAGCGGGAGGTCCGTCCTGCATCACCCATCCTGTATCATCCACCCTGGTAGCCATCGGCTACCTGCTGAGGCTTGGCTGCTCCAAGGACTGTGCTGGTGGGTTATATGACCTCTGAGATGCCACCTGGGTCTTGTATGAGCTCTGAACTGAATGGTAAAGCCCTCAAGGTGAGGTGATGCTCCAGTCCCATTGGGCTGGGACAGGGCCCTCAGCACATCACTGTCACCCTTCCAGGGGACAGTGACCAGCCTGGTGTCCGCTGGAAAGGGAGGACAGAGGGAAGAAACAAGCGTGGCCCTTTGGGAGAGCCATTTCTCCAAGACGTGGGGTTTCTGGTGGGGTTTCTTGTGTTTCCTCCTCCCCAGCTGGTGAAGCACCATGGTCCCTGCTCGGGATGGGAGCAGTCACTCACCCCCAGTCCTCCCAGTATGGAGAGGAAGCCCCAGTGGAAATGTGTGACCCACCACGCACATCCGCTCCTCACCCACGCTCCCTCCCTGGCTCCTAAACGTACCCTGCCTGTGCTCATCCCAGCTCTGCACCCATGGGCACTGGCGCCATCGGTTTGGGGAATGAGGTGGGGTGGGCGAACCGGTGCGAACTGGTGTAATAACCACACGGATGCTGCGGGCCTGGGGCTGGTACGGCTCTCCCTGGCCTGTGACCAAGGCTGGAAGGTGGAGGAGCCGGGATGAGTGATGGCTTCGCCTTGGCAGCTGCTGTTTTGCAGCCGTTATCTGCTGTAAAGCTGCCTGGGAAGATTTAGCTGCAGATTCCCAGGCTTTTAAGTCACTCCTGATAAGGTCCAGAGACAGAGATACAGCCTGGGTGTTTATCACCAGCCCGGGAGTGCTTCCAGGCTGCTATGGGGCTGAACTTGGGCTCTGCCTATGGGCCAGGAGGGGAGGGACCAGTGCTGGATGTGATGTCAGCCCTTGTGGGGGATCAGCTGCTGGTCCGGGGTTGTTAGAGAGGAAAAGAGGCATCACAGTGATGAGCCCGGTTCCATCACTCACCACCAGCCCCTGCAGCCAAGGGAAATGCCCTCCTGTGGGTTGCAGGAGGTTCTTGTCCATGAATGTTGAATCAAGGGGGTGCTCCTGGTGCATCAGCCATGAAGAAGGGGGTCCTTAGCATCCCCCAGTTCAAAGGGAGGTCCTCAAGGTATGGGGGTGATGAAGTCCCACCAGCAAGGCAAAACCATCTCACCCTCTGTCACCCCCTTCCCCACCCAGGTCCTGCTGATGAAGAGGAGGTGAGGCCCGAGCTGTAGCTCACCCGGGTGCCATTCCCTGTGGGAAGTTCCTCTTCTCCCCTCGCCCCATCCCGCCCCTTGGGGCCTCGTGGAGCCATCCCGATGCCGAAGAACAGCAAAGTGACGCAGCGGGAGCACAGCAGCGAGCATGTCACCGAGTCAGTGGCCGACCTGCTGGCCCATGAGGAGCCCGTGGACTACAAACGCAGCGTCCTCAACGTGACGGGGGAGACCTGGGACAAGCAGAAGGATGGGGATGAGGAGCTGGATGCGGAGAACCGGCCGGCGTGGAACAGCAAGCTGCAGTACATCCTGGCGCAGATCGGCTACTCCGTGGGGCTGGGCAACGTCTGGCGCTTCCCCTACCTCTGCCAGAAGAATGGAGGAGGTGGGAGATGGGCTCAGCTCTTGGGAAGGGGATATGGCTCGGTCCTGCCTTGCTGCTCATCAGGGTGGGCATCCTGGGGCTTATTTGGGCTCTGTTGTGGGGTTTGGGGGCTCTGAAGGAGGAAGGGGGCAGCCAGGGGCGTTGAGCATTCATCAGTTCAGGGATGCAGGCTCTTCCTGAAGGATTTCCACCCACCCATTCCAAAGTCAAGGGGAATCTCAGCCTGGAGCCAGGATTTCTTCCTGCAGCCCCCAATTCCTGCTGGGGCAATTTGGAAACTGGGGTTAAAGGGACTCTTCATTAGGGACTGTAGTGACAGGACAAGGGCTAACGGGTTCAAACTGAAACAGGGGAAGTTTAGATTGGATCTAAGGAAGAAGTTCTTTCCTGTGAGGGTGGTGAGGCACTGGAATGGGTTGCCCAGGGAAGCTGTGAATGCTCCATCCCTGATGGTGCTCAAGACCAGCTTGGATGAAGCCTTGGGTGCCATGGTTTAGTGTAAGGTGTCCCTGGCCATGGCAGGGGGGTTGGAACTGGATGAGCTTAAGGTCCTTTCCAGCCCAAACTATTCTATTATTCTATGAAAATAAAGCAGGAAGGAGAAGTCCCACCCCTTCCCTATGTCCTGAAGCCACGTTGTGGAGCCTCCAGCACTTTCCCAAGCCCTCCTTCCAGCCACCCCACCCTCCCATCCCACCCCATGCCCCCTCCTTGAGCAGGAGCAGCCCAGAGGGCCAGGTCTCTCCCAGCCATGCTGAGACCTGACCCCTTTCATGACACTGATGGGTTGCTCTTCATCACTCCAAACCCAGCCCTCGGCCTTTTCAGTGGGGAGAAGCAGCCTCAGTCAAATAGCATTGAATAAGGCCAGGGCCAGCCCAGCTTCCCCCTTTTCCCCTTGCACTTCCCTCATCCCCGGTGCCGCATCATTTGATGTGCCCCAGCCTGGGAGCCTGCAGTGCTCTCAATAATTAAAACATCTCTGGTGTCATCTTCAGGATGAGTCATTCTCCCAAAGGAAAACCTGTCCAGTCAGCACTTCCCACCCCAGGGCTGCTCCCACCCCCATTCCCTCCCTTCCCGGTTGGCATGGAGCTGCGGTCAGCTCCTGCATCCCAGCATCACCCCGGCCACTGGCACGCGGCTCCCAGTGCCCTCAGTTGGGGTTGCTGGGTGGCCTGGAGGAGGTTGGAGGCAGGGCCTGGGGTAAATTCAGGCCTGGGATAGATGGATGTGCCCCGATGGATTCATTACACAGCTCCCTGCATCGCCCAAGCAGGTTTTCCTGACTCAATGAGCTTAGGAAGCAGCTCAGCCCCAGAGCTGGAGCTCCAGAGTCCTGCTGCTCCGTAAGCACTTAGCCCAGCCGTGCCTCAGTTTCCCCACTGGCAGAGCAGTGGAATTGGTGCTTACACCGAGGTCGCTGGTGTTCCCAGGCTGGAGTCATCCTGGTGGATTCGCTGTCCTCATCGCGGGAGTGTTAAGCAAGTGTTTTCAGACAGAAGGGTGGATGTGATGGGAAGTGGGGAAGGGGAATTGACCGTGCAAGAGGCCTGAGACCTGCTGCAGTGGAGGAGATGGGAAGAGAGTGTGACACAGAGCTGGAGTTGGGAGCAGGTCTTCAAAAAGGCTTTACAAACAGCACCCACCATTGCCCCTGGTTTACACATAGAGAATCACAGAGTGGGTTGGGAGGGAAAGGACCTTAAAGCTCATCCAGTCCAACCCCTGCCACACCAGCCACCACCACCATCACCACATCCCAGGGCTGCTCAGCACACCCAGAAGCGTCTGCCCATCACTGCCCAGCTCCCTCATCCATCAGCCTGGCACCAGCCTCACAGGACAGGAGCCAAGAGGGTTAAATATTGTGGGAAGAGAAGGCTGAAAATCAGTGTCTGCCCCATGGGGATAACACCCGGCTAAAAGGGAAAGCTCAGGAAAGCTCAGCAATCTGCTGCTCAAGCCAGTTCTCCGTGCCTCAGTTTCCCCATTTATCAATCTACCTACACCTGAAAGAGCAAACAAGAAACCCGGAGAGGACAAGGGGAACAGCCTTAACCTGCCAGAGAGGATACTGAGATGAGCCAACAGGCAGAAGCTCTTCCAACCCAACCCATTCCATGATTCTCTCAATCCCAACCCGCTGGCTCAGGACGCTATTGCAGTGGCCCTGCTCGGAGCAGCATCATCTGCCACAGGTCCTGCGCGGAGCTGGGGGTGGTGGCTGTCACTGGGGCATAAATCCAGCTGGGAATTTGCCCAACGCAGCCAGGGGCCCTCATGTGCCCGTGGATCACCTGCCGGTCGTGAGCTCCCGAGCCCGTTCCTCCGCTCCTGGCAGGAGCCGGAGCAATCCATCAGCCGGGCGCTGCAGCGTGAGTCATTGCAGCCTTTACGGTCATCGGGTTCTGCTTCGGGAGCTGCTAATTCCCCTTCAGCCTCCTCAATTAGGCAGAGATGAATTCTGCTCCTACCAGGGCACCTCGCTCCGTGCCGGTGGCACCGGGATGCTGCTGCTGGGAATGTGGGGTGTCTATGGGGGGATGTGTTGATGCTGAGGGCTCGGCTGTGCTCTGATATGTGTGTGCCAGCAGGACCTGGGTGAACAGGTATCCAGGACGGTCGGGACCATGTGCACGTCTCCATGGGCTGGCTCATGGAGGTGTCTCCTTGTGTGGGAGGTGATGTGTATGCACGGATCCAGTGTCTTTAGGTGTGTTGGGGTTTATTCCGCACAGGCTCATGCTGGCAGGGGATGTTGCACACATGCACAAGCGTTCGCTCCTCTCCATGGCTGAGTTCTCCTGCCCAAGCACTGATCTGCGTTCCCAGATCCATTGCAAATGAACCGATGGACCAGGCAGAGCCTGCCCCTCCATCCCTGGCTGCACGAGAGCAGGCAGAGGTGGGTCCATGCTGAGCTTTCTCCCCCCTGCCAGGTGCCTACCTGGTCCCATACCTGGTCCTGCTCATCATCATCGGGCTCCCCCTCTTCTTCCTGGAGCTGGCAGTGGGGCAGCGGATCCGCCGGGGCAGCATCGGCGTCTGGAATTACATCTGCCCGCGCCTGGGAGGCATTGGCTATGCCAGCTGCCTGGTGAGCGCACCCATGGGTGCCTTTGGACCCCTACCTCAGGGAGGTTCTGCTGCAAAGCTTGGGAGGGGAGCCTGGAAGCAAACCTTGAGGGGCCCCGTGTGAAGGTTTGAGAGGACAAAGGGAGGTTTTCCAGTTCCATTCCTGGGTTTAGGGCTGGTTTGGAAATGGGCCCTGGGTCCCCATCCAGCCAGAGGTGTGCTGGGGGCAGTGTCAGTGAGCTGTGATTTGATACCATGTCCTTGTTCCTCCTCCAAGGTGTGTTTCTTTGTGGGTCTCTATTACAATGTCATCATCGGCTGGAGCATCTTCTACTTCTTCAAGTCCTTCCAGTACCCTCTTCCCTGGAGCGAGTGTCCCATCGTAAAGAACGGCTCCGTGGCTGGTAAGGGATGGCAGCTGGCAGGGGGGGAGCAGTCCCCAAAGCAGGGAGCTGTGGGACACTGGGGACACTGGGGACACCCAACATAAGTCACAGGTTGGGCACACTGGAGGTCGAGATGTCTCCTGGGTCATTGGGTACCCTCTGGTCCAGCTGCCTTGATCATTTGGAGATGTTTTCTTTGGGCTGGATGAGCCTTTTCCCCCCTTGGGGTCTGTCCCCACTGATGGGGTTTGATGAGTTTGGGGATTCAGAGCTTGGGTCTCCAGGTTGCCCCAGTGCTTGGAGATGGGATCTGACCCAGGATCCTGGAGGGAGGCAGCAAGAGCTAGGCAGGGCCCACCTGGCTGCTCCATCAGAGCCTGACCGAGATGCTGATGGAGCTAATGGTGTTTAATAGCATCTGAGCATCTCCTTGGGACACTCTGGGACGTTTTATAGCACATGCAAATGTCTCTCCCTGTATTTAATGTCTCATTTGGGCTTTATGGCCCATCCCCTCCTTTTCCTGCTAACAATGAGCCCCGTGAATTCCTGTCCCCCTCTGGCCAGCTCCAGCAGGTCTTTGACATTAGCTGGTGTTCATCCCCTAAGAGATGATGGTGACTCTCCCCCATGCCTATGCTTGGTTGCAGTTGTGGAGACCGAATGCGAGAGGAGCTCGGCCACCACCTACTTCTGGTACCGGGAGACCCTGGACATCTCCAACTCCATCTCGGAGAGCGGGGGGCTCAACTGGAAGATGACCCTGTGCCTGCTGGTGGCCTGGAGCCTTGTTGGCTTGGCCATGATCAAGGGCATCCAGTCCTCAGGGAAGGTGGGTATGGGTGGCCACCTGAGCCTGGCTGGGCTCTGTCCTCAAGGCAGGAACCTCCTGCCTGGACCACAGTGTCCTGCCCTGAGCTCGGTGGCTGGGCAATGCTGTGTCCCTTGGGATGCTCCCACCCCCTCCAGAGTTGGGGCTCTCTCTGAGGGGATCCACAACAAGATCAGAAGAGGGTGTAGGGAAGAGGCTCAGTCCAGCTGACACTTCCAGCCACATCAGGGTAACCAAGTCAGCTGCCCAGCCCCTGCATTGAGGGCCATCAGCTGTCTGATCCCCACCCTAGGATGCTCCTAGGATGGAGGGGTGAGATCTGAGCCCTCCTTTGCAGCAGGAGCACCGAGTCTCTGCGCAGAAGCAGGGCAGGGAGGAGCAGAAGATGCTGTTGGCCTGCAGAGGCCACCGATGTTTCAAGCAAGGCTATGTAAGCAGTGGGGTGGGATGCAGAAGGGTACGGTCTCCTGGGACACTTGAGCATCCCTGTCTCCAGATGTGCTCTACAAAACATCTGGTGTGTTAGCAGGTAGCAGAGGGCAAGGAGACCCCTGCCCTGCGACCCTGAGAGCAGAGGGATGTAGTGAGCTGCGGAAGCAGGACCCCAGCAGCAGGTTTTCCCTGGCCACAGTAAAGTCCCATCTGCATCTGCCCATCATGCTAGGAAGCAGGAACATGCCTGGAACCCGCAGCCCTGGGGGAAGGAGATGGGGGCGTAGAGCTCTCCTTCCCTTGAGCATTCTGGGCACCAGCAGTTTGTGTTACAGGGCTTTCCTGAGCCAACACCAACATCTGCATGTTCAGCAGCCCCAAGAGATGAAGTGTCTCCAAGCACAGTGCAAATCCACTTCAGCACTTATAGAATCAGAATCAACCAGGTTGGAAAAGACCATTAAGCTTATCCAGTCCAACCATTGCCCAGCAATGCCAAGGCTACTACTAACCCATGTCACTGAGGGCCTTGTGTACATGGTGTGTGAACACTTGCAGGGACGGTGACTGCAGCCCTGCCCTGGTAACATCCTGCACTGGGGAGCTCCACAGCTTAACCCTGCACTGCCTGAGGAGCAGACCTCGTTTTGGGGAGGGCAAACCCCTGTTGTGCTGTCCTTGGGTTGGATGGGAGGCGGTGAGATCATGCCCATGTTGCATCCCTCTTGCCGTAGGTGATGTACTTCAGCTCACTCTTCCCCTACGTGGTGCTGGTTTGCTTCTTGGTGCGGGGACTTCTGCTGCGCGGGGCAGTGGATGGGATCATGCACATGTTCACACCCAAGGTGAGAGCCCCCAAGCCCAGCAGACCCTAAGCAGGTTCTCCTGGCTGGTCACAGCCCTATTTCCCACCCCTAAACCCAGAGTACCAACCCCAAACTACACCAGAGGTCCTGATATGGCATCGGGATGTGCCAGCAGCACCCTAAACACAGGGTATGGCCAGGACAGCCCAGAACCTTGTGAACTCCCTACCCTGGGGCTGCTTTGAGCCTCAGCATCACTCCTGTCACTTTTAGGTGCCCAGATGCCAGGGTGGGGACATGGGGGTGGCCCAAGGTGGCCTATTAAAGACTTCATGGGAAGATGCTGGCTGGCAGCAAACCCTCTGTTGGTGGCATCATTAACCAGCTAATTAATGAATCAAGCAGCGATGTTGATGAATGATCTCAGCTGGTGTTAGAGTCTCTTAGAAGATATTAATGACGATCTCGTGGCGTATGGTGCTCAAAGGCCTCCAGCTCTGGCTCGCAGGAGATGGGGGGAATGTGGTTTGGGAGGTTAAACAAACCCAGCAGCCAAGATGTTTGATTTCAAGTGCTCCCTTCTCTGGAGGCAGGAGATGTCCAGGGGAGGATGGAGAACCACCACTGGGTGACACGTGGAGCCCTTAGGTGGGGGGACAGGGACACCAGCGCCCCAGGGCTGCTGGGTGGTCCACTGGGAAGCTGCAGAGCTTTGCACTGGAAGGTTGGACATCCAGCTTGGGCTCTGGGGCAGATGGAGCACCCAAAGACATGGTCAGATCAGACTTTCCCCTGCCCACCTCCATGCCTCAGTTCCCCCCTCTGTGGGAAAGAGAAAAAGGACCTACAAGAGCTGGGTAATGCAAGACCTGAACGGGGCAGATCAAAGCATGTCCATGGCTGCTCCCAAACCAACCTGTTAATTCAGCTCTGGCTCCACTGGGATGAGTTGTGGGGCCACCAAGCCACTTAACAACTTCTTCCTATGTCTTCCTTCCAAGCTGGACAAGATGCTGGACCCCCAGGTGTGGCGGGAGGCAGCTACACAGGTTTTCTTTGCCTTGGGGCTGGGCTTTGGGGGAGTCATCGCCTTCTCCAGCTACAACAAGCAGGACAACAACTGCCACTTTGATGCCACCCTTGTCTCCTTCATCAACTTCTTCACGTCCGTCCTGGCCACCCTGGTTGTGTTTGCTGTGCTGGGCTTCAAGGCCAACATCATGAATGAGAAATGTGTGGTGGAGTAAGATTTGATGCTTTTCTGTTTGGGGTGGGCAGGTCTTTGCTAGTGGTGGTGGTGGGTCTGGAGGCAATAGAGTAAGTGCTCTGGAGCTGGGTAATGCTGTGTTTTGGGGGACACAAACTCCTGATGGTCAAGACTTGGATCTCCAGAGGTGTCTCTGAGGGAGTTGGGTATTCAGCTCCTCCAGCCTAAAATCCAGCCCTAAAATGGGCTCTTAATATGCACACTGAGGGTAAATCCAACATGTCTGGTCACACCACCCGGCTTATCCTCCGGTTCCTGCACATCATAGGGTCCACTTGTCTGCAAGGGGAAGGGACCTGCTGAGCTGTGCCTAGAAGCAGCTGGAGGAAGGTGACTTTATGCACTCCGTGTTATCTTTAGGCACTGAGCTGCATCCATAAAACATCTGGGCCATGCAGTGTGGAGCCCCAGAGCAGGAGGTAAACCTGAGAAGGAAGCACAGGGAACCCATTCCCTGGTGGGCTTCTGTCATCATCCTCTGTTACGTGGCCTAAAGCACTGTTTACCTACAATAGAGGTCCTCTGACCAACACATGGGTTACACAACCCAGGGAGGTTCATCCTGCCTGGAGCAAAGGGCTTGCCATGGTCAGGCCCCATCCTCTACCCTGGGAGAAATGGGACATCCCTGGTGACCAGGCTCCTCTCTCCCTTAGGAACGCTGAGAAGATCTTGGGCTACCTGAACACCAACGTGCTGAGCCATGACCTCATCCCACCCCACGTGAACTTCTCCCACCTCACAGCCAAAGACTACAACGAGATGTACAGGGTGATCATGACCGTGAAAGAGGCGCACTTCAAAGAGCTGGGCTTGGACCCCTGCCTCTTGGAGGATGAACTCAACAAGGTACCTGGTGGGAATCTTGGGAGGACCCGGAGGTCACCTTCCCCATTGGCTCTCCCTGGTGGGAGCTGCTCCACTTGTGTCACTCCTGGCACATGGATTGGGAAAAAGTATTTTTAGGGACCCTCCAGGGATGGGGATTCCCTGTGGTCTTGCCCAGCACACAGCGGTCCTTCCTGGGGTGGGGAAAAGCACTGTCCATAGCAAGTCTAGGAAGGTCATCACCGCTTCCAGGCTTGGATCCAGACTGGATTTTTCTTTCCTTGAAGAATCCTAGAATCCCAGGTTGGAAGGACCTCAAGGGTCATCTGGTCCAACCTTTCAAGGCAAAGCATGACCCAGCCCCCTGTGCAGCCAGAGAGTGGTTCAGTGAGGCATGCAGGGGCTTGCAGGCTGACCCGGGCATGTTCCTTCTCATCCTCTGGTCCTCTCTCCCCCTGAACAGTCGGTGCAAGGAACTGGCCTGGCCTTCATTGCCTTCACAGAAGCCATGACCCACTTCCCAGCCTCACCTTTTTGGTCCGTGATGTTCTTCCTGATGCTGATAAACCTGGGGTTGGGCAGCATGATTGGGACCATGTCAGGCATCACGACACCCATCATCGACACCTTCAAGGTGCGGAAGGAAGTGTTCACAGGTGAGGTCTTTTCTCCTGCAACCTCCTTGGGAAGGGGCGGAGGGTCCCTGTTGTCCTGGGGAGTAACTCCAGGGGAGCGTGGACATCATGGCCATGTAACTGGACCCTGCTAATGCAGGGGATGCACCTTGTGGTGGAGGCATTGCCTCCCCTTGGGATGCTCTGACCGTGCCTGGTTGTTTCCCACAGTTGGCTCCTGCATCTTCGCCTTCGTGGTGGGACTGATCTTTGTGCAGCGCTCTGGGAATTACTTTGTCACCATGTTCGATGATTACTCAGCCACGCTGCCGCTCACGGTCGTGGTCATCCTGGAGAACATCGCTGTGGCCTGGATTTACGGCACCAAGAAGTAAGACTTTTGTGCAACACGAATACTCTTGCTGTAACTCTTGGCTTTCATACAGGTGCTGTTAACACCTGCCTTTCAAAACCCTCCTTCTAGCTCTTTTCCGTATGATTTCTTCCCCAAGAGGCCAGCTCTGATGGAGCAAATACTCCAGGAGAGGAGTATAGGCAGACATTTGGTTCACCTTGATTCTCTTGTCCTGCCCTAAGTGTAGCCCAGCCCCAGGAGCAAGTCCTTCTACTGGGTATCTGCTGTTGGTTATAGTGCTCTATCAGTTGCAATTACCCTTTTATCTGAGGTTTCCAGGTCCCTCTGGAAAGAAACCTTGTTCCCTTTAGTGCCTGCTCTTGCTGCCCATGAGTTGGCCAGGGCAAAGGGGGCTCTGGCTAATGTTCAAATGGCCTTTTCCTTAGGAGGTTTCCAACCAATCCTGCAGGCTTGATGGACACTGGGATGCTTGTCTGGATCAGCTGCGTTTTTCCTCAGGCTCTACCTTGAGCATAATTTACAATGGGGGCTCCTGGGAGGGAGTCTCTTACTTGTAGGTGGGGAGTGCCATGGTTTCATCTCTTCTTCTCGGCAGGTTCATGCAGGAGCTGACGGAAATGCTGGGTTTCCGGCCCTACCAGTTCTATTACTACACCTGGAAGTACGTCTCTCCCATCTGCATGGCCGTGCTCATGACCGCCAGCATCATCCAGCTGGGAGTCAGTCCCCCGGGCTACAGTGCGTGGATCAAAGAGGAGGTGAGCACAGATCCCTTCCCCACCATCACCTCCCACTGTGGTCCAGGCTGAGCAGGGAGCAGCTGAAAGTTGCAGAGCACCCTGCTCATAGAATCATAGAATGGGTTGGGTTGGGAAGGACCTTGATCTCATCCACTTCCAACTCCTGCCACGGGCAGGGACCCCTTCCCCTAGAGCAGCTTGCTCCAAGCCCCTGTGTCCAACCTGGCCTTAGACACTGCCAGGGATGGGGCATTTACTTCTCTGGGCACCCTGTGCCAGCACCTCAGCACCCTCACAATAAGGAACTTCACTGCTCTGCTCATTTCTCCTCTCCTCTCCTGCTGGGAGACATCCTGCCTGTGGCCACTCATCCTCTGCAAGCCATGAGGTTTGTCCACATTGCTCAGAAGCCTTCAGCCAGCTCTGACGTGAGAGCTTGGCGTTGGTTGGCTTCCACAGCTACACGCTGTGTGCAGGACCATGGCCTTTCCCTTGATTTGAACCCACCTTCTGACAGCTTCACGTGGTGCCCCTGAGGAGGAAGAGTGGCAGCAGGAATTGCCTAGAGACGGTGTGCATCCCCTTTGCTGTAACAGCCCCTTGACACTGGTGTTTGTCTCTTCCAGGCTGCAGAGAAGTTCCTTTTCTACCCAACCTGGGCCATGGCCATCCTCATCTCTCTGATCATCCTGGCATCCCTCCCTCTGCCCCTGGTCTTCATCCTCCGGCAGTTCCACCTCGTGTCGGACGGCTCCAATGCCCTCTCTGTCACCTACAAGAAGGGCCGGATGATGAAGGACATCTCCAATTTGGAAGACAATGATGAGACCCGCTTCATCCTGAGCAAAGTGCCCAGCGAGACCCCGTCCCCCATGCCCACACACCGCTCCTACCTGGGTCCTGGGAGCAATTCCCCCATGGAAATGAGCAGTGCCCCCAATGGACGATATGGGAGCGGGTACATGCTGGCCAGCACCCCGGAATCCGAACTGTGATGGTTGCCTGTGGACCACCCCCACCGGGAGAGGAGGTCACTGGGGAGTGGATCCTGGCTGTCCAGGCAACAGGAAAATTACTAAGGAAGATGAAGAAACCCCTCTTAAAATCGTAACCAAAAGCAGCCATTTCTAGGATGACATCAGGAAGAAGGGATTGCGGGAGGGGCAGGACTCCTCCAACAACCCTGGGTGGAAAGGCAGGATCTCCCCGAGCCTTCGGGGATGGGAGGAGGAACAAGAGATGCTGCGATACCTTTCCAAGAGTTGTTCTCAATGCAGCTCAAACCTGAAGCAAAGAAGCTCTTTTCTAAGCAGCTGATGGTTGGAAAAAGGACCTGGAGGCAGGTGGAAAGCCAGCACACTTCCTCCTGTCACCCAGCGCTCTTCCCTCCCACTCTGTTGTCCTTTAGCCGGGAGGAGTCATGGCCTTATTCCAACGAGCACAATTACCCATCGATGTTCGGAGCACAAAAAGGTGCTGTTGTTGTCACCATCGTTGTTGTTGTTGTATCTCCTGTAGGTTTTTATAGCTGTGGACACACCTAAATAACCCCCACATTTTGACCAGGGTTGCCAGGGAGCAGCACGGGGCTGGCTGAGACATTGCAAGGTGTGAGACAGTGGATGGTGGATCCTTGGTATCTGTTGTGTTGCCACCAGCATGGGGACAGTGTCTGTGGGTTGTTGTGGGCCATGGAGGTGTCACATCCATGGGGTGCTCCATGGCTGGGCAGTTATTGTGCTGAGTGGCAGAAGGACCTCGAAGTGAGGGTGATTGAGATGGGCGAGCGTGTGGGGTTCCCATGATGGGGGTCAGGAATGCTCTCTTGGAGTTACTCCTGAGATGTGGGGTCCTCTGCTGAACCAAACCCCTGCCATGGTGAGCCTCTCCTCCTGCCACATTCTTTAGATGTCCCAGAGGGACAAGCAGGGAAGCATCCGGCTTCTCCAGGGGCATCCAGTGCTACCACAGGTTTAGCTCTCAGGAAACCACCTCCTGACTTACCTCCCTTGCACCCACCAGTGCAGTGACCCGGGCAGGGATTAGCTCTGGGCACGTCCTCGTTTCTCATAGCTTCAAGCCAGGAGGTCTCTAACACCTCCTGTTGCACTTCCACAGGAGCCCACCAGCCTTCAGGTGGGGGTAACCAGCTCTTGGGGGCAGCAGGCACCTGCTGAGCAGCAGTTATTGGGAATCAGTGCCAGGTCCTGGTGTCCCCGCTAGCTCTCGATCCAGGCTGGTGAGCCCTTGTTAGAGCCCAGGGGCTTCGATCATCCCCGTCCACATTGCCTGGGGACCAGACTGATGGGACCTTATGTTGGTTTTCCACAGGCTCTCTAGGGAAGGTTGGGATCTCCCAGCTCCGAGTCTCTCCCACGGCACCTGAGGGTCATTTCCTTGAATCCTACATGTAGCCAAGCATTGCTGTCAAGTATTAGGTGGCATCTTCCTTCTTTCCCAAACGGGACAGGAGAGCAGCAGCTTGTTTGCCCCCTCTCTCCTCTCAGCATGTTACTATGGCCTCCAAAAGCTGAGGGAACTCCTCATCCTTGGTTCTGCTGGGCTTAGGTCATGCATGATGGTGTTTCAAGCCAGTCTGAAGGCCAAGTTTGTGGGTGCTTGCCCATGAGCCCTTTACTCCTCTGCTTTCGTGTCAATGGGTTTTACTCCACCATGTTTCTCCTTTTGGCTGGGAGGTGAAGTCAGAAGGTACCTTCTCTTGCCACCCCTGAGGCCAGGAGGTCCCCTCAATGACGTTTCTTTTGTGGGTTGTGATCCTTTACAACTCTTCTCCATGGGCTTGGCTGGGGACCCTAAGACTCTTCCTGGACAATTAGCTCAGGCCCTTCGTTAACCATTTGCCATGGGGAAAATGGAGACACGGCCTGAGCCAAAGCAGCTCAGTCTTTGATGGCTCTGAGAAGTGCCAGCCCTGTGGGGGCTCTCCTGTAGTGGTCCCCCCTTCACCATCCCCGCTGCTGCCTTTCTCCTTCCCCTGCCCATGCAAAGGGACATCAAACATAGTCTCTGACCGGGAGAAGCACAAACCCTGTGGCATTTCCCCATCATTAGGCAGGATGTTCCCTCCCATCTCTTCTCCCTCAGTCCCCACTTTCCTTTCCCCAACCAGACAGAGGATGAGCCAAATCGTTGCCCAAAGTCACCTTCCCAATACCCCTAAGCGCGGGGCTGGATTCCTACCACAGCTCCCATGGAGTTCACAGAGCAGGACACCAAAGGGCTTAGTCCCATCTGCTCCCATGGCGTGATGCTCCTCAGACCCTCGGAGGAAGGATCCAGCCTTCCATCTCTCCCATCACCATTCCCAAGCCAGCCAGGGAGGCGTTCGCTTTCCTCCCCTCTTCTTGCAGCGTCAGTAAGAGGCAAAGTCAATAAGAAGGTAACAACAGAAGCTCTATTATATAGATACATAAAGCATATACAGAGAGAGGAGATGGAATCATAACCTAGAGAGTCTCTATTTCTATTGTATATTTATTCTGTAAATGTTACTGTAAATGCTGTTAAATGACAAAACATATCCCAAAGTGGCCCGTGACCTATTTCCAGTCCCAGTGCTGTACAGATCCATTCTCATTGTATATTGGGACCTATTTCTACCTTTTGATTTCTCATGTGTGGCTCTTCCTTCCCCCCCCCCCCCCTTAGCCCAGGGCATCCATCAGCTCTGGGGCATCCAGCAGAGAGGAGGAGGAGGAGGAGGAGGGCTGACACCTTCCTTTTTATCTGTGGCAATACTGTATTCCTTCGTGGCACTTGCTCGGTGTTGGACGCGGGTTGTGGGGTGGGGGGGTGTGTGTTACAAGTGGAAGTGATCCGTGTCGTTGCCGTGTGAGCGTGCGCGTGTTGGTCCGTAGATGCCGTGTGTGTGTCCGTGTGGATGGGTTTGTTTGGGATTCACTTTCTTGCTGTCCTCGGTCACTTTTGGAGCCTGGGGGAGTTTCTCCTGCTCACCGGGGCAGGTTCTCCCTCCACACACCTCCTCGGGGTCCTGAGCTGCGGGTCGGGCTGATCCTCAGTAGCTTTTAGCCCTAGAAATCACTTGTTCCCCTCTTTTCTCCCGCAGAGGCACAGGGAATAGCTGCTACTTGTGAGCACAGGCACTTTTCAGTTCTCCTCCAGGCAGTGGGAGAAGGAGGGGGAACCCACTGCTGATATCCCTGTCCTGCTCGGTTCCCAGCCTGGATCCCGTTGCTCAGAGCAGGATGGTGGGGGACAAGGATGTGCTGGGTGGATCAGGAGGGGTCAAACCACTGTCTCCCCCTTGGGGACAGAGCTGGGGAGGGGTTCAGTGGGTCTGGAGAGGGGATGGCTGGTGCTGGTGGTGCTGTGGGTCTGGGGGCTGGATCTGGGATGCTCCATCCAGAGTATCGGATCTGCTGTTGGTGCCCTGGTGGGGCTGGAACTGCCCTTCACCCTGATGGGGATGGCTGGAGATGGGTGTCCTCTGCTATTGGCACCATCCCTGGGTGTCCCTTGGCTCTTTCCCCTCCAAACCAGCCCCTGCTTCCCCCCCCCGGCCTCCTCCCAGACCCTGTCAGATCACGTTAAACCCCTCCATGGAGCAACCCCCAATTCCTCCACGGAGCAACCCCCACTGCCTTCCTCTCATCCCCATCCTGCCCCGAGCCTGGGCCTCACCCAGAAGAGCAGGGTGGCCTTGGTGGCCAGGGGGGGACACGGACACACACGGCATCATGCAGGATGTGGCCACCTCCCTGTGGGCAAGCACAACGCTGGTGAACCCCTCCTGTACAGGTAAAAGCACAGATCTCGTAGTAACTTGTCCCATGTATCCTCGTAGCCGGTGTATTTACCACGCGTGCCGTGCCGGCCCGACTCCTCAGCAGTGGAGAGAACCCTGTAACAGATGTAATGGAGTCTGATTAAAGTCTCTTCTTACCAAATCTCTTCTCACCATGACTCTTCTCTCTGTTTCCTTTGGGGGCTCTCTGGGATTTGGGGTTGGAAAGAGCTAAAGCAATGGGTTCTTGGCACCCATGGGATCGATGTCTCTGTCCTTCCCTGGCCTGTCCATCCCCATTGGTGTCCTTCTGTCTCCCTTCATCCCCTAATTCACTTCCTCCATCCAGCACCAGCCCCTGCAAGGGCCTCGCTCAGGATGCTTCAGCATGGTGAAGGTGGTGACCTTCCTCCACCTCCATGGTCATGGAGGTGATCTTCCAGCCTGGACCAGTTCAACCAGTACACACACTGGCATGCAAACTGGTAAGATACAGCATCTGCTCCTCTGCACAACACCCGGTTCTATTGCTGGTGGCCTATCTGGAGCACTGGTGGATACTGGGAGTCTGGAGATCCCCTCTGGAGAAGGACCAGAGTTTTCCAGCAGCCCCAGGGGAGTTCAGCTGCTGGGTATCCACTTAGGAGCAGGCTTGGCTGGGAGTGTGGCTGCCTCTTCCCTTCCCTCCCATCTTCTGTAGCTCCTTTGGTATCTCCAGGGTTGAATCAGTCCTGGGGAGCATAAGAAAGAGGGGAAGAAACAGGATGGATGGGACCAGATGAGATGCACCAGCACTGGAGGTGTCACCAGGGTATCACTGTGGCTGTGACCTGAACTCATCCGTGCTGCAGTGGCAGCCATGAAGGAGCAGAGCAGGTTCCCTGAGCACCTCTGCACCATCTGGAGATGTTGGTGTAGGACTGGGGCTGAGTGTGTGGCAAGGGGTTGGAGCAGCAGCACTGGCCATGATGGAGGCTTTGGGGGAGGCTTCGACCTGGCTTTGGGGGAAAACATCCCCCAGGCGTGGTGATCAGGACACGTAGAGCAGCTCTGAGCCCCAGTGTGGCCCTGGTCTGTGGAGCAGGGATGCAGATGCTCCCAGCTGCTCCTCATCCTCAGTGTGGCAGCACAGATGCAGGATTACAGGTGCTGCATCAATTGAGCCTGGCTCAGGGGGGTACCTCAGGCTCTGTGGTACCCACACGTGGAGCTCGCTGCTGTGCTGAGCTGTCCGACCTCAGTCCACCCTGGTGCTCTCACTGCTGTGTGTGCTGGGTGGCTCTGATCCTGGACCCAGAGACCCTGGACAAGGCTCATTGTCCCCAGGCCACCCTACAGCATGGAGGGACCTCCATTTGTTTGATCCCTCTTTCTGCCTGCAAAAGCAAACCCAAGCAGCGCCTCTGCTGCGTCCATGGGGTTGCAGCTATCACAGGGATCTCAATGAGCTGCTGCCATGGAAAAGCCCTGGGGCAGGAGATAAGTGGGGCAGGGTTTGGCTTCATCCACCCCACAGGGTGCCAGGGGCTGGGAGTGGGTCTGGAGGGACCTGGTGCCCCAAAACAGCGGAATGAGACAACCTGCAAAGGATGATTCTGGCCCTTGTGGGGTGAGAAAAGAGACCCAGGCGTGAAATTTAAGCCAAACCCATTTGTTTGGGGGTTTGTTCTTTAAATGATGTCTCATGACAGCGAGGCAGGGAGCCTTCAGAGCCCGGTGGGAGGTGAAGGCTGCTGCTGCTGGATCAGGAGGTGGGTTTTGGGTGTCCCATCCCAAAACAGCTCTTGACCTGGGTACGGACACACGGTGGAGCCACTGACAGCGTCGTGAAGCGGTTCCCTGAGCACCCCGGAAAGGAAAACAGAGCCCGTTACCCCGGCGCTTAAAGATGGGGAAACCGAGGCTCAGCAGGCTCCTACCCGTCCCCAGCCATTCCAAAGGCAGACGCTCGCCACCCCCATCCCCGCTCCAGCGCAGCCTCCTCCTCCTGCCCCCAGGCCGTGTTTATGGAGCACAATGACATCAGTGATGCTGTGGATGGAGCCAGATGCGCCGCCGGACCGAGACGCCCTCGTCTGCTGTGGTTTGCCTTTGCCTTGGCTCCAGCTCCGTGGCAGGACCCACAAGGTGGCACTGTGCGAGAGCAGCCATGGGCGCCCAGCGCTGCGCTCTCCGGAGCAAGCTGGGGTGCAGGCACTTCGTGGGGATCACGGGATGAGCCGGCTCCCCTGCCAGGCAGAGCATGGGGAGGGTCAGGGCGGCCAGCGGTGTCCAAGCACCCCTGTGCAGCCCAAATAGCCCTGTTCAGCTGGTGGCGAGCAATTTAGTGGCAAAATCCCCCCAGCAGAGGTGGACCCTGCCCGCAGGTTGTGACGGATGCTCTGGGAAGATCCATCTTCCAAGAGAGCGTTCCAAAAGGTTGCTTTGAGGCTCATTCCCTGGGGAGCTGCTCTGCAGCATCAGCGCCTTGTGGTGCTGTGGGTGCCACCATCCACAGACCTGCGATGGGACCTGTCCCACCGAAAGCATGAAGGGAGGAGGGCAGAGGCCTTGACTGGAGCATCTAAGGGGTTGCTGAGGTTCAGTGCATCTCTTTGTGAGCAGAATCCTGAGCTGGAAGGACCTGCAGAGGTTGCTTTGTCCACCTCCACCCCAAAGCAGGATTTTCTCTCCCTAAAGTGAGCTGAAGTCCACCTTCCTCCTCCGTCCCTTCATGGATGGGGATACGGCATGATCGTCACCCTCTCCTTTAGGCCATGCAGCCCTTGGAGCATCCTGTGGCCCACCATGCTGGCCTTGGTGTGCCAAGCTGTCACATGTCCTGTGTGTAGGGCTCAGGGTGTTGTGCTGGGTCAGGGGGAAAAACAGGGCAGAGACCTGGGGGGACACCCAGATGTCCCCTACCCATCCTCAGGACCCACCTGAGGGCTGGGGGACCCACCTGCTCTTCAGTGCATCCCGCTGTGGATGTTATCTGAGATGCCTTCAGCCTTGCAGGAGGCCCCTGCAGAAGTGACTCCCTCTTGCTCCAAAAAGGCCCTTTTTTATCAAAGCTTTTTCTATTTTTTCTCTCTTTTCCTTTCTGGTTTTTTTTTTCATGGACATTAACAATCCGAAGGCATATTTCGAGAGCAGACAGCTTTGGGCGGGTGTTGCTGGCTTAAAGATCTCTTCCTTCCCCAGATACAACCCATTTGTCTGCCTGGCCACCTCCTCCCACCCCGGGATCAGCCATGCTTGGGTACACCAAGATCTCCATGGGATGAAAGCCACCGGGATGAAATATTAGCAGCAGGTCGCTGCATTCCTTCCCTCCCGGCCGAGCCCGCGCTGCGGGGATGAGGAGCTGAGCTGCAATGCCTGCCCGGTGATGCAAGGCTCCATCTTTCCAGCACGGTTTTCCCTGGGGCTCCGATCTCTCCCGCTGGTGCAGCCCCGGGTGGTTTGGGTGTGGAGCTACCCCAGCCTCCCCCCGCTCAGGATCCGGCCCTGGAAGCTGTTGCAGTTACTCTTGGAGCAGGGCTCTCTTGGGGGTAAGATCTGAAGCGCGGCTCTCAACGCCTCGTGGTAGTGGTTTTGGGTGGAGCTTTGCCCCCAGTCACCCCCCCAGCACCCCCAGTAAGGGGCGAGCGTGGCACCGAGGGGACAGACTGGGGCAGGGGGTGCGGAGGGACATGGGGGGATGCTCAGAGGCTGGGGAGGTGCAGAGGGGGATGCTGGAGTGGGGCAGCATCCCCCACTCACTGTCCCTTCACCCTGCACCGAGGACTCTGTTATCCAAGTGCTGACCCCCCCCCGGTTCACCCCCTGACACCTCAATAGCGGGCCTGTGCTGGGCTTGGATCCTATCTGTGACCCCAAAGGGCGCACCTGCACCTCCTCACCCTGGCAGCATGGGGTCCCTTGGGTCTTCACCGTGGTGACAGCCTTGTCCCCTGGGCCACCGCAGCTCTTCACCTCCTCCCCAGCCCGAGGAGATGGGGCTGAGCATCCCCAGGAGATGGGGCTGAGCATCCCCAGGAGATGGGCTGAGCATCCCCAGCCCCCCGGGGGTGCAAGACCCCCCCCAGGGAGGAGGGTTTAGGGGAAGGGCCCCTGGTACTGGGGTGGTTGGTACCCTGCTCCCAGCGTCGGGGTGCAGCCGTGGGGAAGGGGCATCTTCCACTCGAGAGCTGAAAGAGGACGAGGAGATGCTGAGGGAGGGTGATGGGAGGGAAGGGGGCGTCTGGTCTGTCCGCAGGCACCCGGCTCCCCACCGGCCACGGCTCCGCGCTCGGGGTCGGTCTCTCCTGACCTCCCGGTGAGCGAGGGATTGCGAGCCAGGGAGGGATGGGATCTGCTCGAGCCTCTGCCAAGAGCTGGCTCCGGATCCGCAGGCAGCTCCGGGCTGCATTTCCCCTCCGGCGCGAAGCGGAGCCGGGGTGTCCGGGGTTCACTCCTCGCTGACACCGAGCCCCGAGACCCTCACCCGCAGCCGCGGGGAGGTGAGCGGGGCCTGGGGGCGCGGGGGGCCGGGGTGGGGGGCCGGGGCGGAGGGATGCGGGGAGGAGGGAGGGATGCGGGATGGAGGAGCGTGGCTGGGAGGGAGGGATGGAGGGATGAAGGCGGGCGGGGGGCGCAGCGGGGGGCTGTGAAGCGGGGCGCTGGGGCTCGGGGGGGGGGGGTCCCCGGCCCCCCCGGCGGGGCGGTACCGGCTCCCGTAACCCCGCCGCTTGCTCCCAGATCTATAAAAGCCCCGGGGGGCGGCGGCGGCGCCGCTTCCCCCGCCGAGCCCCGGAGCTGCTCCCGGGAGCGACCGCGGGGCGCAACAGGGCCCCCCCGGCCCGGCCACGCGTGAGCGCGGCCCCCGGCGTCGCAGCCCCCCCCCCCCCTCGGGGGAAGGCAGGGCCCGGGTGGGGCAGCGGGAGGGGAGGCGGAGGGGTCGCATCCATCAACACCCCCCCAGGTCGGGAACCAGGAACGAGCCCCCCCCCACCGCCGCTGTCCCCCTTCTCCCCGAGCACGGCCCGGGGGGGGGGGGGGTGCGGAGGGAGCACGGAACCGGAGGAGCGGAGCGGGAGGGGCGGGCGGCGGGGCCCCCCCGCGCCGGGCGCTGCAGGTACCGGAGTGGGGGACGCGCTGCCCGGTGTGGATCGGGGCTCAACCCCCTGTATCCCTCCTCCCTCGGCCCGGCCTCGGCGGCGGCAGCAGCATCAGCAGCATCCCCAGGCGGGTCCGCATCCCCCGGGTCAGCCGCTGTGTCCCCCCCCCCGCCGCCCCGAGCCCCCTCCTGCCGCACTTGTTGCTGCCCGGCGGGGCTGGGCTGGCTCCTGGGGTTTAGGGCGGTTTTATTGGGGGTTAGGGGGTGGTTTTAGGGGGGGTTGGAGGTTGCAGCCTCCCCTTGCTGTGCCCCCCAGCAGCCAGCGGTGTCCGGCTCGGCTCCAGCTTGCTCCCCTCTGAGGCCGGAGCCAAGGCTGAGCCCCACCTTTTCCCCCCTTCCCCAGTCCCATCTGTGCCCCCCATCTCCCGCCTCCGCCGACCCCCAGCTCCTCGCCCGGAGGAAGGGTGCGCGTAGCGTGCATCTCCCATCCACCGAAATCTATGATCAGCTCGGTGTGTGTCTCCTCCTACCGTGGACGCAAGTCTGGGAACAAACCACCCTCCAAAACATGCCTGAAGGAAGAGATGGGCAAGGGGGAAGATTCGGACAAGATTACCATCAATGTAGGGGGCACCCGGCATGAGACCTACAAGAGCACCCTACGGACTTTGCCGGGCACCCGCCTGGCCTGGTTGGCCGACCCCGATGCCCAGAGCAACTTTGACTTTGATGGGAAAAGCAACGAGTTCTTCTTCGACCGTCACCCTGGGATCTTCTCCTACGTGCTCAACTACTACCGCACCGGGAAGCTGCACTGCCCCGCGGACATCTGCGGACCCCTCTTCGAGGAGGAGCTGACCTACTGGGGCATCGATGAGACGGACGTGGAGCCGTGCTGCTGGATGACCTACCGCCAGCACCGCGATGCTGAAGAGGCCCTGGACATCTTCGAGAGTCCCGAGCCTGGTGGAGGGGCTGGTGGAGAGGAGCCCGAAGAGGAAGGGGGTAGGGAGATGGCCCTGCAACGCCTGGGCATGGATGACAGGCCCCCAGGCGCGGCGGGGGCTGCCGGAGGGGCTGGCTGCTGTCGGAATTGGCAGCCCAGGATGTGGGCGCTCTTTGAGGATCCCTACTCGTCCAAGGCGGCAAGGGTAAGCTCCTGAAACACAGTGGGGAGGTGGGATGGGAAGATCCGGGGGTTGTGTCTTCATCTCTCCATCCCCATGGGGGAGATGGACTTTGCTAGTGGGCCCCACCATAGCCATCCCCCTCCCACGATGGGGCACATTGGCCATACCTCATCCTACAGGAAATCTCTTCCATCATCTCCCCATCCCCTCCCAGTGCATCGCATTTGGGCTGAAACTGGGAGCAAACCCATCCCCTGCCCCCTTTGCCCACCTCCTGGGCACACAGAGATGAGGGATTGTCAGGGAGAGTCCTTGGCAAGGCTGAGTCCTGCTGGACCTTCAGGATGCTCCAGGACAGGCAGGGTTGCTTGGGTTCCTCTCACCGGGTTGTGTGCAAAGCCGCATCTAATGGCCCAGGTAAGGAGTGGGGAGAAGGGGCTGGTGCCTGCTGGCTCCCAGATCAGGCCCTGAAGCAGATGGAATACTCATGGTTATCCCTAGGGAGCCTGTGCTCCTCTTCTAGAGCCTCAGCAGCCCCAAAGGGCATCCTGTGCCTCTCCACAAGTACCTCTCCCTGAACCCTCACCAGCACCCTGGTCCCATCACCCTGGTCCCCACCATCACAGCATCAATGCTGCCCACAGGCGGCATACGGTGCCCATCAGCACATGCGAGCACAGGCTCTGAGCCACAGTAACACCCAAATACCCGCCCCCTCCAACCCTCCTCATCTTCACACATCCCTGAGGACCAGGTACACTGTGTACACACACAGAGGAGCACGTACATGCACCAACACCCCTCCGTGACCCTCCTTGGCCGTGCAGACTGTCCTTACCCACAGACACTGACACGCTCAGGATGTATCCCACGTAACCAGGCGCATCTCTGGGCTCCCAGCCTGGCCCAGGCACTATTCTGTGCCTGTGTTTCCTCTCCCAGCTACTCTTAGATCAGTCCCAAAGTGCTGCACACTGACCCACACCCCCCCCCATCCCCACCTCATCCCATCCCCACCCCATCCCATCCCTGCGTGCGTATCCCCCATCACACAGCTTATCAATCCACCACATGCACACATCCAGGCATTTGAGCTCTAAATGAATTCTAGATGTATTTAGAGGTGTAAAAAAAAAGCCCTCAATGGTAAGAAATCCTGCAGGCATTTCACACCCACCAGCAGCACACGGGGCAGGGGGTCACTTTGTCAAGGCAGTGTTTTTGCTGCTAACACAAAAGCAACACACACACGCAGAGGATGCTTGGCCAGCAAGAGCTTAACTTGTTTTAAAGGGGTTACCTGATCCTTTGCCCATCCCTGAGGGCTCATCACCTCGGAGAGATGCTCTGAGTGGTGCAAAGCTCCAAATAAAACAGGGAGGAGCCCCCAAAATAAACCCGAGCACAATAATTCAGCTCAGATTTTTCACACTGTTCTTTGGTTCTGCCTCTCCCGTGTGCTGAGCTGCTCTTGGAGAGGCATTTGCTTTAGCAGGAGTGTGTTGGAGGGAACAGAGAGGGAACAGGTTGTGATGTGAGCCCTGGGTTGGAGTGGGACCAGTCTGCACTGGGAGCTCCCAACTTCCTTCTTCCTGCTCCAGGGTAAAGGCTCAGCTCAGCCCTGCCATAGGGATGGTAGCCGTGCAATGCGATCCCCCACAGTCTCTTCTGTTCCTATTTCCCACTCTCAAATATCAGTATAGCCCTGCAATGGCTTAGAACTGCCTCGGCAAAGGGGAAACTGAGGCACGGAGCAGTGCATCCTGCCCAGTGCACCCAGTGAATGTGGGGAGCTGCTGCTGGCTTGGAGTCACCATCCGTCACCGGGATGCTCCGGAACCCATGAGCATCTCTGCGTGTGCAACGCTCATGGTGCTGCCGTGGTGTTTTGGGGTGGCTGAAGTGGCATTTCTTTAATGCTGCCCCATTTTAGAGTCTCCCCGTTCCTTTTTGGAGCAGAAGGGGCGCTGCTGACCACCACGCTTGGCCTGGGGATGCGTTGGAGAGCCGGTCTTCCCCAGCCCTGCCAGCACTGGGCAGGAGAGCGGCACAGTTGTGTATGTGAACCCTCTTCCTCCATTCTGACAGCAGTGACTCGAGGGCTGTGTATCTCCAGTCCCTGCTCCTCCTCATCCATGGAGCAGCCCCTTGGGCCCTGACTCAGTTGGCTCCTGGCTATTTCCATCTTTCCCTCCTTCCAGCTCCTCTCTCCCAGCACCTCCTGAGCTGGCAGCCTTGTGAGCCTGTGGTTAGAAACTCTCCTCCCCAAGATTTCAGCCTCTTTTCCTTGTAGCATCAATCCCACGGGATCATCGATTCCTGTGTCTCTTCCAGCCTCAGTGGAAATTTGGTCCCTGAACTCCCAGTTGGAGTTTAAAACTCCTTTTCTCCCCACATAAAGCTGCCCTGGTTGTGATTTCACCTCTACTTCCAAGCTTTCCTCATTATCCCTTTGCAACCCAACTTGTGGGGTCCTGAACCTGGCTTCCATTGGGAATTCCAGGCCAGTGACCCCCTTTAGGGCCATGGAACATCCATCTCAAACTGTTGAGCACATGTTGAGATCATGTACATCACCCATAGGTTGTGGAGGGTTGGTTTCATGGGACTTCCAGTGCTGTACCGGGTTACTTGAGCTTGGAGCAGAGGCCAAGGCTGCACTGAGCCATCTCTGGTCGGATCTGCAGCTGACACAGAACTGGAGCAGCACCATTGACTTTGCAGGGGACGATGGCTGGCACCGGCTGTGAACCTGATTCATCTATTTTTAGAGGCTGCTTTTGCTCCTGGGGCTAAATCAGTTCTCACCTCCACGGCTCATGCAGCAGTTGCTTCATTCCCCCAGCGTTCCAGGGTCTCACTCTCTTCCTTGGTAATTTCCTCCCTCTTCTGTTGCCTTGAATTGAAGTTTTTACTCTTCCAGTCTGCCTATGATTCCCCATCCAGGGTACCCCGGGAATGTTGCTCAGCCTTCTGCTGCAAAGTGGGTTATTCTGGCTGTGTGTGGACGTGTTTGTCTGCTTAAACTGGTCTTGCTCTGAGATCTCACTTTTTTGTTGGGTTTGCTTCCCAACTTGTGCACGGCTGATGGGTGACAGCTGCCTTTGGAGCTGCCCCCATGGAGCCACATCACAGCATGTGGTCCAGTGTGGTCTTATCTGAGGGGCATGGACCATCTCAGCACATCCCCAAGCAGATGTCTATCACCAGGGCTGGAGAATCATCTTCCAGAGGTTTCTCCATCAATTAGAGCCTGGCTTAAACTTTATTCCTACCTTAGAATCATAGAATGGTTTGTGTTGGAAGGGACCTTAAAGCTCCTCCAGCTCCAACCCCTGCCATGGGCAAGGACCCCTTCCATAGAGCAGCTTGCTCCAAGCCCCTGTGTCCAACCTGGCCTTGAACACTGCCAGGGATGGGGCAGCCACAGCTTCTCTGGGCACCCTGTGCCAGCGCCTCAGCACCCTCACAGGGAAGAGCTTCTGCCTTGGATCCAACCTGAACTTCCCCTGTTTCAGTTTGAACCCATCACCCCTTGTCCTATCACTGCAGTCCCTGATGAAGAGTCCCTCTCCAGCATCCTTGTAGCCCCCTTCAGACACTGGAAGCTGCTCTGAGGTCTCCACGCAGCTTCTCTTCCTCAGGCTGAACAGCCCCAATGTTCTCAGCCTGGCTCCATACGGGAGCTGCTCCAGCCCCTGATCACCCTTGTGGCCTCCTCTGGCCTTGCTCCAACAGCTCCACGTCCTCCTTATGTTGAGGGCACCAGAACTGCACCCAGTGCTGCAAGTGGGGGCTCACGAGAGCAGAGTAGAGGGGCAGGATCCTCTCCTTCACCCTGATGCTCCCACTCTGGGGATGCAGCCCAGGGTACGTTTGGTTTCTGGGCTGTGAAAACCTTTGGAGGGCTGAAGCTCTCTATGCTGCACCCACATGGGTTTGCCCTTGGGGACACCCCTCAAGGATGCTCCCAGCAGGCTCAGGGCTGCTGGCACATCGCTGCTGGTGGCCAGGGCTGGGTTTCTCTCAAGCGTGACTCAGGCTGTCTCTGCTGCTGATTCACTCCAGCCGAGGACCTGGGCTGTGTCTCGGTGCCGCTGCCTGCAGAACGCAGCCACTCGGGTGGCTTTGACAGCACAAGGTCACATCCTGCTCGGGTGTGTGAGCTGCAAAGGGTGCTGAGCGGGATCTGCTCAGGGAAGCCAAACCTGCCGTGCCTTTGTGCTGGAGGAAGGTAGAAGAGCTTTTCTGACCGGAGTCTTTTCCTCGGGGGCTTTTGGATGCAGATGGGTAATGGACTCATCATGAGCTCATCCTGTCTGGGAAGGCTGAGCAGGATTGATGGGGGGACGACAAAGTGGTTTCTTTCTGACACAGCCTGAGGTTTCCATTGTGTCTTGCTGGCCCCTTCTCACTCTCATCTGAGGCAAAGCAGGGTGAAGGGGATGTAGAAGGGATATAAGAGGTCTCCATCCAGTCCAACTGGTCTCACTGGTTGGGCATAGGGGAGAAATGGGAGTATCTGGGTGACACCAGGCCCAGGCAGCAGGAGGATGCTGACCTCTGCCTATCCTCTCCTCCTTGTCCTGCCCTCTCAGTGCTGGGAGCATTGATGGGCACGTCGTCTACCCCTGCAGGGAGCGGACAAAGGGCCATCTCTGATACATCCAGACCCCAAACCTCACAGTTGTGAATGGTGTGAATGTCTCATCTGGGTGGGCATTGGGATGAAAGTGAGGGAAAGATCTTTGACTTAGTCCTCTCAAAGTCCCCTATTAATGTGTGTTCCCAGTGGAGGCTTGCTCCAAACCCATGTGCTGCGGGTCTCCCTTCATCCCCATCACTGTCATTTCTGGCACATCTCCAGCCACATCTGGAGCCCAGCACATCTTCCCCTGCACCTATCATAACACTTGGAGAAAGGTTCTGGACTGATGGCTCCAGACACTGAGGTTTGCTGTCAACTCACGGGACAGTGCAGGGAACCCTCCTCATTTTCAGTCCTTATGCCTGGGGAAGTGGGTGGCAGCAGCTTAGCTCTGGGGTGTTTTGAGGCTGATGCGCTTGTTTTACTGATTGAGGACTTCTCCCATCCTTACTATTGCTATTCACTAGCAGGGGTTAGAAGAGATGGACCAAAGGCAGGTGACACCAGAAGTGTGTCTCAGGCTGCCCTAAAGTTGTTGTCATGGTGGTTCGTAATTGCTGCTCTCCTCCAAAGAGGAGAGGTTGTCCTAAATCAGGAGGGGTTGACCCAAATCAGCTAATGGCCCATGTGCTTTCTACTACTGCAGGTAGTTGCTTTTGCCTCGCTTTTCTTCATCCTGGTCTCCATCACAACCTTCTGCCTGGAGACACACGAGGCCTTCAACATCGACGTCAACGTGACAGAGACCCTCGTGGTTGGCAACACCACGACCATCCTGCTGACACATAAAGTGGAGACGGAGCCCATCCTCACCTACATCGAAGGGGTCTGTGTCCTGTGGTTCACTCTCGAGTTCCTGGTTCGCATCATCTGCTGTCCAGATAAGCTTCTCTTCGTTAAAAACCTGCTCAACATCATTGACTTTGTGGCCATCTTGCCCTTCTATCTAGAGGTAGGTCTCAGTGGCCTGTCCTCCAAAGCTGCCCGGGACGTACTGGGCTTCCTACGGGTGGTCCGTTTCGTCCGGATCCTCCGGATCTTCAAGCTGACCCGGCACTTTGTGGGTCTCCGGGTGCTGGGCCACACGCTCCGGGCCAGCACCAATGAATTCCTGCTCCTCATCATCTTCCTCGCTTTGGGGGTCTTGATTTTCGCCACTATGATCTACTACGCCGAGCGGATTGGGGCCAAGACGTCCGACCCCCGTGGGAGCGACCACACTCACTTTAAGAACATCCCCATTGGGTTCTGGTGGGCTGTGGTGACCATGACGACCCTGGGCTATGGCGACATGTACCCCAAGACCTGGTCGGGCATGGTGGTGGGGGCTCTCTGCGCGCTGGCCGGGGTGCTCACCATCGCCATGCCCGTGCCTGTCATTGTCAATAACTTTGGGATGTACTATTCATTGGCCATGGCCAAGCAGAAGCTGCCAAAGAAGAAGAAAAAGCATATACCCCGTCCAGCCCCGCTGGACTCCCCGACCTACTGCAAATCCGAGGAGAACTCCCCCCGGAACAGCACCCAGAGCGACACGTGCCCCTTGGCGGTAGAGGAGGGGGCAACTGAGAGGAAACGGTCAGGTGAGACCCCCAAAGTGGGGCAGAGGGAGGGGGAGACCTCCAGGAGGAGCCCCCAAGGCAATGTCTTTGGTTTCCTGTATCCCAGAGTCCCTGAGAGCTGCCCTGCTGCTGGATATACAGCCCCCAGCTCTTGGGTTGGTGAGATCTTGGTGCAGAAAGGGCTGAGGCCCTTGGGTGTCCCGGTGTTGGGTGCTGTGTTGGTGGACCAGGATGCTGCAGAGCAAGATCAGGGGAGTAAAGGCCAAATCATGCTTTCATAGATGAAGTCACGATAGTGTGACTCAAAGTGTCCCTACCCAGCCCATCTCTTCCTCACACTGACAGAGGTCACTTGCCCAGTTCCCATCTTAGCCTGGTAATGCCCTTGGGGTAGATTTTGTTTTGCTTCCTCCCACCATAAACCAGGACAAGCTTCACCAGAAAGGATAAATCCATGGATATTCCCTGGGACTTGACTCCACCTCCCCATTCATTTCTAGTAGATGCAGCATCCCTGCCTGCTAAGGTCAGCGCTGCTCCAAATCCCGTGCTCAGGCAGGAGCAAAGTCAGCCCCTCTCTCTTTATGGTTTGGTCTCATGACTGAGCTGAAGTTTGGGGTTTGGCCAGTCTTTCCTTCAGGTCAGGAGAGTTAATTTGCAGCAAGGACACAGGAAAGACCCTGGTTGTGCCCTAAGTTGTGCCACATTAATGATGTGGCATTCACTGAGGTCAGCCCTGAGCAGCCACATGTCTGGCCACATGTGTAGCAGCGATGGTCCTTCACCTGTGAGCACACAAGGAGCTCCAAATGCCCTACAGCAGTTTTCCTTTACAAATCTCCCTTTTCCACATGCCTACGCATCCCAACTGCTCTTGAGGAACAGGTCAACCCCATCCCTTCACCCCACCACTGATGCAGGAGCTCAGGCCAGACTGAGCATCGCATCCTCTCAGCTAACGAACCACAGAGTCAGAGGCCATCATTAACACTTCACCACTAACCTGAGCAGCCCTTATCTCAGCTGTGGGAGTTTTGGAGAGCTAATTCCCATCAAAGAGGTGGGTGGATCTCAAAGACCAGGGGTGTTTCTTCTCTACTTGGCTTTGCAGGGTATATAACCCTCAGTAGGAGTAAAAGCTGCTCTTTGCTGCTTGGGTTGGGATCTAGCGTGGTCCTGCTCCCCTGGTCACTCTAAGTTAGCACGTCCAGGCTGGCATGGCAACCTGAATTTGTAGGTGCTGCTTTGGGCCACTTCCAAAGTGGTCTTCTGCTTCCTTGCATGGTCTAAGCAAACCCTTCCATCCACGCCAAGCGCCTCATCCTGTGGGTTCCTTGACTGCTGATGGGTCTCTGCCACCTTCTTGCAGACTCTAAACAGAACGGTGAGGCCAACGTAGTGCTGTCGGATGAGGAGCAGCCGCTGTCACCCACCGAAGAGGAGAAGCGGCCCATGCGGCGTTCCAGCACCCGGGATAAGAACAAGAAATCCTCCACGTGCTTCCTGCTGGCCACAGGCGACTTCTCCTGTGCGGCGGATGGAGGCATCCAGAAAGGTATGGCTGATGTGGGAGGTGGAGGTTTGTTGCACTGACCCAAGACAGTGGTTCATGTCCATCTGCCTGCCTGGATGTTGTTCTCTGCTCCCCAAATCCACTTGTCCTCCTGCCTCTCCATCTGCTTCATGTCCGTCCGCTAGCTCTATACTTTTGCTTTTTGCTCCCCCAAGTTCTCCTCTCCTATTGTCACCATTTGGGGTCTGTGACCCCAGGCTGGCTGCACTGCCCTCCTTGGGGACAGCACTGTCCCTTTGCTCCTCAGTGCTCCAGCTTCTCCTGTCCTTCCAGCTCTTCTCTTTGGGCTTCAATCACCCATCTCAGAGTGGTGTGAGGGGGGCATCCCTCCTGGGGCTGGGACTGAAGGTGGTCAAAAGCTTTTCAGCAGGGGAAAGAACCCACAGGCTTTTCCCTTCCTTTTCCCCTCTGATGTCTTCTGGTGGGTTCGAGCGTGGGGAGCCGTGATGTGTCAAGTGCTGCCTTGCCAAAAGCACCGGGCTGCCAGCAGGGCTGTCTCCTCTGGGTTTGGAAAGTGAGAGTTGAGTGTTGAGGTTTCCAATGGGAAACTGTGGGGGAGATGAGTCAGGAAAACACAAACCTCTTCTTTCCCATGACAAAGCAACCTCCTCTTCAGCCTGATCCCTTCAACCGGCCTCCAGCCTTCTCTGCCCCACCACTGAGTGTGCCCTGGGCCTGACTTCCAGCCCCCAGCAGGGTAAATCCAGTCCCCACCTTCACCCACAAGATCCAGCTGCACCCTCGAATGCTGGGATAACTCAAGACACAGCTCAGTTCTTTAGTTCTGTAGTTTGTCTTCTGTGTCCAGGGTGGTGTGGGATGAAGACCTACCTCTGCCTCCTTGGTACCATCATCCCAGTATCTCACAGGGAATGGGGCACGGGAGCTGGGACCAGGGAGGACAAAAGATGACGTGCAGCATCTCTGAGCTGCACATCCAGGCCTGTTGGCTCGTGGTGTTGGTGCTTTGGAGACCCTCAAGGGTTTGTTGCTATAGCATTGCTTGGGATGGGCTCTGGGACACAGGGAGCTGTTTGGAGGCAATCACATTTATTACATTAGTAGAAGCAAATTGGCTGCTTCTTCAAGGGAAATCAAGAATTCCGTTTGGCATTCCTGAGCAACCTCATCCCTTAGGAAGAGGGAAGAAATGCGAAGCTTTGCTCATCTTTGGGCAGGAGGGTGCTAGACAAATATTGCCTTGAAATGCCTCGTGTTTTTTCCTGGAAGTGTCTTTTCCTGTGCAGTCCATCTCTTAATGCCTGTTAATGGAACGGGGTGAGGGGGCTCTGGTCCTGCTCCAGTCTGGGGGGATGCTGAACTGGAAAGGATGAAGTGGAAGGGTGAACCCCAGTGCTGATCTTCATCCTTACAAGATACTCAAGTCAGGCATCCCTTCAACTGAAGCATTTGAGCTTGGTCCTGCTGAAGTCAGGACAGAGTAGATCTAAGAGCTGAGGATCCAGTGCTGCTTTGCTGGGCTCCCAAATCACACTACTCAGTTGCAGGAGACCAGGAGGTTCTTCTCCTTGCCTGGTGGCAGCAGCTATTCAAAAATGCATTTTGGTGATCTTTCTTGGCCTGTTCTGGTGTCTTTCCTGCAAATGTCATCATTAAACCAGATGTTGACATGGGTCACTTACCCCCACCTTGCTGAATTGGTCTTTCACCTGGAGAAAGGTGGATCTGGCGTCCAGAGTGGCTTGAGTGATGCATGAGACCTTTTGGGAAGAGGGAGCCTCAATATCTGGGACCAGGGAGGGGAAGAGATGATGTGCTGTGTCTGAGCTGTATACCAAGCTCTGTTGGCTCGTGGTGTTGGTGCTTTGGAGGCCCTCAAAGGTTTGTTGCTGTAACACTGCTTGGGATGCTTGGCCTCTAGGGGATGGACTGGTGCGATGCTTCCGTGGGAGCTCAGGGATGATGTCTTCCCTGTGAGATGCTCCAGTGTGGTCAGGGTTAGTGGTGACCAGAGGTGATGAGCAGGGCAAAGCCAGCCTCATGTGCCCAGCCGTCGGGAGCCACGGAAGCGCCTCTTCCCTCATCCTGATTTATCTCCCGCTGAGGCTGTTTGTTCTGGTACTGGGATGCTGGCAGCTCTGCAAATTGAGATGAGCTTGGTTCTGAGCCCGACTTGCTGATGGCCATCTGTCAGATCCTGGGACAGGTACTGATGTCTGTACAAGCTGTGGAAATCGGGAGCTGGAGCTGGTTCAGGAATATGCTGCAGATCTCAGCATCCATCATGGTTCAAGCCCAATTCCAGTGGTTGGTCTCATTGGAGCAGCTCAAAGAGAAAGGTTACCCCTGCCCACCACCCCATGGGCATGGGCCTTGGAGAAGATAAAGCTGATTGCAGTGGATTGCTGCATGGCATGTGTTTCTTGTCCCTGTTGCTGCTTATAGAATCATAGAATCGCTAGGGTTGGAAAGGACCTTAAGATCATCCAGTTCCAACCCCCGTGCCATGGGCAGGGACACCTTACACTAAATCATAACACCCAAGGCCTCGTCCAACCTGGCCTTGAACACTGCCAGGGATGGAGCATTCACAACCTCCTTGGGCAACCCATTCCAGTACCTCCAGTACTTCCTTGCTCCCTTGTTGCTGGTGATATATCCAGACCCTTTATCTCCCTTCAGCACTCAAGGCCTGCTCAGGAGTCCCCCAGAATGTGTCCTACTGGGGCCCAGACACATTGGGATGGGTCTGTCTTGGCACATGAACCCCTGTCCTCTGCTTAGGTGGAGGGATATGGACATAGGATGAGTTCAGCATCCCCCATGCCGCTGAGACGGGTTATGATGGTCTAGGGAAAAGGTAGTGATTGAAACCAGAGTGGACAAGGGGAATGGCTTTAACCTGCCAGAGGGGAGACTGAGATGAGCTCTTAGGCAGAAGCTCTTCCCTGTGAGGGTGCTGAGGCGCTGGCACAGGGTGCCCAGAGAAGCTGTGGCTGCCCCATCCCTGGCAGTGTTCAAGGCCAGGTTGGACACAGGGGCTTGGAGCAAGCTGCTCTATGGAAGGGGTCCCTGCCCGTGGCAGGGGTTGGAGCTGGAGGAGCTTTAAGCTCCCTTCCAACAAAAACCAGTCTGGGATTCTATGATTTCAAGAGGAGGCACAGGCAATGGGGTTACATGGACGGAAGGGGATTTACCCTCCTCCAGGTCAGCTCTTGCAGCACCTCCCGTTGTCTGCACATTCAGCATGGCAACGCGGCAATTTCTGGCTTGGTTGCCAAACCCTAAAGCATCACACAGCTGATTTTTCGTCTGCTGCTTGCTATTAGTGCAGGGCTGTGACCAGCATGTGGCTTGAGCAGTGTGGGCTCGAGCGCGGGGATGCTCATGTGAGTGATGCTTGGGTTAGGGAGGGGGGAATGAAGCGAGGACAAGCCCACGTTTGCACGGGAACACACGTGTGAGTCCATGCACACACAGCTGAGCACCAGGCCGTTGTTATCAACAAGCACAGGCGTTCTTGGGCAATGCTCCTGCTTGCATTACCCTGTCCCCATCTGCTGCTGGCTCAAAGCATATGTGAGCGTGCACGTGCGAGTGGCTGCTGGTGGGCAACACGGCATTGCCCCACTGCTCTGCTCAGAAGATGCCTCTCTACGGCTCCTTGGCAACAAACCCCTATATAAAGCAATCCCAGTGACCTCAGTTGGCACCTATGTGAGTTACTGGGATACCGGCTCCGTTAAGGAACAGCACTGGTGGCAATTAGCACAGCACAACTCTCTAGTGTTTTGCCTGAGTCCGTGGAGGCACCTGGCCCTGGGTTTGGTGGCATTGAGGGCTGGAGCCCTGAGCTCCTTCCCAGCTGCTCCCATGAGTGTGGTTTAGGAATAAACTGAAGGAGAAGATGAAGTGTGGGGCTTGGGGCGGGTTTGCCCTTGGAGTCCTGTTGCAGAGGGACCCTGGGGCAATTGAGCATCTTTGTAAAATGCCACCCCAAACTGCGATGTTTGAGACTTAATCAAACCTGGCAGCAGGACTTTGGCCCTGTTCCTATGCCCATTGCCATCCTTTCCTATGCAGTGATCTGAGCAAGAGGGCAAAGAGCATCCCTATAAAGTGCTCAATCACATCAGTGGGTCCTTGCATTGCCAGCAAGCCCTGTAACATCTCTCTCTGCCAAACTGATGTTGTTTGGGTGCCGGATCCATCCATAACCCCAAGCTTTCAGGGACCAGTTTCATCTTGGCACTATTGCTTCCCATTGCATGGGCTCAGGGTGGCAGGGGAATGTGCGAGCTCTTCAAGAAGCCTCCGTGCTCCTTTGAAAAGAGCCAGGTTTGCAGAAGGATGAGCCTGAGAGAGGTTCTGGGGGGTTATTTGAGGAGCAGGGGCTCTTTGCATCAGCTGCAAGCATCTTCAGTGGGAAACATCCCCTGCTCCCACCGGCTCAGCGCTGCGCTCGCTTCTCTCCTCACTTGCTGCATGGATTCATGCCAAAAAGGAAATAAGGAAACTGCTCTTCTCTTCTTTGGGGCCTGATTCTGCTCCTGCTTCCAATGGGGGAAGAGGAAAAGCTTTGCTGAAGTCAGCAACAGGTTTAGGCAGGTGGCATTCCGTGCCCTGGACATGGGGCTGGGTTATCCCTGCTGGCTGCTGCGGCTGGGAAATGGTTAGGGAAAAGGTATTAAAAGGGGATAAAAATCAGATTGAAAGGGACAGGGCTCTGGAGCCTTTTGCAGACGATGCTCATGTCTCAGCATCCGCCTTGGGGGTGATGCCGTGAGCGTTAATCCCTGATCCAAGCCTAAAACCGCCTCAGCTCCCGCTGTCGGTGCCTTTGCAGGGAAGCAGAACCTGAGGAGGTGCCACGAAGTCCCCGGGGGGATGCGGGGCGGGTTCCCAAGCTTGGCACTGCCGAAGGGGCCATCCATCACCTTGTTTTTCTGCTGTCAGGGAGGAGCCTCCCTCCTTCCCCCCCCTCCCCGGGTCCATGCACCCGCTCGCTGGTGCTTGCAGGGAAGGCAAAGGCTGGGCTGGATTCGCTCATCCCGGGAGGATGCAGCACGGTGCAGGGCTCATCCTGGATGGGACCATCCTTATCTTTCCGTGTCTTGGCAGCAGAGCTGTCCCTGCAAGCTGCAGCGATCCAGAGAGCAGCTCTTGGGGCTCGTGTCTGAACAGGGCTGCTGCAGAGACCTAAAAAGCCAATTTTCACTGCAAATAGGTAGTTTCTGTCCAGAAAGACAAGTGGCTTTTGACCTGTGAGAGCATTTGTTCTGGCTGCTGCTTTCCAATAAAAGCTGGAGCAGTTTCTGGCTCTTTGTAGGGGGTGGGAAGGGTTCTTGTGCTTAAAGCAATAGAAATATCTGCTCTTCCATGCAGTTTCTCATGGAAAATCATGAGCGCATCTACCTGCTCCTTTCCATACAGAAAGGTGTCAGCAGCAGCTTGCTGCTACAGCCGGCTTAAAGACGGGAGCCGGGGGAATAACTCCTTCCAAATCCCATGTTTGAGTTCTGCTGCTTTTCCCCATTTGCTTCAGCCCACAAAACCCCCAGATTCATTCCTCATTCAGAGCAATTTGGGAAACCAAACCCAACACCCCCAGGAACGGTTTGGTTTCCCAGCATCAGCGACTCCGGAGTCCTGGATTCGGCTGGCGCTGCTTGGGGAGCTGGGGGCAAGGGAGGGGAAGGTCTGGATGATCCCAGGAGCTTGGCTGCCCTCAGTAAACCCATCTTGATTGTTCTTTCGGGGGTTGAATTGGGGTGCGGGGCCGGGCGATGCTCACCCTGGTGCTCTTTGCTTTCCGAGCCTTAGGAAGGAGGCTGCTCGGCTCTAACCTGTCCCGTTTTCTTCACCAAGGCTATGGAAAATCCCGGAGCCTAAGCAGCATAGATGGCGTGGCAGGATCCACGGTGGGCTTGGCTCCCCTCACGTCCCACTGCAGCTCTCCCTGTCCTCTGCGGCGTCCCTGCTCTCCCGTCCCCTCCATCCTCTAACGCGCCGCCCGGATCCCGCTTTGCCGTGCCGTGTCGTGTCGCTCTGTGCCCCCCCCTTCCCCGGTGACACCGGGTCTCCGCGGCGCTGCCCGAGCGAGCTGGGACATCTCCAGCCCTGAGAAGCGGGCTGTGACCCGATCCAGCCGCCGTGCTCCCCCTGCCTGGTTTGCAGGACGTGTAACGTCTCCGTGGAACTTGTCTCCTCTCCATGTGTTTGGGACAATCCCTGGAGCAGGTGGGGTTTTCCCTTCTCCCCCCCCCCCCTTTATTCATCCTAAATAAACTGGGCCAACCCATGCGATTCCCTCTGGTGTCGAGCCCTCCTTCCCGTGGGCTGTTTGCACTTGGGTTAAAGGGTGGTAGAGACGCAGGGAGGACGCGTTGACTCATGCAATTATAGCTCATTGTGCTGGAAATGGCTGAGTTCGTATCATTTTAGGTCTCTTTAACTCGGAGTTTGAAAAACAGCTTCAGGTTTCTGGGGGCAACAGATGAATAAACCTCAATTCCCTGCCCAGCAGCAGTTCCCCTCTGTTTTGTGCCTTTTTCTGCCTAAGTCACACTTGCTCCTTCCCTTCTTGTGTCTGCTTCTCTGTCCAGCCTCAGGGATGGTTGTGGGGCTCAATGTGGCTTTAGCATCCATGAAAACCAGACCATGGAAGTTCTAGGGCCCTGGCATGGGTGTGGGGAGAAAAAGTAGGTTGGGGTAAAGGTTTGGCAAATAGACATGGATGCTTCCATGAGGAGATGGGAGGTGGTGGGGAGAGCAATATGGATCCCCAGGAGTGGTTGGGGAAGTGCTACTCCTGTTGAATAGTGGGGAAATGAGAGACTTGCAACAAAACAATGCCTAAATGGATGGGGGGATGAATCCTCTTTTGAGATGGATGCAGGGTGCTATGAAGAGAATCCCCATGGGGATGGGAGCTGGGTTTGAACTGGGTGATCCCCACCCTTGGGAGGATGTGGTTGGAGTGCCCAACTGCCTGTTGTACTGCTACTTTTTGATCACATATGTTGGGTTTTGGGATGATTTTGAGTGATATTCCTGAACTGGAACAAAACCTGCGGTCCCCTGAGTTCTGGCTCATTTCATAGAACCCCAGCCTGGTTTGGGTTGAAGGGAGCTTAAAGCTCCTCCAGCCCCAACCCCTGCCACGGGCAGGGACCCCTTCCATAGAGCAGCTTGCTCCAAGCCCCTGTGTCCAACCTGGCCTTGAACACTGCCAGGGATGGGGCAGCCACAGCTTCTCTGGGCACCCTGTGCCAGCGCCTCAGCACCCTCACAGGGAAGAGCTTCTGCCTAAGAGCTCATCTCAGTCTCCCCTCGGGCAGGTTAAAGCCATTCCCCTTGGCCTGTCCCTACATCCCTTGTCCCAAGCCCCTCTCCAGCTTTCCTGCAGCCCCTTCAGGCACTGGAGCTGCTCTCAGGTCTCCCCTTCAGGAGCCTTCTCTTCTCCAGGCTGCCCCAGCCCAGCTCTCTCAGCCTGGCTCCAGAGCAGAGCTGCTCCAGCCCTCGCAGCATCTCCACGGCCTCCTCTGGCCTCGCTCCAACAGCTCCACGTCCCTCTTGTGCTACTGCCCCAGAGCTGGATCAGGGCTGCAGGGGGGTTCTCCCCAAAGCACAGCAGAGGGGCAGGATCCTCTCCCTGCCCTGCTGTTCGCTCTGGGGATCAGCCCAGCACTGCTGGCCATCCAGTTTCCAGCTCCATCATCCCAGTTCTGCTTCTCTGGAGGCATCTGGGTCTTGGGTGGCTGAGAGGAGCTGGTTTGGTGGGTGCAGCCCTGCCCCTGACTGACATCCTCCTGCTTTCTTGGCCTCTTTCCTTACTCTGAGTGCATCCAGCTCAGTGGCGCTGGAGCCTGGGGACTTTCAGTCAGAGGATGGGGAGCAAAGCTTAGCTTTGGCTTTGTTTAAGAATAACAAAAGCCCCAGGAGCTTTTGGGGGCTCTCACCCTTTCCTTTCATCACAGCCAACCCAGAGCTGGTGCTCAGGGGACGCTGCAGCGTGAGGATCCCCTTGGTGGATGACTGCTCCCTGCACCTTGAAGGAGCTGAGCTGCATTTTGACAGATCCCACAGGCAGGAGCCCCCTGCTCCTTCCCAGGCTCCCCGTGCCTCAGTTCCCCTCCGTTTAGACGAGGGTGAGCACCGGGAGCCTCCTGCAGTAAAACTCCTTGCAGGCACAGTGCAAGAGATGCTACACAAGGAGGAAGCGTTGAGTGCTTCATCTGGCTCGGTTTATTTCCTCCCTACTGAGTTGAAGGAGCTGCCAGGAGGAGCCAGTCACCACATCTCCAAAACACCCCCCTCCAAGCCCTACACGGGGCCAACAACAAGCACTTGCCTTTATTTTGCTGTTCTTCTTTCCTCCCTGCCTTCCCCTGCCTCAGCCTTGGGAGCAGAGCAGCCAGAGGTGAAAGGAAGCAGAAAAGAGGCAAAAAACCCTTGGTGCCCTGAGCTGGATTATGGGGTTTGATGGCAGCAGCTCAGCACCACACAGACCCGGTGCTGCAGTTGGATTCTGCTTGGATTCAGGGTGTAATTAGGATGAGCATCCATCCTCTGCCCAGGGTATCCTGTGGTGGTTTCTGTGCCATGGGACTGATTCCCCCCTCGCCAGCAGCACCAGGGTTGATGGTGTGCCTTGGTGTAGCTGCATTCCTTGGATTTCTGTAATTAAAAGGTAATTCCCACCTCAAACAATCGGGCAGCTTTCCAGGCTCCTGAATCACCCCAAATCCCCATGAACTGGGTGAAGGCGTGAGTACGGTAGCACCGTACTGGTGCTTGTCTGGTGCATCCTGCCCTTGGGAGCTGCTCCTCTCAAAGCAGGAGGAGCTGGAATAGCCCCAGCCCATGCAAGAGGGAAGGTCACCCTGGTTGCTTTCAGTGGTCTCTGAATCATAAATGATTTAACCAAGGTCATGCACTGACTTTGGGGATGAGCCAGGCATGAAAACCCAGCGCTGCTGCCCTGTCTCTTGCAGAAGCAGCACATCAAGAGCCTCAGACTTTGGGGTTGGAGTCTCTTGGAAGCAGAGGATTAACCCTGGAGCAGATCCACAGCCACAGATCCCAAGCGATCCCATCCTCTCCTTTCCCAAAGCAGCTCATCCAAACACTGGGGCCGGTTGCTCAGTGTGGAAAAGCCTTTGGTGGACCCCCAAAACCCCTTCATTCCCCATCAGAGCGACGAGGCTTGAGTGTGAGAGCTGACATGGAGCCGGTAGGAGGCAATTTTTAGCAGTGGCGTTATGCAACTCGGGAGAAGGGATGACTAATGTGCAAAAAGCTCCTCTAAACCAGCCCAGCCCCGAATGGGAGACAGAGGGATTTCAGTGGGAGGCACCAAACTGTTGAGAAACCCATCGCATCTTGTCCCTCTTCCTCCCCGCCGCCTTCTGAGCAAGTGATTTGGGGGATGCAGGAGGGGGAAAACAGCATGCTGTTATTTTTAGGTGGGGTCTGGGTTGGTTTTGGGGGCGACTTGGCAGCGGTTAATCCCCTCTTGGATAGCACTCTATGAGGAGCTGTAGTGGAACAGAAGAGCAGACCACTAAATATCTCTGGAGCTCAGGGTTTTATCTCAAACAGCGGCCAAAATTGGCTGCCTAGAGAATAGGATAAGAATAGAGCAAGAATATACGATACTTCCCCCGAATATCCTCCCAGCCACTTATCTATGTTTAGGGATCTGGCAAGGAACACACGTTCCAGCTAAGGGGAAGAGCAGGGAGAGAAAGGAAGGGTGCTTGATTTATGCCCAAGTCCTAAAATGGCATTTAACCCCCCCCCCCGAAAATCAACTGGTGTGCAGTGACTGTCGGGGCAGTGAGCTCACCAGCTCCATGGGATGGAGGGAGTGTGTTGGGTCTGATCTGCTGTTTTATTCTCAGTGGGATGCTGTGATTGAGTAGGAACATGCAGCTAAAGCATGGTGAATACCATATACATAGCATGGTGCCAGGTTGATGGGGCTTGGAGCAAGCTGCTCTAGTGGAAGGTGTCCCTGCTCATGGCTGGGGAGCCATGGATGAACTTTGAGGTCCCTTCCAACTCAAACCAGCCTGATTCTATGATATATACGTGCCCCTTGCCTATGTATAGTGTAATGCCCAGCAGTGTGGTACCCGGGGGAGTTTTAGTGCCCTGCAGTCCTCCTCCCGTCATGGCTGCAGATGCACGTGATGCTCAACAGCAGGATCAGAGATGCTTCATTGGGACGATGTTGGTGTTGCTGCCCTGAGGCTGAGTCCTTGCATCCCTCTCTGTGTGTGTCTGCTGAGCCCAGCAGCACTTTGGAACAAAGATCCAGCCCCCCTAACAACCCAGCCCCAGTGCCTCCACAGAGCAGCGGTGCAAGGAGTAACACCAGAGCAGCCTCGTCCTGTGGATTTGGAGGGATTTGGGGACAGTTTCCCCCTTCAGCAGCAGCTTTTCCCTTCTCTCTTCCTCCTGGAAGGCTCGGAGCCCAGGTGCTGCGTGGAGGCCGTGCTGCCATCCCGGGTTACATGCAAATATTAATTGTTCCTGGTGCAACAACTGCTCTGTTTCTCGGGAGATGCCTGAGAGAGCTGAGAAAACAAAGGCCTGTCAGGCAGCGGGGCGGGAGGTGAAGATGTCAAAAGAGTAATTGCTCTACCCAGAAGCAGCCTGGTTCTGGCTTCCCCAGCGCTGCCAGGAAAAATCCTCAGTGCTTATTTGATGACAATAAAACCCAATGTAGAATAAATAGCAACCCCATCCCCTGCCCATGCTGACGAGGAACAGGGCGAGCAGAGGCAGATGCAAAATAAGATGCAGTTGAGCTTATAAATAGGTGCCTCCCAGCTCCCAGTCTCTTACTTAACCTGGAGCAGACGCAGCCACAGATCCCAAGAGATCTCATCCTCTCCTTTCACCCCACGGGGCTCCCAAAGCAGCTCATCCAAACACTGGAGCTGGTTGCCCGGTGTGGAAAACCACAAGGCCAGGTTGGATGGGGCTTTGTGCCCCAGCCTCTGCTGGGGATGGGATTCTTATGCTTTTCCCCCATGGGAAGGTATATGGAGGCTTGGAAAATGTTTTGCTAACTGCTGGGGAGTGGATCATGCTCTTCCCCTCATGTGGGACGGGTTGGGGCAGGGAATATGTCCTGGTGGCCATGGAACATATAATCCTTTGGCTTTCTGTGGGAAGAGAATCAGCCCGATGGCAGCACCGCGCCGACACAAGGCTGGGGACCAGCCCTTGGCTGGTGCAGAGGATGCCCAAGGTGAGAGGTGGCTTTGTGGATGTGCAGCCCCCCAGGGTAGCATCTCTGGTCCTCACAGATGCAGGTGGCCACTGGCTTTTGTTCCATCATCCTGACATCCTCCATTGTTATGTGGTCCATGGAGATGGGCACTGTGGGAGATGCAGATGTGGGCCGGGAGGTGTTTAACTCCAACATGTGGGGAGCACAGTGAGATGCTCTGCCCCATGAGGCACTGCTGGCTCTTCCGACCCCTCCTGTGTCAGTGGAGGAAGGAAAAGGACCTGAAGTGTCCTGGGGTGGCCTTGGAGAGGTGACGATGGGGGCCATCCCTGCAGGAGTGTTTTGGCTTTTGCTGATTCCTCTTTCAGCAGCTTTGTCTGCAAACAATGTGGGGGAAAGAAAAAGGAGGCAAACCCAGAAGCAAGTGCATTGGCAAAGCAAGAGGAGTTAATGTAGGACCTACCCAAACATTGTGCTGGAGCAGCTGGAGGCTGGCAGCCTGTGAATGCAGCGCTTGAGGGTGTCTGGGGAGAAGCTTCGCAGCGGAAAGTGGGACTGTGTGAAACCCAGCGGTGTGTGCCTGCACCCCCAGAGTGAGCACAGGGCAGGGAGGGGATCCTGCCCCTCTGCTGTGCTTTGGGGAGACCCCCCTGCAGCCCTGATCCAGCTCTGGGGCAGCAGCACAAGAGGGACGTGGAGCTGTTGGAGCGAGGCCAGAGGAGGCCGTGGAGATGCTGCGAGGGCTGGAGCAGCTCTGCTCTGGAGCCAGGCTGAGAGAGCTGGGCTGGGGCAGCCTGGAGAAGAGAAGGCTCCTGAAGGGGAGACCTGAGAGCAGCTCCAGTGCCTGAAGGGGCTGCAGGAAAGCTGGAGAGGGGCTTGGGACAAGGGATGTAGGGACAGGCCAAGGGGAATGGCTTGAACCTGAGGAAGGTGCTGTGCGCTGCGAGGATGCTCTCAGGGCTGGACCTGCCGCTGGAGCTAGGAGCAATAAGCTGAGGCAGGAGGGCGGTTTTCACGTGGTGGCTTTGTCTGGGGGGCAGTGATTTAACAACGAGGAGAACAGAATCTCTCCACTGTTGTTATTTATTTTTAGTGGTGCTAATTTTCTCCGGGGCTCGGAAGCTGCTTTCCAAGGCAGGTCCCTGGGGGCTGAGGGCAGCAGGGCTCGAGCTCACACACAAAATGGCTTTGAACGGGGAGGAGATGGGAGTTAAAAGCCGAGTCGTGTCCCTGGGAGATCAATCGACCTGATGGGGAGTGTTTCGAGCAGGCCACAAGCTCTGCCAAGAGCTTTTAGCTGCTCGCAGAAGAGATTGAACCAGGAGTGGGGAGGTTTTGCAGCAGCCGCTTCGTACCGGTCCCTATATTGCTGCTGGGGGATGGTGATGGGTCTCCCAAACCAGTCCTTTTGGCAGCTCTATATGTGGGGACCTCTCCTGCAAGCCCTGGGGTTGAGGGACTTCAATCCCAAGGGTTTTTTCCTGGATGTGCAAAGCCTCTGCATCTGGATGCTGCTCATCCAAGCTGCGCAGTGATGCTCGATAGGTGATGAGACCTCTCTTTTGGGGAAAATGAGATGCTTTTGGAGCTGTGTTTGGTGTTTGGGGGGAAAGTTGGGTCAAAGCCCTGCTCAGGAGCTGGTGGGGGGGGGATTGCAGCCAAATCCCTGGGTAGAAAGGGCAGCTCCATGCCTAATCGGGTGGATCAGGCACTGTCTCCCTGTCTGATGGCCCCTCGCCTGGAAGCTGGGTCCTGGCACACGGGGAGAGGCAGTGTTGTGACTCAGAGCTCCAATCAGTGGTAATTAATTCAATGACAACGAATGAGAGGGACAAGGAAAAACACTGTGGGATATTAATGCACCAGGCTTGGCTTTGGGACATCTGGCTCGGGAAGTTTTTGTCAAGAGCAGCTTTCTGCAGGAGAGGGTTGCAGCAGGGACAACTTCTTTCCTCTGCCCATCATTTTTACCCCCAGAATCAGCCTGGCTCCACGTTGTTTCCCAAGTTTCCATCTCTGGGTCCTTTCTGAGGCTTTGTAAAACATTTTTTCACGATTTACTGAGGGAATAGCAGCATTTTATCCCTCTGGAGAAAACCATTTCACTTTGTAGCTACCCTGGTTTCTTCACCCTGCAATGTTTGGTCCCCTGGAAGCCCAATCTCACTCTCCCACGTCAGCTGATGAAAGCAGTGTCTAATGTGTTCAATCCTTGTGTCTTTAATTGCAGATACCTGCCAAGACGTCCTCTCTTCCAGTTACCCCCAGGGTGAGGTGGTCACCTTCTCCTGAGCTCTGGCTGGATGCAGGCAGCACCTCGGTGAGGGATGCCGTTCCTGAGGGATGCTCTCCCCAAGGGATGCTTTCTCCGAGGCAGAGGGATGCATACCCTGAGGGATGCTGTCCCCAAGGTGGTGGGATGCTGTCCCTGAGGATGAGGGATGCTTTGCCCAAGGGATGCATTCCCCAAGGCCAAGGGATGCATTTCCCAAGGCTCTGGGATGCTCCCTCTGAGGTCAATGGATGCTCTTCCTAAGGCTGAGCGATGCATTCCCCCAGGGATGCTCTCCCGGTGGCCAAGGGATGCATTCCCCAAGGGTGATGCTCTCGCCACCACTGAGGGATGCTCTCCCCAAAGGAGATGCTCTCTCCAAGGACAAGGGATGCATTCTCCAAGGGAGTTGCTCTCCCTGAGGCTGAGGGATGCATTCCCCAAAGGAAATGCTCTCCCCAAGACTAAGGGATGCTCTCCCCAAAGGAAGATGCTCTACCTGAGGCCAAGAGATGCTCTCCCCAAGGCCGGGACATGCATGCCCCCAGGGATGCTCTCCCAGAGGAGCTTTCCTTGCCCACCACAGAAGTCCAAAGCTCCAGCCACCAGCTCTGTGGCCGGGGCAGGGGGTTGGCAGCCGGGTCCCCCCACCAAGCGGTGCTGTAGAGCCATGGGACCAGGTTGGGGTGCTGGGGGTGGCCCCGCTCCCCTGCCTGCTGCCAGCCCTGCCACATACACGCTGCCCATGTCCCCAGTGCACCCCCAGGCTGCCCCCTGCCCCCTGCCCCTTGCTTTTGGATGCACCTCGCTCCTCCGGCTCCAGAGCCTCACCGGGACATCACCATCCACGCTCTGACCCCTCCATCGTCACAGAGCCGCTGGGGACCCTTCTCTGGGGCTTCAAAGGCTCCGTTCGAGGTGCCATGAGCAGGTGGCTGCCCCATCACCCCCTTCCCATGGGGGCTCACCCCAAGGTGCAGACCCCAGAGGATGATGGGGACGAGTGGGTCAGCTGGGGCACAGGGATGGGGATGGGGAGCGATCGGTGGCTGAGGTGGGGTGAACCCGGCTGGCCTGGAAGGGTCAGTGTCTTTCTAATGCTGTTACATATCTCTGTGATCAAGGCAATACTACTCCCGTTTCTGTCTGTCCTGTTCGCATGCCTCTACCTGTCCAACCGTACTAGAGTTCAAATAAAGACATCCGCGAGCTGAGTCAGCTCCTGTACCCCTCCTGCCGATGTGTTTCCTCACCATCAGCATCCTTTGTGCCCACAAAGCCCTGTCCCAAAGCTGGGATGTCCCTGGCAGTGGGAATGGTGATTTCAGCAGCGGCGTTGCCTGGATGTTGTGGCCAAGCTCCTCACTTTATTGCACATCTTGGAGCAGAGCCCACTGGAAAGCCCACAGCAGACTGGTTTCACCATCCACACAATAGTCATTCGTTGAAGGAGAGGCTCTGCAGAGCTGACAAATGCATTGGCTCTGCCTGCTCTATCAAAGATGAAATAATCAGCATTGTGGCTGCAGCGGTGCCATCCTTAGGGTTCAGGGTGAACAGTGCATGGAGGTGAATGGGCTGGTCCTCCCTGAGCTGGCTGGGTCCGGCCGCAGAGCCAAGCAGATGGCACTAAGCTGACCCATGGGTTAATGTTTCGCCCCAGTTTGGGTCTGGGATGCTCCTGGTGTGACCAGCTCTGAGAGGCACAGCATCAGCCCCAGAGAGCCAAGGAGACCTGGAACATCTGCCCCGCTCCAACCCACTGCTGCAGTGAGTTGGAGGGACCTCAGCTGACACGTCCGGGATGGAGATTTTGGGGCTTAACCTGTTGACAGCAACGAGGGCACGAGGTCTTTTATTTGAGATGAGAGGTTGGGATGGTTAAAACCAGGGGAGGGAACTGAGAAGCTGCCAGGGAACTGCAAAGAAAGCAGTCACAAATGTGAGCAATCAGTGGCTGGGGGCCAAAGAGCAATTAAAGCAAGAGGCCAGGAGCGAGATGCTCTGTGGCTGCAGAGAGCCCTCGTGAGAGCCCCATGGTGCTTCTCTGACGTGGCTGTAGTCATGGATGTACCCTTGGATCCTGGCTGACCAGGGATGCTCTGTCAAGGGATGCTGAACACCTGCATCCCCCCTGGGTCAGGCTCATGCAGCATTTGGGGACTGCGGGTGCTTGCAGCATCTTGGGGGTGCTCAGGACCTGCCAGGCTGCATGAGGGGGGACCTCAAGGTACCAAAAGTTCTTTAGGAACTTTTAGGGACAAGGTGGTTGGTACAAAGCAGGATGGAGATGTCTCCTTTAGCAGGACAAGGTCCCTTCTCCATCCTGGACACAACCTCTTACCATCACTGTTTTGTACCACATCTGTTCCCCACTGACCCCTGGACCAAAAATGATCAGGAGGAAGAAACTGGTGGGTCAGGGACCCCAGGGATCCCCCAGCTTTCCATGGTGCCCTTCTCCTTCCTCCTCCCTCTTTGCCTGTTGGCTTGGTGAGGGAGTTAAGTGCCTTTACACCCAACCCCGGGGCAATAGGATGAGTATTTACAGCCACAGCCTGCATGTGGGGCAGGAGGGGGAGTGTGAAGTGCTACCAAACCTTTCTGAAGCTGCGTGAGGGTGGATGTGAGCCTTCACCCCACAACGTTGTGGTGGGGTTTGAGTGCAGAAGGGGGGGAAGCTCCCATCCCAACCCCCCTCAGGTGGTGCAGAGCTTCCCTAGCTCTTGCTCTGGATGCTCCATCACTGGGCTGGGGCTGTGCACTGGGCAAGGCCAAGGGCACCCCAACTTCCCGATGGACCATGGAGACACAGGAAGGTTGTGGGGGGTGTGGGGATAGAGATGGGAGGGACCAGACCCATGGGGGGGGGGGGGGGGAAACCCTCTTGGGGGAGCACCAAGACCAGGCATGGAAGAGCATGGAGGGAGCAGAAAGCCCAAAGGGGAGCAGAAAGGTCAGCTTCTTGATGCTTTTGCTGTTCCCATGAGGGCCTCAAACCAGATTTGGACGCAGCCATCCAGCTCCCCAGTGGACACTGGGATGCTCCTGGTGTTCCCCATATCCCCAGCTCCAGCAACCCAGCCTGGGGCTGGTGGGGACCCAAATCCAAGCCATGAGGCTGCTCGTTTGGAGCCTCATGGTTTGAATTCAGGTGCTTTTGGCAAGAGCCCCCTCCTGGCCTGTGTTTCTTGGCTCTCCATCCCTCTTGGTATAAAGCCAGCACCAGCCGAGCAGGAGAATGGGGATGAGGGATGGGGACAGAGCCTGACACCAGCCCCTTTCTTTTCCCAAATAAAAATCACCTTTTCCTCCATTTCCAGGAGCATTTTTGACTCTTTCCCTTGATTCTTGGAGCCAAGGAAAGACCAAGCAGGGATGGAGGCACACACAGCACCAGGGGACAGGCAGCAGATAGGGAACACGGGCAGAAAGACAGGGGGACGGGGACAGGATTGCTGGGGTTAGCCATTAGGTGCACTTAAAGGAATTTTAAGCAGGAAAGATGGTGCTGTCAATAAAAACAAGGGGGAAGCCCCATGCTGAGGCTGTCACTGGAATCCGGGAAGTACAACCCAGAACGACAGGATAGGAGGTGACGAGCACATGGGTTTTAATCTAGGAAAGCAGCTGCTGGGAGGGGATGGGACATGGCTGGGCAACAGCTCCCAGGGTTGCCTCCATGCCAGGGATAACCAAGGGGCTGGATCTTGGCTGGGAGAGGGGTCCCCATCCGGAGCCAGGTCACCATTTGGGGTGCTGTCTGCAGGGGAGGTGATAGGGAAAGGGATGGAGGGTTTGGTCACTCATTGGGATGCTGGGTTCTCTGCAGGCAGCTCTCAGGGACTGACTTCCTGTGCCTCAGTTTCCCCTTTCACAGAATCCCTGCCTGGTTTGGGATGGAAGAGACCTTAAAGCTCCTCCAGCTCCAACCCCTGCCACGGGCAGGGACCCCTTCCATAGAGCAGCTTGCTCCAAGCCCCTGTGTCCAACCTGCCCTTGAACACTGCCAGGGATGGGGCAGCCACAGCTTCTCTGGGCACCCTGTGCCAGCGCCTCAGCACCCTCACAGGGAAGAGCTTCTGCCTAAGAGCTCATCTCAGTCTCCCCTCTGGCTGTGAAGAGGTTTCAGCACCCCTTGGAGACCGGCAGATTTGCTGGCTGGGGCATACAGAGAGCGGCTGCTTATGGGGTGCTGGGTGAAGGCAGCCACAGGCTGTGGGATGAGCCCAGGATAAGGGCAGCAGGAGCTGAGCATCCCACCATGAGCAGGTCTTTACTTAGGAAGGGGGAAGGCTCCCATGGAGCCAGCTCCTCCTTCCTATTGAATACCTGTGCAAAGACTAGGAGATGGCTTCCCTGCCCTAATCCCAGCTCCTCATTGAGGATCCCTGTGCTTGCCACTGCCTGGCGGAGTCTGTGGGCTGCAGGACATGGAGCTGGGAGCACTGGAGACGTAATAAACCCACCCTGGAGCAGCCTGTGAAGCTATACAAGTTGATATCACTGGTCATGCCCTTGGAGCAGGGATAGTGAAGGTAAGAGAAACGATGCAAGGGGCCTCCTTGCTCTGTTTGGGACCAGTGGGACCCTATGGAGCTTTATTTCCCCCATCCCCATTTCGCCTGGAGCATCAACCCCCTTCAAAGCACCTGGAAGCAGTTTGCTGCTGGGAAGAGGGGCTCAGGGTTTCTTCCAGAAGGCAGCTCAGTGCCCACTGACCTCAGTGTGGAGATTTACAGCCACTGGACTCAGCAGTGGTCCCTGGCTGCTGCATCCCTGCACGTCCCTTTCCCATCAGTGACGCTTGAGGCTCTTAATTTAATAGGGCTGGCACTGAGGGCTTTGGCAGGGAGGGATGGGGATGGTGGCATTGAACGTGTCCAGTTCCCACTCTTTTAAGGTAAATGAGGAACTGTAATAAATAACTCAAGGCCAGAATGACGTTTCTTTACCATCAAGGAATGAATGAGACTCGCAGCCCATTTTTGGCTGGGCCACATGAACCTTGCAGGGATTTATTTTGCTGCTCTGGCTTTTTAGAGCCAACGGCCTTAATCCCACCACTGCTGGAGGAAGCTCTTAAAACCCACAGAAAGTGACCAAAAAATGTTCTTTTCTTCCCCCATCCCTACTTTGTACTCTTGTAACGCGTATTGGGAAAGCCGGATAAGGGGAGAGCCTTAGGAGGGGATGTGGGAGTGCTGGGGATGGGGGCTCATCTCCCTCCCCTGAGCTGTTGAAAGCCTTTTAATGGGGGTAGGAGAGCTTCTGTGATGGGTGCAGGGGGGTTGCTTTGGAGGTGAAAGGCAATGCCTGTCCCTCAGCATGGCTGGGGGGAGCTGGGAGGTGTGGGCTCACTCCCAGCTTGCACACAGGTCCTAAGCAAGCAGGCTTGTGCCTCCCTTTCCCCATCTGGGTGCTGCTGGGCCAAAGCCTTTATCATATAAAAGGAGGTCTTGGTGCCTTCTACAAAAGGAAGCTCCTGGAGTCAGCTGAGGACAGTCCTGGCTATCGGGGGGAGGAGACCAGCATCTCGCTTGCCTATTACGGTCCCAGTACGGCTGGGCTGACACAGGGCTGCGAGCACAGCGAGGGCGCTGGCAGCGATCACAGCCCTCACGGCCCGCACCCGGACTCACCATGTGCTGGCCCTCCCCATCCTCGTCTCAAAGAGCAAGAAGGGGAAGCACGGAGCCAAGTCACAGCTCACCAATGGGCAGCCAAAATCACCCCTTCCCCAGCTGGTCCCCAGACTCCTCGCTGGGGACGCTTAGCTCCTTCCCCCAGCCTGCATTGGCGCTATGTGTTGAGCTCGGCGTGCCAATGCACGCACCAGCTGCTTGGGGACCACAAACCCCTTGTTTTGCTGCTTTTACACCTGGAAAAGGACATCTCACAGAGGTGAAACAAAGCCCCAAGGACCCATGCGGTGCACAGCTCCAAGCGCTCCTTCTCCTCCATCCCTGGAGCGCGGGATGTTCTCTTCCCCACCACACTGGTACTCCCTATGGCGTGATGAAGGTTGAGACCCCGCCATTCCCTCCCCTATGCCTGTTTTTTTTAGCTGATTCATGGAATTTCTGCTCTGGCAGCACCATGTTGCTTGAAGCTGTTTATGTGAGTTCAGGAGGCGACAGGAAGCTATTTTTAGCTCGCTGGGGAGCGGAGCAGGATTAAAATGCAGTCAGTGTTACAGACGCTGGGGCTGAATCAGTATTCCTGTACTAGCGTCTCCGTGCCAGCGTTTTCCGTTGAGTGTCTGAAAAGCCCAAGTTTCCATGGAGACCCAGCTCCAGGCAACCCGTTTCCCTTGCAGAAGGAGCAAGCAGAAAGCAGCAGGTAGGGAGCAGGCAGAGGGATGGCCAAACTCTGGCTGCAGGAGGAGGATGGTGGCTATAAATCCCAGTCCCGTCTCACCCAGGATGCAGGCGTGGGAGCAGGGATGTGGGTACCAGGTTGTGAAGTGCTGTTCCAAGGCGGTGGTTCTGTTGGCATCCCCCCTTGGTGGCATTTTGGGGGATGGATGTGCTGTCTGCGTGGAGGGTTTGCTAAGCTGGTGGTGCAGGGTGGCAGGAGGTCTTGGCCTTGCTGTGAGGCAAAGGAGCGGTGTGGTGCTGAGGAGGAGATGGGTTTGGGTTTGCTCTCCTGGAATGGTGGCACCAGGAATTTACCCCCTATCTCCATCAGCAGATCATCATACACATGTTGGGACTGTTCTTTTCTGCCCAGAGGCACCTCTGGGGGGCTTTGCCAGGGGCAGGTGGTCTCTAGCCCACAGTGGGGGAGCAGAAATGCTCTAAGAGGACCTGAGGATTGAGAAGATTGCTTAGGATCACTCTGCAGAACCGTTCTGCCTTGGTTTGCCCATGGCTACATTGGCCACAAGAGTCTCCGTGGGGAGGAGACTGAACCATTGCTGTTCTCCGTTATCTTCCAGCTTGGCAAATCTCCCCTTTCCTACCTGCTGCTGCATCCATCTTGGAAATGTATAGGATTTCTCCTGCTTGTCCCCAGCCCTGTTGCATGTTGAACCCATGGAGCTGGTCTCTGCTATATTGTCCTCAGAAGTGATGTGCTGCTTTGGGCATGAGTTTTCCAAGCAAGCTTCATCCTCGAACACATTTCGATCCAAGCTGGAGCCTCCATTTCTTCCCAGTTGGTTTCCCTTTACTATCATGGGACTTCCATGAGGTGACCCAGCATGTAGAAACCTAGAAAACCCAGCCTGGGACTGCCTGTAGGTGCTGCAATGGAGCTGAAGTGAAGCAGGTAATCAGGATGATATAAAGCACCAAGCAAGGGCCAGGTTTTGGATTTGGCCAGCCCATCACTGCATCCATGCATGGGGCTGCTGGATCTGTAAGGGCAGATCTATGGGTGATGTGTAACATGGTGCATCTGGGTTGGGATGGATCATAGAATCATCAGGGACACCTCACACAAAACCAGGTCACCCAAGGCCTTGTCCAACCTGGCCTTGAACACTGCCAGGGATGGAACATTCACAACCTCCCTGGGCAACCCATTCCAGTGCCTCACCACGCTCACAGTAAAGAACTTCTTCCTTAGATCCAGTCTAAACTTCCCCTGTTTCAGTTTGAACCCGTTACCCCTTGTCCTGTCACTACAGTCCCTAATGAAGAGTCCCTCCCCAGCATCCCTATAGGCCCCCTTCAGATACTGGAAGGCTTGAGTTGCTTCCGGGAGCAGAAGGGCTCCCCACATCCAGAGCTCCTGGTGAGATCCCATCCTGCAGCAGGATCTGGTTGGCTTCACAGGGAGATGGAGCAGAGATTTCACCAGGCCATAGACAGAGCCACAAACCCCTGTTGCAATGGGGTACGTTGAGGCCATGTACTCTGCAACGTGGTTTGGTACTTGGATTTTTCAAACCCCAACAAATCTCAGTTTTCAAAGCTCAGTTTGTGCTTTTCCCATCCTTCACCTGGGGACGAAAAATGAAATCCCATCTGCAGCAAAACTGCTTCGGGTTCTCAGAGGTGTTTTCATTACACGGGAAATGGCTGTTTCGAGCCCCATGTCCCCCGAGCAAGCTCCAAGCTGAGAAATGGTTCCAACCAAAATGCTCTTCACTGCAGCATTTTTCAGCCTGATTGATTCAGATTTTTGCCCAAGCAGTGAAAACGCTTCTTTTGATCTAAAAACTGTTGGCATTGGCTTTCTCTAATTGAAACCCATTTCTGCTTTCATCAATAATTGTTCTCCCATCTCTAGCCTGCACTCAGCATGACTGAAACAGCTCCTGTCCAACGGGTTATTCCAGGATTAGGAACAGGCGACACGATGAGCTTTTATCTCTGTTCATGGTGAATTTAGACAGACTTGTTCCTATTCAAGGCTGTGTTCAGAAATTGTCTGTTTTCCTTGTTCTGGGGAATAAAAGAGGGAGAAAAGTCACATTTTGGCCCAGCTTCCCAGTTTTGTGTCATCCTGGAAATGGTGCCTTTCCCCATGGTGTCAAGGGGGTACTACGAGAAGGACTTTGGTGTCTGAGGTTCATGGGTGAGCTCTTGGATCTTGGCCTTGGCCAGTGTTTGGTGTGGGTTAGTAGAGAGCTAATACCCTGGCACTTGTTGTGCGGCAGGAGCATGGCAGGAGCTTCCCAAGGAGTCCCCCATGTCCCTGGGCTTGGGGACCCTGTGCTGGGGCCGTGCTCTTAACCCTGCCACATGCTCAGTGGTACAAAAGGGCATTTTCTGTTTGGATCTCGGAGGCTGCATGAAACAAATCACCTCCTATCACTGCTGCTCATCTGGGCTGCTCCATCACCAGCCCTTTGTGTTCTCCCGGGTGAGCAAGGCTTCACCTTTGCTTTCTGCTCAAGGAAAGTTCAATTTCTGGGACAGCCTGGAGCAAAAAGAGCCCAAACCAAACCCCAAACCCCAAACAAATTGTAGCGCTCCAGGTATCTGCTGCCTTGAGGTCAGCGACCCGGCTCAGTTCTCCACAGGACTCCTTTGGGAGAGCACGGATGACTTGTGCAGCTTCATCCCCAGCACCAATGGGAAGCAGGGATGGTCAGGCAGGGATGAGCACACTATGAAGTGAGGAGATGTGTTATAAACCTGATGCATTTAAGCCTTGATGGGGAAATATCACCCTATTTGCACCAGAGCATCATGTCCTTGCTTGTGCATGGAGACTGCAGGAGGTTTAGCCAAGGGGAAGAAGGGAGAAGCCTGAAGAGCAGCCTGCAGTAGGGATGCTCTGGTTCCATCCAGACTGCAAGCAAAGGGAAGGTCAGTGGTGTCCAAACAGCTTTGCCAGGCTGTGGCAGCACCTCCCAGGGTCAGCATCCCCTTTGAATGTGTTCCCTTGGTCTCTCTCTGTGGAACCCCCACACTCCAGCCTCTGCTTTGCATTTATAGCTGCCATTGGCAGCTCTGTTTGTTATTTTCTGCTGTTCATGTCAAGAAAATAAAGCAGCAGCTGACACCATCTCACTGTTTGTGGAAGGAAACTATTTAGGGACATAACTAGTGGGTTTTGGAGAACTCACCATACCGGGAGAGCCGTGGTTCCTTCCAGCCTCGCATCTGCCCAGCTCCCTGCCAGCCAGCTCTGCTTAACAGGATGCTTTTAATGGGATGTTAATGACTCCAAAATAAATACCACGGAGCAATTTTGGAGCACAATAATTGGGAATCAGCTGGAGCTGGAGCCTGTTTGTGCTTCCCAAGTGCTTGTCCCTCTTGGAGAAGGACGTCACGTTCCCATCACTGGTTTAAACATGTCCTCGGTGCTGACTAGGGTGTTGAAAGCCAGTGTAAGCTGATGAGCTTGGCAGGGCTGGGTTTTGGGGGGAGAAATGGCCTTTTAAGAGGCTGGGGAGAACTGACCCCCCCCCCCCTTCAGAGCAGCACTTTGGAAGCGATTAGGGAGAAGCTGGGAGAGGTGCAGATTCTCCTCTTTGGTCTGGATTCTGGCTCTGATGGGGGAGAAATGTGTTGGCTCTGCACAGCATAATGAATGCTCCTGTACCCCAGGAGATGATGGGTAGAAGTTGGGGGTGAATGGCAAGGAGCCCCGCTGTGCCCCCATCCTCTGCTAAATCCCATCAGGAGAGACTGGGGGCTAACTGTACGTGGTCGTGGAGCTGCTGCTCCGCTCTCAGCAGCATCCACTGCTCCTTACTTGCAATTCATGGGCTTTTTGCTTCTAAATTTAGCCCTTTTGGGGCAGGATGGGTATGGAGGAAGGTTGATGGGGGGAGAAGGAGGGGAAGCATTTCTCTCTCCAGGTCTATTGTCTAATCAAAGGGAGCCCGACTTGAAAGGCTTCACAGCGCAGGGCTGACAGGGAACATGCATCATTAAAGATGCTCAAGTGCCTCCGTTCCCCAGCACCTCTTTGAAATCGCTGCTGCCTTGCCCGGCCTCGGGGGGAGCCGCCTTGTGCCGCTGCCGCGTCCCCTTCCCAGGTACCACAGCAGGGACCCGGCTCCTGCGAAAAGCGATTTGAATGCAGGAGCTCTCCAGGCTGCAGGCATCTCCCCGTCCCGAGATGCAGCACTAGGAATTGTCTTGTTCGCACGTTCGCCCCTCTCCCCATTTCCCCCTGGACTTGCACTGGTACCAGCAAACGCTCTGGGGGTAAACAAGCCCCCTTTGGTCTCAGGGATGCTTTTATCTCTCATATAAGAAAACAGCCTTGTCCTACAACAACTGTTCCCAGAAAGCCAGCAGGAGGGAGGTGATGCACGTGTTGGGGGTCAGCTCTTAAAGCTGCTTATTCGGGTCAGGACCCACTTCTCTACCCTCTGATTGGGGCATTATGGGGCCAGGATGCTCTGCCAAAGGATCTGCTAGTGGCTGGGAGGGAAGAGCTGTGGGTGCGGAGGCTGGGAGGGAGCCGCAGGGGCTGTGGGTGCTCTCGGGCACTCGGAGAAGCGCGTTGAGCCCACACGGAGGATGCTGCTCCCGGCAAATCGATGCTAATCCCGTTGTCTCTGCTGCAGAGACGGCACCGCCCCGGCAGGCTGAGGCGGGGGCAGGCGGAGACACACGAGCCTGTACATCAGGATGTCTCCTGTGCCTCCGGGGCACGTTGGGTCCCCCACTGCTGCTCAAAAGAGGTGCAAAGGGGATCCCCAACTTCCACAGTGGGCAGGGAGCTGCCGGTGCTGTTGAGGGCAAGTCTGTCACGGGCACAGTCCATGCCCATCCCTCTCAAACCCTCACCAGGAGAAAGGAAGAAAGAGAAGTTTCTTAGCGAGCCCCATCCCTCTTGCTCCTGGCTCTTCCTCCCATGTTTCCGTGCTGCTTTTCCCCTCTGGTTTTGCAGCCTGCAGGACAAACCCATCTCCTCAGCAGGAGCCCACACTTCATCCTGCCTCAGCACCCCGTTGCTGACTGCATTTCCATGGAATCAGCATCTTCCGAGGTTCAAGAAGAAGTGTTTTCTGGGTTTCTCCCCTCTGTTTCCCCTGGGGAGGATGCAGGTGGGTGGGTTTTGCCTGCTCTGATCGGAATTTGGGTCAGTGTGTCCTGCCTGGCTATCGGCCCTCTGAATCCCTGCCCTGAGCTGCTGCTTTGTGCTGGTATGACACCGAGTGGCTCCCCAGGAGCTCAGCCTCGGTGGGACCATGCACTCAGGGGGTCTAATGGGGGAGATTAAAATTGCTGGGAGTGATGGGAATGACGTTTGGCATGAGCCCATTGCTCTGAGGCAGGTTCACGGATGCAGGTGGGAGAGAAGCAAATCGCCAGCCACGGCTTCTGCCACCGAGGTTTAAACCTCGGGCTTAACTCCCAGCCTTGATGTCCCAAATCCCGGCTGTTGACGTGCCCTGCCGCTTCCCAAAGGCTGCTTTGCCTTTTCCTTTTGGCTGATGCTTCTCTTTGTGGCTGGGGGAGACCATTGCGCTCCCTAACTTTGACTTCCTGCATCAGACGGGCCATGAAGTGCTGCGTGGTGCTAAGCCTTGCTGTTAGCATTCATTGCTGCGGAGGGAGCAGGCACGGCAAGCGCGGCTCCGTGGGGAGGGGGGAGCTTTTTAAAGCCATCACCTACGGCCACGCAACCTGTTATGAAAACTCTCTGCATAACCAGGATGGATTTGTTATGTGCGACAGGGGATGGGGGTAATTACAGGGAAATCACCATCTCTTGGCTGATAAGAGCCTGATGGGCTTGCTCTGGGAATTAGGGGGTCAGCGCAGTTGTTGTAGGTGGTTCCCCCCCCTCCCAGAGTGGGTTGGCAATCCAAGGGGCTGCCTGCCTCTCCTCAGGGGCACAGAGACGTGCTGGGTTAATGCCTGGCTAGGGAACAGAACACTTGATCATACCTTTGCCTGCTTGCTCTGCATTCACCCCCGGGCTCTGGGGAGGGGTTCGGCTCAGCTCTGCCTCCTTTGCCCCTGCCCACCAGCGTGGCCAGGAGGGCACGGGTGGGTTTTAGCACTGGGAGCTCCAATCGGGCCAGGACCTCGCTGTGGCAGGGGTTTGATGGGTGTAAAACAGGACCTGTGTGGCTAAGCTTTGGGTTTGGGTGGAAGGCGAGAGCCAGGAGGTGCTTTGATATGGGGGAAAGTCCTCGAGGTGGGGAAGAGCTGGAAGCATGATGAAGGCTTGGGTGGAAGTGCAGTCTGGGGAGCACTGCTTGGGGGGGAGTTTAGGAAGGGATTAATGGGCACCATGATCATTGGGATGTCCCCATGGACACGAGGAAGAGGGGATTTAGCCTGGTACAGCACAGAAGCCACAGTCCCTTTGGTCTTCATCTCTCCCTTCTGCTCAGCAGCTTCCCTGTACCCCATCCCACCCCTCTCCTACCCACCTCAGCCCCATTCTCTTGGTCGGGACATCCCCTGCCCTGTAGTTCTTGGGGCACAGCACCACTGAGTGACCGTGCCACTACTTCTAACTATGCCAGTACCTGCCCTTGGTCAACCCAACCACCCAAGGTAAAGATCTCAAGAGCTTCTGCAAGACCAAACCGAGTTGCAAAGAGGTTTTGCTGCATTTAGGTATGGTTTTTTCCTCCCTCCTGCACAGAGAAGCTTGGGGAGGAGAAAGGACAAAAGCACCTGAGGAGCCTTTGGGGCTGGATCTAGGCTCTGGGCAGTGTGGGGACCTCACCTGCTGCTGGAGAAGGGCAGTGCAGGGATGGGAGACCAGGCTGACCTCATGGAGACATCCACAGACTGGCTTCCCTCCTTTCTGACTTGGTTCAAATGAAGCCATCTGCCCCCATGAAAGGGTGAATTCCCTCTGCTGCTGCCTGTGTCCCTGTGGGGACAGTGGCTGGAGGAGCAGGGGGAGATGGTGAATGACACCCATGGAAGCGGGTGCCATCTCCCCTTCTGCATCGCAGGGATCAGCCCCATGCAAACCGGAGCTGGTCACCTGGGAAGGTCACAGCCCGGCTGCTGGTGCTGGAGGAGGGCTCGGGACTGGTCTCTAATCCATCCAATGAAGCTGAGCGTGGTGTGACCTTCCTTGGTGCGTGTCCTTGGGAGTCCTTTTCCGGATGGCAGCGCCTGGTTGAGTGTGAGAGCTCTGACAGTGACGCCGCAGCTTGGAGGATGGGAGGGATGCAGGGGCCGGAATGAAGGCTCTGGAGCTGCCATGGGGAACAGCAACCCAGGGAGGGCTGAAGCAGGACCTGGATTAGCTCAGGGTGGGATCTAGCTTGATTTCTGCCTCTGGAAGTGGTGCCTGCAGAGGGGGGAGATGCGCACTGCTCTGGTGGCTGAGGGAGGAACTTCCCCCTTGGAGTTCAGCTTGGAAAGACCTTCCTGGTCCTCCAGGGATGGCTTCAGAGGAGAAGCCTGCTCTGGGAGAGCACCTCCAGTCGAGGTGGGGGAGACTGTGCTCCCTCGGGGCAATGTGGGGCCAGTATCAAACCCTGCTGTGGGTTCCCAGCTGGGTACGCTCATCGTGGGGCTGCATCCTCTGGAAGGATCCCACATCTACCCTGTGCTGAAATACAGATGCAGGAGTTGATGGAGCATCTCCAGGGCTGAACGTGCAACAGGGCTTTCAAAGGACCTTGGCTGAGAAGTCTCATTTACAGCTCATGCAGCTTAGTTTGCTGTGAATGCTCCAAGCGTGGTGGTAATTGCAGAGCGAAGGTTACCAGCAGCCTCTACCTTGGGATCATTGGGATCACCAGGGAAGAGTAACTGGGGGGGGGGGGGGGTCTTCGAGCTTTCTGGAGGGATTCGGAGCAAAATGGAAGCTCTCAGTGTCCTCAGCCCCCGGGATGTGCTTGCTCCTGTGCGTGTGGATCCTGCCTCATGGGATGCTTGGGAGGACCCTGATGGGTGAATCTCATCAGTGATACCCTGGATGGTGCAGATGCAGGTTAAAATCCTGCCCTGGGGATGAGGGAGTGCCCTGGGAGATGGGACCTCTGCAGGGACCCAGTATCTCCCTGGGATCCCCATTTCCTGCTTTCCTCAGTGCTCGTCTGTATTTTCTGAGGGAAGGCAGGGATGGGAACACCACACAGAAGGAACAGGAGCATTTCTCCCTTTCCTGTTCAAGCCTGCAAACAATCCTGCTGCTCCCCACTCCGGCCACCCAAAGGAGCCAGGCAAAATCCCCACAGCCACATTCCTTAGGGAATGCCCAAAGCAAAGCAGTCGGGATCTGCTGCAGGGGGAGCTGGGATGGAGCTGGGAGTTAAGGGACAGATGGTGAGGGTGAGGGGCAGAGCCTGAAGGGCTGGGAAGATGAATGAGCCCAAGATGAACGACTGTGGCATCCCAAGGGCATCAGTGGGAAGAGGATGGGGAAGGAGACGGTGGCAGAGAGGAAAGGGTTAACCCAGCAAAGCAGTTTCTCCTCAGCAGCAAAGGTTTGGGGTTTCCACTCAGTTTTCCTTCCCTCCTGGCAGTGTTGAGGTGCAATAACCCCACGTTATTGCAGATGGACACACGTCCCTTCCCCTAAGGAACACCACCCCTTCCATCTGCAGGGTCTATGCGTGGCTCACGGCCAGGAGGCACCAGGGGCCTTGTTACCTCCAGCAATGGGTGATTATCTGCATGTGTCAGACGGGGGGGAATTGAGGATGTGAAGCAGTGAAGTGGTTTGGCCCAGGGTGGAAGGTAAATTGGGGTTTGGGCTATGGGTGGCCCCACTGTTTGCTCGCGGCAAGCTGGCTGCAGCAGGGATGTGTCTTTGCTTTTGAGCAGGTTGGCCTAAAGCATCAGCACTGTGAGCACATCCCACCCTGACCATGCAAGCTGAATCTAGTGTAAGACTCCAGAGGGGCCAAAAGCTCCACTGGGTGCCTGGGTAGGGCTACAGATGGGAATATTCCACCCTGGTTGCTCTTGGCCGGTGATGAGCAGCGTAATAATGATAAGCGGGATGGACCCTGATGTGCTTTGCCCCCAGCTGCTATTCTCAGCTGTGGCTGCTCTTTTTTGGGCTGGTTTTTGTCCTCAGCCAGTCAGGCACCCATCAACCAGACAGGGAAGATGAAAATGAGCTCCCGTCCTCTGCGGAGGAGAAGATCAGGGAGAGACAACGGAAGAAAAGTGAGGGAAATGAAGCAGAAATAGCTCCAGGGGTCATTTAAAAATATCCCCATGCCTCCCTTAAATACATCTTCAGTCAGGATTCATGGTCCATGCTTGAGGGAGCTCCAGGCACCAAATGTGCAGAGTGGTTCTTGATAAAGACCCACGGCATCTAGCACAGCTTAGAGGGAAAGGAGGCTTGCGGGATGGAGATGAGGTTCCTCTCAACCACCCTCCTGTGCCCATCAGCTGCACCCGCACTGCATGAAGCCAGGCGTTGAGCCTTTTGGGTCTCTCAACCAAGGTTCTTTTCCATCAACAGCCCAAATCCAGGCTCCTGCTGATGGAGCAGGGCTGGCAATGCAACCCTCTGATGGGTTCTCACCAGCCTGCGTGCAGCAGCTTTGTGCTGCCTCCACCCTGTCCAGTTGGTTTTCCTCCTTTGGGAGTAACCTGCCCTGGTCCCTCCGCCCGGGTGAGGACAGCCCAGCTTGGGTCCTTGTCCCCATGAAGGCTGGGAGCCAACAAGGAGGTGTTGGACTGAGCCCAGCTCTTCTGGAAGTGAACTGCTGATGCACCAGACAGAGGGATAGAGAGGCACAGAATTCCATCTGTAACACAGTGCCCATGAGGGGACATGAGTGGCAGGTTTGGTTCCACAGGAAGAAGAGCATGAAGCCACCACAGTGATGCTGCTGTGTGTGAAGGAGCCAGGAGCAGCTCTATGTCCCTCACACCAGCTGGTCCATTGGCATTGAGATCCCAAAGTGTTTCCCAGCTCTCAGTCCTTTAGAAGCAAGAAGATCCCCTTGTTCCTAGGAGCTAAAGACCCCTCTGGAGAGCAGCTCTCACTGCTCAGTCCCAGCTCTACCCCAGGAGCTTCATGATCAGCCAGAGCCCATGAATTATTCACCACCCCTTGGTGTGGAGCATCCCGTTACACTGCGGACAAGGGTCTCCTTGAGCAGCAAAGCCTTGCCCAGAGCTATCAGTTGGAAACCCAAGACGTCGAGGGAGTTCAGCTCGCACGTTCCTTCCTCTGGTCCAGGACTGCTCTGATGGCAAAGTCAGGTGGGGTTTTGACTTTGGAGCCCCGAACGAAGGTTGACGGGTGTCTCCTTACAGACCTGCGGGCTTTATTGATTGTCTCCTGCCTGAGTTTCCACCCTGCCCAGGTTGTAGCTGCTCCCCTCGAGGTGACAAATGGAGCTGTCAGCCTATGGTGTAGTTTAATTGCCATCTTTCCCTCCTGCTTAGTAGCACGAAGACGTGATGAACCTGTGCTGGAGTACCTGGGATGCGCTGGTGGGCATTTGGTGCTTGGTGGGGGCATCGTCCATCGCAGTCTACCTGGCACAGAAAACCCCCTCTGAAAACCCCCAGTGTGGGGAAACAGGCACTGGAGCTGGGTAGGAGGTGGGAGATCGCTCACGGGTGACAGGGAAAAGAAAGTAGTGTTGGGCTGCCTGGGCATGGCAGGGATGGTGGGGTGGGAAGGGGGTAACTAGGGAAAAACCAGGGCGTTTTGTGGTCGGCACGTGAGTCCTCCAGGCACCTTCTGGGCTCCTCGCATTTCAGCACAACACCTTTGTCACTTGGGAAGCAGCTGGGAGGGAGGGAAGATGTCGTGAAGACTTGGTCTCTGCTCCCCTAGGGCTGCAGGTGAAGATGCCCTGAGGGGCCAGGAGAGGCTGTGCTGTTCGGTGGGACACTCTCTGCTCCCACTGCTGCTGGAGCACGGCACAGGGAAGAGCTGCGAGATGTGACAACCACCACCCTGAGGACTAAAGGGAGACGTGGGATGGTGGGAAACAAGGTTCAGATCCTTTCAGGGGCAGAAGAGAGGTGCAAGGTGCCATCTCCTTGGTCCCCTGTGTGAGCACTGGGCTCTCACCAGCTCCTGCCCAGCCTCTCCCTTCCCTTGTGCAGTAGGAAGCAAAACTGGGCTCCTCTGAGCACAGGCAGTGATTGGAAGGCAAAGGAACCAGCTTGCAGATGGACTGGAGGTGACGCGAGCCAAACCACCTGAAGCCCATGGATATACACAGCTCCGCAGGGCTCTGCTTGGCTCCCTCGGGCTGCATCCCTGCAGGAGGAGCCCTGCCACGAGGGACCAGGGACGGGCATCCAGAACCAGGTGCCTACATCCTGTAGGAACATCCGTGTGCTGAGCAGGGCCATTTCCCTCTGTACCTCGGGGGTTTATTCTTGCCTCTCCGTTTATCTCTGACTCTCGGGTGGAAGCCGCAGCGTGGGGCCGGAGCCCATTCCTGAGCTGCAGTTGCCCTCTGCCGGCAGCGGGACGGGCACGGAGCGAGGAGAGCCCCGGGACGTGGTGCTGCGATGCCCGTGGCAGGAGGATGGGGAGCACCGGGGGGGCCTGGGGCTGCTCCTTGTGAGGATGCTCCAGGAGGCCGATGGGGCGCAGGGATCACCCTGCTCGGGGAACCGCTGCAAAAGCCGTCCCCAAAGTCCTTGGAGCAAAGGGAGCCTGGTTTAGGCAGTGGTTAACACCAGCAGAGGCACAGAGGGGAGGGGGAAGAGGCTTGAACATGACCCCATCTCGCTGCCTGCGAGTGCTGGATGCTGCTTTCCCGGCTGCAGGAAGGAATCTGCTCTGTGCTGGCTCCCCTCGAGCTGCCCCTGGTCGGCTGCCAAACCTCACCCCGCAGGGTGGGTGCTCTCCAGTTGGGTTTCTTGATCCTGGTGGCAAAGGCGAGGGCTGCGCTGCTGTGGGGGTCAGCAGGAGAAGCGCTTTTGCCTTCCCCCCCCCGGGTCAGAGTGTGCGAGAGCTCACGTCTGGGCTGGCAGCTCCCGTCCCGGGAGGGCTCTTGTGGCCTCGCCTGAGTGAAGCTAATGTATTCCAGCGTCTCTAATGGGCAGCTAGGAGACAAGCACCGCTCCAGGAAGAAAGGCAGCTCGCCTGAATGCAGAGCTGCAACCAAGCAAGTCCCTCCCCAGCTGAGATGCTCTCAAACCTGCCTGTGTTGATGGGCTTTGGGATCCTGCCAGGGAGCTTCTCCTCCTCCATCATTGACCTGTTCCTCTGCGATCATAGAATCCCAGAATGGTTTGGATTGGAAGGGGCCTTAAAGCTCCTCCAGCTCCAGCCCCTGCCACGGGCAGGGACCCCTTCCATAGAGCAGCTTGCTCCAAGCCCCTGTGTCCAACCTGGCCTTGAACACTGCCAGGGATGGGGCAGCCACAGCTTCTCTGGGCACCCTGTGCCAGCGCCTCAGCACCCTCACAGGGAAGAGCTTCTGCCTTAGATCCAACCTGAACTTCCCCTGTTTCAGTCTGAACCCATCACCCCTTGTCCTATCACTGCAGTCCCTGATGAAGAGTCCCTCTTCCCTCATCTCCAGCAGGGATTTGCAAGGCAGATGCACAGTTACCCCCCACCACCACCCCGAGAATCCTTTTTTTGCAGGAAACCAGCAGCTTTCTTTGGTTCTGCAACACAACACAAGTATCCTCCCGGATGAGCCCAGCTCCGCAGAGGGACCGGGGTGCCCAACTCCCATGGCCACCAAATGTAATTAGATGTGTATATCTAGGCCAGGGGCTCAAGGGCCAGTTGGCACCTTAATTATTCATACACATACATATAAGTGCAGACAGAGCGCTCTTTATCCAGCCTGGGCCTGGGGGGGGGGGGGGGGGGGGGGGAGATTCCTGCTTACTCCAGGCCTTCTCTGGCAAAGCACGACCCTCTCTGGTGCTGTGTTGCCTTTTCCCAGTGCCACAGCCTGCTCCAAACTGCGAGTGCCCCCAACCCAAGGCACTGCAGAGATCCACATCGATGCTGCCTGATGCAGAGGTGCAAAAAGCCAGAAGGAGAAGAGCCTCCCCTTGGAAGGAGCGGGTCGGGAGGCTTGGAATCAGATGAAGTGCCTGTCAGGACACTGTCCCTGCAGGGATGTGCCCCAGCGCTCCCCCAAGGTGTCTTTTGCTCCGTGACTCATCAGCTGAGGAATTCCAATGCCTGTCTTTTGCTCCCAACCAACCCCAGGCACCACAAGGAAGCGGTTTGAGGACCTTGGTCTCTATCAGTAGCTCTTTACAAGTGATGCATTTCCTCCCGAGGCACTGGAGCTCTGCCAGGTTTTATCGGATGTAACCTCAGAGATGAAGCTGAAACGCGGCAAAATAAGGCTCTTGCTCTAGTGGAAGGTGCCCCTGCCCATGGCAGGGGGTGGAACTGGATGAGCTTATGGCCCCTTCCAACCCAAACCATTCCAAGGCTATGATAAGCTTCTCTGACCCACATCCACCTCATTGTTTCTGTCTTCCATATACCTGATGATAATCATCTCCACAGCACCCGTGTCATCGCGGGTCCATCTCTGTTACACCCATGGGGTTAACTCAGCGCTGTTACGTAGGAGGCTCTCATTTTCAGAAGCTCAATATGGATTTCAAACACAATTTCTATCACTCCCAGCTCTATATTTAGCCACCAGCTATTTACCCACCACTGAAAAGCCACCCACAGCTTCAGGAGCCTCTGTGCCGTCGCTGTCAGCAGCAGATGATATGACAGGCAGAAATGCAGTCTAATGGACTGCTATTAAAACCAAATCAGATTCAGTTCTCCCTGTGTTGGACTGAGCCGGTCCTGGGGAGCGATCTTGTTTCCATGGGGTGACACAGAGGCGCGAGGACATTTCTCTCCGAGGCATAGCAAGGGAACATTGCGCTTTCTCCTCCATGCACTTCAAACCACTTAGGCTGTGATTATAAAACAGGGCTCCTGGGGGCTGGAGCATCGCTGGATAAATGAGGTTCTGCTGCAGCGCGGCTGCAGGGCTGTGTTTTCCTCCTCAGGTACTGCTGGAGTTCATAGATCACAGAACCCCAGCCTGGTTTGGGATGGAAGGGACCATAAAGCTCATCTAGTCCCACGGGCAGGGACCCCTTCCACTGGAGCAGCTTGCTCCAAGCCCCTGTGTCCAACCTGGCCTTGAGCACTGCCAGGGATGGGGCAGCCACAGCTTCTCGGGGCACCCTGGGCCAGCGCCTCCGCACCGTCACAGGGGTGATCATCGCTGCGTTCTGATGCAGAGCACAGGGGTAGGTCCGCAGCTCAGCCCTGGAGGTGGGGCACTGGGGTTTGGGGAGGGGGGGACTGATGAATTTGAGGGGATTGCTCATGATTTATGGGTGTTTTCAGAAGGCTGAAACCAAACCTGCCCTTTCCCACCCCTCACCTCCTCCGGAGCCGCAGCTCCCGAGTGAGCCCGGGCACGGATCAGTGGAACGTATGTTCTGTTATAACGGGGATCGCTGCGAATGGTCTGAGCGCCTGGACAGAGGCAGCTCCATCGAGGCTGCACCCTGCTCCTCCTCCCCCGGCTCCCACACCCACACCGAGCCCCGGGGCTCCCGCAGCAGCTCCGGTAGCGTTTGCTCCGCGGCCGGGCTCAACGCCGCGGCCTGAGGGGACGGGCGGACAGCGCCAACCCCCTCCGCTCCGCGCCGCACCACGGCGCCGTCTGAGCCAGGCGCCCCCGCCACACAGCGAGCTCTACCGGGGAACCGCCCTCTTCCCAGCACTGACCAATCAGAGTGAGAACAAGCGTGACTGATAGCAGCTTTACCCTATCCCCAAGTGACTGACCGCATCCAATGAGATGCCTGGGGAGATTTTTCTGGCCCAATGATAAGCGAAGGGCGGGGCTTGGGAGCGGCGTGGGTTTCAGCCAACCAGAGCCGCCTAGGGGGGAGCGGAGAGCTGACCAATGAGGAGAGGGGCGGGGATAGAGAGGCTCGCGAGAGTTTGAGAGGGACGACGGGAACCCGCTTCTAAGTGAGCGGGCCAATGGGGAAGGGCGGGGCGGGGCCGCAGCGCGGCTATGACAACAGACAGGTAAGAGAGCCAATCAGAAGGAGGAAATAAGTTCGGCCCAATAGCCAATGAGCAGGAAAAGTCCTCCCACGGTCTTAACGCTATGATTGGCAGCCAAAACTCCCCAATCAGAAGGCCGCGCCCTTTCTAACTGCCCAATGAGCAAGCGGGGCGGGGAGGAGTGTGAGGGCGGGCTTTTCCCGCCCCCCTCCTAGGGCGCGCGAGGCCGGCCGGGGGAAAGACAGAGCGCTGAGCCAATCGGAGAGGGCGGAGCGAGGGGATGGGCGGGGCTTCGCTCTCGTTGGCCAATGAGAACGGCGGGCTGCCGCCGAGAGACCAATGGGTGGCGGGGTGGGCGGGGCCCGCTGCGGCCGCGGCTTCCAAGATGGCGGCGGGTGCGTGAGCGCGGCGGTCAGTCAGTCGGTGAGGCCGCCGGCGGGAGCAGGGCCGGGGCCCCGCCGCCCGCCGCCATGAAGGGCAAGGAGCGCTCGCCGGCTAAAGCCAAGCGTTCGCGGGGCGGCGGCGGCGAGGACTCGGCCTCCTCCTCCTCGTCGGCGCGGGGCGAGCGGAGCAGCAAGAAACCGAGCGGCTCCGGCGGCTCCAACGGCAGCGGCGGCAAAGCGGCGGCACCGGCGGCCTCCAACGACAGCAACAGCGGGAGCAGCCGGCGGGCCCCGCACGCGGACAAGGCCGGGCGCGCCGGCAGCCGCGAGTACGAGACCGGGACGGCGGCGGCGGGCGGCGGGGGCAGCCGGCATGGCTACGGCAGCGGGAAAGCGGCGGAGGCGTCGCGCAGCAGCAGCAGCCGCGGCGGAGGGGGTGAGTCCCGCGCTCCGGCAGCGGCCCCGTCCTCCTCCTCCTCCGAGTCGGGCGGCGGCGAGTACAAGACGCTGAAGATCAGCGAGCTGGGCTCGGCGCTGAGCGACGAGGCGGTGGAGGACGGGCTCTTCCACGAGTTCAAGCGCTTCGGCGACGTGAGCGTCAAAATCAGCCGCCTCCCGCCCGGCACCGGCGCCGCCGACGAGCGCGTGGCCTTCGTGAACTTCCGCCGGCCCGAGGACGCCCGCGCAGCCAAACACGCCCGCGGCCGCCTCGTGCTCTACGACCGCCCGCTCAAAATCGAAGCCGTCTACGTGGGGAGCGGCGCGGGGAGCAGCCGGCGCCGCGGCAGCCGCTCCCCGGCCCTGCTGGAGAAGGAGTCTCCCTATGGCACGGCAGCCGTAGGGGTGGCGGCGGCGGCGGCGGCAGCGGCCGTGCGGCACCCTCCGGCCGGGGCGACGCAGCGGGCGCTGTCCCCCGCGGGGAGCGGCGGGGCCCTGGGTTATCGAGACTACCGGCTGCAGCAGCTCGCCCTGGGCCGTTTGCCTCCTCCGCCCCCTCTGCCCAGGGAGCTGGAGAGGGAGAGGGACTACGGGGGTTTCTATGAAGCACGAGTGCGGCCGGCCTATGGGCTGGAGCGGGTGGCTGGTGTGGCGGCTGCCGGGGGCTTCCGTGGCGGAGGAGGTGGTGCTGGAGCTGCTGGCGAGGAGGAGATCAGCCCCGAGGACGACCAGCGAGCCAACCGCACCTTGTTCCTGGGCAACCTGGACATCACCGTGAGCGAGTCCGATTTACGCCGAGCTTTTGATCGCTTTGGGGTCATCACGGAGGTGGACATCAAAAGGCCGGGGCGTGGGCAGACCAGCACCTATGGGTTTCTTAAGTTTGAAAACCTGGACATGGCGCACCGGGCCAAGTTGGCCATGTCAGGAAAGGTGCTTCTCCGCAACCCCATCAAGATTGGGTATGGTAAAGCCACTCCGACCACCAGGCTCTGGGTGGGTGGCCTTGGGCCTTGGGTGCCCCTTGCTGCCCTGGCCAGGGAGTTTGATCGGTTTGGCACCATTCGCACTATTGATTACCGCAAAGGTGATTCTTGGGCTTATATCCAGTATGAGAGCCTGGACGCGGCGCAGGCTGCGTGCACCCACATGCGTGGTTTTCCTTTGGGTGGGCCGGATCGCCGGCTCCGCGTAGACTTTGCCGACACCGAGCATCGGTACCAGCAGCCCTACCTGCAGCCTCTGCCCTTGCCACCTCCCGCTCATTACGAGCTCGTGGCGGAGGCGGCTGCTTTTGGGGCTCACCGGGGAGCCCCACCTGATCCTCTTCGGGGGGCCCGGGACAGGACGCCACCATTACTCTATAGAGACCGTGACAGAGACCTTTATCCCGAGACAGAGTGGGTGGCCCCTCCACCCCCTGTACGGGATAGGAGTAATCGGGCAGCTGCCTATGACCCACTGGAAAGCCTGGAGCGCCGCCGGGATGGTTGGTCCTTGGAGCGGGACCGAGGGGAGAGGGAGTTGGGCAGTAGTAGTAGGGATCAGCCTAGGAAACGGAGACTGGCGGAGGATGGAGGCCGGCACTTGGACCGCTCTCCAGACAGCGAGCGCTCTTCTTCCTCCCGTAAGCGTCACTGTTTAACCACAACCTCCCCTCCGGACCGCAGCCCCGAGCTCCTTGGAGGGAGGGAGCGTTACAGTAGCGACCCCGAGCGCTCCTCCTCTCGCTTGCTCCTCTTGGAGCGGCCTTCTCCTGTCCGGGAATCTCGCAGGGGCAGCCTGGAGCGGGGGCAGAACGAAAAGCGCGACCGCAAGAATTCCGCCGAACGGGAGCGGAAACATCGCGCTTCCGCGGCAGCCGCCGCGCAGGAGTGCAAAAGTCCAGCCAAAAAGGATGAACGTGCTACGGAAGGAGGTGGTGGAGGCTCCCGCCTCAAACCTCCTCCTCAGAAACAGCAGCAGGACGGGGCGGCGCAAGCCGGGGGAGCCCCTAAGCTGTGCTTGGCTTGGCAGGGGATGCTCCTGCTGAAGAACAGCAACTTCCCGTCCAACATGCATCTGCTTCAGGGGGACCTCGGTGTTGCCAGCAGCCTCCTCGTGGAGGGAGCGACTGGTGGGAAAGTGGCTCAGCTCAAGATCACCCAACGTCTTCGCCTGGACCAGCCCAAGCTGGACGAGGTCAATCGCCGCATCAAAGTGGCGGGTCCCAACGGCTACGCCATCCTTTTGGCTGTGCCTGGCGCATCAGACAGCCGCTCTGCAGCCGGAGCTAGCGAGGCTGCCACCACCTCCACCCAGAGGCCACTCAGGAATCTGGTGTCCTATCTAAAGCAAAAGCAGGCTGCTGGGGTGATCAGCCTCCCTGTGGGGGGTAACAAAGACAAGGAGAACAGCGGGGTCCTGCACGCTTTTCCACCCTGCGATTTCTCCCAGCAATTCCTGGACTCCACGGCCAAGGCGCTGGCCAAATCAGAGGACGACTATCTGGTCATGATCATTGTCCGTGGGGCATCCTAAGGCCCTCGTGTTCTCTGTACCCAACCCTGCCTCTTCTTCCACACAGGCCCCTCCAGCGTGTGCCAGGTGCTATGGGATACAGCCTTAGCCAGCCCTGCTGTTGTTTTAAATTAGATCTTGATTTGTAGGTGACTTTTTTTTGCCCTGCCCGTTTTTCTGTTACTATGTGTTTTGTTTCTATAAAGTTAGAAGCCAGAAAGGTTGGATAGCCGATAGCAAGAATAGGGTACTTTGGGAATCCCCTGGCGGTGGGGACAGCAGGGAGGTTCGGCCTGCTTTGATTTACAAAAAAAAAAAAAAAAAGGAGAAAAAAAAAAGAAAAAGAGAGAAGTGGGGGTGGAGAGACCCAAATTCACCTCTTCTTAATCTCGATTCGTGTCCTTTTTTCATTTCATGTATTTTAAAAGCTCATCCTCAGAGTTCCAAAACCTCAAAAGACCAGATTTAAAGCACTCAGTTGAAGTGGGAAACCCCCCCCCCATCTTTACTAACAGACTGGTGTCATGGTTTTGTTTTGGAGTCCTTGAAATTCCATTGTGGCCTCAGGTCCAGCGGCCCCATGGGGGGCGTGCAATCCCGCTCCTGAGTGGTTTTCCCTTTGAGTTGCATGGCTCCGGGTTGATGTCCTCCAGGGGAGCAGCACCTGCTCTCGGGTACACTGCAGAGCATTGAATTCCTCTTTATTGGGTGTGTGAGGATCTCATCCAGCCCCTCCAAATGCATGCACTGAAAGTATGCTTTTTTAACAAGGTGTATTCCTCCTATTGCCCTCAGTTCTGTTGTATCCCATAAATGCACTTTGGGTTTGTAGCAGTGGCAATGGTTGGTAAAGAGCGGAGGACTTTGTTACAAACCATGAATGTCTTGTGCTTCCTCTCATATGCAAGAAACAAGGAGGTGCTTTAAGAAATAACTTTAGTTCTGTCGTGGGCTTTTGGGTTTTACTGCCTTTTTTTGCCCCCTTTTCAAAGAGTTGCAGGTACAGCACGGTCTGGTTCCAGAGTGCAAACTCTGAGCAAGTGTGCTTCTCTCCAGAGATGGTTTTAATTCTGTGAGAAGTTAATTACAGGAAAGTTCTCATTAACATTTTACCTCCTTGTTAATAGCAAGGAACTGCTGTCTGCTGGGGACTTTTCAGGTACAGTACAGTGGGCATTACATGAGGTTTTAGCATTTTATAAGCATCTGGAGGAAAATGGGGTTTAGCATCTTGGAGAAGTATTAAAAATACTCCAAGATGCTGAGGTTTGAGCTCTCATTCCTGTGATTCTAGGAGGAAACTTTGCTTATCGTTTTCTAAAGAACTTAGTTCATTTTCCCTTAGGCTTTTCCCAACTCATTGGGCACTTTTCTTCAGCTGCCTTGGCCACTGCTGATACAGGCATGAAGAAGGGATCTAAATCCCTGTTGTTTTGTTCAACAACTGAGGGGATGTTGCAGCTGGCTTCCAAACTGCAGTGTAAATCTGACTGTATCTATTTACAGGCCTCCAAATTGTAATCTTGCACTTAAACCCAGAATGTAGCCTTGCACTTAGCCATGTTTTCAGAGACTTGGGCAGTGTAAAAGTGATGCTGCTTTTCTCAGTCCATCCTCTCATGTATTCCTTGGGTAGCTGCTACCCTGTGTTTTCTGTTTCAACTTGCACCTCGAGAATCGAGTTCAAAATGCAGAATGGTGCAAATAGCAGATGAAGGAGGAACTTGAATGTATTTTATGGGCACAACATGAAGTGTGACCGTACTTGCTTGATATTCACTGTCACAAGATGAATTTCTGTGCTAAGCTTTACTGAACCACTCGTAACAGGGTGCTTTGCTTTAAGTGGGCTTCAGTTTCCTTTATCTGACTGAGAACTTGCACGTGGCAGCGTATCTTGAAACCAGATTTTGATTTTATAGCTACTTTTCTTTTTCTATGGAAACACAAAAGCCTCATTTAATGCTCTGAAATGTTTGAGGGTAAACTCCAGGATTTCTGGTTTGTCCTTCAGCGTGAATGTAAATCGGTCTCAGAATTCAGCTGTTCATCTTACTATTAACAATGAGAGTCTATCCAAATGACACTGGTAACTCGCATAATGATTTGTTTTGGAAGATACAACTTACTTACCACTTGTTGCAAAGAATGTCTGTTTTAATTCGAGCAGGTGCCTGTTGTGTGCCAGCGGCTTACCAACACTGCTGCGAACTCGCTTGAGGTGCTGAGGGGGTTTTCTCATTGCATCTGACCCAAGTCGCTTGCAAGCGTGGAGTTTTAAAGCCAACAAACTTGAACTGCTGGGAATTCAAACCTGCCCCAAATCAAAAAGTATGAAAGAAGCACTAATGTTGTTTGTGTTCAACATTTACACTTGCTGAGGACAGTGTTTGTTATGCTGATACGCAGCAGGCACCTGCTTTTAAAACCTGTAAAACTTGGGGTCAACATGGCTTGTCAAAGCAAACTCGGTATGGGAACCCTTTTGGAAAGAGCATCCTAGGTGCACTTCCCTTTTTCCTTGTAAAATAGAGGTGGTTGTACCTGCCACGGCCTTTCATGAGTCCAAATTGGGCTGTGCTGGAGGGTAAGAAGGACCAGGCGAGGCTGTATTTGACTCCAGGTTTTCTGGTTCCTTGCGGAGTACCTGCTTCTTTAAATCTGGTTGATTTGTGGTTGCTGCTCTGTTTTGTAAGCAAGGATTTTAACACCCTTTGAGGGTTCTTAAGTGTCCAAACTTAGTTGACTGGCAACATTTTGTTTCGCCAGCACTGAAGTTGATGTGCTGCCATCAAGGCTGGTGCAGCTTGGTTGGCTGTGCTTTTCTCTTAGGCTCTGAAGTGTGCACCATTGGAGTAACTGTCCACTAAACGTCGGCTTGGCCAGGGCTGAACAGAAGTAGAAGTGTAATACCACTTGTGTATAGAGCAAAACAGATGTAGCAGACTTCAGCTCTCTCACTGTGTTCAGCATTTACGTTGCTCTTAGCAGAGAGCTCAGTGTTTCTTCCACCGTTGTGTGCAGCTGCTGTTCCGCTATTTCATGCGTTTGTTGAATTAGCGTGGAAAAAGGATGTCCTTTTCCTGAATCATTTCATAGTTTTTGCTTTATGCTTTGGGGAAAGAACCTCAAATGACTCAGACTTTTGTTTAAGGTTTTATTACTGGCGGTTTTATTTTGCATTGGAAACTTTATGCAACTTCCTTGGCTGCCGGCCAGTGGCTTTGTTTGCTCCCGTCTCGTGTGCAGTCTGCTGTTCTCTGGGACTGCGGCGTGAACGCTGATGTTACCCTCAACTCCAGAGGTCTCAGGCTTCTGGGTTACAAATAGCATCGTAGAGAGAAGGGTGTTACATGCCAGGCTCACAAACCTCGCCTTCTCTCTTATTTTATCAACAAGGATGTTAAAGGATTGAAGTGTTTTGGTGCCTGGTGAGCGGAGAAGAGAGCGCTCTATTTCTTGCATTGGTTGAGGAGCCATCTGGTTGATGGTAACTGAAGTGAAAGGCCTTAAAGTATTAATGGGGAGGAGGGACTCAAAATTGGGAAGACAGGCTCAAAACTTCTGAGGACTCAGGGAAAAAAATGGCTTGGGAAATCACAGTTCCTGGCTTTAAGCAAACCAGTGTTGAGGGCAGTGCTCCTGGGGAGTCTGCTGTGTGCCTGTTGAAGTGGAAGACGTTCTTGCTGTTTGACTAATAGAGCTTTTGGGGTTCTTTCCCTTTTGTCTCTCCCCTTAGTACTTTCTGCAGATAGCACCAAAGGACACATATTCCAGTGAGTTATAAACGGAACGACTGGGTTGAGGTTTTGCATTAGGCTTAAAGCAGACCGTATGGTTTGGAGAATGGTTCATGGAATATTCAACTTCCCGCAGTTTTGATTGTGTGAAAATGATGGCTGAGAAATAGTACTTGAATAGTAACACTTCTGAAATCTATTAGGTGTGTCTTTGATTTAACCTTTTCTTTCATATTGGAGTTTTCTGCTGTTAGAATTCCACAGCAAAACGAGAACAAAAGGAACGTGGAACACTACATTTCCTATTTCTGTTGCAAAGTTGCCTTCAGGAATTGGTCTTTTGAGGAAAGCCAACTGAATTATCCCCAATTCCGTTGGTTTTTCTCTGGGTTAATTATTTTCATGTGTCCCATTAACTGTTACTGCAAGTTGAATAATCATCAGTACTGTAAGCCTAGTTTAACCTTGGTGCAAAAAGGAGCCCTGCACTACTTGTTCTGTGTCTATACCTAGGTGACTTCATTTCAAGGTTTCGTGCCCATGGGTGGTATTGGTGCTTTTTGAAGTCCAAGTAGAACATTCAGAAAGGCCTCATAGCTCTTTATATTCATCTGTATAATGTAGGGAGGGGAAAAAAGAAAAGAAGCAAATCTGTTGTATACATTTGTATTGAAATAACATTTTCTTTCCTCCTGCAAAGCAAAAGCTGGTGGACTGCAGAAGACAACCGCATGGGATACCAAGCTCTAATGGACCTTTGGGAAGAGAAGCTGTGGCTTATGTGGAATTTACATGGGCCTCTCGATGGAAGAAAGCTTATCTGTTTAGTATTTGTGCATTTTACTAAAATGGCAGCTTAAAAAAAAAAAAAAGTTGTGTATCTGCTATTGTGATGCCAATGCCCGTGTTTTAAGTGGAAAAAAAAAATGACCTCTTTGCTTTGTGCTGTGTACACAAGATTGCTGGAAAAGTAAAGGAATACCCTTTTTATGGCTCACACAGCTTAAAAGTAGCTGTCACTCAAAACATGCGCTCACAGTTGAGCTGATTTTGTTTCATTCTAAATAAATTGTTTCTTTTGAGGAAAAGTTGGTTTTTCTGCCTGGAAGTGAATTGACGACAAACGTTGTGACCCCCTTTGTTTGCAGCGGAGGGGTTCCGTGCTGCTGCTGCTGCTCACTGCTTGATCTCATAGTTGTGGGTCTTGAGCGAGAAGCGACGCTTTGGCCTTGACCAGCCTCGTGTACCCGAGCGGAAGGAATCTAGTTGATTGTCGTGCCGTGGCCCCCCCTTTGGCGGCAGTGAAAAAGGGGGGCACTTGCTGCTTTACTCCTCACCTTGACGGGGAAGCGGTGCTGATGCTGGCATGCAAGAAGCAGGGAAGCACCGCCCTGCATCTGAGAACGGTGGCCAAGTCTGGGGCTTCGCTGGTTCGAAGAGCTGGAGTTGCTGAATTTTAAGTTTGTGATTTCTTTTGTTCACCCACCACGTTTGGCTTTAGTTTTGATTCTGTCTTTTTTTGGTTGTTTTTGGTTGTTTTTTTTTGTTGTTGTTTTTTTGGTTTTTAAGTTTGAAGAGGAAAAAAAAAAAAAAAGCCTTGCACGTTAAAAAAACCAAAACGTTTTGCACCAAAAATGCCAAAAGAAAAAGAGAAATGAGTCCTTAAAAAAGTGTTTAAATGATGTTAAATAAAAGCCTTTCCTGACACGCGCGAGGCGCTCCTCCGTCTCCTGGGGCTCTTCAACAGTTATGCAGTGATGGGTTTAGTGCTGAATGGATGAAGAGTTCCTGAGAGCTAGAGTCGGTAATTTAAAAACCTTTGCGTTGGTGTCTCAGTGCCTTATTTTGACCGGTTTTGAAGCAAACGGTTCCACACGCCTCGGATGTGCATGCACCCTGATCGCGCCCCAGGTACGGCTGCGGCTTTGGCTTGCAGTCGCCTCCCTGTGTAGTACAGATGGTGAGAGGAGAAAAGAGGCGGCCTGACAATGTTGTGTGCTGTAGTTGCTGCATTCTCCTGGTACTGGGGGCTCCTGAGGTGTGGATGGCTGTTCCAGTGCAGGAGTACAACTCCGTGTTGGCTACAGGAGACTTCGGGGCACGTTTGACAACCGCAGCTATCAAGAGGAAGCTAACACTGCTGCATCGTTGGCTTCAGAAACCTCTCGTGGTTATGCTGTCTGTTAGAATTAATGTGACATGCAGATGAAGACACCTTGAAATGCAAGCTTGCCCTTGATTGCCTTGACATACTTTAACCTCCTGTGGATAACGAACCTAGTGCTGTCCTGCAGCCATGCGGGACCATTGCTAGGCTGTGCCTTTCACCAAAAGGATGCCATGGTTGTGCTCTCCAAGGTTCCTGGGGCAGAGAGCTGTGTAAATCCCTAAAACAGGTAAGGGGGTTTAAGAGGTTGAACTGAATTGTAATGTAAAAGAAGATGGTTTTGTTGTTCGCCTTTTTGTCCTCTCGGTTCTCCAGTATACTGACTGTTACTAACATACTTGCTTTGGATAATGTGCTGCTCCATCCTCTCTGGGGATGGGAATGAAGGAACCAACTCTTCAGTGTATCCCCTATGTTTGCTTGGGGCGTTCTTTGATGGATGGCGGGTTTCTCTGCCTACCCGGAGCAAGAAGCTGTGTGGGTGAATGGCCAGGTTTTCACTTGGCAAGCTAGAGCTCTTATGTTGGCTTGATAAACTGCTTGAATTAACACCGCTTTAACCCAGAATGCTGTTCATCATTTGTATGTGTTGATATGGAAAGCCAAGCGATGATGTGTTTATGGGGTGCTGGTATCAGCATTTACATGAAATAGTTGGTTGTAAATGGGAGCAATTGTGGATGTTGCTGGTGATGAGGGGAGCGGGGAGGGGAGACTCATGCCTTTTCTTCTAGAAGTTGATGTTTGTAGTTAAATTCACATGTTTGCAATGTATTTCCTGTTCTGTTGTAACGTGACCTCTGACTATGCTATAATTTGAAGTGGTGTACAAAAGGTCTGGGTTTGGTGGACTAACAGTAGGCATGTTTGAACCTCTAACTCAGCTGGGTGGCTGATGCCAACAAGAGATGAGTGATCTGTTCGTGCATCCCACCTGCGGGAGGTGGTTTTGGTGGGCTGGTTAGCTGCTTGGGCACGTGTTCCAGGGCTTGGGCGCTCTCCCACTTTTTGGGTATGCTTTGACTTGGATTTCACTGTGTGTTTCACCAGCAGCTTGTTCCCTGTCTCCTTTGCGTTATGTATTTATTCTGGAGACTTGGAAGTATCGTGGGATGTGGTGTGGGATGATTCCTCTGTGGTTGCTTTGTAACAGCGAGTTGTTTTTCGTGTGCTGGCTCTGCCCCTCTGCCTTCTGAATTGGTCAGAGGGATGCGTCAGCTGCCAGGTAAAGCCAGGCTCTTGTTAAAACTGATCTCTTTGAAGGGTTAAGTGCTCTATATGCATTGTATTAATTTGGCTAATGAGACTTCTGGGGAAAGTGAATTTATAAAGAGAGCCGTTGAATTCACTGCACTGCGGTAGAAAGTGATGCAAGTGGATTAGACGGGGAGCCGGCTATTCGAATTCACACGTTGCTTTAGAGTTGTGCTTTTACCAGCCCCGGCTGAATTAATAAGGAAGTTTAAGACATCAGATGGCCCAGATTCTGCTCTTTGTTAATAGCAAGCTTATGTTCGCCTCGTGCTGCTGGTTTACTAGGAAACAGCAAATGCTCTTTGAGGATACGCTCTCGGCATGGTGTCCTGGTTTTTGGTGTGAGGCGTCTGCCGAAAGGCCAGGAAGAGGAGTGGAAAGGATCTTGGGCTGATGGCTTTGTGATTCCCGTTGTGTCTCCTTCTGTTAGTGTCTGGTAGCTGTGTGCCCGAGTGTAATTATAGCTGCCTTGAGAACTGGGTGAAGTAAACTCTTAAGGCAGAGTAAGCTGCTGGAGGGCTCCTGTGCTGGGTTACCCGGAGCCGATTAACAAGAGCCTGCTGGTGTTTGTCCTATTTGCTCGTGACCTGGTGGACTTGAGGTGCCCCTAGAAAGAGCAGTGAACATGTACATGGGGGCACAAAGATCTCCGTATTTTGCCCATCCTTTGTATCCCCCTCCAGGGATGTGTTCATGGAACATGGTTGAAAGATCAAGGTAGGGATGTGGCAAAGGCACCGGTGTTGCTGGGGGTTGAGGAGGTGCCACCTCCCAGCTCAGCTCCTGTGCCTGTGCTGTTGTGTTGGAGCTCGTGTGTGTTTTCCCAGGGTCAGGATGGGTGCACAGAGGAGCCGATGAGCCATAGGTTAATTGTGGGTTATGATGTTTCGCCTGCCTATCTCCCTGCCTTGACCTTCATACCTAGTTCTGCAATCGGATCTGAATAGGGGTCTGTCGAGTTTTAGCTATCTTCAGTATTTCCTGTCCCCAGCTCCAGTGATAGGGCAGGTTGACTTACAGCACCACGTACTCCTGAACCCAGCATCCTGCCCCAGGCTGGCTCTTTTCCCTGTCATTGCTGCCACTGGTAGCAAGCGAGGTCTTGGGTCTTGCAGCCTGTGTCTCCTTCCATGTGCAGTGCTGTGTTCCAAGCCTGTAAAATCATTTTAGGTACGCCTGAGGACACGCAGGGTGCAGAGGGATTGCTGGCCACAGGAAGCCAGTGAGGTCTCATGAGGGTGGTTGTTAAGCTCTGGCTCCCAGTGCAGAGAACTTGGCCTTTGGGTTGTGGTGGTGCAGCCTGCTTGGCCAAGGGATTGGTTTTGGTTGGTGCCTGCAGTGTAGGCAGAGCCCAGCCCCATTGCCAGCATGGGGGGCTTCAGTTCAGAGCCCAGCACCATTGCCAGCATGGGGGGCTTTAGCTCAGAGCCCAGCACCACTGCCAGCATGGGGGGCTTCAGTTCAGAGCCCAGCACCATTGCCAGCATGGGGGGCTTTAGCTCAGAGCCCAGCCCCATTGCCAGCCTGGGGGGCTTCAGCTCAGAGCCCAGCCCCATTGCCAGCATGGGGGGCTTTAGCTCAGAGCCCAGCCCCATTGCCAGCCTGGGGGGCTTCAGCTCAGAGCCCAGCCCCATTGCCAGCATGGGGGGCTTTAGCTCAGAGCCCAGCACCATTGCCAGCCTGGGGGGCTTTAGCTCAGAGCCCAGCACCATTGCCAGCATGGGGGGCTTTAGCTCAGAGCCCAGCCCCATTGCCAGCATGGGGGGCTTCAGTTCAGAGCCCAGCCCCATTGCCAGCATGGGGGGCTTTAGCTCAGAGCCCAGCCCCATTGCCAGCATGGGGGGCTTCAGTTCAGAGCCCAGCACCATTGCCAGCCTGGGGGGCTTCAGTTCAGAGCCCAGCACCATTGCCAGCATGGGGGGCTTTAGCTCAGAGCCCAGCCCCATTGCCAGCATGGGGGGCTTTAGCTCAGAGCCCAGCACCATTGCCAGCATGGGGGGCTTTAGCTCAGAGCCCAGCACCACTGCCAGCATGGGGGGCTTCAGTTCAGAGCCCAGCACCATTGCCAGCATGGGGGGCTTCAGTTCAGAGCGCAGCACCATTGCCAGCATGGGGGGCTTCAGTTCAGAGCCCAGCACCATTGCCAGCATGGGGGGCTTCAGTTCAGAGCCCAGCACCATTGCCAGCATGGGGGGCTTTAGCTCAGAGCCCAGCCCCATTGCCAGCATGGGGGGCTTTAGCTCAGAGCCCAGCCCCATTGCCAGCCTGGGGGGCTTTAGCTCAGAGCTCAGCACCATTGCCAGCCTGAGCAGAGGTTTGGTGCAGGATGAGCTCTTCAAACACTGAGCTGCTGTCACTGAGGCTTGTGGGGACAGCACAGTGAGAAAGGAAATGTTCTCGTTTCTGTGCTGCTCTTGGGTGGCTGCAGACAAGACTTCATGTCTCATACCTGCAGCCCAGCTACCCCTGCACTAAGGCACAGCAGCAGAGATGCCTTCCCAGCTGTCAGATGCCCTTTACCAAGTGCCTTGGCTCTTTCTCCTTGCACACAGATGTGTGTCCCGGCAGCAGGTTGAGGCTGGTCCTGGGCACCCCATCCCTGCGACCACCCTTAACTCAGCCAGCGTGGCTGTAGCTCCCTTTGCTGCTTGACCAAAGGCTTGTGGGGTTGGGGATCAATGGAGATGCATTATGTTAGTCACTGGGGTGTTGTACGGGCACCAGCTCTCCTGAGCCAGAGTGCAGTCCTTGCCCTGTCATGCCCACGTGAGGAGTATCTGCAGGGGAAAGCCTTGCAAAGCTCGGTGCTGGATGAGGAGGCAAAGTCTGGCTCGCTTCGGGGATGGAGACTTTGACCCATGAATTACTTCTGAACTTGTCTGTGGCCATGAGCAAGAGCTCCCATCTCCTCTGCGGTCACTGCAGGCTTAAAAGCTTTTCCGTAGCTAAAACCCAGCCCCAAACCCCCACTCCCCACCTCCTGGCGGAGGCTTTCGTCTCCCTGGGGGTGAAGCTTTTCCACTCGGGCTCTGCTGACCTGGAGCCTCACAACCTCTGCATCCCAGACACGGCTGCAGGATGGGGTCCAGGCAGGGAGGGAAACAAAACCAGGGAAAGAAAGAAGCCAAACGTTGCTGTTATCAGCGTGTGGAGGAGCCAAGTAAAGAGCCGAAACCATGCGCGCTGCCTGCCAACGGGCGGGTAAGGGAAGAGCAGCCTGCTTTCCTGCTGCTGGGAGCTCATGTTGTCGTATCCTCACCCAGCCATTTCCAAGTGCTTTTTGCTTTCTTCCCATGGCTTAAGGTCAAAGCAAGGACCTCGGCAGCGTTGCTAGCTGGAGCCCCTTGTTTGGGGTGTGTTGTGTTCCGCTACCCAAAATCAGACCTGCTGCGGGTGTGAGAGAGCTTCTTGTTCTCCTTTAAAACCTGAGTTGTTTTCATGAGGAGCCTCCTACGAAGCTGCTGTTTCTCCAATAGCACCGTAGGCAAGAAGCCTTGCAGTGGGTTTGTGCATAGAGCATCTGAGGTGCTGAGAGCAATGCGAGATCCCAGGTGATGGGTTAGTCCCTAAGCTTCTTGCCCCTTACCCTGGTCTCAGGCCTTGGAGCAGCTGCGTGGTTCCTGGTCAGCTCTCCAAGCTCATCCCCAAGCTCCTGTCATTTGAGCATCACAGAGACAGTCAACATCCAGAGCTCCTGCGTGCTGACGGAAGGGATTCCAGCCCAGCCCTTGGAGGGGATTTTATGGCGAGATAAAGATTGTCCCTTGTTTCGTGTTAAACTTTGGGACCAGCTCTGTGTTAGTGCCTGGGTTTATCAGAGAGGAGCGGGGGGGAAGCCCAGGCCTTGGATACCAGTGGGTTGTTATCAAGGAGAGAGGCTGGCTGTGAGAGCACGAGGTGGGAGGGGGGTTATTTTGTCTACTGAGGGATGGCTCCGTCTGTGTTCTAAAGCTCGGCCCTGACTTTCACTGACCCACAGCAGGTTTCCTCAAACCCAGGGAGGAAAGGAACCTGCAGCGCATAGCCAGGGCCCTCAGAGGTGTATGGTGACCATATAAGACTGTAGAAGAGCTCCAGTGTGAGTTAGGGACTTAGGCAGCATGCTTCTGTATGTGACCTCTGGCTGCACCAGCTTCCGTAGCTTTGATAGACCTCAGCTGAGATTTAACAGCTTTATGTGAAATCAGTTGAAGATTAAGACCGTGCAGTTGCCTGCCTCTAAATCAGTGCTGCCCAAATAGCTGCTGGGTGATGGAGGGTGACCAGGACAGGGCTGCGATGGCAGCAGAGTCCCAGTGCTCTTGTGTTATTCCTTTTCTGGCTACAGCTCTAGCTCCCAGAGCTGCCTCGCAGGATTATACCTTGGAATAAATCCCTGAATAAGGATGGAAAAGCACTTCCCCTCCCTGTAACTCCAAGGGAGGATGGTAGCCTTGCAGCAGAGTTCTTTGGATGAGACAATCCCAGGTGTAACGTTGGTGCTGGCATGAATTTTAGGGTTTTAAACCAACAAATCTATGTTCAGATGATTCCAAACCTGGTTTCTCCTCAGGCTGCCTGCCTGAGGAGTAAAAAATGAGCTTGGGGTCTGGACATGTTGCACCGAGTGATTCAAGGTGGAGTGCTGAGGCTGTCATCAGTTCTACAAGTTACTGTCTTGGAAAGATCTGTAGGAGGTTGTTATGCATTTCCTTCCAATACAAAGTGCAGGAGTGATGCTTGAGGTACATGTGGGTTGGGAAGCATAAGGGCATCCTGCCCTGTGTGCTTGGGCTTTCTCAGGAGCAGGGAGGAGGACTGGGAGGGAGCAGCAGCGTAACAGTCTTCTAGTGCCTAAAGGGGCTCCAGGAAACCTGGAGAGGGGCCTGGGACAAGGGCCTGTAGGGCCAGGCCAAGGGGAATGGCTTTAACCTGCCCGAGGGGAGACTGAGATGAGCTCTTAGGCAGAAGCTCTTCCCTGTGAGGGTGCTGAGGCGCTGGCACAGGGTGCCCAGAGAAGCTGTGGCTGCCCCATCCCTGGCAGTGTTCAAGGCCAGGTTGGACACAGGGGCTTGGAGCAAGCTGCTCTATGGAAGGTGTCCCTGCCCGTGGAAGGGGTTGGAGCTGGAGGAGCTTTAAGGATCTTTCCAACACAAAGCATTCTATGATTCCCTGATTCAAACAAAGCATTGGTCATGCTGATGATCATATTAAGCCATTGCTGCTCCTTTTCTCTATCCCGTATTCTGCAGTCAAGTAAAGGAGCAGGCGCGAAGGGGATTTGCCAAGTGAACCTGAGAGATGACAGCTTTTAAACTTGTTTGTGTCCCAGCAGTTTTGCATTTAGCCCAACAGCATGTGATGCTCTTTACTATGCAAAACTGGCTTTATGGCGTTATTTGCAAGATGGCTTCAGTGGGATGGAAAAATCTTCCTCTGGGCAGATGTTCCCATCCTCATCGCTGTTTGTTTCTCTAATGTGTGTGTCGCATGTATTTTGCAAGTAAATAAATGCCTTTAGTTTTGAGCTGTGAAGAGAACTAGAGTATCTCTTCTGTGCTTCCTTTCTCAGCAAAAGGTATGAGAGGAGGGAAGTGTTATCTGACCACCAGATGTTATCCTGAGCCTGCTCCCTTGCAAGGATGAAGGCTCCAGGAGTCTTCTCCCACTTCCCAGCTTGATGGTAGGACTGTGCAGGGCAGCTGGGAGGAGTTTCTCATTACAGGGACTGGTTTCCTCTACCTGTTTCGATAGGTGAGAGTTAATCAGGGCTAGAGACAGGTACTTTGCCTCTGCAGAGACGTTTTTGGCAAGAAGGGCTGGTGGTGCCCATCTGTGGGGCAAGGTGCTTTGTGAAACAGGAGCTCCTGAGTTATTTGCCCCTTTGCAGAAGGAAAGAGAAGGGTCCAAGCACTTGGGAGACCCCGTTTTTCTCACTAAGGGTAAGGAATTGGTGGCACATGTTTGTCTGGAGAGGTCAGGGGCAATTGTCTCCTCCTTAAAACCTGGAGATTTGGAAGGGAGCCCATTTGTTGGAGCAGATGGGATGGGAGCTGCAGACACCGCATCCGCATCCCGCTGCTCGTCATTCCTTGGTGACAAAAGAGGTGAAAATGTAACAGAGCTTGTGTTGAAAGGAGGGTGCTGGTGAGCAGAGCGGCTTTATTTACAGGGGGACGAATTGATTAGAACATGGGGATAGGTGCTATAAATCATGTAGAGCAAGAGCAGCAGGGTAAGGATGTGGTGTGTCGGCCCTTGTTCATCCCCGTGTCGCTGTGGTCACTGGGTCTCACATTATTAATAGCAAACCCCACTATTGAACTCAAGTATGGGTTAGAGAGGTGCAGAATGAGAGGGGGTTTAAGCTTTTGGATTGGAAAACATGAAGCCAAGTGTTTGTTCAGTAGGAGAGTGATGAACTATAATGTTTCATGAGGTGAAAATGGAAGCTTCGTTCCAGCTTCAATCTCAGCTGAAGGCTTAGTGCAGGCTTGAGCCATATAATGTATGGTACCCACTCCCCCCCCTTAAACAATCAGTGCCTTAAATGCTTCTTAAATAGTCATCTTAAACCCTGGTTGCTCCAAAAATGACCCTCTAGAGATCCCTGGCAGTGTTCAAGGCCAGGTTGGACAAAGGGGCTTGGAGCAAGCTGCTCTAGTGGAAGGGGTCCCTGCCCGTGGCAGGGGTTGGAGCTGGAGGAGCTTTAAGGTCCCAGCTTCCAATCCAATCAGTTTGTGATTTGAGGATTCCTGTTGTGGGTACAGATATTACCTGGTACAACTGAACCGTGCCCTGTGTTTGATGCAGTGGTTAAGGTGTAAAAAGACAACTTCTGAAGTGTTTGCTGCCTGTGGATTCTTGCAGGAGTTGGGAGAAGCTGTGAAGCAGCATGTGAGAACTTAACCTCTTTGTAGCACCGATGTTCCCCATCTACTGCAGATTGAAGGCTATTTTTTTCTGCTCATTTAGCACCCTTGTGTAGTTGCGTAACTTCTCAATCCAGCCCATTATCTGCGAGGAAACCTTCCTGCCTGCAGCAATGCTTTAGCTCCTTAATACCTCTGTAATGTTCTGTAGCTTTTTATTAAATGTAGCCCACTTAATTTGGTGCTGGAAATAACCCATTTGACACTTTAAAGGAGTATTTCTATAGGGAAACAACTCTCTTTATGTTTTAGTATTTAAGGGTAATGCCAGTGGCTGGGATAGTGAGGGACCTGGGGGGTTCAGTGTGGAGAAGAGAAGGCTCAGGGGGGACCTGATGGCTCCCTACAACTGCCTGAGAGGAGGATGGAGCCAGGAGGGGCTGGGCTCTGCTCCCAAGGAACAAGGGATGGGACAAGAGGAAACGGCCTCAAGCTGCCCCAGGGCAGGTTTAGATGGAGCTGAGGAACAATTCCTGCCCCAGAGGGTGCTCAGGCATTGGAACAGGCTGCCCAGGGCAGGGCTGCAGTCACCGTCCCTGCAAGTGTTCACACAGCGTGGAGACGAGGCCTCAGTGCCATGGGTTAGGGGTGGCCTTGGCAGTGCTGGGAATGGTTGGACTGGATGAGCTTAAAGGGCTTTTCCAACCTGGTTGATTCCATGAGCCTATAAAACCCTTACGATATCCCAGATTAATCTGAAATATCCGGTGGTAATGCAAAATATCACAACCTCACAACTGGAAAGGAAGTCAAAGCAGTGATCAGTCACAGCTTGCCATCCAAATGAAACCTATAGGGTGCTGGCTGAACACAGGCTCAGTGATGCTGCTTGGTTCTAGAAGCATTGACTTGTATGTTCATTGAATCCCAGGGAATTGTTGAGGACTGGGAGGGTGGGGAGGAGGGGAGAGGGCTCTGAGAGATGGATGTGGTATTTAAGCTTTGTCATATTGTGGTGCTGGCTTTAACGATAACTGGTTTTGGTTCCAGGTCCTCTGTGCTGTGGCAGATAACACGGTGCCTGGGAGAGTGAGTGGCCACGGTGCAGCATCCGTCTCACAGAAAGAGGGCTTTGTGGGATGACTGTTCTCCGTATCCTCGTGGAAGTTTGATCCCTATCTCTGCCCTTGCTAATTATTCCTGTGTGAATAGAATAAGCTAAAATCTCCTGCTGGTTTTGGCACTTTTGAGGTCCTCATCCCAAGAGGTGAGTCAGCTTTGCTCTCTTGTGGTGGCTGGGAGAGCTGGAGGGGTGGCTCTGCAGCTCTGGAACCGAGCTGTCAGGCTGAACACAGTAGGATTAAACCTGAGACACAGAAAGACATGGCTCAGGAGCAAAGTCCAAGTGAAGCCCGTGTCCATCTGGGCCGTTGGCCTTATTTTCTCCCCTCAAATAGCGCTTTACACAATGTATTTGTTGCATGGCTTTAATCGCAGGTGCAGGAGGAGTACCTGGATATACAAACTAGGAATCTGCCATCCCAGAATTCTTACTTTTGCTGCTGTTTGTGTTTCCTGGACCAGGAGGTCTGTGCTGGCAGTCGCTCTCCCACAGTGGGTGCCATCAAAGACCATCCACGGCAGAGACTTGGACCTGGAGGATCTTTCCGGTCCCTCCCAACCCAAACGGTTCCATGTTTCTGTGCTTTACAGTGTCCACCACAGAATCACCTCAGCCAAGCCTGGGGCTGTTGTTTGAGTTGGCTTTTTTTAGCTTCCATTTCTGGGCCGAAGGCTCAAAGAAGAAAGAAATGGGAGAGATGAGAGCACAGGCTCCAGCAAAGAGGAAGGAGCAGACGTACGTCTGCGTGTAGTCATAGAGCCACCCTGCAGGAGAAAAGAGCAGTGTTAAAGCTGGTGGATTTTAATCACCCAAAGAAAAAGCTCATTTTGGGAGGTGGGTGGGAAGCAGGGATGTGTGCTCTTGGCTAAGAATTCCTTAGATGTTTCCTTGGAATTGTCTTAACTCTTCATGTGCTGCTGCTGGACTGTTACATCTTCTGCTGTTGGTATTAACCCTAACTTGTAGCTCATCCTTCCCAGAGCTGACTTCTGATCCTTGTAGTGCACACGGGTTTTAATTGGATTGACTTTCATCCCTGCCTTTTTATTCCTGTTTAAATAAGGGGGCCAAAAGTAACTGCTGCAGCAGATGGATAATCCCACTGGACTAACGAGATGCTTTGCATGTGTTGGTGACTGCAACATCTGGGCTGCAAAGTCCACATCCTTCTTGTGAGCAGACCCAGTTTAAGGCAATCTAACAGGAGAGATCCCAGGCTGGGAGCTTGATGTGAACTTGCTTTAAAGTAGCTTTGGGAGCACTTAAAAGGGAAAACTAAATTCCATAGAGGCTCAGGAATCAGTGAGGAAGCAGGTCACCTCTTCAAGTGACCTCCAAGGGTTTTGTTTAGCTGTGGCATAGCATCTTGTTTCTAGACAGTGCTGTTAAAGGGGGCTAAATCCTCTGTTTAAAACAGACAAAGTGATGGGAATTGCTGTGGCACCTGATAAAAACCTTTATATAGTCCCAAATGTGGCCTGGGATGGTTGGATGTCTGAGGTGGGTTAGCAGCTGAGCCAGATCTGCTGCTTGTATAAACTGCAGCTCCCCTGGGGACATCCCTGGACTCGCACGATTTACACAAGCAGCAGATCTGCCCCAAATCTGGGATTCTTAAAACCAGCTCTAGGTATGGAGGGACGTAACACAGTCCCTGGAGAGCCTGGTCTCAGCCGTGCCGGAGCGTTGCTGCTTTGGGAGTGCCACAGCCCTCAGGAAGGGAGGAAACGGAGCCAGTGAAATCTGGGCATCGGTGACAGAGCAGAGGTGCAGTTGTTTTCCCTGCTGTGGATCTCCATGGCTACAGGAGGGTTTTATGGGACAGAAGGGAGGCCGTGGGCCGTGCTGCTCTGCTCCTGTTGGCTCCTGCCGTCCTCAGGGCAGTTCCAGCTCTGTTTCTTTTCTCAGGGACGTCGTGTGAGCCGCGGCAGAGGCGAAGCCAGAGCTCGCTGCTTGAAGGAGGATCCCATGGTGCTGGACGTGGGGACGTGGGTGCTGCTGCCGTGACCCTGATGGTTCTGCGGTGGTTTGTTCCCCAGGGTGGGATCTGTGGTTGCTGTCTCAAAGTCTCTGGGATTTGGGCAGGAAAAGGGCCTGGTCAAGGCCAGGTTGGATGGGGCTTGGAGCAGCCTGGTCTAGTGGAAGGGGTCCCTGCCCTGCAGGGGGGTTGGAACTGGATGATGCTTTCCAAGCCAAACCATTCTGTGACACTAACATAGTCATTTGTGAGGGGTGCAGGACAACGCTCCAGCTGAGTTCTGATTTATTGCAGGTATTTTGAAGTGTCTTTCAGAATGGTTTGAAATGTGGGGGATTCTGGGGGGCTGCTGCCCCTCACCACACAGCGATCACCTCACCTCACAGGGATCGCCTTCCACCACATCACACCCCAGCTTTTCAAAGCACCTCTGGTGCCTGTGCCTCCTTTCCTCATCCAAATGAGAAAATCATTCCTGCTGGAGGAAGCTGAGTTAGAAGCTCATGGTGGGCAAAAGCCAGCAAAGCAGAACTTTTGTCTTCCAGTACCTGAAGGAGCTCCAGGAAAGCTGGAGAGGGGCTTGGGACAAGGGCCTGTAGGGCCAGGCCAAGGGGAATGGCTTTAACCTGCCCGAGGGGAGACTGAGATGAGCTCTTAGGCAGAAGCTCTTCCCTGTGAGGGTGCTGAGGCGCTGGCACAGGGTGCCCAGAGAAGCTGTGGCTGCCCCATCCCTGGCAGTGTTCAAGGCCAGGTTGGACACAGGGGCTTGGAGCAAGCTGCTCTATGGAAGGGGTCCCTGCCCGTGGCAGGGGTTGGAGCTGGAGGAGCTTTAAGGTTCCTTCCAACCCAAACCAGCCTGGGATGCTGTGTTTAAATTGCACTGCTGCTCTGTTTGTTTATCCCTAAGCAGCCACACCTGGTGTGGGGATGCAGGTAACATTTACACAAGAGCATCCCGATTCAGGTGCCAGCACAGCTTTCAACTGACTCCACCACCTTTTGCCACCCAGATTTGCTGGGGCTGGTGTTTGGGTGCTGCTGGATGCTGGAATCTGGTTTGTAGTTGTGGGTGACAGGGTTTGTTTTATGTCAGTTGCACTCTGAGGTACTGATTTACGCTGCTTTACAGAAATCAAAGGTACTCATCTCTCCTTAGCTTGCCTGTGGCTGCCATTATGAAGTTTGTTCTGTCTTGTCCTGGTTTGGTTTGGTGTTTTTCAGCAGGGGAGAAGTGCCCAGCAGTGCTGGTGGGTGAGGAGCTGGGATGGAACCTTCAAACTCTTCACCCTGGGCTTTCGGTCAGGCTGCCTCTGGATTTAAGGGCTTGTACTTAAACAGATTGGCAGGTGAGTCACCTTTTGTTGCAATGTGATCAGGCTTTGTTCTAGTGTGCAGAATAAGCTTTTTTAACCTCAGTGGCTCTCACTATGCTTTGGGATTCACTGTTAGAACATTGTAATGCTAAAAGGGAAGGTTTGAGGGAGGTCAGCTGCCATCAGAGGCACTAAACCGCAGGATCCCACATAGCATTTATATCCTGTTTGTATCCTGCAAGGAGCAGATCCTTTGGACACTTTGAGTTAGTAGCTGCTGGTCAGATTCAGTTTTCACACCTGGTACTGTAATGGAAGAGAAAATAGCAGCATTTCTCTTGGATCACAACCCTAGATCCTGAGCTCTGCATTGGTTCTCTCTCGCTCTGCCTGCAGGGAGATGGATCAGCGAGAGTTTTCCTTCTTGGCTTTATGTGGCCTTTATTTATCCCACCAGGATCAAGAAGACTGATTTCTGTGGAAGGCTTTTTGCAGGAAACCTGCTTGCTTTACAAAATGCAGACAGGGTGTTCACAGGGTGAGTGGTTGGCACTTCCCGAAGGCAAAAGGCTTGCAATTAGTGCGAATATATTGGAAGTGGATGAAAGTGTAACCACTGTGTTAGCATGTGTGATGCATGGATGAGAGAGAACCCAGTTATTTAGCTCTTTTTCTACTGTATGTTACTGTGTCAGGGAATTTACTGTGATGGTTGTACAGGGATTGCTTTTGGGTGGACATACATCTTGTATCAGTGGAAGAGCTATCCAATAGAGGCTATGGATCACTGTGACAGTGTAAAGCATGCTGTCAGTGAAACACTTTAGCTGCTTGAAATTGCATCCACATCGAGTTTTATATTGATGAGGGAAATCAATCTGGTGGGTTTTCCACATGCTTATGATAGAGCAGCGGTGCTAAACCTCTGCATGGAGCTGGGATTTACAGGCTCCTTGGCAGCTGTGAGCGAAGTGCCTCTGCAGGCTTGGGGCAGCTGATAGCAGGGGCAGGAAGCAAGGCATGAAGAGCGAGTTGGCAGGTTCTGTTCAGGATCCATTTGCTGCGTGGGTGACAGGACATCGTTCACCCTGCTCTTTGACACTGCAGCTTGTCCTAGTTTGCACCAGCAGGACCTCAGCAGAGCTCAGTGGTGTTTCCAGTGATGAGGTATGGCTGTGAAGGGTCATGAGGGAAAGGAAAAGCTTTGGTCCTGGCCAAGATGTTTGGAGGAGAACAAGCCCTTTGCTTGTAAGCAGAACCTGGAGCTTCACTTCTAAGCACTTGAAATCTGCCACATACTGAGAACTGCCTTGGTTTTCTGGCAGAGAGAAAGGAAAAGCTTTTCATCCTGCTTATCGCTGGGCCCAGGAGCTCCTGTGGCTGAGCTGTGTAATCTTCAAAACGAGATTACAGAGACTTCTCCTTAGGTTTCAGTGCCTTTGCTTGATACGGGACTGCTGCTGAGCCTGTCCTTGCTCTGCCTTCCTCTCCTCCAGTCCCTCTGTTCCAAGTTCAAGGTTATAATGCTCCACTGGGGTTAAGATCCCTGGCACTGTGGTTGTTACTCTTCTGCTGTGTTAAATGTGGTGATGGGGGGTGGGGGGATGTTTAGCTGCTCTTTTTCCATGCAGCTTTTTGGCCAAGCTAGTTTGGGTTTTGTGAATTCCTGAACAGAATTTGTGTATAGAGAGAAATACCTGAAACATGGCTGTTTTTCACCCCCGCCCAGACAGAGGAACCATCCCTGGACGCACACGGGTAGAAGAGTGGGCCACCAGCGTGTTGTACCATGGGCTGTCTGCGGTGGGTATAATTATACATCACGTAAGAGTTACCTGCTAGAGGAGGTCCTCCAACTGCTGCTATCCCAGCGAAGAAGGCAGCAAACCCCAAGTAGCTGTGGAGGTTTTGCACTCCCACGAGATCCACCTGTTTGCAGACCAGAATGGGTAATTTCTGAGTTCAAGGGACTCAATGTGTGAAAGCACAAGAGAGCATTTTATTATTATTCCTATTTTGACTGGTGAGCATCCTCTTCAGCTGCAGTTTTGAAAGGACTTTGCACCTCAAGGTCTCATCCAGCCTGGAATCCGCTCGCCTCCTTTAGGCCAGCATGGAAATGACTAGGATGGGAGATGCTTTTCTGCCTCCCAGCTGCTTGAGCAGCTCCTGGAACTAGTACTGCTGCTAAGGCTATGAGGAAGGTGTTTTAAACTCCGAATTCCCCCCCCCGAAAGAAATGCCAAATGATAATGATACCTCCATATCCAGATCCTGTGTGACTGCTCTGTGTGTGTTACAGGTAATTCTGGGATTGGGAGTGGATATGCACAACCCTGTCTTAGCATTAGGAAGTGAATGGATTCATCCCGATACCTATGAGGTGGAGTGGTCTCCCTTAGAAAGGAGGATATGGAAGGCAGTTAAAGCCAGGTCATTACAAATCTGCAGTCAGTTCCCAGTGTTTCTGTTACATCTGGGCTGTGGATACTAGTAAGTGGGGTAGAGAGAAGATCTGGGGCTCCAAAGGTGGGGAGAGCCCTCTCAGGCAGGTCTGGCTCATGCAGCTTTACGGAAGGCGGTTGGGATGATGTGGGAATACTGTTGGAAATGCCACGTCTGATGCTTTATTAACAAAACATCCTACTCACCAGCACGGGGAGGACCAGAGCCATGAACCCACCGCAGAAAACAGCAAAGGCCACCACGTAGGTCATGAGCAACGGGAAGGTGGTGGCCAGAGGACAGAGCAGGTTAGTGATGCCGCTGAGGACAAGGTAAGCCGCGTGGTAGTGATACTTCTTGGTCCAGTTCTTGTCGGCCACCCAGCCTGAGAGGAGCTGGCTGACCATCTCCGTGATGCCTGCGGGGAAGAGGAGTCCACCAGAGCCTCAAAGAAGACTTTATTTAGTCTCTAGTTTGCTATTTCGCACTAAACCCCATCCCGATCCCACCCGCTTGCTGCGGGGATGTGACTGTAAAGGGCTGGAATGCTGGGAAGTTCCAGGAAGGTGATTTTGGACCGATGTAGAATTAATGTTTGAGGGTTTTTTTTTCCCCTTTGCCTTGGTGCCTGCTATTGCCAAGTGCCTGTGGGTGCACCAGGGTGGTCCGTACAGATTCCGTTAAGGGCTGTGCACTCAGTGGAAGGCTCCGCAATGCCCTGTAGTAAAACCAGGCAAGAGAAGCTTGCTCTTTGAGCTCTCTTTTGGGATGGAATAAAAGCTGAATATTAAGAGGAAAGATGCTGATGAGATGGTAATATCTATAAGGAAGCCAAGGAGGACAAAAGCCCTTTTTTAAAGGCTTAGCAGACTTTTGATACTTGATTTTTACATCTCTTGCTCCCTTTGCTTATAAACTAAAGATCAGAGGGGTGCTCACTGCCAGCTAATAGCTTGCTGACCACGGTGCCCTCCCACTCTTAATCCAAATGTCAGCCTAATTGCTGCCTTCTCCTTCTAGATGCCTTGACAGCCTATGTCACTTCTAAATCTGATACAGAAGTTTATTTTTGTACAATAAAAACCTTTACAATGACTGAGGTTGGAGCCGCTTTCTTAACCCGGTGCGACTTTAATGTTAATCCCCACTTATCCTCAGGCATGGTTGGGGTGTTTTGGGGGGGTTTGGGTTGGTTTCCCCCACCCTTGGGGTAAATGTGCCAAATTCAAACGGCTACATCCAAGTTAATGTTGTTTTTTTCCCCCTAATACTGATTTTTTTCTCTCTGCACACACTCCTGGCTCAGACTTGAGGTCTTTGAATGCCCGGATTCTGTGGCTTGTGGCTTTAGGCAAAGCAGGGCTGGTGGTGGGGAGGCTTTAGGAGGACAGATAGCACCTATGGATTTGGAAACGGGTTTGTTCCGTGCAGCGAGGGTGGGGGATCATCTAGCTTAGGCTGAGAGAACCACCCCCATGTGAGAGCGACTTGGTACATGGACAGAAGGCGCCGTTATATGTACAGAAGGCACCGTTATATTTACAGAAGGGGGGGTATAGGCTGAAGAGTTATTCTGGGCCATATTTGGGACTATTTCTTGGCAAGCTTTGTGTTGCTTCTCTTTCCTATTTGAGTATCATTGTCATTATAAATAGCTTTAAAAGATTCTTTTTGCCTACCAGCCACTGAAACGAGGTAAGAGGCATCCATGCTGCTTATGCCCAGCGTCCTGGCTCTTGCTACCAAGTGGAAGGTGGGCACGAAGTAGGCCAGGTGGCAGAACAGAAAAGACCATGTGAAAATGTAGAAGATGGGATCCTTCAGTGGGGCGAAGTCAAGGAGAGGCTGAGCATCTCCTGTTTGGGTCCCTGGATGGGGTTTGTAGCTTCTCTTGGCCTCGGTGGCTGTTCCTGCTGAGCTCATGGTGGGTTTGTTGACCCTCTCCGAAGTATTTACAGGAGCAGGGACATCTCTGCTGTGGGGCATGGTGACTCCCTCCGTGGTGGGCAGGTCCTGTGTGCTGTGAAGCTCTATTTCCTTGTGAGTGCTTCCATCTAAGCATCCATCGAGGGTTTCTGAATCCTTCTTTGCTGTTGAAGACCCGCCACGGTCTTGACTTTGAGCAGGGGGGCGTCGAGGTGGCTGGGTGCTGACGGGGCGCAGCAGCATGCTGGAAGGCACGAGGTTTAACATGATGCCTCCGAAAACCAGGAGAGTACCTGAGGGAAGGCAGAAGATGCTATTTATTTTCCTTGGCGTGGGATGGAAGGAGCACCATAGGGTGTAGTGTGCACTGAACGTGGAGAAAGCTCTGCTCTATCTCTATAAGCTGTTATTCCTGGTTTTTCCAGCTGGAAGTCCCTTCTGCTAGGATGCACACAACAAATCCAGAGCCACCTCTGGGACCTGGGAGCTTGGTTTGTTTCCCCTCATGAGGGAACGTGATGGACCTTCGAGGTGGCCTGAAACTGTAGTCAAAACCAGGATTTTCACTTCTGGTTTTGGTTTCTGAGGTGTCTGTTTTGACTCTGACTTTAATGACTGATTCAAGTGTTTCATCATTACCAGGATGTCCCCAAACTGTTCCTCAGCACATCCAATGCTCTAACCCTGCCCAGATATCCTCAAACTCCCTCTTAATGCTGAGATATCCTCAAACTCCCTCTTAATGCTGATGAATTAGAAGAAATGGGCTCACCTTGCCAGCCATAGAAGTCTATGAGGAGCTGGGTGAGTGGTGCTATGAGGAACGTCAGCCCCATCCCAGAGCGGGCGATGGCGCTGGCGAAGGCCAGCCTTGTCCTGCAGCGCTTGGCCGTCATCACCGTGGCTGCCTGGTAGAGGCAGGCGAAGCCCATACCTGTGGTGAGGGACAGAAATGAGATGTTCCTGCCCCAAAATGGAACTGTTTCTATCGTGAGCTTTAGGGATTCCACATCACAACGGCCCAAGATCATTGTCCGCAGAGTGGAGGGTTCATGGGCTGAAAGGGGGGAACTTCTGCTGGTGCAGTCAGTGGAGAGCAAGTGGTATTTAGTGGGTGGGGGTATTGAGGCTGTGCACTGTTAGTAAGGGGTTTAACAGGCCAGGATTCATGCTGGGTCCAGAAAAAAATCAAGGTTAGTTGAGATGAGTGTGTTGAAACTGGTATTTTACGCTCCTGAGCATGAAGCTTTGGTGCTTCACGCAGCATCCCATGGGAAGGAGCTGGGATGCTCTAATAGTAAAGGAACTGCCTGGTGTGATGTTAAAGGAGCTGCTTTTACTCATGGTGCCCGGTGAAATCTGTGCCCGAGTCGCAGGCTGCTCACCCAGGAGGAGTCCCATGGAGATGCAGAGGAAGGGGACGCTGGTGGCCTGTGTGCTGAGCAGGCAGCCCCCGGCCACCACGGCGGCCCCGGCGATGGAGGTTGGCCGCTCGCCCAGCTTCCTGCAGACCACGGCCACGAGCGGGGCTGGAAGGGGAAGGAGGGACAAAGCTCAGGCTGAAGATGACAAAAGGGCTTGGGGACGTGTATTGGGATCCGGTGCCTTAGGAAGCGTCCGTTCGCCACCGTGGGACAGCGGAAGGGCAGGGACCCTTCCATAGAGCAGCTTGCTCCAAGCCCCTGTGTCCAACCTGCCCTTGAACACTGCCAGGGATGGGGCAGCCACAGCTTCTCTGGGCACCCTGTGCCAGCGCCTCAGCACCCTCACAGGGAAGAGCTTCTGCCTAAGAGCTCAGCTCAGTCTCCCCTCTGGCAGGTTAAAGCCATTCCCCTTGGCCTGTCCCTACATCCCTTGTCCCAAGCCCCTCTCCAGCTTTCCTGCAGCCCCTTCAGGCACTGGAGCTGCTCTCAGGTCTCCCTGGACTTGCTCCAACAGCTCCACATCCCTCTTATGTTGGAGGATGTGTTAATGCTCAGGACAGGATTAATCTGGGATGGGTTATTATTCAGGAGAGCAGACAAGAGGCTTTGTAACCTGGGAGCTCAGGGGTCGGGGCAGGGGAAGGAGTCAAAGCCCAAACAGAGCCTGTTTCCTGATGCACACTGTGCTCAGCCACTGGGACTTCCTTGGAGGTGCCAGCATTGGTGTTAGAGGTGAGGCTTGGCTCTGGGTGCGGACAATAAACCTATTACAGCAAGGTGTCATGGCACACACGATCCCCATCCTTGGACCATGCTCCCAAGGCACACGTGGGCATCAGCCACGTCCAGGATGCAGCAGTCTGGGATGGAAATGGGATCCGCAGAGCATCCCTGGTGCCCACGTATCAAAGCAAATGGCCTTGAGGCTGGGACGCTGCTCCAATCCCTACGGGTTCCAGCTCACCTCCTAAGAAGCGCAGCGAGGACATGATGGAGCCGATCCAGCTGATCTGCTCAGAGGAGCCCCCCATCTCCTCTTGGAAAGCCATGAAGAAAATCCCAAAGGTCTTGAGCATCCCCATCACAAGTACATTGACCTGGATTGGAAGCAGATGCAGGTGAAGTGCCATCAACTGGAGGAAAAAGCTTCTCCTTCCTCCTTCCTTGTGCAGACAACTTGTGTTTTAAGGAGAAACAAGGTGGGACACATGAACTGGTGTGTGATGGGGAGCACCAGGGGTGTGGAATACCAGCTGGTGGCCACGCTGCAGTTTCGTCTTAGACCCTCAAAACCACCTTATGTGCAAACAGGCAGTTCTAAAGAAAGGGAGCAAAATAACACCAGAGCCCAACTTTTAACACTGAAAATGAACCTAAATGGGGCTTATTACTATTGAAGGCGTTGGGCAGGGTGGGGATGGACGTCAGCCAGGGCAGGTTCCCAGGCTTGCCCTGCCACAGGGCAAAGGACAGTTTGTGTCCTTAATGTTAACTCCCTCTTTCCCCCCTGGTAGTGGGTGGTTAATAATTGGCAGGGAGTTACTTTGGATGGAGTGGAAGCAGGGAAAGTTTTCCTGCACTTCCCAGCTTTCTGAGCTAGGGGATGGTGTCTTCCCCATGGATGTGCTCTTAGAGCCTGTGGCAGGGAGAATTAGTGCCTTTAAGAGGTGTTGATGTGCCCGGCCCTCCCAGGAGAGAGGAGTAGCGTGTGTGCTGCCTGCAGCCAGTGCTGCTCTGGGGACCCATCTCAGCTCCAATCCTTCACTGCCCCAAGATGGGATCTTGCCCTTACCAAAGGCACTGTTGGGTTTGATACCCCAGTGCTGGTGTGTATGAGTAGGGAAGACCCATCTGAGCACTGCAAGCTGCCTTTAGGTGCTAGGCTGCGGGTTGGGCACCCTCATGTAGATCCCCTTCATAGGGGAAGGTGTCTGCTCAGCCCTGGTGTGATGGGTGATGGTGCTCGGGGTAGCAAAGCACAGCTGATTTCTGCCCTTCCCTCGGTGGGCGCAGCCTGCCTCATCCTCTGCTCCACCGAGGTCTTTCCATCTGCCCCAGCTCCAGGAGGGTTTGGTTGAGTTTGTTCTGTGCTTACCAGGAAGAAGTGGAACACCACTCCCCAAGCGCAGCCTCCATCTGCAGCTTCAGCCCCTGGGCAATTCCCGGCTGCTGGAGCCTCCGGTTCTTCCACCTTCCTTTCACCTGGGAATGGGAATTCCAGGACACATTAACACCTTGCTCTGTGGCTGTTCCCATGCAGGCATCAGCTGCCTTTGAACCCCGCAGCTCCGCTGGTACTGGGGCAGGCACCGGTGCTTTGCATTCAGCTTGTGAAAGCTGTTGGGGGTGGGTGAAGCTTTCACCAACCTTTTGGCCACCAGATGGGAAGTTGCACATTTGCTGCCTGCAAACAGCTCAATATCCTTCCTCTTTCCGCCCAGATTACTGGAGCCACTTGAGCTTTAAGGGATTTTAAGAGACAAGCACTTTTCTGATGCTTTAGGGTAGATGGTTTAGTTGGTTTGTGCCAAAAGCTGGGGGTCACCATCTACCTGTGTCCATCTTTGAGCTCTCGTGGGAAGCTCTCCCTGCCCTGTCCTTCTCTGCTTATCTCCATTCCATCCTCCCGCCCGTCCTACACCTCTGGCTGTGGCAGGAGCCTGCCTCAGGGACCAGCTGGATCCTAAAGGAGTTGGGGTTGATGAACCTGAAATGTTTCCTTACCCCCTTGCTGCTCCATGCTGGAAAATCCTCCCCAAAACAGGCGCTTGCAGAGAGGAACCGTCTCTTCATTTGCTCCAGAAACTAAATCCCCCCTTCCTTTGGCACTCCAAAGTCTGGGCCTTCATTCACCTCCAGTGAGGATGATGGTGTCCGACCTTCCCAATGAGCCCCACCGTGAGACATGGAGCCTGAGAAGCGCTGGGGCTGAGTGGACGGAGCCCATCCTCCTCCTCCTCCTCCTCCTCTCGCGAGGCAGAGCCCAGCTAGCAGGGCCCCAAGGCCAGGAGTCCCTCCCCTTCCCTGGCCAGGAGCAGGAAGCTCAGAACATTGGGAGCAGAAATCCTACTGGGAGAAAAGAGGAAGGGTTGGAGCTCCAGGAAGAGCCCTGGATCTTGCTGAGCAGAGCAAGAGGTGGCAGTGGTGGATACAGGGGAGCAGAGCCCCATCCCTGCCTGTCCTACACAAGCCTTGGTCTGGGAGACTGCATCATTTGGGATGGGATGCTCTGGAAAGCTGTAGGTTCCCCAGCCGAGATGCTGGGCAGTGGAGCGGAGCAGCCACTCGAGCGGAGCTGTGGTTTGGCAGGGTTGGAGTTGGCTCCGTGCCTCTCCTGTAAACACGCACCAGCTCCTGGCTGAATAGAGCCCTCACGCTTCCTCCTCCGCCCCGTCGCGGGTGACCCATCACCCCCATCAGCATTCCTGAGGGCACATGAGCTTGTGGGATCACGATGGGGATCTCTGCTCCCTCCCTCGGCAGGGAGGGCACTGCCCCAGCTTGCGGGAGGAGCCAGGAGCCTGTGGAGGCTCTTTCCCTATAGCAGGACTTTCAATGCGCACTGAGCTTTTAAGTGCACTGGGGTCTGCAGGGAGCGTGGTTTAAGCACAGCAGCGGCTGTGAGGCTGTGAATGCTGCTGATAAACAGAGGTGCTCCTAGCAGCACAGCCCCAGCCCCGTGACCGCCCTTTTAACTCGGAGCCAGCCCCATTTCCTGGCTCGTGCTCTGCTGTGGAGCGTCCCCTTCACTGCACGCACGCTGCAGGCCTTCCACTGCCTCACACACAGGAAGCTTTTGAGTGTAGTTTTCCAAGGGGAAAGCCTTTGTGCAGGATTGTTTCCCTGCACCATTCCAAATGCCGGAATCTCTAAGAGGGAGAGAGGTCTGGATTTGTGATGCTGAACATCCATTAACAGTTCACACGGGGACCAGGCAGCCAGGACCACCGTGTGTAGGGCTGAACTTCAATCCAAGGCACAGTAAGCAAGTAACTTACACACAGGATGTTTAACTAGAGGAGGGTAAACATTTCCAAGGAGAAATTCCTTGGGAAGTGTTGGCACCTTGTCCCCTGGAGGAGCCTCCACTACTTCAAGTCTTGGTGCACTATTGGTCCCCTCCAGAGAAATGCTAGTGAAGGAGGGAGTGGGAGAAATCACCTCACTTGGCTTTGGAATCAGGGCAAAGCCACGGCCATGGTTTTCACAGCTGGAACAAAGGGAAGTAAAGGTTTTTTTTGCAGGTCATTTATTGATTCTTCCAACAACTAAAGCCACGCACACAAATACACCGTGTAGTATCTGATCATTACACAAGCTTGGTGAGTGAGCCCCGTTTCATCCTCAGCAGCACGAGTGCTAAAAGTGTGAGTGGGAGACCCCGATAGCTGCAGAAGGAGCTGGTTCAGTGGAGAGGGGGAGCTTTCGGCCCAGGTTTGGTACTGCAGGTGTGTTCTGGGCTCGAGCAACAAAGGAGGGAGGTTGTCCAGTGAGGAGGAGCTGGGCCGGGGAGGAGTGAAGCGCTGCACGGGTTCCTGGTGGTCAGGACGCCAGCTTATGGACTGCTACGGTGATGCTGTCGTGCTTCTGGATCATGATGTTCCTAGATCAAGAAAAGGCTGGGATGAGGAGGAGCCAACTTGGGTTGGAGAAGGGACAGGGGTATCAGTCAGTGTCTGCAGCACCTCCAGCTCAGCACTAGACCTACGGTTGCTGCATCTTTTCTGCTGGAGAAGTCTTTTCCTACAGCACTGACCGGCTCCAGCACTGGCTTTGCTATCTGTGGGGATCCCAAGTGGAAGAAAATAAAGCTGCAGTAACCACCACCCCTGAAAGGTTTCCTACTGCTGCTGCAGTTCCTGCTGCTTGAGCTCCCATGAATGTAGAGACTTCTAGATCCTGCCCCTCTACTCTGCTCTCATGAGCCCCCACTTGCAGCACTGGGTGCAGTTCTGGTGCCCTCAACATAAGGAGGACGTGGAGCTGTTGGAGCAAGGCCAGAGGAGGCCACAAGGGTGATCGGGGGCTGCAGCACCTCCTGTATGGAGCCAGGCTGAGAACACTGGGGCTGTTCAGCCTGAGGAAGAGAAGCTGCATGGAGACCTCAGAGCAGCTTCCAGTGTGTGAAGGGGGCTACAAGGATGCTGGAGAGGGACTCTTCATCAGGGACTGCAGTGATAGGACAGAGGGTGATGGGTTCAGACTGAAACAGGGCAAGTTCAGGTTGGATCTAAGGCAGAAGCTCTTCCCTGTGAGGGTGCTGAGGCGCTGGCACAGGGTGCCCAGAGAAGCTGTGGCTGCCCCATCCCTGGCAGTGTTCAAGGCCAGGTTGGACACAGGGGCTTGGAGCAAGCTGCTCTATGGAAGGGGTCCCTGCCCGTGGCAGGGGTTGGAGCTGGAGGAGCTTTAAGGTCCCTTCAACCCAAACCAGTCTGGGATTCTAATTCACATGCCCATGGCAGTCAGCACCTTCCCCCCATGGCTTCAGAGTTCCCCCAGTTCAGGTCAGCAAGAGGAGAGCCCCAGGGCAGACAAGGGGAAAAGCAGCAGCCGCTGGCTGGGAACTCACCCGCTGTCCGACTCCAGGCACACCACGGGGGTGTCGGTTGGGTCAGAGGTGAGCTTGGCTGCCTGCTGCGCGAGCACAGAGATGACACCGGCGTGCTCATCCGAGAGGGTTCCTCTGCCTGCGAGGGGGCAGACGCTGGCTGAAGCCACATCTCCCAGGAACAACCCCACTGAGAGAGGGCTGGACTGAATGACCTTTACAGACCCCTTCCGACCCAAACCATTCCCTGTGCCTCCACTTAAACAGATCCCCTCTGGAGCTGTGGGGGCCGCTCCTGCCTCCCTTTAGCACCGATGCAGCATCTCCCCCCACTGACGCCCTCAAACCACTGGAAGCCTGAATTCCAGCAGCACAAAGAGCAGGCTCAGCGCATGGTGCGGGGGGCAAGGCGAGTGCCACGGCGTGGCGGGGGCGCTTGGGGACACCCAAAGGCTGGTGGGAGGCTCCAGCCGCACAGGGCGCAGTGTGCCCCCCCCCCAGCCCTTGCCCTGCGGTGGGGCTCGGTTACTCACAGCCCAGGTTGAGCCCCTGCGAGTCCGTGCACAGGACGCCCACCACGGCCGGGCTCTTCATGCTGCGGGGGGAAGAGACACAGCGGCGGTGAGGCGAGGGCAGGCCGGCCGCGGCCCCCCTCCTGCCCCGCTGCGGCCCCACAGGCCCGGCCCCCCCCCCCCGGCCCGTCCCCGTCGGGTCCCCGCGGGCCCTGCCCCGCTCTCCCCGTCCCCGGTGCGGCTCCACCGGCCCAGCCCCGGTCCCTACGTGTCCTCCAAGTGCTGCTCCAGCGTCCCCTCCATCTTGCCGCGCCCCTTCACTTCCGCCCTCCCTGGCAGCGGCGTCGCTCCCGGAGACGGCGGCTCCGCAGGGCCAAAAGGCCTCGCCGCGCAAAGACCCCCTCCGGCTCGGCCGCGTCGGGCGGGGACCCGGGGTGCGCCCCAAGCAGCTCCCGGCGCGGAGCCTCCCGGGGTCTGTGGCATCAAGGAGCCGCTGCAGGCTCAGGCATGAGCCAGGCTGGGGGCTGGATGCGGGTCCGGACACTGCACCCCCGGCTGCCTTCCCCTGCCTGCCCCTGGGTGCGGTTCTTGGGGTTTGGGGGTTGTTCTCCCCTTTTCTCCACCCTTGTGCCCCCCACAGGGGTTTGTTCGTGTTTCCCTCCCGCCGCGCAGCAGCGCTGGGCTTTGAACGGCAAAACGCAGTTCCAGTGGTGGATTGGTGGCCCTGCACTGCCTTCCCCAGGTGGAGCATCCTCTCACAGCTGGACCACAGAGGGATGCAGGAACACGGGGGCGCACGCTGGCCTCGCTGATGGAACCCCCACTGCGCTCCTGATCCAGCTCTGGGGCAGCAGCGCGAGAGGGACGTGGAGCTGTTGGAGCGAGGCCAGAGGAGGCCATGGAGATGCTGTGAGGGCTGGAGCAGCTCTGCTCTGGAGCCAGGCTGAGAGAGCTGGGCTGGGGCAGCCTGGAGAAGAGAAGGCTCCTGAAGGGGAGACCTCAGAGCAGCTCCAGTGCCTGAAGGGGCTGCAGGAAAGCTGGAGAGGAGCTTGGGACAAGGGACGTAGGGACAGGCCAAGGGGAATGGCTTTAACCTGCCAGAGGGGAGACTGAGCTGAGCTCTTAGGCAGAAGTTCTTCCCTGTGAGGGTGCTGAGGCGCTGGCACAGGGTGCCCAGAGAAGCTGTGGCTGCCCCATCCCTGGCAGTGTTCAAGGGCAGGTTGGACACAGGGGCTTGGAGCAAGCTGCTCTATGGAAGGGGTCCCTGCCCGTGGCAGGGGTTGGAGCTGGAGGAGCTTTAAGGTCCCTTCCAACCCAAACCACTCCATGACTCTATGATTTACATTAGGAAGGGCCACTCTGGTCCGATGCCTGCAGTGCCGGGGTGGGAGGATCAGGACTCCCACCCTGCTCCCATGAGGCAGGAGGTGTTCAAAGCGATGCCCAGCCCGGCTTTCCTGCCAGGAGCCTCCCCCCAGAAAGGAGCCCCGCTGCCAGCAGAGAGTAGGAGGTAATTTATGGTGGCTGCATCGCAGAGCTCGGCGGCGCTAATAAAGTGCCAGCTAAAGCCGTTCCCGGCTGCGCCTGGCGATAGATCTTGCCTTGTCAGGTTGGCAAATTAAAATGTTATTGATGGGGGAAGTGCAGCAGCAGCTTAGATTTATTCATTACTCTCAATTCTAGTTTTCTTTCTCCTTCATCCAGCTGTAAACTCCTTTGGGCAGCGCTGGGAGCCCCAATCCCCACTGGCCAGTGGCTCCCCGCTGCATCCCACCCTGTTAGGATGGACTGAGATTCCCTTTCTTGTGTTACTCTTTTTCTCCCCAAGACAGGGCAAAAATGTGCCCGACAGAGGCTGGGGGCTGCATCCTCCCTGCCCCACCAGCATCTTCGCAAGGAAACCTCCCAGAACAATGCTCCCCACAGCTGGATTTATGGAAGGAGGGGCTCTGAGGAGAACTGGGATTACTTTGGTCAAGCCCAGGTGGAGGAGACTTTATGGAAGCAGCCGCATCAAAAGCAGTGCTGCTCTGTGGGCAGGGAAGTGATTAAATAGAAAGTTTAGCACTGGACTGATCCTCTACAAAAGGAACTCAGCAGAAAAGGCTGCTTTTGAACCATGTGGCTCCAAGCAAACCCTATTTCAAATCCCAACCCATCACCTTGGGCCATGTTTTCCCTCTGGCTGCTCCTGGTCCCTAATTTGCCTTCAAAGAACAGGTCCGACAAAGAGCAGCCCCAAAATCGGACTCAGGGGTGTTTGTTCCTCATTGGGAAAAGCCACAAGGGAATATATTTATAAACTCATAATGCTGATGAGGAGCCCCGATACGATGGGGATGGAACCTGGCAATGCAGGGCTGGGTCAGAATTGCAAGCTCAGCTTTATTTTTTGGGGGGAAATGGAGTTTTGCTTCCTGTTCTTGTGCAGAGGGTCTTAGCCATGATCTCTGCTTGCATGGCCCTGGCCAGCACAGCTCTGGCCGTTGGGAACTTAGTCTGGGAGTCCCAGCCAAATCCAGGCTGGACAGTGGGGTACCACTCTCTGTATGTTGGCCATGGAAAAGCAAAGGGGCCACATGGGAGGAACCTGCCCCAGCTCTATGGGGACATCGCATTTCAGAGGCTGCTGAGATTTCTTCCTCCTCTCCCACCTGATGGATGTGACTCTTGAGCCAGTGGGTGCTTTGCCGAGGCCCCCATCTCATCCCTTGCATCCTTCCAGGGTGTACAAATTGACAAAGAAGCTGGTAATTCCATCTTTTCCTGCTTTTTTAGCCACCTTAGCAATCCCTGGTCTTATTCCCTTGCGCTCCCAGGAGATGCACCAAATGCAATTTGAGGTATGGGGGATAGACACTTCAAACTATAAATCAACATATTTACACATTAGCTTCTGATTCAAACACACCCTCGTTACTTAAAAAAGATATTATTCCCTCTCTGCCTTCTTTTATCCTCACAAATAAATGCAGCCCAGCCTCTGTTTCTGCAGGATATTTATCACAGAGGCACATTATTACCCATTGCGCTCTTATGAGCCCACAAGTAGCAGGCTAACTTTAGTCTTGTGTGCTCTTTTAGCTGAACAATCGCAAAGTCTTAATTCAATTCTTAAGTACACCCATCAAGGGATAAATATGGATATAGAGGTGGACTTGGGAAATCCAGCTGTGTTGGCTTGGCTGAAAAATAACCCTGGGATGTGGCTGTGGGTGGGAGAGGTGGGGTTTTTATTCCCTTCCTCGGTGCTTTATTAATATTTCTCTTCCACCATTAGAGATTCAGGTCTCATCTGCTTCTTCTGAGATCATCAAGGGGGGGAAAAGAAAGCCCAGGGTGGTGGAGCTGGAAGGGGTTATATAGGGCGGGTGGTGAGGGGCTGCTGCAGAGCTTGGTGGCGCAGGGGAGACGGCTCCTGCCCCGGCACCATGGGCTGGATCCTGCAGACCCTCTGCTTGCTGCTGCTCATCTCCTCCTGCCCCTGCGCCGTTATCACCGGGGTAAGTGCCTCCTCTATCCCCTACCTGGGGGAGTCCTTATTCATTTCGATTATCTTGGGAATGAAGGCAGGAATTGATGCTTTTCAGTGCGTTGGTTTGGGTGCTTGTCCGAAGTTTATTACCTGGTTTTCCAGCACAGGGATGCTGTTCCCACAGCCAGCCCCAGCCCATGTGAGTGTAAAGTCACACCATTGAGCTGTTATTTCTGTTTCTCAGCGCTGTATCAGCCCTGCGTGTGGGAAAACAGGGCATTTGAGGAAGTTTTCCAGCAGGGAAAAAGCGCTGTATCTTCACAGGCATCCTCCAGAGCACATTCCCAACTGGGACAAGGGCTCCAGCACCCCAAATTGGCTTTCTCCCTCCTAAATTTAGAGAAGTGATGATGGGAGGTGAAGTGTGGGGATGCAAAGGAGAGCGGCAGCGCTGTGTCAATGGGCTGCTGGGGCTCAGCATGTCCCACAGCTCAGCGCTGCGGAGCAAGCGCTGGACCGAGGTGATGCCAGAAGCAAGAGGAGCGGCGAGTTTTGGGGACAGGATCCAGGCTTTGTGATCCTTCAGGAGTCCGGATGCTGGTTTCAGCAAACCAGGCTTGGATGAATCCCCCCCTTTTACGCTGGGCAGCAGAAAATCTTCTGTTTAAAACCAAGATGAGCTGTTTGTATCCCAGCTCCTCTCTGCCTCCCGGCTTTTCCCAGCTGGTGGGAATTCTGTGGCTGGCTTTGACTGGCTCTTGGCTCCTTTTTGCCCTCACAATCAGACCTCTTTCTTTCAAGCCTGTGATTCTCTTTGGCTGGATCTGCCCAACCTGGAGCTGCGAAGCCAAGGCGGGGGCAGCCACCTCCATCCAGGGCCAGGCAGACCTGGGCTGTCATTCCCAGGGCTTAAATGGCTCATGTTGAATAACCAGGGAGAAGAGGCTGCATGTGCCTGCAGCCCCTCTCAGCCCCTGTCAGTGCCCCTGGCTTTGCAGGTGAGGGTCCATCATTGCTGAGATTTCATTTTCAATGGTATTTGGTTCTTACAAGGTGGTTCGGATGCTCGAGGAGAATTAAATTCCCTTCAGGAAAGGGCAGCCCCTACAACAGCCCCTTATTGCCTCCCTGTGAGAGAGCAGCACCCTAAAATCGTGTTCTTTCCATTGCTCTCATGGGCTTTTCCCCAATTCCCACACCTCCTTTTCCATATGAGCCACGGACTTGTGGCTGAGAGCTCCTGTGATAGCGGTACCCTAAAAAGGAGGTGATCCCATTTGGGGTTTGGATGAGCCCCATTGGTTCTTCCTGTGCTACCCTAAGGAGAATGGGTTGGAGCAGGGGTTGGGGGTGCAATGAGCTGCTCTTGTGATGGCCAACACAGCCTGGGGAGCAAAATGGGACCTGTTTCTTGCTTGATGTTGCCCCCATCCCCTCTTCTGACCGTCCTCATGGGCTTCCAGGTGTGGTGGTGAGCTGGTGCAGCATTTGCATCTGTGCCTCAGTTTCCCCATCCCAGGAGAAGAGGTTTCTGATTCCCATTTCCCACCTGCCTTGGGTGGAAGAGGCTGAGTCATTGGCATTACTCTCTATTAACAAAAAAAAGGCCCCCAGAATGGGCATGTGCATTATTTAGCAGGTTTTACAGGCTCAGACAGGTGATGGCTGTGCACGATGGACAAGGAGCTTACCCTCAGCGCCGCCGCTCTAACTTGGCACCAAGTCTGCTTTTAAGTTGGGCAGCGGCAAACTTCTCCCCTGTGTGTCCCAGCCCCGCACGCACCAGGGGCATCCCCCTTCATTCTGCAAACCCCAGCACCACAACCCCTGCCCTGCCCCGAAACCTCCCCAGCTCAACCCTCAATGGGACCTGTTGTTCCCCTTCTCCCTTAAATCCCCAGCCGGGGCTTACACCCAGGGGCCGTTTCTCCCCTGGCCCCTTCCAGAAGTGGGAGAGGGATGTTTTCCCAGGAGATTCCACTCACATCATGCCTCTGCCCAGGCCTGCGAGCGGGACCTGCAGTGCGGCAGCGGGACCTGCTGCGCCGTCAGCCTGTGGCTGCGGGGGCTGCGGATGTGCACCCCCCTGGGGCAGGAGGGGGACGAGTGCCACCCCTTCAGTCACAAGGTACCAGCATGGGGGTGCTCACTGGGGGCTGGGGTGGGGGATAAGGACTGGGAAAAGGGGGTTGGGGTTGGGTGGGGTGGATTTGGGGTGAAGCACTGGGCAGCATCATCAGGGTCTCTTCATCAGGGACTGTTGCTGCTGCAGTTCCTGCTGCCTGAGCTCCCATGAATGTAGAGACTTCTAGATCCTGCCCCTCTACTCTGCTCTCATGATACCCCACTTGCAACACTGGGTGCAGTTCTGGTGCCCTCAACATAAGGAGGACGTGGAGCTGTTGGAGCAAGGCCAGAGGAGGCCACGAGGGTGATCAGGGGCTGGAGCACCTCCTGTGTGGAGCCAGGCTGAGAACATTGGGGCTGTTCAGCCTGGAGAAGAGAAGCTGCGTGGAGACCTCAGAGCAGCTTCCAGTGTCTGAAGGGGGCTACAAGGATGCTGGAGAGGGACTCTTCATCAGGGACTGGAGTGACAGGACAAGAGGTGATGGGTTCAGACTGAAACAGGGGAAGTTCAGGTTGGATCTAAGGCAGAAGCTCTTCCCTGTGAGGGTGCTGAGGCGCTGGCACAGGGTGCCCAGAGAAGCTGTGGCTGCCCCATCCCTGGCAGTGTTCAAGGCCAGGTTGGACACAGGGGCTTGGAGCAAGCTGCTCTATGGAAGGGGTCCCTGCCCGTGGCAGGGCTTGGAGCTGGAGGAGCTTTAAGCTCCCTTCCAACCCAAGCCATTCTATGGTTCCATGATCATGGTGGTTCCTTACCTCAGACAGCATTCGTAACAGCTGCTGCCTGTACAGACTTCCCTGCTTTCAGTGTTCCACAGTCATTGCCTACATGGCTTTCATAACATCCTGCACCTCTGGTTTTCCTTTCAAGGGGCAGATCTGTGGTCAAAGATTATCCAGACCTAACACACATTGCCTGACCAAAAGTCTGCTAAAGGAGTTCTCAGAACTGATTAGATATTGGCAAGGTCCTTAAGGAGCAAAGCAAAGAGATGCTTCATAGCAGGACAAGTAGGAACAACAGAGCTGGTTTCAGCCTCTGAAGTATTTTGAGCACCCCCCTGCCTTTCTGTTCCGGCCTTAATCCTCAGGATGCCCCATGGGTGCTGCAGACCTTGGCTCAGAGCTGGGACCGAGCTGCCTGGCCCATTCATTTCCATGAAGAGCACCAGCCACGCTGCTCCAAATTGGGTTGTAAAAGCTCTGCCAAGCGTGGCAAAGCCGAGTTAATGCCACAGAGCTGCCCCAGCGCCGTGATTTCTGTCTGATAAGAACCCCCAGCTCACTGGGATTAGCCCCAAGCGTGACACTGCTGCAATCCCTCATCCGTGGGGGTGTAGCAGCAGCAGCCCAGCCTGGCGGGGAGCATCCCTCTCCGTGCTCTTGTATTGATTTGGCATGGTGGGAGCCAGATTGAAGGATGCTGAGGCTCCTGCTCACACGAGGAAGGAGCAACAGGTTTCAGAGGGATCCGAGACTCATCGCAGGCGTATCCCTATTAAACCTCTGAGAAGAGCCAGAGGTTTTCTTGGGGCTTTGATCCCATTTGATACTGTTCTGACGTCCTCATCTCTCCCGTCTCTCTCCACAGGTCCCTTTCTTCGGGAAGCGCCAGCACCACACCTGCCCCTGTTCACCCAACCTCATCTGCTCCAGGTTCCTCGACAGCCGCTACCGCTGCTCCGTCAACTTCAAGAACATTGATTTTTAGGGTGATGCTTCTTGTTCTCCATCCGTGAGCCCCCAGCACCCATTTCTTGCCCTCTTCCATCACCATTGGGTGCCCACATAGTGCCAGGCAACCTTAAAAGTGCTTTTCCAAGGTAGAAAGTGTTGTTATAAACTGTATGTTATATAGGGAAACTGAGGCACGGTCAGGCCAAACTGATGTGGCATGTGGCTCTGCCCCAGCCTTTAGCAGATTCTGACTCCAGCATCCTCTGGATGGAAGGACAGTGTGTGTGTGCCAAATGTCTGTGGCCCCAGAAATCCCTTTCGTAAGGGATTTGCAACTCCTACTGGATAAATAATTCCTGTAATGATAATTTCCATTGTGATATTGCCCGACCGTGTCTTATCCGTGTGTTTCTTCCCTGGAAGCAGCTCTTCAAGGTGGTGATGAATGGTCTAACATAGCCTGCAATTAAAAGGAGCCACACTCAAGTAGCTGTGGGGAATTAAGGACTGGGTTTTCCCAACGTTCCAGCAATGCAGTGTGTTTGGCAGAGGCCGAGGCAGGGTGCCAGGTGGGGGTCTTTGGGGTCTTTTGGCCTCAGCACCTGCCTGTGGCTCAGACACCGTATGAGGACTGGAGGCTTCTCTATGTCAGCTGAACTTGAGAAGGGAATGGGCTACTCAGGTTACCTTCCTAATAAAAGTGATCCCAGACACGTGCTTTCAGTTTCCCCCTGAAATAGATACTGTGAAAAACTTGTGTATCATCACTTGCGCTTCCCTCCTGCTTCTTAGAGCAACCCCTGGCAAGAAAAAACACAAAGAAATAAATAAGAATTATCAGCATTTACAGCTGATTCCCAAAAAAATCCCGCAAAACATCCCAATCAGTTTCCTTTTAAGCAATGCTTGAACACAAAACTTCTTCTGGGGCTTTGAATATGTTCAATGCTAGCTCTGGAAAGCCCTTGGGGTTTGGTGCTGGGAGCTGTGGCTCTCCTCTCTGGGCCTTCCTTGTTTGGTGGGTTTGGGTGGATTTTGGTTGTAGAGCAGCAACGGTTTCTATTTCTAAAGACCCCAAAGACCCCCAAATGCATGCGTGTGGCAGACGCTGGGTTTTCATGGGGAGTGAAGTAAATGAGATTTGGTGTTTGATGCTGGGTGAAAGCTGTCCTGCCCTTGTTTCTCCCTCCAGGAATACTGCACATTTGGTGACAATAAACCACTGCAACGACCAGATTCATCCTATCTGGGTGGTTTTTTACACAGCAGAAGTTTTGCTTCTTCCTTGCAAAAGAAGAACCCTGCAGTGGGGATGCTGCAGCTGCCCCGGCCCGTTGCTCAGCACTGGGACCATGGTAGAAGTGTCTGGGGGACACCCTGGATTGCTGGATAGAAAGGGGTTCACCACATCAATATGGGGGGAAGAAGTCAAGAAAATCATGGAATCCCAGAGTGGTTTGTGTTGAGGGGACCTTAAAGCTCCTCCAGCTCCAACCCCTGCCACGAACAGGGACCCCTTCCATAGAGCAGCTTGCTCCAAGCCCCTGTGGCCAACCTGGCCTTGAACACTGCCAGAAAAGCACAATATTTCATAACAATGTTAAAAAAAATCTATAGTTTCATGGTTTGGGTTTCTTTGATTAAGCTGATTCCTTTGTGCCCTCGCATCATGAGGTTTTTACACATCCACAGCTGTGTATGTGTGGAAGTGATGTCTCATTTCAGTTTCCATAGTTTAGAGCAATCCGGTCACTTAGTTGTTTCTCCAGAAAGAATCTCTATTAAATGCCCCTTTCCCAGTAATGAACCACTCTGTGCTATGAGATGGCCTGGAAACAACAGCTAATCCTCACTTATGGTCTTTACTGCTATGCAAAACAACAGCCAAAACCTGATTTATTTATCTGATGTTCATTTTCCCCCACAGTGCTCAGGGTGGTTCCTTCTCTAATTTGGTTTCATTGCTTTGATGCAGGAGATTGACAAGGAAATTACCTCCATCCATGGAAAACCCTATTAAAAACTGAGTTTGGTTCTTTCCTCCTCTGCAGCTGCAATGAACACGCTCAGCAGGTGACAAGGAGAGAGATCCAAGAGTCCAATAGTCCTTGCTGCTGCTTCATTTCTCCTGTGCTGAGGGCTAAGGGGCTGTTTGCATTCGTTATTGATAAATGAGGCTCCATCACTGATGGGGATGGGAGATTGCTTACCTGATGTGGACGGGATGCAGAGGGAGCGATCCAGAGGTCACATAGCACTGCTGGAGGGTGGGAATCCCTCATGCCCAAGCACAAGAGGGACCCAAGCCTGGATTTTTACCTCGGCTCCATCATAGGAATTTTCTCATTGTTATGAGCAAGAAAAACGAGCCTGGTGCAGAGGGAACTGTGGGTCTGAGGGTCAGCAACACATGGAGCAGCCCCTGCCAGGATGGACAAGACACAGCAGGAGCACCCGCGGGCTGTAGCTGTCCTATCGATGAGTGGAATGGGAGAGGGAAGCCGTGGCCTTATTCCTGGCAGGACCAACAGCCCAAATGCTGTTGGGAGGCAGCTCCTACACCCTCCTGGCATGCCTATTCTGCACTGGTGCCAAGAGGCCCTGGCAAATGCCATCCTGCAATGGGCTTCCTGCATGAGAGCATCCCCCATGGCCAAAGCATCCCTGCCCACATCTGCGTTTACACATGCAATAAAGAAACAAACCAGCTAAAAGCTTCCGAGCAGGAATTAGAGAGGGGCAAACACGTATTGGGGCTGGCTACATGCCGGGAAAAGTCTATCCTGGAGTGCCATCTCGTGGCTGCGGTGCCAGCACTGTGCTCCTGTACATTGAGGAAGCGCAGGAATAGCAGCCTGGTGGCAAAAGGATGCTCCAGGGCTTGCTCGGAGATAGCGGCTCTAAGGAGGAGGGAGACGCTTCTAAGTGACAAATACTTCACATGTGACCAGAGTCCAACGTGCTCCAGGGATAAAAAGCAGCCAGGGCATCATCCTGATAAAGCAAAGAGGGTTTCTTTTGTCTTCTTTTCTTCTTTTTCTATGGCAGCACAGAATTTCAAGTGGGAATTCAGGCTGTGCGTGTGCTGGATGACATGACAGATTGGCTCATTAGGGCTTGACTCAAGAATAGCACAGTTACTAAGAGATTTCTATGGATTTCATTGAGCTTTGGGCCTCTATTTAGGAAGGTGCTAAGCTGCAAATTGTGTGGGATAATGGATTTTCTGGCAGGTTTTCGTCAAGCACCAGCTGAGTGTTGGCACTGGGTATTCATAGCCTGGTTTTCCTCCTCTTCACTTTAGGATGAACTAGAAACAAGCTATTGTGGCTGGAGAATTTTAATGCCTGACCCTGAGAGGATCCCCCTCAGACCTGGCCTCCTGCAGCGGACAGTGTGAGCCAGACTGCTGGGGAAGCAGCTGCACTGGAGTTCTGGAGCTCTTGAATGTCCCAGGTCTCAACCCAGCCCCATGATTTCCAGCATGGAGCAGCCCAAAGCCAAGGACAAAAAGCTGAGTCCAAATAAACAGGATTTTCTGCATGCCAGACTTCGAAGCATCTATTCTTTTATTTGAGAATAAAGTTTACAAGTTAATGAGAATCAGGTTGTCCGTCCATCCATCCATCCATCCATCCATCCATCCATCCATCCATCCATCCATCCATTCCAGTCCCTGTTTGCTAGGGGAGCAGAAGCAGTAAAGATGAGCTCATTGCTGACCAGGATGAGCTCTAAAAAATATCAAAGAAGGAGGAAAAGGAGAAAACCTGCTGTGAAATAGAAACAACGACATGGCAGAGCTGCTAGAGGGGATTGAGGGATGAATGGAGAGGAGCTGAATGTCTCAGGGTGCTGCTCTCCCAGATGTGCGTCCTCCAGCTGTCCCCACAGATGGTAACTTGAAAATGATGGCACTGAGATGAAACAGCTCTCACAGCTCCTGCTCCTGGCTGGGATGATGTCCTGGGTTCAGCAGTAGCAGTCATGTTTTTTCCTTTGTGTTAGCTGGTGCAGTGCTGTGTTTTGACTTCTAGTTTTGAGAACAGCGTTGGTGAAGCCGATGTTTTCGGTTGTTGCTAAGTGATGTTTACCCTGACCAAGGACTCTGTGAGGCTCATGCTCTGCCAGGGAGGAGGGGAAGCTGTGAGGAAGCAGAGACGGGGCGCCTGACCCGGGCTAGCCGGGGAGGTATTCCATACCACAGCACGTCATGCCCGGGGTGGGGGGTAACTGGGAGTTACCCGGAAGGACAGGGGCTTCCGGGTGGAACTCGTTTTCTTGGCCGGTGGTATCGTATTCTCTTCCCTTGTTATTTTCCCTTATCATTGTTTTAGCTGATAGTAGCGGTGGTGATTTGTTGCTGGACTGTTCTTGTCTCAACCCGTAGGAGTTGCACTCTCTCGATCCTCCTCCCCGTTCCTCCGGGAGCGGGGAAGGGGAGAGCCCCGGTGCAGGGAGGGGGGGGGAGACGAACACGGACCTTGATTGTTGTCAGCTTGGCACCACTCACTGGGAGTGAGTGAACAAGTTACCTGACTGGGTTTAAACCACGACAGATGACTCTGTGGGATTTGTAAGGTGAGGACGAGGATGGTGGAAGGATGGGGAAAAGCTCAGGTCAAAAGGGGGATTTGTCTCCTGAAGTTGTGCTGGTCATGACCCAGATCCATCTCTCTGGGGTGCCAAAGACCTCGTCGCAGAAAGCCAGCCCACAAAAAGACCCAATCCACCCCCCAAATAACAACCCTCCCAGCCCAGGATTGCAGGATTTCTGCATGGGGAAAAATCCCAGCAAGCCCAAAGTCATGTTTTCCAACAGAGCAGGAATAAACCCCAAATATAAACCCCATCTTTCACCACTCCGTTCTGAATGAAACCGCAAAGCAGAGATGCTGGCACATTGTGTAACGATCATATTGAATCTTTAGGAGATGAGACATCAAGTATAACAGATGTGGGATAGAAAAGCGGATGTGTAGACACTGCTTGAGAAACTGTGATTTTAATGTAGGCAGAAACATCAGCAAAAGCCAAGCGAAACAGCGAAGCTGGAACAAAATGTTTTCGGAAGGAAACCTGCTGGCATTAGAGGGAACGGCAAAATGATCTGGTGCTGGTTTCTCCCTTCCGAAGTGCTGATGGAAATGTGCAGGGTGCAGAGAACCACAAGTGCCTTTTCACGGTGGGAAGCTGAGCCGTCGAGATACCTCAGCCCTCGTTGCTCTGTGCCCCACTGGCAGCAATGTAAGTGACAATCAAAGCCACGAGGGCTTTGTGCACCAGCTAACCCCTGAGTCAAGCATTTGTTGCAGGACCTGGCAGTGTTCAAGATCAGGTTGGACGAGGCCTTGGGTGATATGTTTTAGTGTGAGGTGTCCCTGCCCATGGCAGGGGGTTGGAACTGGATGAGCTTAAGGTCCTTTCCAACCCAAACCATTCTATGATTCTATGAGAAATCCCCTTCCCTCTCTCAAAACTCAGTTTTCCCTCAGAAATCCTATTGAGCCGTGGTGTCCCGGACCTTCCTTGGTGGCTGTGCCACCATGACTGGTCACCATCCCTCTCCTCCTAATCCCTTCACCTGGTTGCTTGTCTCCATCCACCACTGCTGTGCCAACAGGATGATGTAGGCAGGAAGACAAAGAAACAAATACAACTTGTAATTTATTCTATTCACCAGCTAGTTTTTCAGCCAGAGCATTCCCAAGTGTGGGAATTGGTCAGAGCCCCCCCAGATTCTAAGTGATGGGAGGGGAGAAACTATATTAAAGGGATTAAAATAGCAGGGAGCTGGACCCACGTTCATCCAGCTGGGTGCCACCGAGCATTTAATGTCGTTTTGCCCTTATTCCTCCTCTGATAAATGGGGGAATTCTCTGTAGATGGGGAGCTGCACTCTGAAGCTATGGACGGAGAAGGTAAGAGCGGATGAGCATCAAATTAACAAAAACCAGACTGATGGGCAGGGCAGAGAGATAAGAAAGATGGTGTTTATTTGAACAGCCACAGGAAATCAGAGATTGAAAAATGCCTAGAGAAAAAAAAAATAGAAGAAAATAAGCAGCAGCACGTTTGGTTTTAAAAAAGAAAGAAATCACAGCATGCAGATGGGTTATTCCTTACCCAGCCAATCCCACCACACAGAGCACAGTCCCATCATGGCCTCAAGCATCATTTTTTGGCCTTGTCTCGAGGGTAACCCCCATTGGTCTTATTGAGGGACTCCATGCTGCCGTTGCCCGTCACCACACTGGTGAGGATTCGCTCCACCTCCCCGGGCAGGATTTGCTTCTCTTCGTTCTCCGTCTCCCTGTGGTAGAAATAGTTGAAGTTCGAGACGATGACAGGGACGGGCAGTGCAATGGTCAATACCCCTGCAATGGCGCACAGAGTCCCCACGATCTTCCCACCCAAGGTGGTGGGACACATGTCTCCATAGCCAACAGTTGTCATTGTGACCACGGCCCACCAGAAGCCATCAGGGATGCTGGAGAAGTGGGACTGTGGTTCATCCACTTCTGCGAAGTAAACGGCGCTGGAGAAGAGGATGACACCGATGAAGAGGAAGAAGATGAGCAAGCCCAGCTCCCGCATGCTGGCCTTGAGGGTCTGCCCCAGGATCTGCAGCCCCTTGGAATGCCGGGACAGCTTGAAGATACGGAAGACCCTGACCAGCCGGATGATCCGCAGGATGGCCAAGGACATGTTCTGCTGCCCGTTGAGCTCGCTCTGCTGGATCAGCTCAGTGGTGAGCGTCACGAAGTAGGGAATGATGGACACGATGTCGATGATGTTCATGATGTTCCTAAAGAACTCGGTCTTGCTGGGGCACACGATGAACCGGACAAAGAGCTCGAAGGAGAACCAGATGATGCAGGCAGTCTCTATGACGAAGAAAGGGTCTGTGAAGGTACTGTGGGCCAGCAAGGTGTCCGTCAGATTCTTGGAAAGCTCCTGGGTGGACTTAAACTCCCTTTCCTCCCTGAACTCCGGCAAGGTCTCCATGCAGAAGATGATGATGGAGATGACAATGACCAGTACGGAGACCAAAGCAACACCCCTGGCTGCACTGGAGCTCTCAGGGTATTCAAAGAGCAGCCAAAATTGCCTATGAAAGTCATTAGTTGGTAAGAGGGTCTCAGGGTCTTTGATGAACCCTTCATCCTCCCTGAACTGGTCCATGGCTTCATCACCCAGCTCGTAGAAGGTGATTTCATCAGCAAAGACATCAATGGGGACGTTGGCAGGGCGCCGTATTTTCCCACCAGACTGGTAGTAGTACAGGATCCCATCAAAACTGGGCCTGTTCCGATCAAAGAAATACTCATTCCTCATGGAGTCGAAGTAACGCATCCTCTTTTCCGGGTCCCCGAGCAAGGTCTCAGGGAACTGGTTGAGGGTCTTGAGCCGCGTCTCAAACCTCAGCCCCGCGATGTTAATGATGACTCGTTGGTCCCCCTCATCCATACCCACCCTCTCCCCCACCAGATGCTCACTGAACTCGGCAGAGAACCTGGAGAAGATGGTCTCATTGTTGGCGTTTTCGCTGTTGATGAGGATGCGCAGGTTGGAGAGGAGGTTGGCGCAGCTGGGGTGGCCTTTCCGCGACTGGCTGGCGGGGCTGAGGTCGTTTGAATAACAGGGATCCTCCACAATCTGATCAGCGTTGTCAAAACTGACTAGTGCCACCTCCATCTCCTTCCAACTGGACACGTCCATCATACACTAATCAGATTAGCAGCATAAATCCCCGGATCGGATGCCGGCAGCTTGCGTCTTTCCCACGCTATGAGGATCTGCAAGTGAACGGACAGGGAGACAGAGCTGAATTGGGCAGATGCATCACTTGGCTCAGCTAAAAGGAACAAACCAACCCTGAGATCAGAAAACCTTGTTTCTTAATGGAAATGTGCGTTTCATTGACTGCCAAAAGCGAGTTGTTCACCTCTGGATCCTTCAAGCCCCTTTTGGCATGGCTTCATTATCATCATGAAACCTCCCAATACCATGTACACCACCCAAGGGTAAAAAGTCAGGCAGTAGCAGAGGCTGGGGGTGAACCCAGGTGTCCCACCCAGCCTTTCCCCAGCAATCCCAGCCTTGCAAAGCAAAGGGTCATTTCAGACAGGTCCAGTTCTGGATCCAGAGCTTGGAGTAGGATTTGGAGGTGTTAAACATGGGAGTTCTGGTTAGCAGCAGCCTTGCTGCAGCTGGGAGAAGCACTGAGTCAAACCCCAGGAGGTCCTTGATGTGTTGCAGCTGGGTCAACCGGCGTTCAGAAAGCAATTCCCAAACTAGGAGCCACAGTGGGATCTGGGGAGGCAGGCAGGTCAGGAGGTGAAGGACATGTCCACCAGCCTTGCAGAACCCCTTTGATCTGTGTGAAGAGGGGTAAGAACCCCTTGTCTTGATCCAGACTTCGACTTTGCAGAGGATGGGGTGATGTCCTCCAGAGCCCTGTGCCTCCTGCATGGTAGACCTGATATTCCCAGCCACAGGAAAGAGATGAGGACTGAATGCTCAGGTCCCTTGGAGAGCATCTTTCGGGCCGCAGGGTGGATTTTTAACCAGACCAGCTCCATCAGCAACAGACACCATGTCCCCAAATACTCCTGGGCACACGGCTCCCCTTCATGCTGCTGCTGTTGTACTGAACTTGAAGGCAAAGTCAAAGAAGAGCCCAGGGACCAGGCCAAGTTACAGAGCTGGGAAATTACCTTTCCTGCCTCAGGGAGAAGCATGAAGAGAAATTAGGTGTTAATGGGGAACGGTTCTGGGGAGAATTGCCCCAAAAACGCACTTTCCAAGTGAATCCGAGCCCCTGATTTATTTCCTTTCCAGCTCTTTTTCCCCAGAAATATCTTTTCCAGGCAGGAGAACCCCCAGAAGGACCCCCAGAGCTGCTCTGTGTGACCGCTCACCACCAAGGGCACCCTGGCTCTCTTCCCCTGCCAACTTCAGGGACTGGGAATGAAAAAACCCAAATGCCCAAGAATAGCAACGCAATTTAGGCCACGTCTGCAAGGAGCAGCAGTGGTGCTGAGGCCAGTCCTGCGGTGAGGATGCTCCTTCCCCTTTCCCCAGAAGCACACTCATCCCTCCTTGCTGGTGCACTGCAGGTGGGGTTGGATAGGACAAGCTAGAAACCCGAATCTGCTGCAGAAGTAGGTGGTGACATCCTGGCTTGCTACAAATCCTCCCTCTTGTGCTCTCAGCATTACAACCCCAAAAGCAAAACTTCATACAGGAGTCAGGACCCACATCCCAGACAAGGGCTCAACGTTACTCTTTCCTTAGCAGAGTCATGAATTTCTGGATTTGGGGACAAATCCCACAATTTATCATAAGCTACTTAAAGGTCACATTTCTTTGCTTAGAATAAAGCCACGGAGGATGGTTGTTCATCCGTCTCTATAGAGCTGCTTCTGGCTGGTTTTGTGACAATTTTCCTACTTGGACACATGTAGAGAGGAGCATTTGGGACAACAGAGCAGAAATGAAGCCTGGAGGAAGCCAAGGCAGAGTGGGTTTGCCCCCCAAAGGAACCTTCTGCAAAGCTGAGGAGCCCAAATGACTCTGAGACCAAGTCCTCCAGCCCCAGTGATGCCCCCTCAGGGATGCCCACAGTGCAGCAGCTCTCCATGAAGCTGGGTTCAGCTCAGGCTTGACTTTTCTCTCTTGAGAAGTTGTTGCGGGCAGGATGAGATCATCAGAACAGTGCTGGGTGCAGAAAGTGCACCACAACCTTGGCAGGGAGACAGCAACCAAGAGCTGCAGATAAGCCATGTTTCAGCCCCAATGTAGCATCAGGAGGCAGGCAAAGGATACTCAGGTAAAACGAGCCCAGACAAAGCTCTTTTGAGGGGAAAAACAAGCATTAAAGGAAAAAAGGAAAAGCAGCACGTAAAGAATCACAGAATCATATCCTTCCCTTCTCGTGTTCGTAGTTTTAATATAAACTCCCAGAGATGATGTTTAAATCAGAAAAAAAATCCCATAAAGAAAAATAGGTTTGAATGAGGAGAATGGGAGTGCTTAGTGTTGAGCTGGTGGGTGAGGTGAGGTGACCTGCCCCACCACACAGCTCACCACACTCTGTCCTGATGGGACAACCCGAGGGGACCACGTGCCCAGGAGCTTCTCTCCACAGCAAAGCGAAGTTAGAGCAGCTAAAGCTGACCATGATACCACATCCTAAGGCAGCGCCGTGGGATGATCTTGGTACTTTGAGCATTAAATGTGCTTAACTCTTAATACAGCCCACTGGCCCCGCGGGCAAGAGAAGTTCCCAGCGCTTGCTTGGTGGGAGGAGGCTTTTGGTCACAGAAGAACTTGTGTTTATCTTGAAATGTGGCTTAGCTCTGGAGCCTCCGTGCACATCAAAGTGAGCCCCCCCCAGCACCATCCCTAGTGAGGAAACTGAGGCACAGAGCTACGAGGGGACAATTTGCATGTCCTGGACAGGGTTGAGAGTGTAAAGTTGTGCTCACCCCCCTGCTGGGATGCAGGGAGGTGCTTTTTAGCTCTGTTTCAAGCTGCCCAAGGGATGCAGGGCAATGATTTGCGTTTCCTTGCCTTCAAAGCCCCAAACCATGCTGATACCTGCCTGTCCCCTTCACCAGAAGCAGGTGCCCCACCTGCCCCCAAGCCCCCAGACCACCCTTTCTGTCTCATTTTTACTTCAGACCAGTATTAACGGTGCTGCCTGAAGTCACAAAACACCCTCCCAGTGCTTTGCAATGTGTGCTCCAGGGTCTGACAGAGGCTTGAACCAGAAAGTTGCCTTGTTTCCTCCTAAATCACCTAACATCTGCTTCCCAGAATCTGATTAACTAATACCCTTCAGCTGAAATCCCTGCCTGGGGAAAACAATGTACAAAACGCATCTGAGACAGAGAGAGAGCGAAAGAGAAAGGTCGTTTTGAGGGAGAGCTGGTGTTTTGCCCGCCGCATCCCAAGTAAATCGGGGCTCTGGTTCCCACCAACCCCTATGCAACCATCAAATCCTCAGTGTCTCCAGTTCCCTTTTGCTTGCCACCCATCATCCCTTCAGCCCCACGCTCCTGGGGTGAACAATGGCCATTTCCAAGGTTATTCCAGAAAATGGGAGATGCTGAGCATCTCTTTCACCCCATCTCCTCCCCATCACCTCCGTACTGGGATGGGAACAGAGGTGATTCCTCCTGTAGCCCTCCCACAGCATCACCTATGGGGACTTACCCGCACAAGGCATGGAAGTGCCACCGCTCTCTGCATCTGGGAAGAGAGTTATTAAACACACATAGGGATGTGTAGGAAAAGCGGAGATGGAAAAAAAAAGTCCAGGCATACCCTTGAAAGGTCCCTTTGGGATAACGCAAGCAATGTCATTTAAAAGGCTCTTCTCTATTTGATTCAGTGTATAATTGGCAGTCCAGCACGACAGGGATGAGCTGAGGCAGGATCCGGAGTGGTTCGGAGCCTCGGCCCCACCATCGCCCTGGGAGCCCTAAAACAAGCGGGGGATCCATTGGGAAAGGGGACGGGTGGGGTGCAGGGGACACCCTATCCCCATGCCCTGCTTGCCCAGGGAGGGGGAACCCGGCCACCCACCGCCCGCCCCCACCCGCTCGCCCCTGAGCGAGATGGGGAGGACGTGTCCTTCTGGCGGATGCCACCTTTAATCCCCAGTAATGCTCCGGATGGTCCAGAGGGGACACGTCTTGCCCGTGACGTGGCGAGGTCTGAGCCGGTCCCCAGGAGGGAGGTGGAGAGGGGGGGACAGGGACCCGCACAGCGCGGGCACCGCGGGAGAGATTTACAGCAGGATATAGAGCCCTGTTTGTTATTAATATATAACAATGATGTTAAAAAGAGGAGGGGAGGGGAAAGCCCAAGGGTTGGAGCATCCCCCGTTGCCCACCTACCTCCTGCCTGTGGCCATGGGTTCAGCGGGCTCACTTCCAGGAGGGGACGGTCCCGGTGCCTCCGCCACGTGGGACATCTCCGTCCCACCCCTGCGTGAGGGGACCGGCTGCAGCCGCAGGTCCAGGCAGCATTAGCGGGGGACAAGGGACAAGGAAGGGAGGAGAATGCCCCTTCCTCATGCCTGGCTGCCGGCCGGCCTCTGGCTCAGAGCGCAGGGCTGCCGGGCTTATATCCTCCAGGAATAAACAGACACAGAGATGCCCTGGGTGGATGGGACCGGGCAGGTCGCTGGAATAACTGGGAATCATTTTCATTTCATTTCCCCATTTTCAGTTTCTTTCCTTCCGAAAGCTTGCTGCCCTCACAGGCAGCCTCACCTTGGCTGCTTTAATTCCACTTGGGAACTGGGTTTCACCCTCTGCCTTCACCCAGGTTACCCTCCTATCCTCTTCCTCCTCCTCCATCTCTTCCTTCCAGGCATCCGCATTTGGGGAAGGCAAAGGAGGAGATGGCACATTTCTACCTGCGTGCTTCAGCCTGAATTCCACCACGGTGACGCTCCTTTGCTCTTGAGGGACCCGATCACCTCAATTTCCCTCCCTCCAGCATCCTTTGCTGTCCTCTGAGCTATTTCTCCCCCTGCGATGTTAATGAGCACATTAAACAGCCCTATCCTGGAGGACAACCTCGGAGCTGCCAGCTTGGAGCATCTTATACTCATCTCCAGCCATCTGCGATGGAAAGGGGACACAACAGTATCCAGACCTTTGATCAGGCCCTTCAGGGCTGGTTTATCATTTCATGTACCCCCTTCTGCACCCCTGTGTACTACAGCCCTTAGATTTATCCGTTCTAGTGAGCAGCTGGAGAGCTGCTAACAAAAGGGCATTAAACTGATATTCCTGGCACCTAAATTCAGCCTGTGCCCAGCTCACCTCCAAACCCAGGCTGGGAGGGTTTTGACCACAGGGTGATGGTGTCTGTAGGCAAAACCTGACCTCTTTTGGGTCTGTCCACCCCAGCTCTCCCTGGCACTAACCAGGGTCAGATCCTGCACCCTGGCAAAGAGCATCCATGGCTGAGGGAAACGTGGAGCGTGAAAACCATCCACAGGAGCTGATGGTCAGGGCTGAGAAGTGAGCTTAGCAGAAACGTGCTGTTAATAGGAATATCCCTGAAGTCAAAGCAGGGTTTGTGGTCCAGGGGAGACAGGTACAGGGGGAGATGCCCGGAATAACATCATTGCCTCCAAGAAACAGGGCAGTTACACAATCCCTCATCCCTGGAGGTTTTGGCTACACCCTGGAAACCCTTGGGAAGGTTTTGCCTTTAACCAAGGTGACTTTAACACCCGTTTGCCTCAAGGATTTGAATACCCCCCCAGGCAGGGCTGCCCTGGGCTCTCCTGCATTTCTTTCCCTCTAATCCTCTGCTCTGTGCTCCTGACTCCGCCGGGATTTACCCAACAGACAAATTTGACCCCTGAGGGTGTCCCGCATCCAGGATGGACCGGCTTCCAGTAAGTGCTGGTATGGGATCGCTGCCTCCACACTCACTGCTGCTGGAGGGGAGACAAAGGCACCGCACAGCCTGCCCTGCTGCAAGAAGAAAGGGGTTTTATTTGCAGCAAGTCCCTAAATTACTGCTTGGACCCGTGTTTGCACAGGGAGCTTAATTTTCTCAGTGGGGAATAGGGCAGAGAACACCCCTTTCTCCTATGATCTGACCTGGGAGGAACTGGAGCAGGGTGGGAAGAAGGAGATGACAAAAGAGGGGTGTAGACCCCATCACTGCCCCCATGGAACAAGGCAACGGCACTGGACTGGATTTTTCCCTCATTCTCAGTCCAAATGATGCTCACAGTGATTGCAGCGTGTGGGTTCTGCTCTGCACCAGGCACGTACTTCGCTCCACAGAGCAATTTACTGCAGTAATGAGCCCCTGCTCGTTTTCCTCTTAGCAGAACTCATTAGCTGGGGTTCAGCATTGAGATCACCTACGTGGCTCTTGAATGGAGCTGGGCAGGGACCATTCCCGGAAGGAAAACAGGGAGTTTCTTGGTTTGCTGCTAGGGAAGATCCTGCCGAAGTTTATGGCTTGGGAGAGATGGCTGCAAAATGAGTTCTGTAAACTCAAGGCAAACGTGTGCAGCTGTGAGGGAATAAGCAGGAGGGGAGATGCTGGGAGTTTATGAATGATAAAATCATGGAAAGAATGATTCAAACCTCTGAGGGGATGAGGGGGTCTGGTAAAAGCTGCCCCTGCTTTCAAGTCCTCAGTGTGGGAAATGGAAGAGGCCAGAATACACTGCAGTGATGCTGGGGCATAGATTGAGCCCCATAGCACCAAAGGAGCCCAGAGCTCAGGAGCAGCCTGGTCTGAGTCCCCTCTACAAGACCTTTGTTATCAAAAGGAAAGGTTAAAGTGTGTCTTTAGGCAATGGGGGAGCAGGATGAGCCCCAACACTGAAACCTGCAAATCGTACCAGCAAAGATACAATGAGCCTGAACCAATTCCTGTGAGCTACCTCCATCTCTGTGCCTCAGTTTCCCCAGGGCTGGTGATGTTCTGTACACCCAAGCAGGAGCCCTGCAGGAAAAGATGCACAGGAGGAAGTGCCCAAACTGGATTCCTGGTGCTGGGATGGGGCAGGTCCCTTGCTGCTGACCCCCATGACAGGCAGAGGATCATGTCCAGCCGGACCCCTTTAATCCTCCCCACTTTCCATACTTCATTCTGCTTTTTCCACCCATATTTCTTTATATTGAAAGAAATCAGATTAACAGAGAGCCCGGTACATGCAGTACGCACCGTGAGACAGATGAAACCTTTCTGATACCCAGCCGTAGAGCCCCAAATTAATCAGCTATGGATTAACCGGGTCAGGATGTAATTTAATAACGAGTGAGGGTGAATTCCTGCTAGGAGGGAGCCGGCGTGGTCCCACACCGGGTGCACCATCAAAGCTGCTGCAGCTCGACACAAGTAGCAGGGAAAGCCAGATGGGGTGGAACGAGCTCTGCAAAGGGAGCTGGTGAGAGCCTGGGTCCAAGCCAGGCTTTGCTGCAGCTGAGCCCTCCTCATCTTCCCAGTGCTCGGAGGTGTGGTTTTAGCCTGATTCAGGAGAAGGTTTAAACGGGGTTTTGACTATAGGGGGCTGGGGTGGCTGTGGGGATGCTGAGTGGGTGTTTTAGAGGCTGGAGGTCTGCTCTCCACTGGGATTCACAAAGTAATCGTAGCTGCAAAGTGTCTGACACGCTTTAGGATGGAGAGATGGACACAAAGCACTTCTGAAGTGCTTTGATTAGCCTGTGCCAGAAGAGATGAAGGGAAGTGCATGGAGTGACCTCTTTCCCCCCCCCGAGCATCCCGGCTCCACCCGGGCGCCGGGATGGGGATGGGGAGGCAGCCATCCTCCCTGCTCTCACCCTCCTGCTTACCGTGGCTGTAACGCGATAAAGACAATTCGATCCCGGATCGATGGGAAACTTTCCCGCTTTCCCAGGCTGTCCAAAAGCGCTGGGATAGAGGCAGAGCCTGACCCAGAGCTCAGCGCTGTAACCTCAGTGTGCTCCTAGCGACAAAGAAATGACTTTGTCCCCCCTTCAAAATCCGCACTGGCAGCAAACCCTGTGAGGAGGTTGTTGGCCAGAGCCAAAAATGGGTATAGGTATAAATGGAAAGCAATAGGAAGCCGCTAATCGGGTCAGATGGATACCTGCATTGATCCCAATTTCTGCAACAGCAGCAGCTACGAAGAGCTGGTGGCAGGTTTGGGGTCCCAGTGTCACACAGGGCTGGTGGGACTGTGTGTGGAGCCACTGCAGAGATCAGGGCATTCTCCCAACCCACCACCCCACCATCCCGTCCAGAGCCGGCAGCAAAAGCTGCTTAAGACTAAAAGTGATGGGGATGATGCCAGTGGGACCCTCCTGGCAAAGCCGGGTTCCTCACAGCTCGCACCCAGCGATTGGGAGCCCTTCACCTTCCCTTTTCCTCCAAGGATAAACTAAACTTCTCCTATGGTCACCATCACCCATAAAATACCCCATGAAAAAGGAGAGCAGCACCCAACTGCCCCCGACCTCCCCACCAAACCCTCCTCTCCTCCACCCCCAGCTTCACCCTGCTACAAAGAAGAAGGGAGCAACAAACCCAGCTTTTGCATCATCCTCATCCTCCTCCAGTGCATGGGGTTCCTGGTCCCCCTGTCTCCATCCTCCTCCTCCTTCAGCTCTGCTGGCCAGGAGCTGCCCGGTGGTGCTGCCCCTTCGCCTCTCGCGGGCGCATGGCACCGGGATGCTCGTCCCTCTCCTGCGCTGGGTGGAAAGGCGATGCCAGTACCCACGTGAGCCCAGTGGGACTCCTTGTCCTCATTCTCCTTGTGCCTGAAATGGGTTTTTGCTCCCTCGCTGGGTCCTTTCCACCAGCAGCAGCCGCATCCAGGACCCCAATCCACCACTTTCATGTCTGCAAATACAAGCACCGCCTTTGCTTTCTGTGTGAGGGTGAGGAAGGAGAGGCCTGGAGTGGAGGAAGAGGAGGTGATGCTCAGAAGTGACCCTTTGTCCTCTCCCTGCAGAGCTGCTCACTGGGGTGCTCTGCCAAATGCAGCCAGGACAGTGCTGGTTTCACAGGGACCCTCTTCCTTTGCACCCACTTGAAAGGGGATTGAAGCAGGAAAAACAGGACCCTCCAGTGCTCTCACCACCAGCACTGAAGTACCACATGGGTGGACGCACCCAGGGCTCTTCCAGCCATGGATCCCTTTGCCTGGGCACTTCCTTGGCTGCTGCCAACATCTGGGCCTGACTTTGCTCCAGTGCATGGGGAAATCTTCTCTTCCTGGGAGCCTGTGATTGCCATTAAGGAAGCTCCCAAACTGCCGAAGCTTTGGGAGCAGGAGCTGCCCCCCTGTGTGCTTTTTCCATCCCATTTTTATATGGGCAGGGGTGCCTGTTCCTCTGTGAACCTCTTCACGGGGGTCACACCTTGCCCATACAACCCTGGCCAATACAGCCAGGAGCAGCCCCGGTCAGGGACAGAGCAGAGGTTGCTGGATTCAGCCATAGCCTCTCACGTAGTCCAGGAGCCATCAGGGTTGTTAGCATCACATTCAGTGAAGGCATCTCAGCTGCCTTTGCAAGTCCCTGCCCACTTTGCCAGCAGAATTTGATGAAACGGAAGCTATTTCCCTTTCCATCTCTTTCCCCAGCCCCTGCAGAGGTCATTGCCTTCCTTCCCTGCCCAAAAACTTCACAAGCAAAGGCAAAACCAAGAGCATCACTCTAGAAAGGCACTTAGCACACAGGAATGGGGTGGGTACCAGCCGTGGCTTATTCTGACTGACCTCCAAAATGTGTCCCTTGCCCTCACCTGCATCCCAAATCCTCCTGCCAGCAGCTTGGGATGCTGAGCCTTTCCCTCAAGCTTTATTCCACCTTGTGTAATTGGGGCAGGCTTCCACGCTGTGCTGTTGAATTGGGAAAGGAAAAGAAATGGAGATCAGCCTGTGCTGAGCCCTTTCAGCAGCATCCCAGCAGTGGGGATGTGCAAAGTCAGGGTCTCCCAGAGGTGCAGCTCAAGAAGAACCCCAAAGAATTGCAAAGAAAACAATACCCTGGAAAATCTCCCCCAGGCTGAAGGGAAAAGCAGATCTCAAAGCTCAGCCAAAGCAAAAACCTGCCCCTTGGGGTCACCTTCCCCTGGCAGCCCCAAACTCCCCATGGGAAGTTGGAGCTGATTTTGCCTTGGAGCAATTTTCCAATCTCCTTCCCATGACCTCTGAAAATGGATATGGCCGAGCCCCACAGCAGCCAAGCCCTGGGGGGTGCAGGGCTGCCCAATGATGGGGTGTCCCAGTCCCCCCTCTGCACCCAGGGCAGCACTGAAGTGACCATGCAAAGCTTTGGCTTTCCCAGCTGCATGCCCAGAGCTGAATCTCATCTTGGGAATACAGTGGGAAAGCATTCATGGGGCACAAAAGCATGATCTTGGCTGTAAAGACTGCAGCTTGAAGCCACTTTGGGGTTGGAGGAGATGCAAAGGAAACAGCTCAGCTGAGGAAGCCAAATTGCACAGCTCTGGGAATCAGCAAAACAATCATTTTTTCCCTGATAAAAATCAGGTTTTGTTTGGATGAGGCTTTGCTTGCATGGAAATTGGTACAGTCCCTATAAAGGTTGCTTCTCTCTGGGACCATGACTCTCATCACACATCAAACTACTCTTAGGACTTTAAGGAGTAACCCTGGGGTGATGCTTGCTTGAACCCAAACCCTCTGCTAACCAAGGCAAGGTTCTTTGGGCTCTCCCATGTCCTTCCAGTCCACCTCTACTCCCAGTGACTGGTTTTTCATGGGCTGCTTCATTAGTACTTGGAGGACAAAATGTCTGTTAGTGCGAGAGCTGCAGTGAGCCAGCATCGGGACCAGCTCCGTCTGTGTTCCTGCACCAACCCACAAGACCAGGGCAGACGACCTAAACCAGACTCTCTGAAAATCATGTTATTCTTCACCACTAAATGCAAACTGTGGTGAAGCCACTGGATCTAGAAGCTGTTCTGGCCCCGTATTCCCAATAACCCTCCCCACACCCTTCTCTTCATCACTGGGGTAAGCGCTGCGCAGCTTTGCGCAGTGGGGAATCCCACACTCAGTCCCTTGGGATCACCTAAAACGTCCCTTTTCTTTCCAGGCAAGAACAAGCCAACTTAAAAAGAAAGATCCCGTTAACTATTATCATTGCAGCTTGAACCTGATGTCATTCCCTTGCGCATCTCATCCCCTCCCCATTGAATTCACCCCAATAGAACAGATGCTCCCGCCGCTGTTTCAGGTTTTAAGTGACTCTTTGGCAGCCACAGATTTCAGCCTGTCAGAAATCCTGATGAATTATTTCACTCCAGGTCCTTACGGTTTAATTCGAGCAGGCTGAAGGCAACTACTATTTCCTCGCTGTGTTTCGTCAACGTTTCTTGCATATGCTCCAACAGAGCAGATTGCAACGGCCCCTGATTTTCTAATGGAAGACTTTGCAAAGCATTCAAACCCATTAAAAAGATCACAGCTGAGAGTAACTACTTTATTTAAATCTTGGAAGAGAAACAAAGGCTGTAAATGCCCAAAGCGCAGAGTGTATCTGTCTGGGTTCAGGCACAAACCCAAGAGCATCCAAACCTCCTGTATCAGCACAACTTGGTATAAAACCGTGAGCCAAGCACCATTTTAAGATGGAAGATAAATGGAAACCTTTTCAACCAGGTGATTCTTCCACATCCTAGTGATAATAAAGTCAAATAAAAGGATTGGCTTAATATAGGTGGGAATTTGCCATGGGTGTTGGGCTCCGTCACATTTCCGTTATAGCATTAATGCTGTACAGATTTGTATAAGCACAGTAAATAAGATTAAAACCAGTCACTCACCTGCAGCCTCGTTCCACCAGCCTCAATTACAGCTCTTCCTCAAGCAATAGGAGTATCTGGGGTGGTTACGGACGCGGTCGATGCCTGCGCGGCTCTGACACACAGGTAAGGATTAGAAAGAGTTTGTCTCAGGAAAGACTCAGATTCGGAAATCCTACACCCTGGTGTAACCCTACCTTATCTTGCTGTCCTTGGCTTTAAAGGAAACACGGGGAAGAAACGCGGTGCTGCAAGCAGGGCTGTGGTGCATCTTCACACGCAGGGATAACAACTGCCCTGAACAAACCCAAACTCTTTGGCAACCAGCCCCAAGAGAGGGGTTGTACAACCCCAAGAGCTCAGCTCCTGAGCTGAAACCCCCAAGTGATAGCTTCATTACCTGGGAGCAGATTTGTCCCCGTCATTGCTCCATGGGCAATGTCCACACGGGGTGAGGGGTTCCATTTGACATTAAGAGTTTCCCAACCTGGTATCAACATCCTTTTTAGGAAGCAACATTCACATTTGAAGACTAAAAGGCACCAAAGAGTTCGGCAGCTCTTACCTGCCCTGTCTACTATCTTGGTCCCACCAAGGCACAATGTTGCCTCAATAGGAGCTGCATGGCTTCAGGCGTGGGTCCTGGCCTCACTGCTCTTCCTGTGCAATGCACTGGGGCCCAGTTGACTTGTGCCCCTTCCATGCATCAGGGAGGTCCTGGGTGCCTTTCAAGTGGTCAAAAGGCACTGAGCATCCCACACTGTGGGCACACCCAAAAGGAAGCCCTGCATTCGGCTCTGAGCAGCAGCATCAGGCAATGCCAAGGAAGAGCTCACATACCCCAAGGTCTCAGAAGGGTCTTATCCCACCTTGTTCCCTGAGCCATCAAGAACCAGCTGTAGGAGACTTTGCCTGCTCTGAGGGGTCCTTCCAAGCCTACGGTGTGGTGTCCTGGTCTTCTTCATCCCAGGGACACACAGGACGTGTGTTAAACCCATCTATCTTCTGCTTGGTGAGGAGGATGGGAGGAAGGTGCAGGCTGGAGGCTGCAGGGTAGCTATGAGTTTGTTGACCAGGGCAGATGGGTCTTCTCCACCCTTGCTTGCTGCACTGAGCATCTTGGTATCAGCTATCACACCCAGTCCTGTGGTAATCATGGGCAGCAGGCAGTGGAAGGAAAGGTCCATGGCTTGCCCAGGTCATCAGCTTGGCCATTCTCCTTTAGGCCAACTGACAAGGAAGCCCCAAAGACTTTCCTCATCCTTCAAGCACCACTCAAAGCCCTGACTGCCCAGTATCCCTAGGAGATGGCACTGCCTCCTGGGTGTTTCCCAGAGGTTCCTGTTACACTGCAGTAATGGGGAATCGCATTAATTACGTGTTCAGCTGAATGGTGGTAACGAAGGCACGGGACATATCAAGAATCATGTTAGCATGGCAAGTAGCACAGGAACACCCAGAAAGGGTGATGCTCCACAGAAAGGCCTGAAGTTGTTACAAGGACGTCAGGAGACTTGATACAAAAGGCCAGCTTATTAATAGCTAATGGGCAAATAAATTATGTACCCACTTGTGTGGATTGTGTTTCTCCCTCCTCGCTGCACCCTGCCGTCTCCATCACCTCCTTCCTCCCTGGTTTCTGTCCCACTTGGTTCTTTCTTCTTTCTTTCCTTCCCTGCTTTGCAGGGCTCGGGTGTGTTTGCTCATCACTGAGTGTTCCAAAGCTGCAGCACTGAATTCCAGCCTGTCCCCAGGGTCTTGGTTGCCCACATCCATCCAGAGAGGGACCACCGGTCACCCCAAGCCCTCTCCAGGACACCTCCTCCATCGCACCAGGGCTGCTCTCGCTCCCAGAGATCATTTGATGCCCTGGAAATGCCAAACCTGAAAAGAAAAGCTCCAGGCAGCAAAACAAAAGCTTCTGGCTGTGGCTGGATGGGACCTGCCCTGCCTGCCATCTGCGGCCCTGCAGGAGCAGCCCCAGCTCCCATGGCGCAGGCAGCCAAGTGCCAGCGGCTCCGCGCTGGCCACGCTCCAGGCAGGCAGAGAAGGAAGGGGAAGGCTGAGTGAAAAGGGGGAGAACAGGGGGGGTGCTTCATGCACTCAGGATTTGGGGTCCCCAGCGGCCCAAAACCCCAGACCTCGAGGAGGGAAAGCTGAGACTAACTCAGCAAAAGGAGGTTTGGGGATCTCACTGCTCCCTCACCACTCACCTGATGCTCCCAGCTCTGCAAAGCCCACGGAGGGCATGGATCTGCCTTGTCCGTGCATCCCTGGCTGGGATAACATGGCAGCAGGTTTGAGCCTGGGCTGCTGACCGGCTGGGACTGCCACTCGCTCCTGCTGCAAGAGGGGCAGCACAGTCACAGAATGAACCAGGTTGCTTTAATCCCATCCAGTCCAACCATGCCCAGCACTGCCAAGGCCACCCCTAACCCATGGCACTGAGGCCTCGTCTCCACGCTGTGTGAACACTTGCAGGGACGGTGACTGCAGCCCTGCCCTGGGCAGCCTGTTCCAATGCCTGAGCACCCTCTGGGGCAGGAATTGTTCCTCAGCTCCATCTAAACCTGCCCTGGGGCAGCTTGAGGCCGTTTCCTCAGAACTGCCCCTCTCACCTTCCCAAGCCCCATTTCCCCTCTGGTTCATGGGCAGCACTCTGGTATCTGCTGACACTGCAGCCAGTATGGTCCTTCCCATGAGATGCTCCTTCCCTGAGCTCTAAATGCTGTTTGTGAGCCCACTTCCAGCTGTCTGGAAGCCGAAGTCCGTTGGAGTACGTGTTTAGTTACACATCTCAGAGGCCACCACCCCACCCCTGTGCTTTGGGGCTGGCTCCCATCAGCAAGAGGAACACGGGAAATAAGGGATACTCATACAGGTTACCCCTCCACTATTGCTCTGAGTTGGGGATCTCAGGCAGGGCTGCAGTCCAGTCCCATCCCCAATACCCTGAGGAGGTGAAGAGCATTTAGGGCAGAGCCAGGAGCAGCACCCCAGTCTCTGGACCAGCCTCTGACGATCCCACCATCACTGCCCCTGCACCCCGAGGCCCCTTTCCCAGCACATCCCCTTCTCTAATCTTTCATTATCACTTTCTCTGCCCACTCTGATTTCACCAGGCTGTGCTATGCTATCCCTTGGGCCTGGGTGCTGTTGGGCAATCTGATCCCCACCTCCTCATCAGGCTGACTGTAAACACTGTCACTAATCACCTTGGCTGCCGTGCTGACCCCGATGAAGTTCCACCCACTGGGGCTTCATTGCCCAACTCAATGTGGCCCCATCAGTGGGCAGGCTCCTGTTCCATGGCTGTTACCTCCTGTGCGGGTTTGCATAAGCCTGACCCACGTCACAGCAGCTCCTGGTCACTGAAATCAGGCTATTCCGTATCAGTAATAAGAAACTCTCACCACCTCTGACCACAGCACGTATCTGCTCACGCTGTTGCTTCCTCCCTGGGGAGAGCAGCATCTCACCCCAGCATCCGTGAATTATGACAGCAAAACATCCATCTCCAGCCCTTATTTAACCCCCACAACAGCCTCCTCTGTGACGAGGCCTTCGCTTGTACATCTTCTGTCAGCCAAAGGATGAGGAATCATAAAACCATAGAATGCTTTGGGTTGGAAAGGACCTTAAAGCTCATCCAGTCCCAGCCCCGTCTCTCAGCCTGGCTCCAGAGCAGAGCTGCTCCAGCCCTTGCAGCATCTCCATGGCCTCCTCTGGCCTCACTCCAACAACTCCACGTCCCTCTTGTGCTGCTGCCCCAGAGCTGGATCAGGACTGCAGGGGAGGGCTCCCCAGAGGGGCAGGATCCCCTCCCTCAAATCAGCAGCAAAGGGAGGAGGAGATGCTCTCACCCGCCTTGTATCTGTCACTGGGCAATGCAGGGTTGTGGATGTGGATGTGTCACATTTTGGGGTCAAGCAGAGGAGAGGGAGACGGTTGCTTGTCAGACAATGAGGGAAGAAAAGAGACACAGATGGGAAAGAAATGGCTGCAGGAGGTAGCAATGAAACGCTTCTCCTTTGGTGCCTGGAAACCTAGGGGGCAAGGAGGGAAAGGCTGAAGTCAGGACCTCTGCTAGATCCTTTCTTCCTCCGGCACACAATGGGGACAGCCACGAGGAAGGTGAGGAGATGGCTCTGGTGCCCTGGTTGTAACTGACCTCATCCAAAGGGAAAACTCCCTCCTGCGAGGTGCTGAGGACAAGTATAACACAATGTCCATCCCAGGTGGATATTCCTGCTTTGCAGAGTCATAAGACCAAGCATGACATCGCTTTGTTGTCTCAAAACCCTGTCCAAAGCAAGGTTAAAGATGGGGAAACAGGTACAGAACACACAGGAGGGCTGAGCTGCCGAAACCTCCCTTCTCACCAGGTGAGGCAGGTACAGGTCTGCTCCCTCCCCTCCTTTCCATCCACAGCTTGAGCAAGCAGCTCTGCTTGTTCAGGTTACTCCATCCGAGCCTCTGAATCAGGTCCCTGCACCAGCTGAAGCCTGGTAAGGTCAGGAAGCCCTTGTTGGCGTCTCCAAAGCAGCAGCGTCTGCTCTGTGGGTACGGGGTCTCGCTGGCTAAGGGATGCTCGGTGACACCGTGTTCTGACAGCACACCACAACATCTATTTACCTCTCAGCAGGACGGGGGACAACTGACCCCAGAATCCCATGGTCCCCAGGACCTGGTGGCTGCAGTCAGGCCCTGCTCCCTCGCTGCCCAAACCCAGGGCTGTGCTGCTGCTGAAGTGAAGCCCTCGAGTCCCATCCTCTGCAGCAGGGAGGGACAGGACAAGGCAAATTGACCCAAACCAAAATGATCCTGCAGGTCTTGGCAGGTGGCTGCAGTAGGATGTAACAAGATATATATTGTGTTATATATAACAAACAATATATAACCGTAGTTATATAGCAATAGAACAGTGCAAGTAGGTGCAGTGTAACAGCTCCAGCCAGAAGAGGACAGTGGTGCATATGTTTTAATTAGGGATGTGCTTTCTGTGAGCACAGATGGACCAAGAAGGATTTTAAGGGCTTTAGTTCCTCTCTTCACTATTAAAATCACCCATTTCAACACACACAAAAGGGTATGAAGGGGTTCAAGGCTATTCCCAGTGACAAAACCCCATCTGGTTGTGGGTATGAAGCTCTTGCTCTAAGAGATGCTTAATGGGACATTGGCTGCAGCAGGTCTCAGCGAGATGCTGAGTGGTTGGGGAGATGCATGCACTGAAGGCTGAACCTGGGGACAAAAATAATTGGTGTTTTGGGGGAAAACTTTCATCTCAAATGAAAATATGATTTATAGGTTTGGTTTGAAAGGTGAAAGCTGCTTCAGGTGGTGCCACTGTTTTCCAGGGGAGGAGAAAAAGTGAGTGCATGTGTTTGTGTATACATATCTATATAGCCCTCTACCTGCACACGTATGGAGTCAAAAGAGGGCAGGCAGGAGATGGGGGCTTTGGCGGTGGATACCAAGTTTTGCATCATCCAGGACAATGTAGGCACTGGAAAGGTCTCATTTGCCCTCTTTGAGCCTCCTCAGCCTGTTCACCTGTGGCAAAACCCCCACTTTCCTGCTGGTTTAGAGCTCAAATGGGCTCATGGCAGAGCTGGGGAAAAGGCAGGAGCTCTTCTTGGTGACCTCTGTTAAATCATGAACCATAGAACCCCAGCCTGGTTTGGGTTGAAGGGACCTTAAAGCTCCTCCAGCTCCAACCCCTGCCACGGGCAGGGACCCCTTCCATAGAGCAGCTTGCTCCAAGCCCCTGTGTCCAACCTGGCCTTGAACACTGCCAGGGATGGGGCAGCCACAGCTTCTCTGGGCACCCTGTGCCAGCGCCTCAGCACCCTCACAGGGAAGAGCTTCTGCCTAAGAGCTCAGCTCAGTCTCCCCTCTGGCAGGTTAAAGAAACCTCACCCCTGTGATGAAGACAGATGCTGGAGGCAAAAGGCAAAGGCCTGGCTCAGGAATGGCCTGGATGGAGATGAGGTACTAGGTTTTTTTTTGCCCTCTGCAAAATTTATCCTCTTTGAGGTGAAAAAGGGAAAAACCCCACCCGCTCAGCACCTTCATATAGCTCCTTGGGCAGGGAGAGGCTACACTTGGACCTCTCAAACACAGCTACGTTCCTCAGGAGCAATTAGACACTTGTACTCAGCTCAGTGAAGTCTGAACCCAACAGGGTAAAATACCAGAAATAAGCATTTTCCGTAATGAAAAGGTGTTTGCTCCTAACTCCAGGGGGCTCCTGGGGCTGGTTTCTCATCATTGACCCCAAATGGTCCCCCCCATCCCTTCTTCTGCTCCCGCCGGCTCAGCAGGCAGCACCGCACCCCCACTTCGACAGTGTGCGCCCTGATAGAAGGCAGCCAAATTGGCTGGTGTAAAACAAAACAACCCACAGAAACCCACCTCTCCTCATCCCTTCCATTAACAAACCCTCTTCCCCCTCCCTGGATCCTGCAGGGGAGGAAGATGCAGACAGGAGCTGCCAGAAATCTGTCACAACATCCCCAGCGCTGCTGCATGAGGAGCACGGATCCACACCCTCAGACAGCCACATCTCGGGTTCGATTCGCACCTAACAACCTAAACACAACCCCTCCTTCCCTGTAAGCTCTGCCTGGCCTCGCTCACCTGCTTTAACCCCAGTGCAGCGTGTGTCCGGCCGGCCCAGTAACACCAGCAGCCCCAGAGATGGTCCCAGACTGCTTTAGCTTTGCCAAAGGCAGGGGGAGCTGCTCACCAGGTTATCAGGCTCAGGTGCCCCATTATCCCCCAGCTTTGGAAGGCTGTGGCTCCCCCGATGATGCTAATGAACAGGTTTTCCTGCTGCTTGGGACAAGATGTGCTGGTTGGGGTGAAAATCGGGGTGAAAATCTAGGAATTGGGCAGGGAATAGGAAGGAAAAGGAGCAGCACCCGTGGTGTTGAGCACCCTGTTCGGCTCTAGATCCAGTGCTGGTTGCAGCATCCTCCCTCCCCGTTCCAAACTGCTTTACTAAGGGGGTGAAAAGGTGTGATGAAGATGCTAGACCACCATTGGGAGATACTGGGCCATAGCTGAGGGCTGCACCATCGTCTCTGCCCCACGGATCACACACAGGGACAGGTTCATGCAGAACCAGGCAGGGCTCTGCAGCAGAGTCCCCAAGATACACATCCCTGGAGACGTGACATGGGAAGGGTCTGGAGATACTGTCCCCATCCCCATCCTCCTCCATGAGCAGTGGATGTTGATCCCCCCTGGAGCATCCTGGAGCAGATGATCCCTGTTTGCACCCATAAAACTGCAAGACATGCTGCACCCCCAGAGACATGAACACTGGGGAGCCTCCAGAAGCAATTCCCAAGGGGGAAATAGCTCCCTGGATTGTCCCCTCTCCAGCACTGGGATTTCTCTGCTGGGATTAAGGAGAAACACTCCTTTTATCCCAACATTACTCACCTTGATGGCAGCCCACACTCAACCCAGCAACCTGCCACTATCCCTCCAGCTCCTGGGCGCTCCTTGGACTTGGACCTAAGTGTTTAAGGGCAGGTTGGATGGGGCTTGGAGCAAGCTGCTCTAGTGGAAGGTGTCTCTGCCCATGGCAGGGGTTTGGACCTGGGTGATCTTGAGGTCCTTTCCAACCCAAACCAGAAACCCCCGCTTTGGGGCCAGTAATGATTAATTCTCCTTCAGGGGCAAGGAAATAATTGTAGGTCTTTCCAAGGGAAGGGACAGCCTTTGGTTACGAGGCTGAGCAAACCCTTGCTGGAAGCTTCAGAATTCCTCTCCTCCTCAGATGAGCTCCTCGCACCGGATTTCTCCATCCACTAAGTAGGAATGAGGCCTCTCTCCTGCCTCACTGGCACGACACAGCCCTTGCTGGGATATCTCCATGGGATTCATTCCACAGAATCATTTAGGGTTTGCTTTTATTACCATCACGGCTGAACAACCTCATAGGGATGCCCCAGTGGTGGCATACGGCCCCAGTGACTGTATGTGGGTGATGGTACCAGTGATGGTACATGGCCCCAGTGATGGTACGTGGCCCCAGTGATGGTACGTGGCCCCAGTGATGGTATGTGGCCCCAGTGATGGTACGTGGCTCCAGTGATGGTACGTGGCCCCAGTGATGGTACGTGGCCCCAGTGATGGTACATGGCCCCAGTGATGGTATGTGGCTCCAGTGATGGTACGTGGCCCCAGTGATGGTACACGGCCCCAGTGATGGTACGTGGCCCCAGTGATGGTACGTGGCTCCAGTGATGGTACATGGCCCCAGTGATGGTACGTGGCTCCAGTGATGGTACATGGCCCCAGTGATGGTACATGGCCCCAGTGATGGTACGTGGCCCCAGTGATGGTATGTGGCTCCAGTGATGGTACATGGCCCCAGTGATGGTACGTGGCTCCAGTGATGGTACATGGCCCCAGTGATGGTATGTGGCTCCAGTGATGGTACGTGGCCCCAGTGATGGTACGTGGCCCCAGTGATGGTACGTGGCCCCAGTGATGGTACATGGCCCCAGTGATGGTACATGGCCCCAGTGATGGTACATGGCCCCAGTGATGGTATGTGGCTCCAGTGATGGTACGTGGCCCCAGTGATGGTACACGGCCCCAGTGATGGTACGTGGCCCCAGTGATGGTACGTGGCTCCAGTGATGGTACATGGCCCCAGTGATGGTACGTGGCTCCAGTGATGGTACGTGGCCCCAGTGATGGTACGTGGCCCCAGTGATGGTACGTGGCCCCAGTGATGGTATGTGGCTCCAGTGATGGTACATGGCCCCAGTGATGGTATGTGGCCCCAGTGATGGTATGTGGCCCCAGTGATGGTACATGGCCCCGGTGATGTTACATAGCCCTGGTGATGGTACGTGGCCCCGGTGATGGTACATGGCCCCGGTGATGGTACATGACCACAGTGATGATGCCCAGTCATTCACAAACAGGGAAACTCAGCTTTTCCCATCTGCAAAAACCCAGGACATATCCTATTTGCATCCTCCTGAGTCCCTGCTGGTGCTGCTCCATAACAGCACCAGGTTTTGGGATGTGAGCTTCCAAATGCTCCCTTCTCTAGCCTTTCATTTCCCCCTGGAGTGAGGTACACAAGGAAACACCTTCCAGGGAAAGCTTAAAGTTCCCGTGGTGCCATCAGTCACAAACCTGATCCCTCACAGCTTTGTAGAGTGACTGCTTCAGACGCGGGGAAACTGAGGCACGGAGGCATCATCCTGAAGGGGCTGAGGGAGCTGAGCCTGGGGCAACCCCCTGTGACTCCAGCTGTGGAATCAACAGGTCAAATCCTAACATGGGGTATCCCCAGTAATTCCGGCTGGCCTCTGTGTCAGTGGGTGGCTTAAAAGGGGAGTTTTGAGGCTGAATGATGGGAAAGTGCCTGGATCCTCCCTCCTCCCACATGGGACCCTGTGAACTCAAGGGGCAGGGATGTCCTGCTCTGTGCTTCATCCCTCTGCACAGGGCAGTTCACAGGGCTGGGCTGTAGGACACCCCTCTGCGATCACAGGCAGGATGCTCCTGGCTGTTCTGCATGGCCATAGTGCTGGGACTGGTCCAGCACCAGGCTCAGGCTTATTTCAATACAAATAAAATGCCAACAGCTGAGAACAAGCCCTGATCCCAGACTGAGGACACACAGGGTTGTGGTGTGGGTCTTTTTTTCCCCCAGTGTGTTCCTTCCCCATTCTTCCTCTCCAAAACCTGCCTCCTTGCCACCTGCTCCCCTTTGGATCTGAAATGGACTCAAAACCCATCCACAGGCTGGTGGGAGTTGATCCTGCTGAGGAGAAGCTGCCGGGGGCAGAAAGGCAAAGAGGATTTTCCATCCTCCTTTTGCAGTTGAGGTTTTGAGCACCTGTTTTTGCCCCAGCGGTGTGAATGAAGCGCTTGAGTCCACAGATTTGTCTTGCAGGGGGTTTGTTCTCCTTTCTGAGAGCATCCTTGGGGTAAATTGCTTGGGGGTGAACAGGAGCATGGTGGGGTTTGCAGCATATTCCTCTATTGCTGGAAACCACTTGTGTGAACAGTGTTACCTGTGGGAAATCACTCCCTTCTGAGCCCCAGGCTGGGTTACAAGACCACTGGTGGCAGGGATGCCCAAAGTGATGGCAGCTCAGTGGGACACAGACCCAGGGACACACAGGCTTGAGAACAAGCCTAGAGCCAGGACTGACACTGCACATGGGGCTCTGAAGGTGCTGCAGCATTGCCTGCACCCTGAGACCTCCGATGTGCTCTGCACCAACACATCCTCCTGGTGCACCAGCCCTCTGCCACTGAGAAAGGCATGCAAGGAGGGGAAAATTGCATCTTGCATGAGTGCCAGGTTCAGTTCGCTGTGCTCCACAGCATGGAGTCCCAGCCTGGGTTGGGTTGAAGGGACCTTAAAGCTCCTCCAGCTCCAGCCCCTGCCACAGGCAGGGACCCCTTCCATAGAGCAGCTTGCTCCAAGCCCCTGTGTCCAACCTGCCCTTGAACACTGCCAGGGATGGGGCAGCCACAGCTTCTCTGGGCACCCTGTGCCAGCGCCTCAGCACCCTCATAGGGAAGAGCTTCTGCCTAAGATCCAACCTGAACTTCCCCTGTTTCAGTCTGAACCCATCACCCCTTGTCCTATCACTGCAGTCCCTGATGAAGAGTCCCTCTCCAGCATCCTTGTAGCCCCCTTCAGACACTGGAAGCTGCTCTGAGGTCTCCACGCAGCTTCTCTTCTCCAGGCTGAACAGCCCCAATGTTCCCAGCCTGGCTCCATACGGGAGCTGCTCCAGCCCCTGATCACTCTTGTGGTCTCCTCTGGCCTTGCTCCACCACCAATACGTGCCCCCTCGGTTTCCCTTCGACAGCTCCAAGACCCTTCCTCCCTCCCCACTTTCTCACCCCCTTCTCAACCAGGGCCCATTCCTCTGCCAGAGGAATCCTCCTGCTAAACACGATGGCCCCTGCCAGGATGAAAGCGGAGCTGTGAATAATTCATGGTTCAATCTTTTTCACCACCGTCTGCTGTAAATATTTAAATACCATCAAGATGTCTAGAGCTGGATGTCAGGAGCATGAACCTGAGCAGAGCTTCCAGCTTGGGGGGCAGCCCCAGGGAAGGGGGCTGAGCGTGGGAAGGGTGCAGATGCCATGGGGATAGGTGGGGATATTTCTTTGGCTGTGTGTATGCTGGGGCAGGCACAAGGGAGCCCTGGGGGAAATAAACTGGTTTGTATCTTGGTAAGGAGCAAATGTCCAGGGCTTTATCATAGAATCCCAGCCTGGCATCTGTTGGAAGGGACCTTTAAGCTCCTCCAGCTCCAACCCCTGCCACGGGCAGGGACCCCTTCCATAGAGCAGCTTGCTCCAAGCCCCTGTGTCCAACCTGGCCTTGAACACTGCCAGGGATGGGGCAGCCACAGCTTCTCTGGGCACCCTGTGCCAGCGCCTCAGCACCCTCACAGGGAAGAGCTTCTGCCTTAGATCCAACCTGAACTTCCCCTGTTTCAGTTTGAACCCATCACCCCTTGTCCTGTCACTGCAGTCTCTGATGAAGAGCCCCTCTCCAGCATCCTTGTAGCCCCCTTCAGATATAGGAAGGCTGCTTCCAAGAAATGGACAGTTCAGCAAGGGATGGATTTCCACTGCAGGGAAGCAGGAACAGTTATCTAAAGGAGTATCCAAGTGACATGGTTCAACTTTTGGCACCCACCTTCCCTCCCCTCCGCTGGCTCGAAACCTCAGTGGAATTTCCCATGAATTTATGATTGCCAAAGAAGGAATCAGTAAATCCCCCGTGCTCCAGTCTGCAGCTCCCTGTGCTCTGCTTCCCACCTGGAAAACCAGGAAGCAACCATTGACATTAAAATAACACATGGCCCTGTGCCATCTCCCAGCTCCCGGTGCAGCATCCAGCTGAAGGGCTGGATATGTACCTCATCCCCATGGACTGGGAACATCTGGGAGCTCACTGCAGGACTCAGGGATCACCTCCAGGGATAAAACTGGTTTTATTTCATTCTTATTCCCAGCATGTAGGAGAACAGCACGTCCCTGGGAAGCTGCTGTGAGCCTGAGCATCTCCTCCTGCTCCAGCACCACTTTGGTGTTTTACATCCTTTCCCATAGGAATGGCTTGGAGCAGTTACTGCCACTGTGCCTGCAGAGCTGTGGTGCTCCCGGGTCCTCAGCTGCGTGTCCCTTGCTGGCCATCTTGTCCGCCCCATGCACAGTGAGCCTGCATGTCCCCAGGGCTCTGCTTTGTGTCCCCTTGGGGGATGCACTCAGCTGCTGAAACCCTGGGCATCCTCTTCCTGAATGTGAGTGGTTTTCACCAGGATTGAGGTTTTCCAGCTTTGCAAGAGCAGTTTTAAACCCATCGAGCACCCTTTGCTCTTGCATCTCTCCCTGTACCTGCCTGCGGGTATGAACACGAGCTCATGGTCCTGTTACAACTCCTCCTGGTGAGACTCTGTTTGCAGCCAGCCTTCATCATCCTCCAGTGAAAAGGGGCTGTGATGTCCAGCCACTGAGCTGGGTCCAGGGAGCAGGGACCAGCCACCACCAGCAGCTCCCACCTGTGCCACAGCTTAGATCTACAGCTCCATCGCCACAGTGGCTTTGAGGCCACCCTTGGACAAGAACCAGGTCCATGGTGCCTCTATGGAGCCTGACCCTATAATCCTTCTCTTAAAGACGGATTTCTTTATGCCCCATCCCTGGCAGTGTTCAAGGCCAGGTTGGATGGGGCTTGGAGCAAGCTGCTCTAGTAGAAGGTGTCCCTGCCCATGGCAGGGGTTGGAGCTGGATGAGCTTCAAGGTCCTTTTTTACCCAAACCATTCTATGATTCTAAGACAGTTTCTGGTCTGGAAATAGCTTTTCTGCCTCTGGAGGCTCTTTGTGGGGGTTTTCCTCCCTAGAATTAGAGTAAATGAAGAGTTTGGGACACCAACAAATTTTACAGCTTGAATATCGGAACGCGTGTTGCTCTTAAGCCAAACATTTCAGTCAGGTTTAACCTTTGAAAAGCCTTTTCCCAACCAACTTGACATTTGAAGCAAAAAAGACTTTTGTTTTCCCAATGGGATGCTTTGAAATCTTCCCGTCTTTTTCCTTACCTACATTCCCAAGCCAAGATATTAATCTAAACAATATGTTTCCCACAACAGCAACAAAAAGCATCCAGCCCCTGAGTCATCATCATTCTGTGAAATAAAGGAAACACTTCCCCATCTCGCTGCTCAGCAATGGCTCTGATCTCTGCACCAAGCAAAGCAGTTGTGGAGGGTCCTGGCCATGTATGGGGGGGTTTGGGTGGAGGTGCAGGTTCAGGTCATCTGGACAGGGTTTACTCCTTCCCCTGAGGCTGGTGGATCTGCAGCCTTCTCGGCATCACAGACTTTGCCTGGTTGGCTTATTCCATGCATCCCTGGAGATTTTGGAGCCTGTAAAGGGAAGGAGACGGTGCAGATGAGCTAAGCACTGATGTGCAGATCAGCTGGGGATGGCTTCCCAGTTCTTGGCTGTTCTCCCCACTTCTGGAAATGAAGAGAGCGGGAGATGTCCATGCACAGGGGGGATTTACCAGCCTGTATGGGCTGAAGCACCCCATGGGGGGACAGCACCCCCTTTCAGCCCAGGGACCACATTGAGTGCAGTAGAGCCCACAGACAGCTCAGATACTTCACTATGGGAACCACTGACCAGGCTCAAAGTGTCCCTAAAGCCCCAGGGCTGATGGGGGGAACCCGCTGGGCACTGGGGCATCAGCCATGGGGCTTCACAGCACGAGACCTGGGAGCAGAATGCAGCGCATGGGGTGCTGGGTGATGCTGCTGAGGGTGGATGAGGTGGCTTCAGAGAAACAGAGAGAGACGAGGGGGGACAAAGAGAAAATGGGCAGATGAAACCCTCGGCTGATCAATACTCCGCAGAAGGCCGCGGGAAGGCTGGCGGGTTCGCGCTGTACTGAGTGGTTTATAGATTTCCTCTAAATAGGAAGATGCAGGTACAGTTGTTCCACATTGGGAAAGGTACAAACCTGGCCTAGGGGGAACAGCGGCATAGGCCGGAACTGCTGGCTTGGCCCTCTCCTCCTTTCTCCCCCATCAAGCACATTTAGCAGCAGGCAAGGGGTGAATGGGGGGAGACACCCCAATAAATGCTCCTTCCCACCCAGAATAAAACACCTGATAACCACTGATGGTGTCTTGCTGCAGGGGATGGGGTTTTAAAGCACCCAAAAGACACCAAGCACGCTTTCTGGGAGAGTGTGCTACAGGGACTTGCCCGAGACATTGCAGGACAAAGAAAAGAGGCAGAACAGCCCTCCCTGCAGTGCATGAGGCTAGGGTGGCTTGTAGCCATCATCCGGCCTTAATGTACCCCCCCCTTGGCCAAGTCCCAGCAGTGAGGACCCCAGATTGGTCACATCCATCCCAGTAACACATCCTCTTCCTCTCACTCCAGGGGTCTGGAGTGGGACCCCACAGTCGAGTGGGACCCCACAGTCAAGTGGGTAAGGATAAAACCAGCCCTATGTTTAAGCAACATGGGGGAAAAAAGGATGAAGAAGAGATTTTTCTAATGCTTAAACCACTCCCACCTCATCCCAAGAGGAATTGTGCTCTGGTACCATCTAGAAGAGTTTGGAGAACTTTCCATTTAAGCCAACAAAGGGTCAGGGTGAGAGGCTGGAGTCGGAGGGAAGTGACTAATCAATCACTCATCATTTATTTATAAGGATGGCAGATGAGAGCGTGAGCTGAGCCACTGAAGACAGCAGCCAGCTACAGCCAGTGCAGGGGGATTTGGGAGGAAAATGGACAACCAAGGCAATAGATTCAGAGAAAGGTCATTTCTGAAGGGTCAGATCAATAGGGAGAAGAACCATGAGACTTCTTGTCTCTCCCAAGGCTACTGAAAACCTCCCCGTTGTTCCCATGAACCAAGCAGGGAGTCACTAAAAGGAGTGGCTTTGCTCCATCCCCAGGACATGCTGAGGTAGTTCTTCACTCCTGAAACACTTGGGTTCAGTCTGATCTCCCTGCAGATGCCTCATCGAGTCCTTCACTCTGTCTTTTGCTTCTCTGTTGGGCATGGAAAACCTCTCATGGGCTGGATGGAGGGACACATCTATTTGGTTTGGGAATGTGTAGCTATGAGGCAGTTCCCATGGGCATAGCCTTCAGCTGGTGTTAAGACAGCAAGGAACAGAGGGTACCCTGAGAAACAATGTCTTGTAGATCTTACTTAGGATTCTGCATGTAAACACATGCCAAATATTCAGGCAGAGTCTGGCCTCTCCCATGGGACCCAAAAGGATGAACCTCCCAACTCCCATGAGACTTGGGTACCTCCAACCCCCACCATCACCCTTCTGCAGCAAAATTCCACCCTTGGTGAAGCCAGGGAAGCAGGACCAGGATCTCCAGGCATTTTAAGGTCCATTAACTGCTAAATTATGGCCCAAGCCTGATCAGGCATGAAGTTGGAGTAAAGCCAGGGATATGTGCAGGGTCAGGGCACCGGAGCAGTGGCAGGAGGGTGCTGGCAGCACTGGGAACCAAAGGCACTCTGAGCTGGGTGGCTGGGGATCAATCTGCTCTGTAGCATAGAAAATACAGTGCCGTGAAACCCTGTTAACCCTTGCACTCCTATGGGACCTTGGTGCTCCTCTGGGATCCTCTTGCAGCACCAGAAACCGCTGCTAGGAGCAGTGATGACTAGAGGGTACAAGATGATCTATATTTGATGTGGGGAAAGACAGCACCTACTGGAACCTGGAGCCCCTTGACTCATCTCCTCATCTCCAACATGTCTTCCTCTCTCCATACAGACATTCCCAGGGGAATTTCATGGGGTCTTGTTGCCAAGAGCACCGTTATGGTCGCCAAAGAGGCCTTCCTCCATGTCAATCATCCAGCTTAATTTAGGCATCTGCCTTCAGGCCAGAAGAATAATTGTCTTAAAAAGACCCATTTCTCTGCATTCATGGTGAAAGGAGTCAGGGAAACAAGCTCTGATGGACCAGAGATGCCCACTGTTGGTGCAAGGGATGCCACCCTACAGAGCCAAATGAGGACCCTGCGCCCTTTACTGCTCCCCAAGCCCCTTCCCCATGTGATTGCTGAGGCTCGTGGTACCCATGACACTGTGCTGGCTGGACATCCAACCTGTCTGCACTTGGCAAGAGCTCGCCTTTGGAACCCACCCGGCCAAGACACGAGCAGGCACCGTGCCACTGCAGCAGACGGTGGGAGCGTGGGCAGCCGGGAAAGCACATCCCAGCACGGCAGGAGCGTGCAGAAAAGAGCATCCAGAGGGGTCTTCTTACTTGTCCATAGCCATGAAAGGCACCAGCTGAGAGAGCAGGGGGGGTGTCCTTATGGATCCACTGTGAAAATGATGGATCCAGGCATGGAGCTGGTGGTGGGAAGCAGTTACAGTCATGTGAACAGCACATCTCAGCACCGCTCTGCCTGGGCATGCATCAAAGCCATCCCATCCCACACAGCTCCTGACAGTTAGGTCTTCATAAGGGTCTTTCAGGCAGCAGTGCCCTGGAAATCCACATGGCACCCCTTGCACTAGCAGTGAGCATCTCTGGTGCATCTGAGCTTGTTTCCCTGACTCCTTCCCCCAGGAATGCACTGAAGTGGGTTCTTTAAAGGCATGTCTCTTCTGGCCCCAAGGCAAGAGGCTAAATTAAGCCCATGAATCATGCAGAGGAGTTTCTCTCTGCTGACCGTAACAGGGCTCCCAACACCCAGACCGAATGGAGAGGCTCTCTTGGGAATGCCTCTGTCAACATGAGATTCCCTAGGGCAATGGGGACCCTGGCTCTAAGGCTCTTTGCTCCTAAGGAGCACCACCACGGTGACATATCCCCAGCTCCTGGCCATAGGGGCTGGCGCAGGGTGAGAGGGTCATCTCTGCCCCGAGCGGGATGAGGACAGGGATCAATAGGACAGTCATCTTCCTGTGCATCAGCAGCCTCTTGGAATAGATTTAATACGCTAAAACACATTCCCCCAATTTTCTATTTCTGGCAAATGAATGTCTAATCCTTGAGCTGCGATGCTGCAGCTTTGTGCTGAGCTGGCGCTTCTGCTGCTGCTGCTGCTGGGGAGGGAAAGGATGAGCTCGCAGGAGCCACAGAGCACAGCAGTGAAATGGAGCTGCCCCCAAGCCCCTGCCAGCGAGAAGCCTCCTCAGCAAACCCTCTGCCTCCAGCCGAGCATCCCAGTGGCATCCCATTTATCCTGCACAGCACCAGAGCAATGCCAGCGTTGTGGTCAAAGATGTTTTTCCTTCTCTTTCTGGTTCTGCCAGGGGCTGTTCTCTTCTAGTGACAGCTCCCACCATGGTCAAGGTGCCTCCATTCCACCTGGGTGCTACCTGAGTTAAACCCATGAGCTATTTTCCCATATAGCATCATCACTAAAGCTGAACTAGGGCATGGAGGGGAAAGGATCTAAAACCAGTGCTCACTGGGATTTAATGGAGGTATTTACACATCCATGCGTACCACACACATATCCCGTGGTCGTGGGCTGGTCTGGGGTACACACATGCCAACCAATGCAGAGGAGATTCTCTAAAGCTAAAGGAGGGGAATGATAAAGGCGACCAAAACCCCATGTCCCACACGTGGTGGGGGGCTACACACAGTGGGGAGCCCCAGCACTGAGGCTGAGCTTGCTACAATCCCCCCTCACACAACAGAACCCTTGTGCTGCTTGATGTCAAACCCTGGCTCCTTCCAACACGGGTTGAATGCCAGCAGTGCCCAGGAGCATTCATGTGGGTTTGGAGTGCTCCCAGGGGCCCCAAAAACAAGGCACAGGCACCCACTGCCTCTGGGCCGGGCTTCTGCTCTGTTCAATGCAGTGTTTCCACCAAGCTGGTGTAGCAGTAAATGCTCCATCCCTGGCAGTGTTCAAGGCCAGGCTGGCAGAGACTTGGGTGACCCGGTTTAGTGTGAGGCATCCCTGCCCATGGCAGGGGGTTGGAAACACATGGGCTTAAGGACCTTTCCAACCTCACCCATTCCGTGGTTCTATGAGTCCAGCTTATCCCCCTGCAAGGACCTCACATCCCTTCCCACCGCGGGAAAGCTGCTGCTCACATAAATGTTCAAAAGACCTAAACCACTGTGATTTTAGCCTCAAGTCTGCTGCACCCATTTCAGGTGGAACAGGAATGTTGGGGGGGGGTTGTGAGGGTGGAGAGGGGTGTTCACCTGTCTCTGCACTGCTTTGTCAGGACCCCAGCCTCAGGCTTTGCAGCACAGGGAGACTTCTAGAAGCTGAATAGCAAATAGAATGCCATTAGGGTGGCTGGGAGCTGAACAAAGGAGGACCTTGCCCTGAAACCAGGACAACTGCAGTAAGAGCTTCTGCATGAGACCATGGCCTGGGCTCCTCCGCTGAAATCACTGCAGACGGTCGAGCCATCTGAATCTCTTCTTTCCTAAAGCACTTTAGAGCTACTAATGAAAAGCACTGTGTAAGAGCCACGTAATGTCATCATCAGAATAATAATAGTTACTATCAATGCCTGCTTCTTGCCAGCCTTATCGGATGCCACAACCTCTTCTTTGTGTGTGCCTGTCCTCATGAAATGATGCCTTGCTATGCCAAATGCTCTGCTGTGGGGTTGTTTTTTTCATCCTTAAGGATGAAAAAGGCATTACAGTAACCCAAAACCTTTAAAAACATTTGTGAGTAAAGTGCTTTGGGCTGCCTGGCTGGGAGATGTTATGCAAGTGCAGAGCATTCTTCTTACTTGATGGAGGTCTTTCAGGGTTAAATTGTCCTTCTGCCTTTTAAAGAGTGGAAATAACCAGCACGAGAATGCTCAAGAGCATGGGTCAGACTGGTCTGGATGTGGAAGATGTTGCAGCCATCTGGACCCCTTGTGCAGCTGCTGGAGGGAGGCCAACAGCAAGGGATCCTCATCCCTCCATCCCTTGGAGGTGCCAGTCTCTCCACTGAGCCCCAGGTGACCCCAGCAGACCAGACTGCTTGGTTTTAGAGAGCTGAAGCTGGAGAAGCAGCTTCCAGTCCTGCTCCTTTTGGCTGGGCCTGCCATGGGGATAAACCACGAGGTTTGAAGCGAAGTCCTTCCACCCTGCAGTGCTGGCAGGGGGCAGAGAGCAGCCACAGCAAAATGGGAAGGCAGGCACTGCTGCCCATCTTCCCTTGCCACCTACCTCACCCAGAATCCATCTCCAAGATCTCACCCAGCATCAAGGACCTGCGCCCAGCCTCCCTCACCTTCCCCTATAGCAGCTAGAGGGGGGTGATGCTTTTTCCAAATGGGATCCAGCTGCCTATAGGCATCTCCTTGGGGATGGGAGGATCTGCACCTACAATCACCTGCCCAGAGACCAGCAACACCTTTGCTCGTATGCAATTCACCCACCCATTCCCCTCAGCACCCCTGGGGATCAGTGGGACCTTCACCATGGCCACCTCACCTCCGAGGTCCTCTGCAGGGAGGATGTGGGAGCTGAGTCGGTCCATCCAACTGATCCATTTGTAAACCTGGACACCATGGGGCTGTATCTGCTGTTGCCTCCTTCTACAACCCAGCAATGTATTATCCCCGGAGCCAAAGCTGGTAAGCTGCGAGATAAAAGTGCTATTTCTGCCCAGGATTTCTGCAGCTGCCTCTGAGCATTTGCAGCCACTTTCTAGTTATTAAGGCTCAACTCTGAAGAACCGTGTTCCTTCGGCAGAGATTTGCCTTTAATTAGCCAAGGAGAAAAGGACACTGGCAGACAAGCCCGCGCCTCGGCGGAAAGGCTGCGCTCTCCGCGCTGCGCCGTCGGCAGTTTTTGGTAGGCAGGGAGCAGGTGCCTGGCAGAACGGATTTGTTCTGCTTCCCTTGCCCGCCCCCCACCTTCATCTCTTCCTTAGGAAAGCGTGTCCTTGGGGCCTGCTCCTGCCCGGTGCCTGCGGTCCAGAGGAGGGATGGCAGGAGGGAGGTGGAGCAGGATGACCTTGGCATCTCCGTCTCCCCAAACCCCAGCGCTGCTCTTGGCAGGAGCTGGTTTGGGCTGCATTAAAGCAGCAGCAAAAGCAGCTCCCCTGGTTTGCAGCAGCTCTGGGGTTTCTCTGCTGTAGTGCTCGAGTCCCTGGGGTCTCTGTGAGCACAGCAAGCCATCCTTCAAACCAACAACCTCCCTGTATCATCGTGGAGTTCTGGCCGGGACCAATGTCCCCATCTCCTCTGCTCACCCAGGGCAGTGAGCAAGCTTTGCCCCAGTGACAGCCACAGAGAGCAGGAGGGGGCAAACCCCTTGCTGAGCCTTTGGGAAATCTCCCACACGCCTTGGATCCAGCTTCCCCCACCGTTTGTTAGGATACAAAACTGAGGCAGTCTCACTGTGGATCTTCTGGCATATTCCCAGCACAGGACACTGTGATGTCCAAGCAGGATCTTGCCTTCCCCATCAAATCAAGGTAACATTGGAGCAAGGGGCTTAAATATTGGGGTAGCTCAAAATATTTGGGTAGAGCTGACTTTAATCCTTGGATTACACCTCATTATTTCATCTGCTTCATGGATGCAGCGCTTCAGCAGACTCTGTCCTGCACCTGTAAAAGCATAGGTTTATGTTTCTTTAATACACCCAGACATTGCTCTCATCTGCCTAAAGCTCCCTACTCCTGCCCCCAACACTGTGCCAGGCTGCAGAGGAGAGCACTGCTCCCAGGAACAGGTTTTTCAACACCCAGCACAAATGCAAAGGTGGGAGAAGAAGGAGTAAGGAGAAAGTGGGAAGCAGAAAGAGGGACCTGGCCTGATTTCCAGCGCTGTGGGATAAATGCATCTCAGCAAGAGCTGTGCAAGTGCCAAACCTTTGCCTAGAGGTTACCTAAAGATAGGCTGTGGGAGCATCACTTCACACCCACCTTGCATGTTTTATGTGCCCAAGTGCTTGGTTAAGGCTACACTGGATCGAGGGTGCTGCAGCAGCCATGGCTTGACTCTGCATCCGCAGAGCATCACCAGGAGAGCGGCAGCATCCGAGGTATGGGATCATTTTCCTTTCCCTGCTCTCAGCATCTCACTTAATGGCCTCTTCGCAGCTCTGGTTTGGGATGTGCTTTCAGGATCCACTTTGCCAAATGGAAGTGGACTCGCTAACAGTCAGGAAGACAAAAATTCCCACTCGTCCCCGGAGCACAGGCAATGGGCTGTAATGGGGTCTGAGCATCCTGAACTTTCCAGGACAATTAATAGAGGTAGGGCTCTCTTGGCACTTGCATCTCTTCCTTCCTTGATGTAAACGAGCTGGATTTTGAGGGCTTTGAGCCCTTCAGCAGGGTGAGGAGCTTTTGCAAAGGTGTGTGGCGTGGTGCTCCTCGTGACAAAGAACATCGCTGCACCTTGGAGGTCTCTTTAATTTATGAGCTCTGGAGCAAATCCATGAGGGTTTTCATGGGGTTCTGCCTGGCAGAGGCAACACTCAGCAAAGAAAGTGGAGGAAAGTAGGTCATTTAGCAGAGGCGTAGCCAGCCAAGGCTGCGCTCAGCAGGGACCAGCCGCTCGCTGCAGTTGGGATCACAGGCTGGGAGCTGCTGATGGTGGGGCTGGAAGGGCTGCTCGAGCACAGGGAGGTCTCTGTGCTGGATGGTGTCATTCTTCCAGCCCTCCCCTTGTCTCTTTGAACGGTGTAAAAGCAGAAGCAGCTCGGCTGGCAGGAGGATGCAACACCCCTGATGGCATCTCCCGCATCCTCCAAGCACGGCCGGATGGTGCAGCACGCTGATAGACTGGCAATTTAAAATCATTACTGTAGCTGCCTCGCAGTCTCCTCCTGCCAGCTCTTCAGAGAGCCTGTGCAGAGCAGACGAGTCTGCAAACTCCTTTTACCACTTTGTGTTTAGGTATTTATGAGGCCGCAAGCCTACAGGATACAGATAAGGGAAAGGTTTGGCATCTGCTGGAGCCGGATGGAGCTTCTCCTGGGCTTGGAAATGGGGCTGAGGAACATAAAATGGCCTAGTTTGGGGATTGCTTCCACTCAGCATTATAGCAAACACAGTGACATTTCGCTCAGGATGCATTGCTCATAAACACTTATGTTACTTTTTGTGCACTCCAATGGCTTTCTGTACTTAAATGTTCAGAATTGGCTGCTCTTAAATACCTCTTCTCCTCCCAGCAACATTCATCCATGGGTTCAGACACTTGTTTATGCATTTTTGCTGTCCCAGTATGGAGCTAAGCTTTGCAGTTTGCTAGGGCTTTTGGAAAGAGCTCAGCAGGATGTCTTACAGATGGGGAAACTGAGGCACTGAATGGGAAATTACATCCCCTGGCCTTAGAAACACTCAAACCCAACGACTCAGGCTCTAAGCCCACACCAGGGGCTCCTCCATTAGCAATAGGAGGGATTTGGGGGTGGCTCAGATGGAGCTTTAGCACTGCTGCGCTAACCCTTGGATTAGAAGGTAAGGCCACTTCCCAGAGCCGAGCAGGACCAGCCCATGCCATAGGAAAAGGATCTTGTCTCCTGACATTTCACTCTCCATCCCATGAGCACAGAGCTACCCCAGCAAGAACAGGAGTGCAGAGCAGTGGTGTTGCCTGTGAGAGCCACCAAGCAAATAAGCAAACCCCAAAACACAAGTACCAAGTGCCCCCAACGTCTTCCCTGCCCTTTGCTGCTTCAAGACACCTGTAGGAATGGTGAAGACGAAACAGCAAGAGAAAACACTGCTGTGATTCTCCTAAGGGATGGAGCAACCAAACCATTCCTCTGCGTTTCCCAAACCATCCCATGGAATCCGTCCCCATTCCCTGCCCCATTCTCCATCCTCCCAGAGACATCTCTGGGGACACAAGGCTTGTAACACCACAGAGGACGTGCTACTAGCACCATCCTTGCTTGCTTGCTTCTCCCTCTTCCAAGAGGGATCAGCAGCTTCAAAATAAGACCCATTGGGTACCTGCAGGTTTACCCACCAGCACCCCACGTTCCCTGTTACTTGCATGGACATAGAATCCCAGACTGGTTTGTGTTGGAAGGGACCTTAAAGCTCCTCCAGCTCCAACCCCTGCCACGGGCAGGGACCCCTTCCATAGAGCAGCTTGCTCCAAGCCCCTGTGTCCAACCTGGCCTTGAGCACTGCCAGGGATGGGGCAGCCACAGCTCCTCTGTCATGGTCAATACCTAAGTTGGTGGAGTGGAGAATGATGGGGAACGTGGGCTTGATCCTGGCTCCAGCCTCTTCCCCTCCACCTGCATTGCTGCTGGATCCCATACACTCCATGCAGTGATTCCATCCTTGCTGGTGCCCATCACCAAGATCCATCAGCTCCTCACAGGGGGTTTCCCCTTCCAGCATTCCCTGTGGACTGGTTGATGATGGAGCACCAACTGATTTTTCCCCTCTTCAGGCTGTTTCTTTTCTGACAGAAGGTTTAGACGTGCAGAAAAAAAACCACCCAGACTAGCAAAAGTCTGGCTGTTTGTCTTTCCCCTTCCCGTCCTCCTCCCCAGAACCGATACCCAAATCACTCCTCAATAATATACATATTTATTTCCTCTTAATTAGTGCCGATATTTACAAAAATTGTGATACTCTGTGAAGAATAAATTATATACACTCATGAGAAACCAGACAGCAAATGCTCAGTTGGGCTATGTATGTACACAGATCTGTATACCTATATACAATGGTCAGCCTTATTGACTCGGGTGCCTCTCACCCCGTTATCCACCCGACCCCCAGACACCCCCACGCTGTCAATAAGAGCAGTAATGTCTATACACACTGTGCAATTCAGATACAGCTGGTGTCTAAAGTTTTTGTCTAGCAAACGCATGGTTAAATGACTTGAAATAATTCCCACGAGTCCTTCTTTAACAGTTTATAGGCCTCTCTCCATTCCTGGTCCCATTTCTCTTGTAACCATGGAAACAAAAGGTTCAGCTCCAGCATCCTTAGGATGAGTCCTTCTTGGATTTCCTCTTGCTATCGATTCACTCAAATTAGGCACCGCATACAGGGTTGATCCAATACCCATTTTTATCCCTTGTGCTTCGGTGGGTGACATTGGAGGACAAGAGTGAAGTCTCAAGCAATGAGGGAGCAAGTGCAAAAGGGTAATTTACAGTCTTAGAGGCAGCAGAAGATTGAAAATAAAAGTCAAAATCAAAGAAACAAACCCCAAAATACCAATCCCAACCTCAGGACAACCAGGCAGGGCTGGGGAGGAGATAGAGTCCCCATGAGGGTCCATGCGTATGGACCTTGTGTGGTTACATGATGTCCAGCAGCTCCTACAAGCCAAACCATCCCTCTTCTGAAGAAAAAAACATGGATAAGGGATTTATCTCTCAACACACACAACTGGGCTGGGGGATCTTGTCCCCAGGTAAAAATGAGTGCTGTGCTCTCAGGGGTGATTTACAATGCTGGAGGCTGGTTCCTCTCCCCCGTGATGGATGCAGCAGGGTCAGAGCACCCATTTCAGAGAAGGGGGCACGAAATTTGAGCAGCCAAATGCAGTAACCTCATGGAGAGACCAAGGCTGGAGAAGGGCAGTGCTTCAGCCAGGGACAGAACAGTGGCTGGTGCATGGGGGCAACCATTGTTCCCACTCAGGACCCCTGGCAGGGGACAGCACCTGGTCCCCAGTCAAAGGGACCAAGGAATGAGCTCAGTGTGAAGGAGGTCAAATGCTGCCAGGGGTGCAGGGACAGAGCCATAGCCTTATTTTGGGTGCAAAACAAAATAGTTTGGGTCTGACCTCTTCTTTCCTCACCCCTCAGCCCCTTTCACCCTAGCAGCATGCTGACCAGCTCCCACTGACTGAAGAAACCCTTGGGACACCCCCATGGATGCAGATCTTGAAATAAACCCACTCCAGTTTCAAAACAGGGAGTTGCCACCACCCTGGGACCAAAAGCCGGCATGGTTCAAGGGACTTAAAATACAAACACTACAGAAATAAACCCTGAAAACCCAGAGCAGAGCAGCGCTTGAATTCAGCTAAACCCCATCAACTTCTGCTTGGCTTTCCCTGCACATCACAGAAACAGTCACGACAGGCCCAAGCTGGGGATTCAGGATCAAGAGCAGAGATGCTGCAGAAGATGCCAGTCTGCAGAGGGATGCACGGAGCCAATGCCACCAGTTCTCAGGATGCTCCACTTCCGAGGCCAGATCCAGATCTCCTTTGCTTGGGGCCATCCCTAGGTGTATTGCCAGCTCCGGTAAAGACTTTGGTAGCAATTTCAAGGGCTGACCCAGCAATTATCTGATAACAAAGCAAGTCCCTTCCTGAAATACCTCCTCCTCCTCTCTCTTTTGCTCTCCTTCTGTGTATTTATGCACAAATATGCCCATATTTATACACCCACGTGCTACGCTCTCATAACAACAATCTAGAGATCCTCTGCTTCCTATAGCTCAGTGTTCAGATCTGCAGGACTTTGACACAGAACATCACTGCAGAGATCAGGTTTCCCCATAAAACACATTGGCCCATATAGGCAATTTTCCCCTAATCACTTGGTGGTGTCCAGCTGGTAGATGAGCCTCAGCCCATTGCCCTTAGCAGAGATTTGGGACATATTAAAGGGCTGATGGGTTGCTTGCAGGCTTGGGCACGTGCTTGGGTGTTAGAAGACAACCTGCACTATTATTACCATTTTCCATCTCTCCAAAACCATGCCACAAAAGATAAAGCTAAAATACAGGGTCTTCTCTGGGTGCCAAGCCAGGAGCACCTCCACAGACCAGAGGGATCCTCTCCTCCATCTCACCCCTGGAGAGAGGCAAATATCTCCATGGGAGGAGGAAAGGAACCAGACACCTACGTTAAGTGGCCTGATGCAATCTAACACAGATGGTGGGACCCTCGCCTTCCCCAGTCCTTAATTTAGCATCCTCAGGCTGAGCTGCTCTGCAGCACATTTTTGCACCCTTTCAGAGTCAAGGGGAGTTTTGGAGGCTCAGCATCTCTGCAGAAACAGTCCCAGAATCTCCCAAACCAAATTCCTAAGGAAAAAATAAATAAAAGAGAAAAAGAAAACCCACAGCCTCCTGAGAAACTGGTTCAAGATCACATCAGTGAGTCAGAAGCAAAGCTAGAAATAGCACTAGAGCTCCGACCTGCAGGCACAAATCCCATTAAAAGCTATAGGGAAACCATTTGTCTGTGCAGGAGAGAGACTGGACCCCTCTGCTTCGTGCAGCCTCATGGATTGCCTCCAGCCACAGCCTCCATGGACCTTTCTTGCCCCAACCCAAACATCCGAGCACTTGTCCGGGTGTCTTCCTGTTTCCCCAAGGACAGACCAGCGATGTTCTCCCACCAGGGCTCATTTTCCCCAGGAACATCTGCCTGGGCCTATGCAAGAGGTGCAGGATCCATCCTAAGGAAGGGGCTGCCCACGCTCCTGTTCCAGGAGGAACGTGGCTTCTCGCTCTTTGGGCCCGTTCATCCCTGCAATGCGGCTCTGGGGACTCCCAAAGCAGCCAGGACCTCCCGGCTTGGTGAGTGGGTTGGATGTGCCCCATCCTGCTCACACATCCACTTTCCTTCCTGCCCAGCCTGGGAAAGCCCACATGGACACCATAGCCGAACCAACGCCTCCTCAAAACCCCATCATCTTCCTCCTTACTGAACCACAACAGCTCCCCCCAAATCACCCAAAGCCTAAGGCATTAAACAACCCATGCAAAGTCCCATTGAGTGTCAGCAGCCTCCCAAAAACCCTGCAGCAACCAGCCCTTGGCCTTGGTGCTTTCCCACACCCCAGGGATGGGATCACCCGGCGCTAAGAGCACCCAAGGGTGGGAAGGCAGAATCCTGATGCATCAGGCAGCTTCCCTGTGCAAAATCATATCCCTATGGTCCCACCACGAGCTGAATCAATGGAGGCTGGCCAGCTGCCCTGGGAATTGTGCCTGAGGCAGCGACTCATGCCAGCCCCATCCCATTTGATGAGCTTCAGGAGCAGAGATTTATTGCTTTTGGTTGCATTGCTTCTTTTTGTGTTTTAAGGTGTTAACAGGCTTCAGAGACTCCCATTTCTGAGGTGCAGCAGTGAAGAGGGAGGAGAGGGATCCTAATGTAACGAGATGTAATTAAAGACAGGCTGAGGGTCCCATGCTGCGTGGTGCTGAGCACCTTTGAGACCCAACACGCTGATGCTGCTGGTCCTCTGCACCAAGCAGAAGCCAGGACTCTCGTGCACTAAGTGGACACTTGGTATTAATTATAGCCTGGTGTGAATCAATCGATCAATCAAATAAAAATGAGGAGTGATTCCACCTGCCCAAGTGGAGCCACATCAGCACAAGGGATGGATCCAGCCCACGAGCAGCATTTGGAGCCATTGCTGTAGAATACACTAGCACCGTTTGGTTTATTGTTATTAGCATGGGTTTCCTCTCTGAGCTCAGGATGGGGCTGATTGAAACTCCCTCTGCACGCTTTCCCTGTGCCCGTACTTCACAGCACTACAGCCCTGACCGTGACCCAGTTCAGCACAAATTCACCCCAACTCAACAGGCTGCTAAACCCCATCCCATGCCCCTTGAGGAAGGCTTTGCTTGACCATGACCTTGGATGTGGTCTGCATCCCTCTCTCCTGACGTGGCAGAAGAACAGGGCACACATCCCTGGGGGTTGTCAGCAGTGGGGGGAAACACAAAGAAGGGCAGACAGGGATGGGGAAAGCAGATGAGATCTTCCTGGACAAACACCTTCCACCTACTCCAAGGAAGACCAGGATGAAGAAGAAGCAGAGACAGCCTCAGGGTCTCTGCACCTTGACTCACCCCTCCTAAAAACCCTGGAAGAAGGCAAAGCAGAGGCTCAGAGGTACCAGCTCAGATCCAGCCCACCCTTAGCACGTGCCCTCTCCACCATAAAGGAATAAAACACCAGCCCTGAGGTTCTACATGATTGCAAAGGAATTTTCCAGCCCAAAACACACCCTGCCCATGGGTGCCATGGGGCAGGTCATCCTGCTCCCAGCCCATGTCCCACCATCCCAGCATTCCTGAACTGGGAAGGTCCCAATGCTCCAAGCACTCACATTTGCTGAGGATTTGGCCCTATAGTCACTCTCTAAATATCTATACACACACACACACTGATTATATGGGGAAAGGCTGAAAACTGCTGACCAAACAAGTCAGGAAAGCCAATACCTGCTTTTCCACCTGCTCCTCGTGCCCTCTCTGATCCACTGTGGGTTTCTGCTCCTGACACCAAGATTAACGACTAATTATGTGCCCTATAATGAGTGCAGGTGTTTAACTTTCAGCTCACCTTCCCTCTCTTGCGTTAGTTGGCCCTTGTGTCTGGCTGCTCAGACACTCAGGCTTTGCCTTGTTATCTATCAAACTGTTGTCAGCACATGCCTTCCCCATCCAGGTTTTAAATCTAATGGAGAGTTTTTAACTCCCATGAATCTCCTTCGAGCCACCGGAGAATCTATAAACACTATAAACATGAATACTGTATAGTCTACTAAGAAAATAGATATTTGTGTGTGTATTAAATATTCAGATTCATGCAACGAATATCCATGCAGCTGTACTGTATTACTGGTTAGATTTCACTGCAGTATAAATATGTTATAGGCCACAGCATAGTTGCTCCTGTTTTTATATATATAGATATCAAAAAAATGATGCTTCTTCCAACTCATTTTCAATGTGTCAGTGGAGGTGTCTTTGGTGATCCTGGAAATACTGGTGATGGAAGTGGCATCTAAAGAGGTTAATTCAATCCAAGCGCTTGATTTATTTACTCGTCCCTCCCGATGCCTGGCATAGAAAATGTAAGACTTAATAAATAATGTGCCTTCATACTAATTATCCCTCCCCTGGGCCTCACACTGGCATACTGCAGTGGCTCCAACTATTGCAGCATGCAGCATTCTCAGTTATGAAACACGAGCCTGAGACTTCCAGCAATTCGGACACACGACTGCATCTTCTCTTCATTAAGCTCTGCCTGACCTTTCCCAGCCGTTCCCCATGCCTGGAAGCTGGCTCTTACCCAGCTGCATGGGACAGGGAGCGGCGTTCATGGTACCCCGGGATGGTCTGGAGTTTCCCCCCCACATGCCCATCCCATTGCTCAACCACTCCGTATCTTTGGAAACCCACCTGGGATGGGAGAAGGGAAACAAAATGGTTTGTTGTTGGGGTTGTTTTTTTGCACGAACGCTTATTGGGTGTGGAAATCAAAGGTTAAAAGTCACTTACACAGCTATTGCTTCCCATGCAGAACCAAATATACACCGTAGAAAATACTGTAGTAACTACAATGCAGAGCAGCACTCAATATCTGCAATTGTTCCACTTCAGCTTTAAATAGGTTACTAGATTTTAGCCACTAGACATCGGTTAGCATTTTGGTGATATTCACATAGTTTGTGTTAGCTAGGGTGCAATTGGCTGTCTTCAAGTTCTCCTCCCTAAAATCCTCATTGCTATTATTTACGCCTTCCTGAATCTCCATATAATCAGACTTACTAATAGTAGAGGCACTTCTGCTTTTCTTTAGGTCAGGGGAAGAGGGGATCTTTGGGCAGCTGGTTACTTGCAAATATTGAGCCTGCTCCTCTCCCTCCGTCTCCCGGTGGTAGAAGTAATTGAAGTTAGACACTATGACGGGCACTGGTAAGGCAATCGTTAATACGCCAGCGATGGCACACAAGGAACCCACTATTTTCCCCCCGATGGTCGTGGGGACCATGTCTCCGTAGCCAACAGTCGTCATGGAAACCACAGCCCACCAGAAGGCATCGGGGATGCTCGGGAACTGGGACTCGCTCTCGTCGGCCTCGGCAAAGTAGACGGCGCTGGAGAAGAGGATGACGCCAATGAAGAGGAAAAATATCAAGAGGCCCAGCTCCCGCATGCTGGCCTTGAGAGTCTGCCCCAGGATCTGCAGCCCCTTGGAGTGCCGGGAGAGTTTGAAGATCCTGAAGACCCGCACCAAGCGGATGACTCGAAGGATGGCCAAGGACATGGCCTGCTGGCCTTGCTGACCATCCTCCGGCTTCTCGGCCATCTCTGTCCCTAAGGTGATGAAATAGGGAATGATGGCTACGATGTCTATAATGTTCATGATGTTGGTAAAAAACCCAGCCTTGCTGGGGCAGGCGAAAAACCTCACCAAGAACTCAAAGGAGAACCAGATGATGCAAAGTGTTTCCACGATGAAGAAGGGGTCTGTGAAAGAGGTGGACTGCTGGTACCCCATGCTGCTGTTGGAGTAGGGGGGGTGGCTCAGCCCGCTGCCGTGCATGTCTTCGTTCTCATCCCGAAAAATGGGCAACGTTTCCAGGCAAAAGCTGACAATGGAGATTAAAATCACCATGACGGAGACAATCGCTATAATCCTGGCAGGGCCTGAGCTCTCGGGGTACTCAAAGAGCAACCACACTTGTCTCTGAAACTCATTCTCAGGCAACGGCCTTTCCTCTTCTTTGATGTAACCTTCATCCTCCCGAAACATCTCCATTGCTTCTTCCCCCAGTTCATAGAAACGAATCTCTTCTGAGAAGATATCTAAGGGCACGTTAACTGGCCTCCGCAACCTCCCACCAGACTGGTAATAGTACAAGATGGCATCGAAGCTGGGTCTGTTCCGGTCAAAGAAGTACTCATTCCGGAGCGGGTCGAAATACCTCATTCTCTTTTTAGGATCCCCTAGTAAGGTCTCTGGAAACTGGGCTAATGTCTTGAGCTGTGTCTCAAAGCGCAGCCCTGAGATATTAATGACCACCCTCTCGCAGCATTCATGGTCGGTCTCAGGGTTATACGTGTCCTGCGGGTGACCGGGAAGAGCTGCAGCTTCATCTGCAGGATCTCCAGTAGCAACTGTCATATTGGGGTTTAAAAGAAATCCTTATGCTAAACACTTCCCAGTGCCCGGTGGTGGGATCGGGTTCAGGGCAGGGCTACTATCCTGCGGAAGGACAGGTACGTAGGTTTGGAAGTGTCTCATGAAAAGGCGAAGGGATGAGAGAACAAAACAAGAGAGAAAATAAAAAAGAAAAGGAAAGAAAATTGCCCCTGCTGAGAAAGAGAGAGATGAGATAAAGTTGGGGGGAGGACAGCAGCTCTCTTCACTAGCACGTCTATCCCCTTCCTTGCAGGGGGTGTAAGTTGCTTTCTTTGGGACAGAGTTCAGAAACTCCTGTCTCAACCCATTAGGTGGAAGAGAGGAAACACCTGAGGAGCTGTCACCTATTCAAACCCAGTGTGGAAAACCTGGCATTGGCAAATCAGGACTAAGAATAAAAATTCCACTTAAAAAATAAAGAAAAGAGGGGGAAGAGAAGAGCAAAGAAGGGAGAAAAATAACCCCATCCAGCCCTAAAGTGGTGAGGGGACCCCGCGGGGTGCCAGGTAGAGGCAAACCAGGCTCAGCTCATTGCTCATTCCCACGCATGCAGCTAAGGGTTAACATTTAACCGTGCAATCTCAGGCAATCTGCCCCTCTAGGAAACCTCTAGCTCCGGGTTTAAGTTCGACACCTTCCCAATCCTCTTGCCATAAATCGAGGCGACATGCTGCCCTCCCTGCCTGCAGCCAACCGGGCAAGCTCCGCGGCTGCCCCGCGGACCACTGCAGGCCCCCTCCTCAACCGCTGGTGTCCCGGCTCCTGTCATCCTCTGCAAACCACCATGGCACACAGAAAACAAATCACATTACCTGGAGAAGCCAAATCTTAGTGTCTCTTTAGTAACACCGATTATCTGACCCTGGGGAAATCCTAGAGAGAAATACAGGCTTCCAAGATCCCCATAATTTCCTCTCTCTTCAAAGTTAAAAATAATGGTGAGTCATCGTAGAAAAAAGGAGAAGGGACATAAAAGGGGTTAGATTCCCAGATGGTGGAAGTCAGGTCTTGTAATGGTTTGGACTGGAGAGGGAGAGAAAAGAGAGACAGAGAGACAGAGAGACAGAGTCTTCTCGGTAGCTGTTGCAGATCTGCACTTCAGGGCAGATGAGCGTCTGTCTGATGCCTCCGGTACGACGGTAAGAAGATGCTAAGCTCAGCAAACCCCGATGTCCCCAGTGTCCTCGGGAGGTGTGGCATCGCCTGGAAAAAACACCGAGAAGGTAACGAGCTGCTGGGGGCTTGAAAGGAGCATCTGCAAAGCCCTGGCTCCTCCAGGCATCCCGCTGCCTGGCCAACCCGCACTGCAACACGAGAGGAGGGCGAGAGCGCGCTAGCGGCAAGGCGGAAAAAACCAAAGCCCTGTCTCCCTGCGCTCGCCCTCAGCGCCGCGGCGTGCAGCGGGGCCGGGCTGCCCCTGGAAACCGGTGCCAGGCAGAGGAGGGGGGGGGTAACGACGCAGCCCCCATCCCTTCAAAGCCCCGGTGTGTTCCCACCATCACCAGGCACCCAGGAGTCGGTGGTACCCACTGGGCGCAGCTCCCACGCCATTGCGTCGCGTTCCTGGGTGATTCAGGAGGCTCCGGCTTCATCCGCAGCACTGAACCCTCCACCGATCCCTGTGTGTCCCCACCGAAGCCACCTGCCCCCCCCCAGATGCCTCCAATGAGCCCTGAGCATCGTGGGCCTGACCGTGGTACCCACACAACCTGCATCCCCATCCTCCCCAAAGCCAAACCCCCAATTTGACCCACCCCGTGGGGATTCGACTCCAAGAATTTCTCATGGGGATGTTGAGGCTCCGGTCGCCGGTGGGTGCCGGGTCATCTCCATCCCTGCTCCTAAGGAGCACCCATTCCCACAGCCCTGCGTTGCCTTACACCGTGGAGATGCTCAACCCAGAGAGGTCCAATCAATCTCTCATTTTTCTCCTTGATTCTTTTTTTCCCTCCCAAAATAAAAATAAACCAAAAAATCCTCTAACCTCCCTTCTTCAGCTCCAACTCGACTTGTCTACTTTGAGCCAGGATTACAGAACCGGGTAGGGGAGGCAGGTGGAAAATAACCCCATGGTCCCAACCTCCTCGGCAAAGATTTCAGCCGTCTCCAGGCCATTTATGCCTGTTGGATCCTCTCTTCATCACCCGAGGTGCAGATACTGTCGCAGATCCCTCTTTCCTTGGAAATTTCCCTTTTCCGTGCAACCCTCCTCTCCCTTCTCCTTATGCACTAGAAAAAATAGTACAACCCTGACAAGGCTTGCAGCATCCAACCGCTTCGCTTAACCCTTTTCTGCCAGGCCCACAGCACAGGAGGCTGCATTTGTCCCAGTTTTTCTCCTTTTCCTGCATTTTCTCCCCACCACTTGCTCCCCAGCCACTCGCTCAGGAGTTCAGCTGGATTTGACCTTCCCTGGCTCCTCTGAGCATCACAGTAAAGCACCACAAACCCCATCTTTCTGCTGCTGCATCTCTGGCAGCCACAAACCCCCATTTCACCCCAAATCAACCCACCTTCAATTATTTTTTTGCTCAAAGCAGTTTTTTCTCCTGCCCATACGCTCTCTTCTCCCCTTTCCCCCTTCCCAAAACACCACAGCTTTGTTTAACAGCACAGAGATTTACTTTTCTTTTTAACATGTTGAGTTTTATTTGCCATGAGGTCCAGGCTCCTTCCTTCCCAGTCCAAATCCAAACGGGGATGCTCGGTGCTTATCGGAGACAGTTATGGCATTATCTGTGTTGACATCACATATCCCAGCACTCAGTTCCCCCTGCTTTCTCCCCATTACATGCTTTCTGGCAACCACACCCCCCTCTCCCCCAGGCATCTTTGGGGTTAATTCATGCAAATTTGGGTTTTGGGAGGGGAGGGCATGGAGGAGGTGAAGATTTGCCCTAAGACCCTCGGTTTCCGCCCTGCCTGCACAGAGCACTGCAGGCAGGAGCCGTGCCTGCAGTTGGGGGGGGGTTGGATTTCGGGTGGCACCTCGAGGACAAGGTCATGTTTGTGACTCAACCACGACCCCCTCCATTTGCACAGTTTATGGCCGGGCTGTATTAAAGCAGGGCAGGAAGGGGAAAGGGTGGAAGGAGAGGGGGGAGAAGAGAAAAAGGCACCAACTTACAATTGGCTCTGCAGTCAGGCATGCGGCGAATGCACAAGCAGCCGCTCCGCTCTGCGCCGCTGCTGGCACCTCTCACCTACGGCCCCCAGACTCCAGGAGTCAACCCCCAAAGGCAGCAGAGCTTCTCCATGAATATTCATAAGATTAATATGAGCGTCTTCCCCCCCCTCCTCCCCTCGCCTCCCTCCTCCCAAGCAAGAGACCTAGATTTCAACCACTGGGAAATAATCATATCCCTGGATACGTGATGCTGCTTTACTGATCCATACCATATTCTTGGTAATAGCCTGGATCTGCTCAGGGAGATCTGGGGGATGGAGAACCACCAGCTCCATGCAGCTTTGGGGAAGGAGATGGGGTAGGTTTGGGTTCACAGGGACCACACTGCTCTGCTCTTGGCTGGGGTGCAGATGTAAAGAGCAGTATTTTTCTATCACTTTGCATTTACCAACCTCCCTTCCTAAGGAGGAATCTCCCACCCCCAAGGAAGAAGATGGCCAAGCTCCTACAGACTTAGCATATCCAATCTATGGATCAAACCCTGTTAGGGCACAAGGGAGATACATCTGCTTGGATACCTCTGCCATTTCCCCATGGCCCTACGAAGAGCATCAGGGCAGCAACAAGTCCTGCAAGGTGCCTGGCACCCAGCAAACACGATCGATGTTCCAGTGATTGCCTCCATTCCAGAGTAATGGAAAATAGCTCTATTCTCATCCGCAGTGGTCGAGGAGCTCCTGGTGCCAATGACAATTGCCCCAGGGACGACAACCCAAGATGAGATAGGAGGGCAGGGACCACACTAAATACCCAAGAAAATCAGTTCTAAGTCTAATTCCCAGCCATCCAGGGGGATGTGGGGACCTGGTAGGGCTAACCCATGTTATATTAGCTTCACAAGGTGCCAGGAGCAGCAGGTGGCACAGAAACAGAGTGGGATCAGCCCTGGGGGGTGAGGGGGGTGCTCCTCCCAGCACCCCTCTTCATCTTGAAACAAAACTCTATTTCCCCAAGCCCCAGCCACATCCCAACATTGGACATTAATTCCTATCTCTATGGCAAAATCAGGAACCCTTCCCTCCCTGCTGCAAAGAGCCCTTGCACACATGGGTTTCCTGTGTGCAGCCAGCGGGACAGGAGGCTCCGGATGAGGGTGTTCAGTGTCATCTGCAGGGTTTTAGCCTTTCCTAAGGGCAGATCTGCCATAGAAGGGGAGGTTGAATCCAGAAAACGATTTGCCCCGTGCTGATCCTTCCTCAATGTGCAGAAACTGAGGCTGGGCAGAGAACAGCTCAAGTGCAACGGGGTTTCTAAGTTGTTATTCCTGCTGCCGCCTTGGGAAGGTTCTGCAAAACCAGGGATTCTTTTACACCCAGACAGCAGCAGCTCCGCACAAAGAGGCTGAATCCCGTCTCCAGCAAATCAGGGGAATTTCCCTGAATTGAGTGACGTTCCCCTGCTTTACTATCCTAATTGTGGAGCTATTCATACAGTCTGTGTGTCTGCACTCGCCTCCCTCAGCCACGCTAACAACTCCAGACGTAACCCAGGCTTTCAGAGAACTAGACAAGCTGATGCGCTGCACCCACTTGTCTGTTTTACATGGATTTAACCAGCCAACGTCTCTGCATCAGCATTATAAGAGAAAAGAAAGTCTCTTCTGTATTATTTCTCTTATCTAAATGGACTTTATAGTCACCCAAACTGGAAACCTTACCCCATTTGTGTGCGTGGCCCTGAGCAAGTCACTTAGCACAAGGATGTGGGGTAGGGGAACCTCAACCCATCCCACTCCTACCAGTTTGATGCCAGAGAGGGACCTCAGACAAGGGCCTGTAGGGCCAGGCCAAGGGGAATGGCTTTAACCTGCCAGAGGGGAGACTGAGATGAGCTCTTAGGCAGAAGCTCTTCCCTGTGAGGGTGCTGAGGCGCTGGCACAGGGTGCCCAGAGAAGCTGTGGCTGCCCCATCCCTGGCAGTGTTCAAGGCCAGGTTGGACACAGGGGCTTGGAGCAAGCTGCTCTAGTGGAAGGTGTCCCTGCCCGTGGCAGGGGTTGGAGCTGGAGGAGCTTTAAGGTCCCTTCCAACACAAACCAGGCTGGGGTTCTGTGTTTAAATTGTGCTGCTCTGGGCTGTGATGGCGGGCTGTGAGGAGCTGGGAGGGGTCCTGATCCTTCAGAAAGAACATCACAGCAAAGAGAAAACAGCAAATATCCCTGTCTGCAAAGTTAACGGGAAGTTCTCCCTTTGCATTTCTCCAAGGTGTTTTTCACAATAAAGGATGTGATTGTTTTAAAAACACCTCCTCTGGGGACCAGTCTGAATTCTCATTTGGTTGACACCACTGAGTTCCAACACCTTTGCCTCCAGCAATGCTCCCCCAGCCTGGACAGCCCGTCTGGTGAGGAGCTGGGCACTCTCCATTGAAAACAGAAGCCATTTAGCTCAGAACACAGTAAAGAACTTCAGTTCCTGAGGGCTCAGTGAGGTGACTGTGAATATTTCATGCCAGGCTGCTGCTCGCTCCAGGGTTGCTAATGGACCTGCTGCCGTGCTGGCGCGGGGCGAGCATCGGTCCTAGGGGGCTGCTTCCACTCGGGCTGCTCCGGTTAAGAGGCTCTCAAAGCTGCTTTGTTTCACTTGCACAAACCAAAAGGACAGGACAAGCCAAATTAAGAAACAGATAAATCAATAGCCTCCTGCCAGCCAGGCACGGGTGCTTTCAGCTCTGGAAGGAAGCTCACCAGCACCCCAGCCTGCACACCACCCATGGATGAAGTCCCACCATCCTTTCCAAGGGCTGGGCTTTATTTAAGGTGTCATCAGAGCTCCTGTGTCCCCACAGACTCACTGCAGACCATGTCCCAGCCGTGTCCCTGTGTCCTTCCAGTCCTGCTCCAAAGGGACCAGGAAAGTGGAGTTACTCCAGGGCTCCAAAAGTGCCTTGATCCAAGATGCCACCCAAATGACTTCTTTGCTGAGCAAGGGCTGATTGGGTGACCCCAAGAGAAAGGAGAGGCAATGGACATCTTGTTGACAACCTCTCTTGGGTCTGAACCAGCCCATGCCAAATGGAGCAGCCCTCCTCCTCCAGCTGTAGGGCGTGACGCTCACCAAAAGGCAGGGAAATAGGGCAAAAGTTGAAACTTTCTGTTGTTGAGCTTTAGGGAAGGGAAGACTAAGGAGAGACGGAAGAAACCTCCAGTGGAGATGGCCACATCTGTAAGTGGATTGCCTTTGCCTTGGGGGAGCAGTTGGGGGACCTCAGGGTACCCTCTACTCTGACACAACCCCTTTTAGCCATCGGTCTTGGAAGTGGCTCCCCGTGCAGGTGATGACCAGGGTGATACCATCACCCATCACAGCACAAATGGCACAAGCAGCCCCAGAGAGGTTAATTTTAGACCCTGTTGGTCTCAGCCCCATTGTCTGCTGGTGCTGGATGGCGGCCCAGAGCTGTTGAAGGTCATATCTGAGCCATGGAGTGAGACTTTCCCATCAGCCCAGACCTTCATCCCTCCCCAGGGTGCAGAAGGACTGCAAATAAGCCAGGGGAAGAAGTGGTTTGAGAATGATTTACTTCTCTTTCTCCCACATGGAGATGCTGCAAGGAGGAGATGCAGCCGGTGGGGAAGCTCTGGCTGTGGAAGCACCATCCCCACGGGCACGATGGCACCATGGGCACTGTGGCAGCTTCAGCCACGAGATGGCACTGCATGGCATGGCACAGAGTGCCATCACGCCCTGGACTGGGCCAAGTTATGGGGCATGCCAGCCCCATGGCCATGCTGGATTGTGAGCCAGGCCAAGCCATGGGTCTTGCCAAACCATGACCTGTGCCAGATTGTGAACTGGGCCAAACCATGAGCTGGGCCAAACCATGACCTGTGCCAGATTGTGAGCCAGGCCAAATCATCAGCTGTGCCAAAATGGGCCAGACCAGGTCATGAGCTGTGCCAAATCATGGATCTTGCCAGATTCAAACCATGCCAAACTCTGTGCTGTGCCAGCCCACTCTGTCTTGGTCCCCAGCCTTGCCATAAGCCCCCAGCTGCCCTCACCCTCATGTCCCTGCTGCCCATTCCCTGCAGGGTCTCTCCTTGGAAGGTCTGTGCCATGGTGGAAGATTCCTCGAAGAAAACCCCAAGGTTTTTTGCACTTTCCCAAATGGTTTTGAGGAAATTCATCACTTTATGGCCACTCTCCAGCTGTGGGATTGGCTGGAAATGCCCCATTGTGGTGACACTGAACAGCCCCACAAGTGTGTCCCAGCAGCTCTGGGCTCCCTGTTCTTACTGATGATGTGGGCAGGTGGCAGCCACAGGGCTGCAGGTGACACAGAGAAGACACAAGGTGACATGGCCAAGGCTACTCGGGCAGGCGGTGTCAGAGCCCCATCTACTCCCCCCGGGACCAAGGTGTGCTCAGACCACAGCTGCCTCCCCTCGATCCATGGGGAATGCCACTGCCTCACAGCATCCTCTTCCCATCATTTCTCTGCCGTATTTACTATTTCTTCATCTCCCACCCCCTCTTTTTGGGGAAGAGACAGACTTCCCCGTTTCCATGGAAACCCTCCCCCTCTCCCCTCACTTCTTCAAAGAGGTTTTCATCCGTTTCCTTCAAAAATAGCTATTTTTAGCCCTGGCTTCCCCTTCTCCCCCTCCCCACCCTCCGCTCCCAGCTCACGCTTTCCCAGACAAGCAGCACCCACTGGGGCTATCGCTGCTGCTGAGCACCCATGGGAGACACAGCAACATCCCTGTGCCTTGTGGCTTGGCCAGGGCAAGAGCAGCTTCAGTCCTTGCTCAGGTCCGTGGTCCAGATCCTGGTGGTTCCCTTAACTTCATAGAATTGGGTTGGAAGGGACCTTGAAGCTCCTCCAGCTCCAACCCCTGCCACAGGCAGGGACACCTTCCATAGAGCAGCTTGCTCCAAGCCCTGGGGTTGTGGAAATGTTGCTGTATAAAGGAAATGCTTCTGCTCTGCAGGAAGGTCCTGAGAGCACCTGAAGTCCCCACCACTCTGCGGGCTGGGTCCTTGGGAACAGCATCCTCTGTGATTCCACAACCCCATGAAGCCAAGGGAATATCTCCCTCCCTGCAATCACAAAGGGGACAGAGCCCCAAGTAGCCCTGACCTGAAGCTCAGGAGCTCTGCACACGTTGGCTCCTTTTTGGCCCCATGTGAGACAAACACAGGTTGCCCAAATGCAGCCAAGAAAGCCACAAACAGTGGTGGCCATCATGTGGGACAGGCAAGGAAAGCGTGCTCCCCCCTTTGCAAAGCTGAGCATCTGCCACCCGCATTGTGGTGTTTATTGGTGGCTGTCTTCATCACATCTCGTTGCACTTTGACAATCAAGAGGCAGCTCAGATGCTAACTCCTGAAAGGAGATGAACCTGCTCCCACCCTTCACAAACACAGGCAGGGCAAAAACCCTGCCTAAATCCTTAGTGTCAATGTGGGGAGATGCTGAAGCTGAAGCAATGGTAGAAGAAATTCAAGAGTGTATCAATAAATTCAACACTAACGAATGGGCAGAACCAGGTGGTGATAAGTAAAGGAGATTTCCAGGGGGGATGATAACATCAGCAGTCCCATGGTTAAATACAGCAGCAGAGGGATAGCCAATGACTCTTGCAGGAGGATGCCATGCCTCACTGGTTGGAGTCATAGAACCATAGGCTGGTTTGGGTGGAAAAGGACCTTAGGATCATCTAATTCCAATCCCCTGCCATTGGCAGGAACACCTTCCACTAGATCAGGTTGCTCCAAGCCCCATCCAAACTGGCCTTGGACACTGCCAGGGATGGAATACGAAGATCCTTTTGGATACCAACATCTGTTTGATAGATAGGAAGCAAAGATTTAATACAAGGCTTCCTTAGCAGAGCAAGGTTTGAGGAGAGAGGAAATAGCCCGTAGAAACCTGACTCTGAGCTGGAAGAGCTCCTCTACAGCATCCTGGAAAAGACACAGTTGGAAGAGCTGGATGCTCTGGCTTGGAAAGAAGGATATGACACAGGTCATTAAAATCCTGCATGGTGCTGAGGTGATTAATCAATATTTCTTCATAACTCAGGAAGGAAACAGCGCCCAGGGAGATTTCCAAGCAGCAGATTTCAAGGCAGAGAGTGAAGTATTTACTGCACATGCTGAAGCCACACTGTCCTCACATGGTGTCGTGGTTTAAATGACTGCTACTGCTGAACCCAGGACACATGGGAATGCCAAACATCACCTAAACGGACATCAGAAACCAGCCCTTCATCAGCCCAAATCCTCCAGACCCTTGTTGTAAGATGATGTTATGCATCACAAAGCCAGGCAGTGCTCACTCCATGTGTAGCTCCAAACACCCAGCGCTGTGTTACTGCTGTGCTGGCACTTACTTGCTGCTGTTTATAACCTCTGAGATGAAGCATGAAACATCCATCCTGCTGCCACCCCATAGCTGGCCTATACCCCCTCACCCTCTGCGCTCCCCTCAGCTCCTCCCTCCAAAAGTCAACAAGCTGGTAAATGAAATCCATCTTGGGGGAGATGAGCTGTGTTCAGTCCCTCCGCAGCTCTTTGGTGCAACATCTTCTCCATCACCCCAGGTGTGGGCTGGAAACCCTGCAAAACCCATAGGGTGTGGGTGCGTGCCTCAAATCAAGGTTCACCCCTGGGTCTTGGTGACGGGTTGGGTATGGGAACATCCCCCTCCACTCGCCATGGAATGTGTCTCCTGCTGCTCTTCAAGCAAACCTAGGCGGCATGTGGCAGGTACAGCCCCCTGTCCTTCCTCCGGGTCCTGTCGGGGCTGATGGTGTTCATGCCACCATCTGCATCTCAAACCTTGTGACATCCTGTTTTTCGTGGGGTTTTAAGCACCTCCACAGTTAACCACAGTCAACCAAGACGTGCAGCTGGAGGCACCCCAACCCTGAGGGGACCTGATACAGAAATCAAGGTCATGGCAGACAGAAATGCACCAAGAACTGCTAAAACCCCACTGCTGTGGCTCTGAGCCCCCCTGAACCAGAGAGGGTCTCTCCTCCCACCCTAAACCTGCCCCTGCCACCACCAGCAACACCGCTTGCTCCCATCTAGCACAGCCACTCTGGGATCATTTGGAAGTACTGGCGCTGAAGCTGATTTCACTCCTCATGGGCCACCCAGCACCCAGAGCATCCTCCCCAGCAGACCTGGCGCTCACAGCAAACGTAGAAACCAAAGAGAGACCAAACCCACACAAACCAGCCCCGGCACTCAGCACTTGGGATAAGAGTCTGCGCTCCTGGCTCAAATCCCCCTTGCAGGAGCCCAGGCTATGGGACACAGAACAGCAGTGCTTGGATTTGCTGTTCAAGCCATCTGAGTGATCCAGATCCTGAACCAGATCCAGCCTTCCCCAGGCTCAGGCACCTCATCCCAAATCTCAGCTGGAGTTTGGGCTGACCCACGGCTCCACTCCATGGTCTCCAGCTGTTTTCCCCAAACCAGGAATGTGCATCTTGCTTTGTAAACTGAATCTGCAAATACCAGAAACAGGTGACTTAAAAGCAAAAGGAAGCAGAAAAGTCTCCAGTTTTCAGTTGGTTTTGGACATCCTCTCCTCAAAGGTTGTGGGAGTGCAGGAATGAGACCAGGCACAGCTCCTGCTGATTCAAATCCCTCTAAAATCCTGACCTTTCTCCCAGTCTCACTATTTTTAAGACAACCAGTAACCTTAAAAACAACCTTTGACATTATTTGGCCACATTCATTTCTGGGTGAAGCTCAAAGATGTGGTACAAGGTTTTCAAATGAGCTTCGAACCTTGTTCCACAAGATCAGGAGGAGCGGGTCCGCTCTGAAGCGGGCACCTCCGCTTGCACTTGCTTTGCCAAAGTGACTTTGCATTGCCAGTGACATCCCCTTTTCTGACACGACACCCACCTGTAAAGGAGTCAGTTTTACTCTAAAGAATGACAACAATTTCATCTTATTTCAACGTGGGAAATGAGTTCATCCAGAGGATGCATCTCAACCCTCATCCTTGCACCATCCTTTGCACCCCCAACGTCTCCCCTCTACCCCGTTTCAGTTTCAAACACCACACGCTGTGTTTCAGCTGTTTTATTGAACTTTGCGTATGAAAGAACAGTTTCAAGTTTTAATGAAAAAAGAAAGCAAAAAAGAATACATTAAAAAAATAAATTCAACATCAGGTAAAAAACCCACACAACCAAATAAAAAGAAATCACTTTTTTGACTGGTAGCTGAACACAAGGCCCACACCACAGTGGAGGTCACCAGGACAGTGGGATGCAGCAGCTTGTTTTAGCATCAGACTGGTGCCAGATGAACATGTTTAAACGACTGCAACACAGCAAACACTGGCAAAACCAGAGTTTAAAATGAACTCAGGGTAACAAGACTGCACTTTACATCTCCAGTCCTAAATTGCATCATTTCTGTGGCACCTATTAGCCAGGATTTAGCCTTCTCTAGTACAGAAGGCTTTAGTATTTCAGGCTGATATCTTGAATTTCACAAGGCAACATTTCATTGCTCAAGTACACCCAACGTGTTTCAGTTGAAACAGTCATGGAACCAGTTCAGTGTTACCCACGTGAAGGAGGGGAAGCAAAGCCAAAATTATATCCAGCCACCTCAATCCCTGGAAGATCCCATGAAACTAAATTGCATAGTAAAGGATGGGAAAATAAGAAACATGAGCTGCTGCTCTGTTGGAGGTCAATGGTTGATGCAACGTCTCCCATTTGCAATGTGTTGGGGCCTCAGGTGATGAATTAAGATGCTAAATTCAGCTGTGGGAATGTCTGACCTTCAGCAGTGAAGGTGATTTTCCTGCCAGACCTGACTTACCAAGTCCCTTTCCAATATACTAATGGCAGCACAAGGGCAGCAAACACATCATTTGGCATTAAAACTGCCCCATTTCAAGCACTGTTTTCCTGGCTACATTTCCTCTTAATACCATTCACTTGCAAGTCCTGCTTTCCCAATGATCTGGCATTGCCAGACACATTGCCCTGCTCTGAAATCATCCTCAAGAATAGGAGTGACATTTAAAACACAGCATAAGTGGCCTGGCCTTGCAGTGGTCAGAGAGATGATGTGTTATGCAAAACACCGGGAGATGACAGCAGCATCTCAGGCCATTCCATTAAAGATGCACTGATGATGGCATCTTGGGGAAAGCAAAAGGAAAAAGGGAAAAAGAAACATAATTTCGCTGTATTGGAGGTTGGTAGATGAAAAGATGGGGATTATCATAGAATCCAACTGGTTTGAGTTGGGAGGAACCTTAAAGCTCATCCAGTTCCAACCCCTGCCATGGGCAGGGACACCTTCCATAGAGCAGCTTGCTCCAAGCCCCTGTGTCCAACCTGGCCTTGAACACTGCCAGGGATGGGGCAGCCACAGCTTCTCTGGGCAACAGAGACGTGCACTTGAATCCAAACCCCCCTCAGAACACATCCACATGTGTGCACTCATCAAACCTCCAGCGTGCTCAATATATAATATATATTATATATTATATATTACAATATATAATCAAAATATATTATTTTGCAGGTTTTTTGCCAGCACCGGTGGACAGAGGTGGAGGCCAGGCCAGGTCTGCAGGAATCCTGACTTTTACCCCCAAATCCAGCAAAGCAGGCTCACAGTATTTCATATACTGCCCCTGAAAGCATCTTCCAACTAAGCACCATCCCACCGGCTGCATCCACTGAGCCTTTGTCAGTGCCCTCAAACACTTTCTGAGATGTTTTGCTTACTAATTTTGCTGTCTTCTTTAAACGCCTTCACACTTGCTCCTACAACACGCGGTTTTACATGACCCTATACCAGCCCAGCTCCCTAGATCTGCTTTTCCTGCCTATCCAGCAGGACAGACCCAAAGGCAGAGCTCTCATCACTTGAATTGCACCCTGGAATGAAGAGCTGGGAGTGATGGTGTACAGAGCTCGCTGGAGATGGCAGCAGTGCTGGGCACAGAGGAGGAACATCTACGTGTTCAGCGTCTAAAGAGCACGTCTGATGCTCAGCATCTCAGAGCACGTCTTTGAAGGGCTATGAATAAAGATGAGCAGCCTGCCTGCCTTCGGATGATTATGGGAATCAAAGCTCGCTGGGGTTTGGATCTTCTCTTGATGTCAGCCACCGTTCAGTCACTCCCTATTTTGTTTTTTAATCAACTGGATACATTTTTAATTTGCCTTCCCTTGCCAATCCAGCCCTGTGCTCCAAATGTCATTTCAACACGCCTGCCCCCATACGATCACTATCTTTAAGACACACAAGGCGAGCCAGAGTCATGGCAACACATTAATGTACGGGACTGACAAGTAGAGACTAGCAAACTCTCAGTTAATCAGAAATAGCACATTAACAGTTAGCTGGCTCAGCGACCAAGCAAAAGAAACCCAACAGCGTGGAGCAAAGTGGTCCAGGCCAGGATGTACAATACCAAGAGGAGGTGGAGATTCGGCAAGATCAGCATCGGTGGGAGATGTCCATGGGGTGGGTTTGGTGCTGGTTGGGAGGAACAGAGCAGTGGGTGGCCACGGGCATTCTGCTGTGGGAAGCCACCAACACAAATGGGTGAAGGGGTCTGGTATTTCCCATCACTTTGCTCATCACAATATGCTCTTGAACCCTAACAGAGAGACGCTTTAACAAAGTGGCTGCTGCAAACAGAGGTATAGTTATGTTACACACACACAAGCCATACAAAAGCTCTGTAACACTGGTGAAAAATAAAGATCACTTTAGTACTGGTACATCCTATCTCCCATTCTAAGGGCTACTAGATCGTGTTCCAAAAGAAACTAAATTTAACACCTTTGGGACCAGGGCTTCCCAAGATCCAGGTCTGTGTTGTGATATAGAATGTCAGCTCTTCTCCTGTTAATGAGCCATTCCCACTGTGGGCAACCCAGGACTGTCTGCAGGGCTGTGGGGGGACACTGGGTCAGACCTTCAGTGGGTCCTTTGGCTGTTTGCAGCCCCAGAATCACCAGCACGGTAGAAAAGTGCTTTCTGGGTCAGTCCCTTGAGATTTCAGGGCTGCTAAAAGCTTTGTTCAATCACCTTTGCAGCCTCCAGAGCATGCTGCGAACCCATAATGATGAGGGAATGCTGCAAACAGATCTGTTTTACAGGCTCTTAGTGGGTTTGGAGGTGAGATCTCCCCAGAAAGCCCAGTCTCATCTCCCTCAGCCTTCTGGCAGCTCCATCCATGGTAATGGGGAATAGGCCACTGCTCAGTTATTTGGGGTGATGGAAACAGGCTCAGCCCTCGCTCCCTGAATACCAGTGACCTTTTCTGGTCTCTTTTAAAGGGGCTTTTAAAGGTTTCAGAGTTTTTATGGTCTGAGCATTAATTCTGGTGCTCAGAAATTCTGGTGAAAGTTAAGGATCATTTTAGTACTGGTACATTCTACCCTGCATCTGCAGGATGAGAGCCCCGGGGAGCACTGGTCCCAAATCAGGGCATGGGACAGATGCCCGGGAGGCGGGTTTTGGCTGTGCCACGTTAAGACACAGTTGGTCACAAAGGAAAAAGCTCTTTAAGCCCATGCTCAGGCTGCGGCAGTGCCGTGGTTACTGCCGGATCCCGAGGGATTTGCTGGCAGAGCTGGAGGATCCCATGGAGGAGCTTCCATTCCCTACCCCCTGCTGGCTGCCTCCGGGCAGGCATGGTCAGATGTGAAGTTAATGAGAGCCACCATCCCAATTAGCTTTGATTTGTGCAGACGCCTTTCACACCAGATTGATTTCACACCACGGGATGCTTCACCTCCATGAATCCCCGGCATCCCTCTGTCAAGCCTTGGCATGCCCAGCAAATCCCTGAGGGATCAGAGATCTGCTCCTTGGGCTCTCCCGGCAGCCCTGGTTCCCAACCCACCTCCCTCTGGACCTCGTGCTGCAAAAACCATTTCAAACCCCAGTGCCAGCAGCACCAGCCCTTTTCCAAGTCATTCATCCACAGCTCCAGTGACCATAGGGTTTCTACCATGCTGGGACTAAATGCAAACAAGCCCAAGGAGCAACGTCGCACTAAGGGCCAGATCCGTATTTGCTCTTCATTCCCCAAGGTGGGCAACCCAGCTTTGACTAAAACGGGTGGGATTTCACTCTTGTTTATCTCTCCCTGTCTCAGCCTGTTCTCCCCAGCCTGTACCAATGCAGAGCCCAAGAAACCTTCATCTTTGGGACCCCCAAATCCTGCTCCCAGGAACAAGGTCTTTCTCCATCACTAACGACACATCTGCCACTACAGAAGGAGGAATCCAAGCCAAGAAATGATCCATGTTTAAAAAGCAAACAAAACAAACGTAGCCTCACCAAAGCCAACACATTCCTTTAAGAAGCACATCATTTCCCCACCGTGAAGGGGATTTCTCAATCCTCATTTCGGCTGAAGTTTGCACTGGGGACAGCCAGAAAAAGAGGATGCTGAACTGCAGATAGGTCTGGAGCAATCCCAGCCCTGAACGGTGCCTCAGAAACCCTCTTGGTTCATCTTCAAAGCTCTTCTGCAAGGAGAAACACATGGTACAGACAGCTGGTTGCTTTGCCATGAATATTCCCTTGAGTTTTCCCATTTCAGAGCCTTCCTTCTATGTAGGTTGTTTATTTTTAAGTGCATCCTCACTTGGGTTGTGCCTTGAAGCATCCCACATGTGTCTCCTGTGAATGTTCCCCATCTCCTGCCCGGGATCTGGTTTGAAATGCAGGTAAACAGCTCTGCTCAGTGAAGGATCCAGGTTGTAGTGCTGCCCTCCAGGCAGAGTGGTCCTTGCTCCACTTTCCAGGTCTCCAGTGAAGACCTCAAGTCTTGTCCTTGGACATGGACCCAAAGCAATCAGTGACATGAATTCAAGAGTCTGCTTCACATGCCTCATGGTTTTGTCTCCCGCTACCTCCCCTTGGGCATCCTCTGCTTCAGAGCAAGCTCCAGCTCACTCTCCTTGGTCCAGCCCAAATTACATTCCCCAGACCATTCCTGGTCACTTATTGCAATGCAGACACAGAGGCTCCCGGCCTCACCTGAGTACCACAACAATGCTGTTGTATCACCTTGCTCCTTCAACAGAGTATGTGCCAGGTGGGTTTTAGTCTCAAAGCTGGGATGGAGGCAGCGTGCAGAGGCGGATGATGCTGGGGCAAGGACAGGGAGCCATCAGAAGAAACCATCAATCCCTTTGCCGTTTGCATTTATGCCTTTGCAGATGATTTATCCCTTTGCAAACCATCTATCCCATTGCACTGGGATAATATTTACTCATATGGTCCTAGGAAATGGATCTAGGTCCTAGGAAATGCAGTGAAGTTATAGAAACCCCAGGTTTAACAGCTTCACAGCCCAGTGTGGGCAACCCACAGCTCTTAACCCGCCACAGAGAAGACCTTGGCATGCAAAATGAAACAGCAACAGCAAAGGAGTGATGGGCTTCCTGTTTATTATAGTATTAGCAAGACAATACTATAATATTCCCTTGGGATTGAAGTACCCTGGAACAGCAGAGAAGGGCATATGGGCTCTTACGAAATTCAGAGGCACGACCAGCCAGGATCAGGTTTTTACACCTTTTCCACCCCTGGAGATCGCACTTTTCCTTAGCTTTTCCTGGAAGGATCCTGAAAGGAAGGCACAACTTGTTGACTGTTCAACACCATATTCCTCAGAATCAGTGGAGATGTTCCTTTCCTAATGAGGACTTACAATAAATCACAACCTTTGGTACAGCACATACCTACTCATGAAGAGCATTTACAGGAAAGTCAGGAAAATGGAACAGGAATTATTCACATCCCAGTGATGAAAACAGCCCGTGGCCTTCCACAGGGAACAGTGAGAGCGACTGAACTTCCCCCATTTCCCTCCCACCCCAAGCAAAACACTTGGACTGCTTATTAGCAGCTCTGGTTTATGTTTCCTTTTGGGTTGCTTCATCTTCCAAGAGATATTTTTAAATTCTATAAAAAAAGACTAAAATAATGTCCAAATGGTTTCCACCTCCCTCCTCCTCCTTCCTGGCTTTGTTCAGTCTCATTATATTGCACATGGTTTGAAGATAATCTTCTGGCTGCAAAGATGTTCCCTTCTACATAATGCACTTGTTAGAAAACCCAGATAACGTGGCAGGTATTTCATAGATGAAATATGAAATGGGTTTCACTGGGGAGGACAGATCCTGTGTCGGTCGGATCCACAGCAGCATCAGTCACCGTGTCCATGATATTCGCCATCTCCTTGGAGTCATTTGATTTCTCAACACACTCCTGAAGGTCCTAAGTTTGAAACTTCTTCTGTTATCTGTTGGGCAGAGCAAAGAACCACTTTCATACACAGCCTGGTCTGGGAAACAAGCAGCAACTGATTATTCTTTTCCCAAAGTAAAGTAAAAGAGATGCTGCACATTGGTCCCCTCCAACAACTTCCCATCTTCATTTCCCCACAAATAAAGATCTCATTAGAATTCTTTCACAGACTAAAAACAACACAGTCAAAGGGAGCTAAAGATAGAAAAAAGATTCATTAAATACATTCTGGTTCTTAACTATTATCTCGCATTAATGGCAAGTTCCAAATCCAGAATAATTAGAGCAAAGTGGGTTTTCCTCATCATGTTTTTATCTTAATCAAGCTGGGTTTCTTCCAACCTGATATGATTCACATGATATTAAGCAACTGGTTGATCTTACAGTGAAGGTGCTCCCACGGAGCTCAAACCTGAGACCCCATTTTGATGGAGGGATGGAGAGATGTAGCAAAGGGCAACAAAAAATCCCCCAACCTCTGCTGCTGAGCCCATGCAGGGCATGAATCCACCTGGTACCGCACCAGGTTTGCGTTGAAGCCTAATAACTCTCATGAAGAGAAGGCTCAGGGGGTACCTGATGGCTGCCTACAAGTGCCTGAGAGGAGGATGGAGCCAGGAGGGGCTGGGCTCTGCTCCCAAGGAACAAGGGATGGGACAAGAGGAAACGGCCTCAAGCTGCCCCAGGGCAGGTTTAGATGGAGCTGAGGAACAATTCCTGCCCCAGAGGGTGCTCAGGCATTGGAACAGGCTGCCCAGGGCAGGGCTGCAGTCACCGTCCCTGCAAGTGTTCACACAGCGTGGAGACGAGGCCTCAGTGCCACGGGTTAGGGGTGGCCTGGGCAGTGCTGGGAATGGTTGGACTGGATGAGCTTGAAGGGCTTTTCCAACCTCGTTCATTCTGCATGAATCTATGAAGGGACTCATCCTGACTCCTGCCTTACTCTAGTGAGATGCTCTGCTCTGCCTTTGAGACACTGAAATACTCAGAAACTTCATGCAACTGTTTACATCCCTTTTGTTTTCTCTGCCTTTAGTTCTCACCATGGCAACTGGAGCATCCCACCTCCTGCATCCGGGGCCATGCGCCTGCCTGTGGATGGGGCTTAGCCAAATTCCCTGGCGGTTTAGGCCTTGTATAAGTCATAGGAGTCACACATCCGAATTCTAGCCCTTTCACAGTTAATTTTCAAGTGGGAATTCGGAAAGCTTCCTATAGTGAAGTTCATCAACTATATTAAAACCAGTGTGCGGTGCACACTAATAAGATGAGCCCTACCACCAAACCAGATTACGTGAGCCAGATGCTTCATTGGCAGCCGGTGATGAGACAAGGGAAGAAAGGATCTGCATTCCCAGTTCAGAGCCCAGCCTAAGACACTGGGACGTGCCTGGTTCCAGCTCATCCCCAAAAATGAGCCTGTTTTCCCCAAAGGAAAAAGTGGGATAGTGTCCATGCACTGAGGAGGATGAGCCCTGTGCTCTGGATGTTGCAGGGATGATGTTGCAGGGATGATGTTGCAGGGATGCTCAAATCAGGCAGAGAAAGGAGGGAGGTGGGATTTCCCACCAGGAGCAAAGAATCCCTTGCAAGGCAGCATGGCACTTGGGGGAAAATAAGCTACCAAAAGGGCTTAATGCTCCTTGCGTGTGTCTCAGACCAGACAGTTATTCAAGCACTGGTTTATCTTGAAGTGCCAGAAGGACTGTTCATGGGCTTAAAGCTAACTGGTGTTTATGCTGTATTACACTGGAATTACCCTTCCCTCCCACCTGCCAGCAGGGAAAGGCTCCTGCTTTTCTGCAAAGCAATGATCAAGCTATTGGTTCCCTCAAGAAACACTGGAGCATTGCACAAATACAACCCAAATTGCACCTTCAGCTGGCTCAGGAAATAGCATTGGTTTGGCTGGGAAAGGGATGGCCGAGTTTGGGCTCTGCAGATGGAGTGGTAAATAACAATTTCCTCAACCTGGGCAAATAAGCCAGCACTTTGGGGCGTTCTGGTGCCTTTTCAGGCTGTATCCTTGCCCTGGTAGAAAGAAACCCCCAAATCCTCAGCCTAATGATGACGTTATTGCACTGAATTCAGAGAGACCCACAGTGGGAGTGAGAAGTCAGGAGCACTCAGGAGATACTGCTGCTCCTGCTCCTGAAGGGATCCAGATGTCTTCCCATCAAATGGAGGTGATGAAATCCTCTCCATTCCAAGAAAAACAGAGGATATTAAACAGCAGCCACAAAAATGAGATGTTTTTAAACCTATCAAGCCGGATAACTTGTATCCAAGCATTAGGAGTTGGCAAAGCAGCCTGAGAAACCGCAAGCATTGAGCATCTCTTGAGCCTCGGACCTGATTGAAATCCAGAAGACTGCAAAACAGCTCCTGTTGGGCCAGTTTGTTAAGGGATAAACAAAGTGACCTGCAAAAATGATGGCTCTGGCCATCTGTCCCTAATCCCAAACAATGTGCTGGAATGGCCATAATAGAGAATTAAAGAGGAAGATATAATTGATGCCAATCAGTGCAGTGTTAGGGAAAACAGGCCTTATCATATAACTTGATATCTCTTCTTCCCAAGTTTGGCCCTAAAGAGAAGTGCTGTGCAATGCTCTAAGGGAGCTGCATGACAGCTTGGTTAAGGAAAAGGAGCAATAAAGCCAAATTCCTAGGAGATATCCCGTCAGGATATCACGTCAGGTGATACCAAGCCAGGAAAGCAGCTGAACCCAGGTCACGTTCGCTGGTCCCCTTCTCCTTGGGCATGCTTTGCTCTCTCAGAGCATTTTGCAACCAGGATGGGAGAGGCATCACTGAAAGGTTTCCAGCCCCAGGGGAGAAAATCCCAGGCTTGTTTCAGACACTGCAGAAAGGAGATTTCCTCTTTTAATTCAGAGGCTTCTGAAGTGCAGAACATCGCAGACACCTGAAGGGTAAAGCACACACGCTGAGTGCCAGCACCCACCAATGCACACAGCAGAGGTAGAGAACCCCTCTAGCTTGCAGTGCTACACCCGGACTCACAGCAAACTCCTTTCACACCCCTCCCACAAGCTCCACTTTGCAGCAGGCAGGTTCATTTTAAGCCCAAACTTCCTACGTCTCATTTGTGACCTGCTGCAACAGCTTGAGGTTCAAAGCGTTGCGGAGCTGCAGCTCCAAGCAGAGAGCAGCGAGGAGGAAGAAGAGGGATTTCAGTTAGGAACGCACAGAGATTTCAGGAGAAATGGGCCATAAGGATGGAAAAGCAAGTGCAAAGATGCGAAGTGAAGGAATCAGAGGAGAGGAGGATGATTATGGGGTGGGAGCTGTAGGGCAGAGCTGGCATTCCCAAGCTTTCCTCCAGCTAAGGAAAATAACTGCAGTTCCTGGGGTATCAGGGGGAGGATCTGAAGGCTCCGCCAGCTTCCAGAAAGCTGAACTCCATAAAGCCTTGGAGGATTCTTTACTTCTTGCTCTGTGTTTCAAAACTGCCTCCTCCTTCCGCAGTGTGCGAACACTTTGTGAAGCTGCTCAGTGCCATTTACAGGTGGGGAAACTGAGGCTCGGAGGAGCTGAGCTGCCCAAAGCCACCCAGCAGAGCAATAGCAAACACTGCAGGGCTCCCCCCTCCAGGTTTTGGGTGCAGGTACACACATTTTCATGGACTAGCAGCCCAAATCCCTCCAAGCAGCACAGCAACCCCCACCATCCTGCACCGCACTCAGCGCCTTCATTGCAACCGAGTCAAACAGCAAACACATCTCTCTGGGAATGCAAAAACCACTTTGCAAACCATCCTGTCCATGCTCCGCCGCAACCTTTGGCTTTCCATGAGAGCAAGACACCAAGCAGAGACCCTGCTGCTGGCCACCCTTTTCCTTCATACAGAATCCCAGGAATCCCAGCCTGGTTTGGGTTGGAAAGGACCTTAAAGCTCCTCCAGCTCCAACGCCTGCCATGGGCAGGGACCCCTTGGAGCAGCTTGCTCCAAGCCCCTGTGTCCAACCTGGCCTTGAACACTGCCAGGGATGGGGCAGCCACAGCTTCTCTGGGCACCCTGTGCCAGCGCCTCAGCACCCTCACAGGGAAGAAATTGTGCCTAATATCTAACATAAATCTCCCCCTATTTAAGTTTGAACCCATCACCCCTTGTCCTATCGCTGCAGTCCCTGATGAAGAGTCCCTCCCCAGCATCCTTGCAGTCCCCTTCAGACACTGGAAGCTGCTCTGAGGTCTCCATGCAGCTTCTCTCCTCCAGGCTGAACAGCCCCAGTTCCTCAGCCTGGGCTGAGCCGTCAGTGCTTCCGCCACGATGGAACCATGACATAACCCCAAAGGATTTTCCGTATCTATCCATGAGGCTGCTTCACAGGAAGCAAAGCAAAGCAGCTGGTGCTGGTCAGCATCAAAAGCAAACTGATTGCACTCCGCATCCTTGCCAGCGAGAGCAGAGATAGCCACTCGCTAGTCTAGTCGTGCGAGCCACGCGCTCAAAGCCAGTCTTCCCACCCAGCATGTGTTAAACATGCTAAAAATGAAGAGCAACAACTGTAGAAAAGCAACAGACACGACAGAGCTTAAACATGCTCAGAAAAGCATCTGAATTACAAGGCTTAACGAAATGAATCATTCTTAAACAAACCCAGCAGCGCCGGCTGCCGTTGGCGGCGCTGAGCCGGGGTCTCGAGATCAGTGTGCAGCAGGGTCAGGCAAAGACTGTTCCCGTTATGAGCAGGGGAATACTGGCCATTGGGAAGTGTTTCAGCTGCTCCCAACCCGAGTGACAAGCTGAACGAGATAGGAGACATGTTTTAATCTACTTGAGCACGTCTTGAGTCATAAGAAGGAGAAAGCTGACGGTGCCCTGCGGGGAGGTTCATGCGTGAAGGTTTCCCTGCCCGGCTGCAGAGCATCCTCAGCAGCAAAATCAGGCTCTGAGCGGTGATGAGACACAGACAGACCCTGAAACTTGTGCACCTCATGAGGCAGTGCCTTAAAATGGAAGGAAAAGCTCACAGGGGATTTTCTCAGAGCGTTTGTGCCTGAGTTTTGCCAGCAATAGGGATAAAACAGCTCCAGGTACCAGGGCAGAGTGGGACCGCACACACATCCCTCTTCCACATGGAGCAAGGTTCTCATGAGCAAAAATGGGATTTGCTGGGTGACAAAGAGCAGGATCGCTGATGCTGTCCCAGTGCAAAGCAGCGAATCCAGGCCCATCAGGTGGGATGAATGTTGCTTTGACAGAGATATCATTACTCATTTTCCTGTTTGGGGTAAAAGACCCCAGCTATGCACCCCCAGAGTCGAGCCAAGCATCCTGTTCAGACTACAGCTGAGGACCCACAGCAGGGAAGGGTGCAGAAGGGCAGTACCATCAGTAACAGAGACAATTCATAGGATATTTCCCTGCCCACAGCGCTCTATGATGTCCAGAAAGTCCCCATTTCCCTGCACCCATTGCCCATACAATGGCCTTTGCACGAGGCTGCCGGTGCACTGAGCTCTGCCTCCCAGAACATGCAGCAATTGAGACCGAAGGGCACAACGAGTGCCATTGGAATCCTGTTTGCTTGCGCTCCCAGCTCTGCTGCACACCCAGAGATCACTTGTTAAAGCATGGGCTGTGCTGGGAGCCTCCGTGTGCTCGCACCAGGATATGCAGATTTTAAAGGCTTGGCAGAAAGAGGGCTCCAAACTACACAATTAAACAGGTTCCGTGTAGAACACTCTCTGTACACACCAACCACTGCAAGAGACCCTTTCCCTGCCCTACAGCTCTGGCAGGAGACACCCTTCCATTGCAGGTGAGCTCTGCATGGCTCCTTCCCTTCTGCTGGGGAAGCTCCTTGTCTGCCCTTTGCCTCCGTTGAACTGTCCCTCAAGTGGGGATTAACAACAGAAACGACTTCTTCTGTCAAGTGATGGAGCAGGAACAACTGCCTGGGAAGAAATTTAACCCTCCTGGAGGAAAGAGGTATCTCCAGCCCTTGTTAGCATCCACACATAGGGTGGGATGGATCCTGCCCTGCTCCACCACAAGCACCTGAAGGGCTTCTGTTGAGCTGCAGAACAACAGAAATCAGGCCTAAAACACACACAAAAAGGGAAAATAACAAGAGAAAAAGGGGACAGTGCCAAAGAACCCAGTGGAGGGGCCAGGGTTAGGGTTCCTTTGTGTTCCCTGCACCCCCTGGTACCAAGGATGTGTTTTGAGGTGGCATCCAGGGCTGAAATGGGAGAACAGGTCCTAAAACCCAAGCAGAGGGAAAGGGACATTCACCTGGGAAAGGAGGTAGGAGCCTGTACAAGGCTCTCTATCACCCAGTGCCTATATATAAACTGAATATACAAAGCATCCAGGGGCTTCATCGCTGAGGTGGGATCTCCCTGCTCCCATCCCTTGGTGCCATCAGTGTCATCTTCTCTCTTATACAACAGGTAGGAAGGACATGGGAGGAGGAGGAGGGCATTTCGGAGAGCATCCCTGCCACGCTGCACATGCAAACAACAAGCTGAGGACCCCACACACAGTCCACACGCTTCAGGGACCCTGCCTTCCCCCACTCGCTGCCTGTGCAATCTGAAATGTCAGCCAGCAGCTTTCAGTAATGCACTTTCCTCCATCTAATGTAATAAGCTGAGGCTAGGCAAGCCCTTCTCCTTGCAGACAGCAGGCAGGCAGCTCCACTAATATTAATCTCCTAATGCTGCCCCTCTAAGCACATTAGAAACAGTCGAGTCCAGCATGCTGCAAAGGCTGAGGCTCATCTTTAACTCCCCAGTGATGGTTAAAACAGTCCTAGCTCCTAATAGGAGGCACATTGCAAGAGAGCAAAGGAAGTTAAATAAGCAGCTGGCTGCAAAGAGAGCAATCTTTCCGTGATCTCTCCAATTCCTGGCACAGCACATGCAGGAGGCAGTTCAAGAGAGGCTGTCAGACTGAATGGTACCTAATGGAGCAGCACAAAGGGAAGAAGCAGACAGAAATGGGGCAGACCATGGGAAGCATATCCCTGGGTTTCCTCTGCCAGGTTTTGGGGTGTATCTTGAAGACAGAGCAGCAGTGATTCAATGGTGGTTAGTGACAGCATTTGGCACTGGGGCAAAACTGCCTTTTCATGGAATCACAGAATCCCAGACTGGTTTGGGTTGGAAAAGACCTTAAGATCATCCAGTTCCAACCCCCTGCCATGAGCAGGGACACGTCACCCTGAGCCATTTTGCTCCAGCAGATGAAGTGGTTTCTTTGCCACCTCTCCCAAACAGCATCTTTTGTTGTCAATCAGATCCATCGGGAATTATTCTGTCTTCACAAAGTAAGGCAGGGATTTGCCAGGAAAGCAAAGAGCAACCTGCAAAGTTTCTGCTTATTTTAGATGGCAGAGAAACCAAAATCTGCTGTGCCACTTCCCGGAGAACGTGTGGTTTCCTGCCACAGGGAACAGGCAGACACAATCCCAGGTGGGGCTGTTTCCACTGCTTTTAAACTCAAATCCTCCTTTTAGGAGTAGGACTGGGGGAGAGCTTTAACAACAGTACAAAGTGAGAGCTTGGAGGCAGGAATGACTGTCTGGCAGTGTAGGGAAAAGGCACTCTGGGGTGTTCCCAGTTGTCCCAGAAGGGATCCCAGGTTTATTACCTCCTGAAATGCTCCAGAGCATCTCCCTCATAAGGACCATTTGTTAGATCATTGAAAACTACAGTAACTCAAATAAAGCTGTCACATTTAGTCAAGAGGCTGCTCTGATGTTTTCCCTGGTTATAAGGGGTTTATTGACTGGGGTTAAGGCAGAGTGCTATAAACTGTTCTGATCCTTTAAGTGTGGCTAAAATCCCAGCTAAACTCTGATTCCGGCATGGACAGCATCCCTCAGGACAAATTCCCCTTTCCACACACATGAGAAAGGTTTGACTCATCTCCCTTTTCATAGAAGGTATTTACCAGCCCTGTGCAGGACACTGCCTTGAGGGAAACTGCTTTTATTCAACCCAAACCCCAGCAGAACAGAGCAGAGCCGAAGCCAAGGCACTGCCTTCAGCCTGCTTCGACGGCAGGGGTCAGATTGAAGCATTAAACGGCTGCAAAGTACCTTTTTAGCACCAGAACTGAAGAAATCCAGCTGCACAAAAAAAGTAAGCAGCAGGGTTTTCCTCCTGTGTGTAGCACTAAAAAAGCCAATATAATCAGAGGAGCTAGGGGATGTTATCCCACTTCAACACAGAAATATCCCAGAGCAGGAGGGGGAGTGGAAAAATAAAGCTAAGCAGTGGAAAGCACGAGGTTTGTCCCCAAAGCCAACATTACCTCATGGTGCTGTTAAACACTACCCCGTGCAAAGCTCACCTGATCCCATCAGATGTCCCGTGGCCCCTGGTGCACACGTAAGGATGAAGCCGGTGTGTTTATCCCGGCGGGGGGTTGGTTACTTTTCCATCCTGCTCTTTACACATCTGGTTTCCAAAAGCTGATGGAGTTCCTCAGCCGAGCTTTCCCGACTGCTGCTCGAAGCCGTTTCACATGGGATTTAGGGAATACACCAGGGCTCATGGGGTGCAGGGCGAGCTCTAGGCTGTTCTCGGTGCTTGCAGATGAGGCTCTATCCCCAAATCTCAGTGCCAAGGTGTGAGCTCCTCTGCAGGGAGCGCTGGGTCTGGGGTGTGCTTATTGCCTGTGGGAGCTTTATTCAGCAGAGGGAAGGCACACCGTGGCCATGGCCTGGGAATGGAGTGCTGGGATGGGGTCACGTCGCGTGGCCGAGCTGCGGGGTCCTGAGGGATGACGGGGCTGGAACCATCTGGAAAGGTTTTTTTGCGGGAAGAGCGAGGCCCAAGGGGGGATGGGAGAAGGGATGCCATGACAACCTTTGGGGGTTTCCCAGGAAACCAGGGTCGCCATGGCAACTGCATCACTCCTGTCCGAATCAGTGACTTCCGCTGGAAGGCGTGTTTGCCACTTTAATCTCCTTGCGATAAGCGGCTGCATCTCTCCCAAACCCAAAACACAAGGAGGAAATATCCCTTTGTCTCCAGCTGGGTTGTTGGAGGCTGCAGAGGAGCCCATCATGGATCCTGCATCCCCTGGTCCATGTCAGCATCGCTCCCTGTGCACCGTCAGCTCCTGTAACCATCCCCTTTCACCTCCCTCCTCCCTGTACCCAGACCCGCTGCACAGCCACAGATCTGATGCTGGATGAAATGATACCAAAGGGTTACAGAGGAAGGGAATTAAGAACAGAAAATGAGGGTTTGGGGGCTGGTTTTCTCTATTTCAATCAGCAGTGACTGCCCTTGGTCTCCGATCAGATTAGGATTCCCTGAACAATCTAAAGAAGGAGAAAGGGAATCTGTGATGTGCCCGTAGCAGCACATCACGTTTTGATGTGAAGCATCATTTAGCAATGTGGTAACGGAGGCTCTGCAAAATTAAATGGTCATTTCCTCCCACCCCCCCTTCCAGCACGCTCTGCAACATGATTTCCTTGTCTCCCCACCCAGTCCTGGGCTGTTAATCCAACAAGTGAGTTTATGTGATGGAAGGGAAATCAGCTACACGCTGCCTTAGGAAAAGAGGGGGAGAAATCCAGGAGCAAAGCGAGAGGTCCCCAAAGCCGAGAAAACAAAAGCAGCCCTGCAACACGTTGCAGAACAACCACTTGTTTGGGCAGCGAGTGGGTTTTGTCTTCATCTTCCTCCTCTTTTACCTTTGCGCCGTCCTCTGGAGAATCTGAGATCTTTATTTGGCTCTTTAGAAAGGAAGGAGCTAAAAAAACAAACGTCTAAACCCGAGGGCACACAGAGACCGACGATGGTGCATGTTCCACACGACACCGAGGACACAGTCACTTTGCATCGTTATTGTTGGTTTGATTTTCTACCTCACCCTCAGATTTTGTTGCTGTTTGGTTGGGTTCGGGTTAGGGGAGGGGGGGGTGCTGATTTTTAAACATCCGTAAAGATCTTTTTGATGTTCACACAGTTGGGATTGTTCGTGGTTGTGCAGTTGCCTGTTTTAAAGGCAGCCTGTTTGAATGCACTGTGGTTGATCCCCCCTTCCTCGATCACCATGTACTCAGACTTGCTGAGGGTGGAATTGCTGCGAGCCTTCCTCATCTCCTCGCTGGAGGAGAGGTGCTGGCAGCTCCCGACGTGCATGTACTGGGCTTGCTCCTCACCTTCTGTCTCCCGGTGGTAGAAGTAGTTGAAATTGGAGACTATGACAGGCACGGGAAGGGCGATGGTCAGGACCCCAGCGATGGCACAGAGAGACCCCACGATCTTGCCCCCAATGGTGATGGGGTGCATGTCCCCGTAGCCCACTGTGGTCATGGTCACCACTGCCCACCAGAAGGCATCAGGGATGCTACTGAAACCTGAACTGGGGTCATCAGCTTCTGCGAAGTAAACGGCGCTGGAGAAGAGGATGACGCCGATGAAGAGGAAGAAGATGAGCAAGCCCAGCTCCCGCATGCTGGCCTTGAGGGTCTGCCCCAGGATCTGCAGCCCCTTGGAGTGCCGGGACAGCTTGAAGATACGGAAGACCCTGACCAGCCGGATGACTCTGAGGATGGCCAAGGACATGGCCTGCTGGCCGTTGCCTTGCCTCTCAGCCAGCTCGGTGCCCAGCGTGATGAAGTAGGGAATGATGGCCACAATGTCAATGATGTTCATGATGTTCTTGGAGAAGGTGGCCTTGCTAGGGCAGGCAAAGAAACGGACCAGCAGCTCAAAGGAGAACCAGATGATGCACAAAGTCTCCACCACAAAGAAAGGGTCGGTGAAGGATGACACCATGGAAGTAGCCGGGGATGAGGAGTTGGTGAAGACATCAGGTTGGAGAGGACCACCACCCATCCCAAATGTCCCCCCAGTTCCCTCATAGTCGTGGTCATCCCTGAACTCTGGCAGGGTCTCCAGACAGAAGATGACAATAGAGATAAGGATGACCAGGACAGAGACGATTGCAATGCCTCGGGCTGGCCCAGAGCTCTCGGGATACTCAAAGAGGAGCCACACTTGGCGCTGAAACTCCTTATCGGGAAGCGGCCGCTGCTCCTCTCGAATGAACCCCTCATCCTCCCGGAACTTCTCCATGGCCTCCTCCCCCAGCTGGTAGAAGCGGATCTCCTCGGAGAAGATGTCGATGGGGACGTTGACGGGTCTCCGGATGCGCCCACCCGACTGGTAGTAGTAGAGGATGGCATCGAAACTGGGCCGGTTTCGGTCGAAGAAGTACTCGTTGCGCAGGGGGTCGAAGTAGCGCATCCTCTTCCGAGGGTCCCCCAGCAGCGTCTCGGGGAACTGCGCCAGGGTCTTCAGCTGGGTCTCAAACCTCAGCCCCGAGATGTTGATCACCACCCGCTCGCAGCACTCGTGCTCCCCCCCGCCCGCGGGCTGACCCGTGGGGACGGCGGCCGGAGCCTGGGGGTGCTCGTAGCGGTCCCCCCCGAGCGCAGGGTGAGGATGCTGCTGCGGCTCCTCCAGCAAAGGGTCGCCGCCGCCGCCGCCTCCTCCCACCACGGTCATGCTGCCTTCCTCCCCTTCGTCACCTTCTCCCTCCTCTTGCTCGGGGGCCGGCTGCGGGGCGGCGGGGGGCAGCGGCTCGGTGTAGCCCAGGTTGTGGTGGCTGCTGGTCGAGCCGCCCCGCGGATGGCGGCTGCAGGAGGAGGCAGCCGGAGAGTGGAGCAAGCTCCGGCGCTCGTCCATAAAGGTGTGGGGCGGAAGGGGAAGAGGGGCGGAGGAGCGGAGAGGCGGCAGCGAAGCCTCTTCTTCCTCTTCTTCCTCCTCTTCCTCCTCCTGCGGGCGGAGAGCGAGAAGCCGCCGCTCAAGTGCTCCGGCGGCGGCCGCTGCTCTGAGGAGCGGAGGCTCCGCTCAAATAGTCCGCCCCCAGCGCTGGCGCCGCCCCGATCAGTCACGGCTACAGAGACACCCACAGCACCCAGACCTGCCCCACAGCACCCAGACCTGCCCCACAGCACCCAGACCTGCCCCACAGCACCCGGCGCTGCCCCACAGCACCCTTCCCACTGCCAAGCTCCCGGAGCATCCTTTGGTGCTCAGCGCGTTGCGAGCAGGCAGAGGTTTCATCCCTGGCAGAAGCACTGCCTGGGAAGAGCGCTCCTGCCCTTCCCATGGGAAGGGGAAATGTGATTTTTCTTCTTCATTTCGGTGTCTGCTGTTGGTTTCCACTCCCTGTTTCCAGCCGTGGTGGGGCTGTGGGTGAGGGAAAGCTGCAGCCACAGCCACAGCCATCAACAGTTGCTCTGAATCAGTGTTTTGACTGGTGCTGGGGTATTTGTTTGCTGTACAGAAGACAGAGCGTGTGCCTGTGTCTGCATGCACGTGTGTGTGTAAACATGCATGTGCATGTGTGTGTTTGCACACGTATGTGTGTGTGCAACCCCCTGGGAAAAGAGAAGTGAAGCTGAGCCAGCCTTCAGCCTGATCCCAAACCTGCATTTCAGGTTTCCTGAAGGAAGCCAAAAGGCTCTGAGTTTTGCTGTTTCCTCCCTTCAGTTGATCTGATGGAAACAGTTCAATTCTGGTCAAAAGGGTTGGGTTTTTTTGGCTCTGCAGGAGCCAGTGCTGGAAAATACTGCATCCCCTGGAAATGTGCTCCAGGGACAACTTCTGATCCCTCCACCCCCAGTGGTTCCCTGTTTTCCCACACCCCAACAGCAGAAGTGCTTTAATGCCCATCCACATGCCAAGTGGGATTTGAGCAGCTCAGTTTGCTCCTGGCTTTGGGAAAGAGCTTGACCATGAGAGTTAGAAAGAGGCCGTGCTGCCATTGCTATTTGATAGGAAGGCTCTGCAGAGGAATCTGTACAGCCTGGATCCATGGCCTGTGGCAAATGGGATGAGGTTCAAGAAGGCAAAGGGCTGGGTCCTGCACTTGGACCACAACAACCCCCTGTAACGCTCCAGGCTTGGGAAGAGCGGCTGGAAAGGGAGCTGGGGGTGCTGAGTGATGGAGCTGAACACGAGCAGCTTGTGCCCAGGCAGCCAGGAAGCCCCCAGCATCCTGGCCTATACCAGCACCAGTGCGGCAGCAGGGCCAGGGCAGGGATTGTGCCCCTGCACTGGGCACTGGTGAGGCTGCACCTCGAATCCTGTGTTCAGCTCTGGGCCCCTCACTGTAGGAGAGACATTGAGGTGCTGGAGCGGGGCCAGAGAAGGGCAGCGGAGCTGGTGCAGGGCCTGGAGCACAAGTGTGATGGGGAAGGGCTGAGGGACCTGGGGGGTTCAGGCTGGAGAAGAGAAGGCTCAGGGGGGACATTTAAGTTTTCGGACCTAAAAGGGGAGCCAGGATGAGCTCTTAGGCAGAAGCTCTTCCCTGTGAGGGTGCTGAGGCGCTGGCACAGGGTGCCCAGAGAAGCTGTGGCTGCCCCATCCCTGGCAGTGTTCAAGGCCAGGTTGGACACAGGGGCTTGGAGCAAGCTGCTCTATGGAAGGGGTCCCTGCCCGTGGCAGGGTTGGATCTGGAGGAGCTTTAGGGTCCTTTCCAACCCAAACCAGTTTGGGATTCTGGGGTTCTATGATTAACCCTTGAGCTGCTCCTGATGCTTGCAGGTTGAGAAAAATGCCTGGAAACAACAGTTCACATGCAAGTGTGAGGCCCTATCTCCCGCAGGTTTCATAACCATGAAATAGACATCATCTCACTACATCCACGTGTGTAGAAGTGGAAAACTTGTCTGGTTCATCTCTTTGCCAGGTTTCCTGCCAATAAATCACTGTCATCTGGTCTAAGGCAAACAAACACGGCTGCTTTCAACCATGAATATTTAGTGATGACAAAAGGCTGGAGGCAACTTCCATAACAGCAACAGTTTGGATCTCAGTAGGGGCAAACTCTTCAGAAACGGCCACAAACCCCTCTCATGCTGCTAGGAAAAGCCCTTCCCTTAAAACCAGGAGGAGGATTAAGTCCTTACCCCCATCAGCTGCAGCACAGCACAATAACCATTGAGCTCTGGGCAGCTTTGGTTTGGCATCTCACTGCCTCAAAGGATTTCTCCAGGGGCTACAGCCCGTTGGCCCCAGGCACTGGCCCTGTTTGCTCCTCTGCTGCTTCCCATGATCCCATCAAAGCCAGTGAACCTGCTCCAGGCCAGCGGCATCACCTCCTCCCTGGTGAAGTCCCCTCAGCTGCTTCCTTCTCCTGAGGTCCTGTCATGAGCCAAGGTTTGGTTCAGTGTCAGGGGTACAGCAATAGCATCACCTCCTGCGTGGCATCAGCCACCACCAGCTTAATTGCGTCTAATGCAACAGGTCCCAGTCCTCCCACTGCCTGGTTCCCTCTGCTTTTCCATCCAGGTCTCCTGCTGCATCTGGTCTCAACAAATGTGATTTCATTCCTAACAGCCATTTAAGAAACCCCCTTGTGCAATGCTCTAGGCGATGACCTGTAACATCAGAAGCAGTTTGCACAAAGCAGCAGAGCAAACATCACTCTTTTCCCTCTTTAATGGCCTTCTCAGGGTGGATTTCAAAGCAGAAGGGTCACACAGCTTCCCGCTTCCCACAGCCAGACCTGGACTATGAGGGATCCCCCCAGAATCCCTCCGAGGGGAGCAGGGCAGCACAAAACAGAATCGTAGAGTCATGGAATGGTTTGGGTTGGAAGGGACCTTAAAGCTCCTCCAGCTCCAACCCCTGCCACGGGCAGGGACACCTTCCATAGAGCAGCTTGCTCCAAGCCCCTGTGTCCAACCTGCCCTTGAACACTGCCAGGGATGGGGCAGCCACAGCTTCTCTGGGCACCCTGTGCCAGCGCCTCAGCACCCTCACAGGGAAGAGCTTCTGCCTTAGATCCAACCTGAACTTCCCCTGTTTAAGTTTGAAAGCGCAAACAGCTCAGGACCTTCAACCCAACCCCCAGCTATTCCCTGGCACGGGGCTGCTTTAGCTCCCTGCTTCCTCCTTGACATCTCGCCTCCCTCCTGCTGAACCCCATCGCTTCTCAAGCAGCCTTTTGGGGTTGTCCATCTCCCACCAAACCTCTCCTTGCCCCCCTTTAGCACCAGGCAGCTGAGCAGAGGGGTTCAGCACCTGGTGCTGCAGCAGCATCTTCCCTGCTCTTCCCTCCTCCTGCTTGAATGGGAACCTGCCTCCAATGAGAAATCTGGGACAAATCTGTTCCTCCTCATTTCGGAGGATCAGAAACCTCTCAGCTCAGAGGTTGTGACAGTAATACCTTAATGCACTGTAAATGCAGTGTCTCTCCTCCCATGGCAGGGAGCACACAAAGCCCCAACTGCTCCATAGAGGCAGCACAGCATTAACCCACTGACAGGGTTTCTCATGAAACATGAGCTCTACCTCTGCTGCTCATACCATAGACAAACGTTACAGATCCAGGCTCCAGGCTGTCACTCGGGTCACTGATCACTGCCCAGAGCCTTTGCAGACAGGAATGTTGGTGTCAGAGAGTTCAGCATCAACCCAACTTTGCAAGATTAACTTGGAGCCTATACAGCTAAAATGTACCTTACGCAACTAAAACACATGGATGGATGCTCTAACCCTGCTCTGGTTTGGTTGCTTCAGCCACCTTCAGCCCTCCCTGAGCTTTCAACTGGTTCTTCCCCTGCAGATTATCCCTGATTTAATTAGGAATATTTGCTTAGCAACTGGGGAATAAGTCAAGCAACACAACTTCAGGCTCAGCCTGGGCAGTCCTGCCGTCCTCACCTTCTCCTTCATGGAGACAGGAGATGGGAGCATCCCGCAGTCCCTGGGTCTCACATCCTTCCAGGAGAGCAGTGATGTTATCCCAGTGTACACCGGGATGGGGTCAGTGACCCCATTCCCAGAAATCTGGCGTTCCATCTCTTCTACGAGGCACAAAAGCTCTGGGATAACAGCTGGGATAACACAAATTCTCCACCGGTGCCACCCATGGAGGCAGAAGGAGGGACGGGACCTGCATCTTCATTGCTCAGCATGAATTTAGTGCTCCAGCTCTAGAGCACGCAGCATCCCTGTGCCTGTGTTAGTCAGACTCCATGTGTAACTCAGCCGTGGAGTGAATCCTTCAATCTCTCCGTGCCTCAGTTTCTCTCTACATTAAGGGAATATTTCTCGCCTCCCACCTCGAGTCTATTTAAATCCTGCACCAGAAGCCTTGCGCTGTGCTCACGGCTGCAGAAAATGAGAAAAACACTGAAATTTGGAAGAGGGAGGAAAATTGAATGCTGTCTAAACACTGACGCTTGCTCAGCCCTCAGCACAGGTACAGAGCATCGCTGAGAGCCCCGTAGGGATAACTGATGCCTCTCTTTAGCAGGGTACCCAGCACCAAGCACGACAGGAACCCAAACACCCTGGGATCCTCTCTGCCTGCGGCAGTCCGGTTCCTAAAAGCAGCACGTCTTCCGAGAGCAGTCATTGTGGTTGATAGATGGGGAAGTGAGAATTGAACTTCTCACCCAAAACTACAGGAGCTATTTCTCGTTTCTTGCTGTGGATTTAGCAACGGTCCTGCTTGGCCACTAAGGAACAAGGTTTGGTGGCTAAAAAGGATCAGCCAAGTTACTGTGTATTGCTGTTATTTCACCCAGTGACTGTTGGCTTTAACAGAGCTAAACCCCATGCAGCCCTTTGGGGATGGAGGAGTTACAACTCAGGCTATAGTGAGACCTGTTTTAATATAGTGAGACCTGTTTTAATATCCTAAAACTGTGATTAACTGGGTGGGATTATGGTGGCCAAAGGATGTTAATGCAGATGCCAGTGGAATGGGGATCACGTTCCAATGGCTTCACAATGCCAGTGAAACGATACCCAGCGAGTCCTTCCGCAGCTCCTCTTGCACGGCATTAGTTGGTCATTAAGTGATAAGGTTACATTGACAAAGCAATTTAACCACAAATCCGGGGAGACAACAGGGCAGTGTTACCGTGTTTTCATTAGGGAGGTGAAAGTGTCCACAGGAGTGGAAGATGTCCTGCATTGCAGTGATGGGGAGGAGGAAAGCAGGGGAGCGTTTGGGTGCTGAGTCATAAGGACACAAACCCCCACTTTCTAGCAGTAAAATGCATTGTGCAGGTGAGAGTTGACTGCTCCCCCCCTCCCAGTAATTTATTCCATGGATGTCACTTCTCATCGGGGTTGGTGACAAGCACCCAGGAGGATGGACAAGGGCCTGTAGGGACAGGCCAAGGGGAATGGCTTGAACCTGCCAGAGGGGAGACTGAGCTGAGCTCTTAGGCAGAAGCTCTTCCCTGGGAGGGTGCTGAGGCGCTGGCACAGGGTGCCCAGAGAAGCTGTGGCTGCCCCATCCCTGGCAGTGTTCAAGGCCAGGTTGGACGCAGGGGCTTGGAGCAAGCTGCTCTATGGAAGGGGTCCCTGCCCGTGGCAGGGGCTGGAGCTGGAGGAGCTTTAAGGTCCCTTCAACACAAACCATTCCCTGATTCTATGATTCTAAGTGCTAATATTGTCATAATTCACTTTCTAGCTGGCAACCCAGGGGAAATTCTCTCCTGCTTGAAGCCCCTTCTGTGTGTCCTCAGTGAGTGTAACCCTCGGTCACCAGTGCTGGGAACCGGTTTGTTCTAAACAGCCCTTCCTCTGCTGTAACGCTGCTTTTGGGGATCATTTCCCTCAGAGGAGATGCATTTGTGCAGAGCTTGCAGTTTTTAAGCACAGGCAGTGGGTTTGGGTTTAGCTGGAACATCTGGATGTGGTGGATCTGCATTTAGCTGGAACATCTGGATGTGGTGGATCTGCAGAGCCTGCAGGTAAAGGGTGTGGAAAAGGCTTCCTTTCCAGCTGGGAAAACCTAAACCAGGAAATATTTGGAGCAAAGGGATGAGTGCAGCACCATGGGGGGGCTGCAGGGGAGTTCAGAGCCCCCAGCTCTGCAGCTCAGCCCTGTGACTGTTTTTTAGGCAGGTTTCCTCCTTTTTAGCTGCAGCTCTTCCCCTCTGGGATCCCCCTTCTTGCACAGCACGCTCCTGAGAAACCCTGCTTGGAAATTGCCTCATATTATGGGATGTTTGGAAGGAGGAAGGCACCAAAAACAGGGTGAGAGGGAGCAGATGAGTCACTTCTCTGTCTTCTTAAGCCCTCTCCTCAGGACCAGGGGTGTGGTGGTGGGTGCTGATGGCGCAATGCTGTCAGGAGAACACCCATGGGTGCCATAGGGACCTGCTTCATTCTGCTGACCAACCTCCTTTTTGGCAAGAACTAGTAATAATGAAAGAGATCTGCCAAGAACTAACCCAGGATGCTCTCAAATTGCTTCTCTTATGCAACCTGCAAAGCAAAAGTAAAAGCCACCACGATCCTCTTTGTTTCCCCAAGCCCTAAATGACCAATACAATCCATTTGGAGGTGATTTCTTTGCGGGGGGGGGGATTCCTGGAGCATGGCTTTATTGTTTCCTTTGATATAACAGGGAAAGCAGGTCCTGGCTCAGCGTGGGGACACCGGGAAGGCTGATGTGCTCTGTCACCTGTGACAGTAACCCCAGCAACAGCTCTGCTACCGGCAGAGATGATGCTGACTCACTGCCTGCTTCGCTTTTGCAGCTCACCCTTCACAAAGAGCAGTGCTGGAGGAGTCCTGCTATTCCCTGCCTCTAACCTTCCCCTTTCAAATAACCGTGAAGAACCCTCAGTTCGAACTGAGCACATGAAAGAAAATCTCAGTGAATACTAAGGCAAAGTCGAATTCCTCCCCCTTCCAAAGGCAGAGCCCAACAGGAATTCACTGAAGTCATTTTACAAAGAGAAATGACTCCTGAGAAGGGTTTGCTGCAAATATAAATCACTGACTTATGAACAGAGATGGCAAGAAAGGGGAGGAAGCTTGAGAAGACCCTCTTGAAAGACGAATTCTGTCCAAAATGACAAAGCTTCTTCCCTTTGACTTTAGTTCTTTGCCTGCTGCTTGCTTTCTTTTTTTAATGCAAATCTTGTGCTTTCTCTGCTGTTTTGTTCCTTTTCTTGTCCTGGAGAAGCACAAAATGAGATCCAGATCAGCCGGAGAGGAAATCAGCTGCCTTTTTCTCACAGCTTTTGCTTCTGATAAGGTCATTTTGGCTGGAGAGTGATGGGAACAGCACAGTCAGAGCACGGAGGTGCTGGTGGGAGCAGGACCCAAGGGTCCCCTCAGCATTCCAGGGGGGAAAGAGCAGGAAAGGAGCTGAGATGTCACAGGGGTCCCCACCAGGACACACTTCTGCAGCTGGGAACAAAGCTGCATGACACCCTCATATTAACAGTGAATTTAGGGATGCTTTTCAGCTGCCAGGATTTATTCCTGCTTTTGATGCGCCCATTCGGTGCATCACGAGGAGTGCGTTGAGGTACCCCCGGTACCCAAATGGTCTTGCCAGACATGGTCAGGTCCGGGCTGGGTTCCCTCTCCTCCTGAGCCACCCCAGGGATGGAAGAGCATCACCTTTCACTCAGAGGGTGTTTCCAGCCCTCGTGCAGAGCAGAGCCAGCAAAATCCCTGCACGAGACACTATTATTGTTATTATCTTCCTCATGAGGTGCCTGATGGCTTCAGAGAGGGGGAAGAGCTGAGATGTGAGTCACAGCTGGGAAATGCACGAGGGTGGCAGAGCCTGGCGGAGAAGATCAGCCCCAAAGATCCCTCCTTGCTCAACACTTACCCTAAGCCAGAATCCAACAGGGAAATCCTGTGAAATCCTCCACTTTCTGTAACACACACAACCATGTTGAGCACAGCAGGAGGCCAACGAAGTCAGAGCCCAGGGCATGTGAATAATGAGGGTCTGGGGATACAGTGGGATAGCGAAGAGGCTCTGATGGTCATATAGATCCTACTCATACCCTACACACACCTTTCTCCCCAGATCACCCACTTTCAGGTGATAACCATCACCTATCGATAAGCCTCCCTAGGGGTCTCTGTGCCATAAGGCCAGGTCCCTCCAGCCCCAGCATGCCATGGAGATGCTGGAGCAGACCCAGCCTGCATCTCCTGATCCCAGCATACGATACGAGTGAGAAAATGTGCATTTTACCCCATGCCCTCTGCAACAGGGTTTTGGTCTGTACCTGCCTGGGCTGCACCCCTGGAGCATGAGCAGCAGAGCAGGGGAGGGGATCCTGCCCCTCTGCTGTGCTCTGGGGAGACCCCCCCTGCAGCCCTGATCCAGCTCTGGGGCAGCAGCACAAGAGGGACGTGGAGCTGTTGGAGCGAGGCCAGAGGAGGCCGTGGAGATGCTGTGAGGGCTGGAGCAGCTCTGCTCTGGAGCCAGGCTGAGAGAGCTGGGCTGGGGCAGCCTGGAGAAGAGAAGGCTCCTGAAGGGGAGACCTGAGAGCAGCTCCAGTGCCTGAAGGGGCTGCAGGAAAGCTGGAGAGGGGCTTGGGACAAGGGATGTAGGGACAGGCCAAGGGGAATGGCTTTAACCTGCCCGAGGGGAGACTGAGATGAGCTCTTAGGCAGAAGCTCTTCCCTGTGAGGGTGCTGAGGCGCTGGCACAGGGTGCCCAGAGAAGCTGTGGCTGCCCCATCCCTGGCAGTGTTCAAGGCCAGGTTGGACACAGGGGCTTGGAGCAAGCTGCTCTATGGAAGGGGTCCCTGCCCGTGGCAGGGGTTGGAGCTGGAGGAGCTTTAATATCTCCGTTATGGCAGCAAAGGCTGTGAGAGGCATCTCTGAGGAGCGGAACTGGAAATGCTGTTTAATGAGGATGATTCACAGTGGCTCCCAGCCCCGGTGTCAGCCGTGGCTCTGCAGACAGGGCACTGCCCTGTTTCATCATGAGGGAGCTCACAGCAACCAGCATCACCCAGCTCACTGCAGCGTGCGGGAGAGACTGAGGTTTGGAGCCGAGGCCAATCTCTGCTCATCCGAACCTGCAACACAAGGAGGTAAAAGGGGGTTCTGAGCACCAAAGGTTGCGCTCGACCCAGCGCCCACGTCTGGCTTAGCCCATCCTTCATTAGTCCATAAAAGACTTTGGGACTATTTCCCGAGGTGACACACAAATTGGGTGGGGGGAGGACTAAATCCCACATCCCCTCATCCCTGTCACTGAGGCTCTGCGATGCCCCTGGGGAATGGTGCCTCAGTCTCCCCATCTGTACAATGGGTTGCAGGTGTCAACCTTCAGTCACAAAATGCCCTGAAATCTAGGGAAGATGTGGTTATTTACACCACCTTAATGGCATTTTAGAGCCCATCGGGACTGCGGCTGGATTTCTAGCATTTGTTAGAAAGAGCTAAAAGCTTTTTTCACTGGTTGCTTGAAGACTTTCCAGCTCTCTTCGATGTGCTGTGGCTTTATAGCCCCTTCACGTGATTCACTTTCATTTGTGCTGCCGGTCTTTAAGAGCTGCCACACAGAGTTTGTGAATGGATTGGAGGAGATGGAGCAGTGATTCCCCCCCGAAAGCTGCTCCAAGTCTCATTAATCCAAATCCCTGCGGGGAGAAGTCTCAGCCTCACACTTGAGTGGAGGAGCTGAAAATAGCAACTTTATAATAACAAAAATAATAAATAACAGGGTGGATGCTCGAAACCATGAAGTGCCTCTGATGAGTTTCGTGTGTGTGTGTGTGAGGGAAGGTCCCAAAACACAAGTGACAGCAATAACTGAGGCTTTTATCAGAGCGTGAGTGTGAGGAATAATTCAGGCGCTGCCATGTTATATACAGCCTGATTTAGCCCCTCATTATGCATCTGGCAAGTGCCTGGCATAACAAATCCATGTAAAACAGCACAGGAGACTCGAGTAATTCATAATGAAACTCCAAATCAGGATTGCAAGGCAAGGCTGAGCCTCTCCTGCTCAAATGAAGGGGATGGAGAGGGAGCCTGTGGTGAAGATGAGCTGAGGGTGGGCATTACTCAAAGCAGCTGTGGCTGCCCCATCCCTGGCAGTGTTCAAGGCCAGGTTGGACACAGGGGCTTGGAGCAAGCTGCTCTATGGAAGGGGTCCCTGCCCGTGGCAGGGGTTGGAGCTGGAGGAGCTTTAAGGTCCCTTCCAACCCAAACCAGGCTGGAATTCTATGAATAGGCTGGAGAGAGCCTTGAAGCCTCTGCCATTGCCTTCCATGTGGCCTTGGATCAGGGATTTGAGTCTCTGGGGCTCGGGACTCTCATATCAAAATGGCATGTGTGGTGTTTGTACTTCACAAGTGAGAGAGACAAGGTCTGGTCCGGGATTGCAGTTGGGTGTCCCTGACTGTATCGTGTCTTTGTCTCTCTTCCTGTTAAAGCAACAGCCCCACATAGAATCATGGAATCATGGGATGGTTTGGTCTGGAAAGGACCTTAAGCTCATCCAGTTCCAAGCCCCTGCCATGGGCAGGGATGCCTCACACTAAACCATGCTGCCCAAGGCTCTAGTTTCCTCTAAACTTACCCCTGTAAAAGGCCCTTTGCCACTGTGTCATATGAGCTACTGCAGCAATGTCACCCCTCTCTGCTGAGACACGGTACTTCCCTGTCCCCCAGATACCACACAGTTTAACAGGCTTAAAGCAGTGAGATGGGGGAAGAGGCATCAGGTGAGTCACATTAGTGAGGTGGGCTACCCATAGCAGGATTGGGGTGAAAGTGAAGCCTGTAAATCCCAAAAGGCTTCACAGAAATCCCTACACGTGCCATGAATCCGGCTCACCGTGACACAACTTAGCAGAAAGGACCCCACTGCTGCCCAAGAGCACGGAGCGAGGCAGAGCCTGGCATAAGCTGCACTTAACTCAGGCTTTATGCACCCAAACCAGCAGGGGAAGGTAAGAGCAGGCTCTCAAGCAGCTGTCTGCTACCTCTGTGCACGTTAGCAATTATCCAGCTGGGATTAGCAGTGCCTCCCACCCCTTCACATTTAAATACAGGGTTTCAGGCTAACAAAGCAAAAAGCAAGGCAGAGACAAGGCTTTGCTCAACTAGAGCTGGGTAATTAGGGATGACTAAGAGGGTGTCCTGTGGCAAAGTGCAGAGAGACTCTTGCATACCCCGGCTGATAGAGCCATGGCGTGGGGCATGTGGGGCTGCTGGCATCCTGCTGCTCCAAGTCACAGCCGCTCTTAATTCCAAGTCTCCAAACAGGCGTCTTTGCTCAAACACCTGGATTAAAAGAGGAGTCTATAGGGAGTGTGCTGGGCTGAGAGCACCCGTTTCCTCCTGCTCCTTTAAAGAGGTCCCAGATACACACTGGAGCCAAGTGGGTGCCCCGTGGGGTACAGGCACAGCTGGGAGGGCTGGGAAATCCAACTTGGCTGGAGCACTTCAGGAAAACCAAGCTGGAGAGGGGCTTGGGACAAGGGATGCAGGGACAGGCCAAGGGGAATGGCTTTAACCTGCCAGAGGGGAGACTGAGATGAGCTCTTAGGCAGAAGCTCTTCCCTGTGAGGGTGCTGAGGCGCTGGCACAGGGTGCCCAGAGAAGCTGTGGCTGCCCCATCCCTGGCAGTGTTCAAGGGCAGGTTGGACACAGGGGCTTGGAGCAAGCTGCTCCAGTGGAAGGGGTCCCTCCAGGCTGACGTAAGGGATGTGCACCTCCCATATGGAGCCAGGCTGAGAATATTGGTGCTGTTCAGCCTGGAGAAGAGAATCTGTGTGGAGACCTCAGAGCAGCTTCCAGTGTCTGAAGGGGGCTACAAGGATGCTGGAGAGGGACTCTTCATCAGGGACTGTAGGGATAGGACAAGGGGTGATGGGTTCAGACTGAAACAGGGGAAGATCAGATCAGATCTAAGGCAGGAGTTCTTTCCTGTGAGGGTGCTGAGGCACTGGAATGGGTTGCCCAGGGAGTTTGTGAATGCTCCATCCCTGGCAGTGTTCAAGACCAGGTTGGACAGAGCCTTGGGTGCCATGGTTTAGTGTGAGGTGTCCCTGGCCATGGCAGGGGGTTGGAACTGGATGATCTTAAGGTCCTTTCCAACCCAAACTATTCTATGATTCTATGATTCTACGTTCTGCAAACAGAGTTTTCATCTTCAGTGAAAACAGGACTGGGAGCTCCTCAAGCAAGCTCAGGGTTCGGATGGAAGATGCTGCTCACGGTGAGCTGAGCCAGCGAGGGAGCGTGTGTGCCCGCACACGTGTGCCATGGAGGAGAAGTGGGACCAGGGAAGTGGGGATCGTGCATCCTGTTAGAAATTCCCGTGCTCCAGTGGCAGTTCTTCATTACTATTTTACAAGCTGCACACAGGGGGAACCCGAGGAGCTGAGGAGCTGCTCCATGGACGCACGCAGCCCCTTTCGGGTCACGTTGCTGACACTGGCTGAAAACCAACCTCAGACAGTGCCAGATCGATGCATCTTCAGTGCTCCAGAGTGTCCCCCCGTGTGACCCGGAATGGGAGCAGGTTTACGGGCTGTCACGTAACCTCCTCCTGCCATTCTGTGGCTATGTAGGACACGGAGCCCCCAGGGAGGCTCCACCGCTGACACACTGTTCCTCATTTACTGAGGGTTGTGCTGCATCGTGCTCATCACCAGATGGATTATCTGGGCCAAATCCTGCACTCGGGGATACCCAACACATCTCCTGTTGGCTTCATTAAGGCTCCTGATCGTGCTGAGCCACAGAGGCAGCGTGACCCTGGGATCTGTGTGCAGCCTCTGAACAGCTTCGCATTGTCCCATGTGTCCCATGTGTATCCCATGTATCCCATGTGTCCCCTGTATCCCATGTGTCCCATGTATCCCATGTGTCCCATGTATCCCATGTGTCCCATGTATCCCATGTATCCCATGTGTCACATGTGTCCCATGTATCCCATGTATCCCATGTGTATCCCATGTATCCCATGTATCCCATGTATCCCATGTGTCGCATGTATCCCATGTGTCGCATGTATCCCATGTATCCCATGTATCCCATGTATCCCATGTGTCCCATGTGTCGCATGTATCCCATGTATCCCATGTGTCCCATGTGTCCCATGTATCCCATGTGTCGCATGTATCCCATGTGTATCCCATGTATCCCATGTATCCCATGTGTCCCATGTGTCCCATGTGTATCCCACGTATCCCATGTATCCCATGTGTCCCATGTGTCCCATGTGTCCCATGTATCCCATGTATCCCATGTGTCCCATGTATCCCATGTATCCCATGTATCCCATGTGTCCCATGTATCCCATGTGTATCCCATGTATCCCATGTATCCCATGTGTCCCATGTATCCCACGTATCCCATGTATCCCATGTGTATCCCGTGTATCCCATGTATCCCATGTTCCCATGTGTCCCATGTATCCCATGTATCCCATGTATCCCATGTGTATCCCATGTACCCCATGTGTCCCATGTGTCCCATGTATCCCATGTATCCCATGTGTATCCCATGTATCCCATGTGTCACATGTGTCCCATGTATCCCATGTATCCCATGTTCCCATGTGTCCCATGTGTATCCCATGTATCCCATGTGTCACATGTGTCCCATGTATCCCATGTATCCCGTGTTCCCATGTATCCCATGTGTCCCATGTGTCCCATGTATCCCATGTGTCGCATGTATCCCATGTGTATCCCATGTATCCCATGTATCCCATGTGTCCCATGTGTCCCATGTGTATCCCACGTATCCCATGTATCCCATGTGTCCCATGTGTCCCATGTGTCCCATGTATCCCATGTATCCCATGTGTCCCATGTATCCCATGTATCCCATGTATCCCATGTGTCCCATGTATCCCATGTGTATCCCATGTATCCCATGTATCCCATGTGTCCCATGTGTCCCACGTATCCCATGTATCCCATGTGTATCCCATGTATCCCATGTATCCCATGTTCCCATGTGTCCCATGTATCCCATGTATCCCATGTGTATCCCATGTACCCCATGTGTCCCATGTGTCCCATGTATCCCATGTATCCCATGTGTATCCCATGTATCCCATGTGTATCCCATGTATCCCATGTGTCACATGTGTCCCATGTATCCCATGTATCCCATGTTCCCATGTGTCCCATGTGTATCCCATGTATCCCATGTGTCACATGTGTCCCATGTATCCCATGTATCCCGTGTTCCCATGTATCCCATGTATCCCATGTGTCCCATGTATCCCATGTATCCTGTGTGTCCCATGTATCCCATGTGTCCCATGTATCCCATGTGTCCCATGTGTCCCATGCATCCCATGTGTCCCATGTGTCCTATGTATCCCATGTATCCCATGTGTCCCATGTATCCCATGTGTATCCCATGTATCCCATGTATCCCATGTGTCCCATGTGTCCCACGTATCCCATGTATCCCATGTGTATCCCGTGTATCCCATGTATCCCATGTTCCCATGTATCCCATGTATCCCATGTATCCCATGCATCCCATGTGTATCCCATGTATCCCATGTGTCCCATGTGTCCCATGTATCCCATGTATCCCATGTGTATCCCATGTATCCCATGTGTCACATGTGTCCCATGTATCCCATGTATCCCGTATTCCCATGTGTCCCATGTATCCCATGTGTCCCATGTATCCCATGTATCCCATGTGTCCCATGTATCCCATGTGTCCCATGTATCCCATGTGTCCCATGTATCCCATGTATCCCGTATTCCCATGTGTCCCATGTATCCCATGTGTCCCATGTATCCCATGTATCCCGTGTGTCCCATGTATCCCATGTGTCCCATGTATCCCATGTGTCCCATGTATCCCATGTATCCCGTGTGTCCCATGTATCCCATGTATCCCATGTATCCCATGTGTCCCATGTGTCCCATGCATCCCATGTGTCCCATGTGTCCCCAGCAAGCTGCCCAGCACACAGCCACAGGGATGGGGGACAGGGCAGGGGACAGAGCCACCCACAGTGGGGACACCCTCTTGGTATGACAAGGAGCATGTGTCTGCCCCAGGCAGAAGGAGCAGGATGGGTGGTGGGAATGTTCTATCACCTCCCCAGCACGTGGGTTTGGGGCTGTTTTAAGCTAAAGGATGGGGTGCTCAAGGCAGATTTCAGCCCCTGCTTGTCGTTTACCCTGAACCCTCCCCAAATCAGCTCTTGAGAGAAGCCAGGTCCCAGCTGCATGTGTTCAGCTCTAAGTGAAAATGATTATAAACCCTTTTCTAAGGAGACCCAACCCTTCCATACCCCCCACCAACACAAATCAATGTTCTCTTCCTTGCTGGGGAAGGAGTTGAGCTTATTCCCAGCTATCCCTCTTCCAGAGCTATTAAAGCACCCAAAAAGAGCTTCTTGCTGCTAAAAACCCCTGCCTTGGTAAAAGGCTGGAAGAGGAAGAGCTCAAGCTCAGCCGCCTCTTGGGAAATGGCCCCAAACTGTGTCCCCACAGCACAGGTTAAACCCTTTCTGGTTTGACAAACAGTTTAAGCAAATGATCCGGGCTTCCTCACATCTGGTTTGATGTTAGCACTAACCCAGGCTGAAAGGCCAGCAGGAAGGTTTTCCATTGGGTTTGACATAAAACTACTTCTTGCCCTGTAATTCCCACATCAAGCCTGGTTTGCAGCGGAGCTGGGGGAGATCTTTAACGTTGTACCTCATCTCAGTGCAGAATTGCCACTACTTTTCCCATTCCCTCTTTATTCCATGGCTGAGTTTATTGAGCTACATCCTACAGACACTCCCATGAAGAGCTCCTCCACTGCTGCAGGAGTCTCTGAACTGCAAATTTTAGGGCTCCAGCTCAAAACCGTAATGGAAATGGAGCCATCATTTAAAAGGAGAGAAGAAGAGGAGCATCTCCCTGTCATTTAGCACTTGAGCCTGCCACATACAGACCCATGACTTTGCATTAACTCCTTTTGAGATGCAGAGTTTGAATGATAGTATAATTCTTCTTAGGAAGAAACCTTTATCTCCATGACTCAGCCACGGGAGACACTGCACCAGGGTCCTCAGCACCATCCTGGAGCAAACACTGCAATCGGGCTCGGTCATCGGAGGTCAAGAGTTGGTTTCTTATCCTATTTTAACACTAGATGGGACCAGGTGGCAGAGAGAGAGAAGAAATGCAGTTGGCCCAAGCTGTTGATTCGATTTCTATTTGCCTGCTTCAGTTCTGTTTGATGCTGAAGCTGTTACTTTTGATACATCCCACAAAGATGCTGCAGTGCTCTTCTGTGCATTAGCCGAGCAGAGCAAGCTCAGCAGTGACCAAATCCTGTCTGGTTCTTGCTCTAATCCCCACTCTCTCCATTTTACCCAATAATCTCTGTGTTGCTCTATTTATACTGCTCTGCTGACCTCGTGCCTCTCCTGCACTCCCTGTCTAGGAAAGCCGGGGATTAGGCTTGTGCTTTATGCAAGCATATACCCAGGTGATGTGTTAAAATCCTGGCTTCAGACCACAATCTCACCCGATCCTTTTGGTTTTCCTTGGGTTTGGAGACTGAAACTTGTGTAAGGTGTGGGGTTTGAAGGACAAAACCCTCACAGCAGCTCTCAGCCCCATCTGCAAAGGTGGGCACCCACAGGTGATGATGGGGATGAGGAGCTCAGGATCCTCTGGGCGTCAGTTACACTCCTCACTGCAAACGGACCCAACCATAAATATAAGCAGAAAAGGGGAAAACAAGCAAACTTTAGCCGTCGCTGGGTGGATAGGAAGGTTCAGTTCTGAGGCTTAAAGACCGACCTTTGTGGGTCCAGGGATGGAGCTCAGCCGAGAGTAACAAGCTCATCCAGGAATCCTGCCGCCCTCAGCTATTAGCTCTGCTTTAACACGGATGCTACAGGACACGGCTCTCCATCACTAGCAGCGGTCTGTCCTGGGGAGGCTGTGACGACACACGGACACCAGCCTGGTCCCTTCACCTGCACGTTCAGCCACCTCCTACACCACACGCGATCCGATCCCCACGTCCTCCTCTGGGGTAGCACGCAGAGCCCCAGCGCCTCTCGGCTCTCGTGTGCGTGACAAACGGGGGGATGTTTTCCAGAGAGCAGGAAACCTCACAGATTTCCCCGAGTCTTCCCCCAGACGCCTTCAGCTCCCGACCAGACTCTTACAGAGCCACATGCATTCAAATCACATGCAAATCTCTCCACTGCAGGAACAGTGATAGGAGCCTTTGTGCCTTCCCAGGCGTAATTGCAACCTGAGAACGGCTCTCCTCTAAGAGAAATGTCTATTTAACCCTGCGCTATCTAGAGCTGGTTAAACGCCGTCTGTCCATCTGCAGCAGCTGATAGGGAAGCACTGAAGGAAGCTGATAGCATCTTTCATTTCTCACGGGTAACCCCACGGCTGCTCTGCTGCCAACCACCTCATTTCCCATTGTACAAGGCACCAGCTGCATCCTCCCAGGTCCTAACAGCCCAGTTTCTATCTATTCAAAGCCTGTCATTTCTACCAGCATCATTAACAACAAGATTTGGGACAAAATGTTTTGCACCTTGGGTTTTTTGTTCATTGTATAGTCACAGCTGGGAGAAGGAGGTTTGTTTTTGGCTTTGCAAAGGAAGCTGCTAGGGGAATGACAGCCTTTGTTCTTCCTAGGGTGCTGGGAGAATTAGCACTTCCACAATTCAAGTCCTTGGGAGGCCATTCAGCCCCAAAGCTGTGAAGAATATTGATTACAAGTTCCATTAAGCAAGTAGAGATGAGCAGGAGCTGGCACCACTGATCACAGCCCTGCTCACCTCCAACCAACAGCCCAAAGGCCAGAGAGATCAGGCACCAGTGTTGAGAAAAATCCTTTCTGCCAAGTTCAGCAACGCACTGGAGAGCGTTGGCACTGAGAGCCAGGGCCAAGGCTCAGATCTGGCCTCTGCATGCATGATGTGAGTGAGAGTCCCAACATAGGAGGGACGTGGAGCTGTTGGAGTGAGGCCAGAGGAGGCCATGGAGATGCTGCGAGGGCTGGAGCAGCTCTGCTCTGGAGCCAGGCTGAGAGAGCTGGGCTGGGGCAGCCTGGAGAAGAGAAGGCTCCTGAAGGGGAGACCTGAGAGCAGCTCCAGTGCCTGAAGGGGCTGCAGGAAAGCTGGAGAGGGGCTTGGGACAAGGGATGTAGGGACAGGCCAAGGGGAATGGCTTTAACCTGCCCGAGGGGAGACTGAGCTGAGCTCTTAGGCAGAAGCTCTTCCCTGTGAGGGTGCTGAGGCGCTGGCACAGGGTGCCCAGAGAAGCTGTGGCTGCCCCATCCCTGGCAGTGTTCAAGGCCAGGCTGGACACAGGGGCTTGGAGCAAGCTGCTCTAGTGGAAGGGGTCCCTGCCTGTGGCAGGGGTTGGAGCTGAAGGAGCTTTAAGGTCCCTTCCATCCCAATCCATTCCATGATTCTATGATTCTGTGACCATCACACAGTATCAGGCAGCTGGGCTGTGGCAGAGCCTCCATCCAGACCCATCGTGCCCTCCCAGATTAACAAACACGGTGAGGAGACTCCTGTGAGCCTTTTATCAGTCCTGCACACATGGGACAATCTCTTCTGTGAGCTGATGCTGGTACCCTCCACCTCAGTAACACCAGAGCGCACCCACCTTTACTCACACCCAAAAGCTCTACCACCCACTGTGGCCTTGCCTCCGCACCTACTGAAAGGCTGCTGAAAGTGCTGACCCTGCTCCAGAGACTGCAAACTGAGGCACAGGGTTTCCTCCAGCAGTCTCATCTCAGGAGCTACAAACAGAGCTCACATCTGACCTCAACGTTCAGGGCACTAAACCACAGGCGTCTCTCAGCTCAGCAAGGCACAGCTTACAGCTGCCGCACCTCATCCCAGTAGCCTTTGCCCAGGGAGTGCTGGATTCTCCCCATTCCCATCCCTCATGCTACAACAGGGTCTATTCCCAACTCAAGCGTCTGGTCAGCATCATCTCCCCAGGTGAGCTGTGATGGGGGATGCGTGATGCACCAACACGCTGCTATTTTGAGGTGCTGCTGTGCTGCAGAAGTGTTTTTGTACCTACCACATCCTCAGTGGTGTGAACAGAGCGTCAGGAAAAGGTGGAGATGCCAGGACGCAGTCACGGGTTCAGCTGTGCAGTGGGAACAAGGTTCACAACTTCAACCTGATCCATCACAGGCAGAGAAAGAAGTTTTCCCTTCCCATCCCATCCCATCCTGCTGTGACTTGGAGGAGAGCTTGGGCTGGGAGAGCTGATGAGCTTATTGCAGCCTTACAGTACCTAAGAGGCCTATCAGAATCCTACAGTCCCAGACTGGTTTGGTTTGGAAGGGACCTTAAAGCTCCTCCAGTTCCAACCCCTGCCATGGGCAGGGACCCCTTCCATAGAGCAGCTTGCTCCAAGCCCCTGTGTCCAACCTGGCCTTGAACACTGCCAGGGATGGGGCAGCCACAGCTTCTCTGGGCACCCTGTGCCAGCGCCTCAGCACCCTCATTGTAAAGAACTTTTTCCTCACATCCAGCCTGAACCTCCCTCTTTTAGTTTAAAACCATCACCCCTTGTCCTGTAACAGGCCCAGCTAAAAAGTCTCCCCCGCGGTTCACTTGAGCTGGATGAGCTTTAAGGTCCTTTCCAAGCCAAACCATTCCAGGATTCTATGATTTCTCAGGGATGAGAGAATCAAGTGCCCAGTAACGTGCACACCTGCATCCCCCCTTGGTGTCACCAGTGCATCTTCAACCACTTCCCACCTGGGGACCACCTGGCCACCACCACCAAAACCCACTTGTTCGGCACAAGCAGATCCCAGCGCTCCCATTCCCATTCCAGTGCTTCCATTTCTCCTGCTCCCTTACCTGCCAACTCTCACACTGGGCATGCAGCTGGAATCAGGGAGGGGAAAGGTATGGGCCCGCCAAGCCCGGCCATGAGAGGACACATTGTGCTGAGCTCCCTCCCGGCCAGGAGCTGTTTGTCTTGTGGCACTCGGCAGGGTTGTTAGTACAGAAGCAGACAATAAACCCTCAGTGCTGGAGCAGCAGCTGACGTTGCTTCAGGAACCATGAAATCCTGTCAACAGGGACGTCAGCCCGGCGGTGGCTAAACCTGCCCTGTTAATCTGGGCTGCATTTATTTGCAATAATCGTTCTTCTATTAAACCTGATTTGAGGTTGCAGAGATGGGAAAGTCAAGAGAAGGGGATGCTGAACCTGGAAGCCCCGGCAGGCATCTCCACTGTTGTCCTTCTCCTCCTCAAAATAACCCTCACAACAAGGAAATGTTGTTCTCCATCAGCAATTTTATCCGGGGGGGGATCCACGAACCCTCTGGCAGACCCAGTGCTACCCTGACCGGCCTCTGATAACTGAGTAAAGCCATGTTTATGGGATTGCTCGGCTAATCCTTGGTAAGTGCAGTTTGATTGCACTGAGGTTGCATTCAGAAAACAGCATAAAAGGCAGAGGCGCTTTTGGGATATCGGGATCCAAAGGGAAATGCTGGGAGGCAGGGGCTGGGAAACAGTAAAATCCAGCAATCACCTAAAAATGGAGCCTGAGGCAGCTGAGGGGAGGTTTCAGGGCCGCTGCCTTTACACTTGGCTGTGCTTTTAATGCTGAGCTCTGGCACCCTCATGGAGCATGGGGAATTGGTCTGAGCTTCATTCAAGCTTGTATTGGACCCAAAGCCCACCAGAAATACGTTCAGAGGGGGCTGTAGCACATAACAAGATGTTTCCCCACCTCTTCATGGCAAGCTTCCATGGGGAAACCCAGCAATGCTGCCAGTGAGGATGAGCTTAACAACCTGGACCAGACAGCCCAAGGATGCCTCCAGTCACTCCCTACGTGCTCCAACACCTCCTGCTCCCAACCCCTGCACTTCCCCGTGAGGAAACCCACAGCAAGGGATGCTCCTTCCCCACCTCAGACTGGGAAGAGCAGGATGCCATCCACAGCCACATGAGGAATGCAAATCCCTCCTGCAGGCATGGCCGGATGCGTTTCAAACCCACGATGCCTCACCCCAGACAGCGCTTTCCTTCCAGGCCTGCAGCAGCTCATTCTCTTGCTTTAATGTGACTTGACAGGGTTATTTTTCTTCCCAGGTGCAGTGTCTGTCTTCTCCTCTCTCTTTCTGCTTTTTGATGGCTGCAAAGCTGTCAGCCTCATCCTGCTCTGCGGCAGGGATGCTTGGAGAGGGCAGAGCTCTGCAATACCAGGGCTTTCATAGCAGGGAGAGCTACAAGATGCTGGTTGCTTCCCTTTAATTGCAAGAGGGATCATCAGCTCCTGCTCCAATCTTTCCCATACAGCCAGGTCTCCGTGGGAAATATGTATTTCCATAGCACCTTGCACAGGCACACCACAAATCACAGGTAGGTCCCCAAAAAATCCATATCCTACAGATTTTAATGCAAAATAGGGACTGAATAGCTGGAGAGAGCCTGCGATACTCTGCTGCCGCAGCTGTGGAGGTGCAGGGTTACACAAGGCTCATGACCTGTACAGCTTGAGATGTACTTTGAAGATCACAGGATCCCAGCCTGGTTTGGGTTGGAAGGGACCTTAAAGCTCCTCCAACTCCAACCCCTGCCACAGGCAGGGACACCTTCCATAGAGCAGCTTGCTCCAAGCCCTTGTGTCCAACCTGGCCTTGAACACTGCCAGGGATGGGGCAGCCACAGCTTCTCTGGGCACCCTGTGCCAGCGCCTCAGCACCCTCACAGGGAAGAGCTTCTGCCTTAGATCCAACCTGAACTTCCCCTGTTTCAGTCTGAACCCATCACCCCTTGTCCTATCACTGCAGTCCCTAATGAAGAGTCCCTCTCCAGCATCCTTGTAGCCCCCTTCAGACACTGGAAGCTGCTCTGAGGTCTCCACACAGCTTCTCTTCTCCAGGCTGAGCAGCCCCTGACAAACACCTCTCCCAGCTCCCATCCCTTTGCCACATCCCTTCTCAGCAGCAGCAGCCTGGCAAGCCCAGGCTCCATGTGCCAGATGGAGACCTTCAGGTGAGCAAGCACGGCTGGGTTTAATGTGCTGAACAATGCTGTAGGAATCCTGCATCTGCCCTGGTAGCCCAACGGTGCCTGCAGCAAGGCTCCATGGGGTTCCCTGTGTGGGGAATCCTGGCATGACACCAATGCCCAGGGTGGCGAGAGAAAACAGGGCTCAGGTGGGAAAAACAGCCTATTTCCATAAGAACTCCTTGGGGAATGGACTGTGGTCTCCTTGGAGCTTATTGAAGTGACACATGGGGCCACCAGCCAACATCGAGGCCGTAGAACAGGGCTGGGTTGCTGCTGTCCTCTGGCAGAGACTGTGCATCAGTGCTGCGATGCAGGTGACACGGGCTGGGATAAGGCTGAAATCACCCCATGCACCCCACTTTAGAGCATCGTGTTGCAGACCCCCCAAACCACGCGTGCAGTGCTAGCGAGCCCTCGAGGCACCACCACTGCCTGCCTTTCCATGCTCTATGGACACGTTTCCCACCGCAGCAAGGCAGAGAAGCCGCAGGAGCTCCAGGTCTGGCATCCTTCCCGCGCACCGGGAGCCCCGTGCCGAAGGGAGGGCAGTGGAGCTGTTGTGGATGCTGAGGGAGGCAGGATCCCCGGTACAAGCCCCAGCCTGCTATCTTTAGAAGAACACATGCTCTGCTCAATTCCTTCTGCTCTAGTTCCTCCCTGAAACCCATCACGGTGCACGCTTGCAGGGGCGCGGAGGGAGGAGGGGGTTTTCCGTGTCCCACAGCAAGTGCTGACAGGACCAGTCAATGAGCAGTGAGCAGGTTGGTACTTAGTGGTGACACCATAGCACAGTTCCTCCTGCTCAGGATCTTGCTGTCACTTCATAGAATCATGGAACCAACCAGCTGGAAGAGCTACCCAGGAAATCCTATCATCTGCTTGGGACTGGGAATTGCGAAGCGAGGTTCTTCCAGCATCTTTCTCCATCCCTGGTAGAGATGAATTTCCGCAGCCCTGGGCTGGGGTCCAGGTTCTGCTTCCTGGTGCTGTGCTTTCACTGTTAGACTCTGTTATAACTGGGACAAAAGGGCACTGCCTGCCCTGCGGAGTCTGCAGGAGAGATGCTGGGATCTCAGCCTTCTACCTCGTGGTCCTCCTAAAACTTAGTCACCCAGTGCTCTGGCTTCCAAACCCCAAAGGGGCTGATGGAATGGAGAAGCTCTGAGCTCAGACCAGTCAAGCTTCACCATTTTCCCTAGATTTCCAGAGCTTCCATGCTTTATGGGAACCTGTCCCTAAAACCCACGCCAGGAGTAAATGGCAGCATCTGCACCACTAGGGAAGGGGGATAGGAGAGAGAAATTCCCCTCCAGGGGCCAAATTAAACCCTAGGGCAGCCTCAGAGGAGAAGCAGGATGGAGGAGATGCCCCGACTGTCCCTATAAGTCTGCCCCCTCCTCTGGGGGCTCCAATCCAGGCAAACCACATGAAGCAGAAGGAGAAATGTTTGGCAAGGAGTCGGAGGCTGCTCTTCTGGGCTGCCAAACCTCATCAGAGCTGCCTGCGGGCAAAGCAGGGCACTGCCACCCCTGTGTTGCACTGCACACAGCCACCCAGCAGCCCCAGCACGGCTCCAGGGCAGGAGGGGGATACTGCCAGCCAAGGGGTGCAGAAGCTGCTCATATAGACCCAAGGCAGCAGTTCTAATGGCAAAAGCATCCTCTCTATTTAAAGCCCTAAATAGAGAGCTCGGTCATTTATCGTCTTCAGTGGATTTAAGCACGACTGATACTGCATTGGTGTGTGATTTGTCAGAGGGGTGACAAGGCTGTCACCCATAATAACCCTGCCTGTATGTGCTGACAGTCACCCAAGGCAGGAGCAAGCGTGCAGCCCTTGCTGAGGCAGGGCTGGCTGGTGACACAGCTCCATGGGCCATTGCACCAGCAGAGGGGATGCAATCACAGAGCTTATTGCAGCAAGAGAGCTGCTGGGCAGAGCCTGAATCCCTCCTCTGCAAGTTGTTGCTCGTTGTGAGGTGCCAGCTCCTTTCACTCTGCACGGGGGGAAATGGGAATCCTGCACACGGCTCCAAACTGCCCCAGTGCAGGCAGGGAGCAGCATCCCCTTCAGTCCTGGAAAAGAGGGAATGTGGCTCCTCTGCTCCCCAAAGCTGTGCACATGAGGAGTGCAGGGGGTTTGGTGGTTCTGCTCTCAGGGCATGTGGAGCACAAGTCCAACACACCCCATTCCTCCCTGAACTCAGGAGAGATGGGAAAGCACAAAGCTCCTTGCAGGTATCTTTTGTTTCCAAGCAGAACAAGAACAAAAAGGCCTCACTGGTGTCCTGCAGGAAGCAGCCCCCTTGGCCAGGCCAGCAGTTAACACACTGTCAAGGAGGCAGGAGAACAGCCCCAATGGCTGCAAGTGCAGAGCAGCACCTGGCTTCTTCCCTTTTGCTTGGGAGCCAAAGGACCACAGAGGAAGGAGTTGTTTGCCCTGTTGGCCAAAGGTCCAGCTCAATTTGATCAGCCTGATGCACCCCAAATGCCAAGCTGGAGAGGATGACGGGTGGCTGTGGCCAGGCAGCCACGGGCTAGAGGCAAGATGAGGAGCTCTCCTCTGCCAGAGGACCTCAGAGAAGGCCACTCTGTCACCCCAAAATGTTCAGCAGTGCCTGCAGCCAAAGGGGGCTGCCCTGACATTTCTCCACCCACCACCAGAACTCCAAAGGGACACAAAGAAAGTCTGGAGGAATGAGGAGAGGAATAATTTCCTAAGGTGTTTCTACTGAAAACGGCTTGGAGAGGTCTGGTTTCACATCGCTTCTGGCACTGGAAGCAGAGAGGGGACCTGTTTTGGGGCACACCCAGCTCCAGCTGAACCTCCCCTTGCACAAGGCTTCTCAGCCCAAATTGTTGCTGCCCTTAACGCCAGGATCCTGCTCCAGCTGGTGCAGAAAGCCAGGCTGGGAATGGAATTTCAAACTGTGGTTTTCATCCTCTGCAGGAATGGAGATCTGGGGCAGCCTCGCAGGGCTGGAGCATCATTCACAGGCAACATCAGGGCCAGGGTGGGGAAATGCTCCAACCAGGCTGGGTGCTCCCACCCTCTGCACAGCAGTACTAATGAAAACCATAGAATTTCCCCCTGCTGAGGCCGCACCTCGAATCCTGTGCTCAGCTCTGGGCCCCTCACTGCAGAAGAGACATTGAGGCGCTGGAGCAGGGCCAGAGAAGGGCAGCGGAGCTGGTGCAGGGCCTGGAGCACAAGTGTGATGGGGAAGGGCTGAGGGACCTGGGGGGTTCAGGCTGGAGAAGAGAAGGCTCAGGGGGGACCTGATGGCTGCCTACAAGTGCCTGAGAGGAGGATGGAGCCAGGAGGGGCTGGGCTCTGCTCCCAAGGAACAAGGGATGGGACAAGAGGAAACGGCCTCAAGCTGCCCCAGGGCAGGTTTAGATGGAGCTGAGGAACAATTCCTGCCCCAGAGGGTGCTCAGGCATTGGAACAGGCTGCCCAGGGCAGGGCTGCAGTCACCGTCCCTGCAAGTGTTCACACAGCGTGGAGACGAGGCCTCAGTGCCATGGGTTAGGGGTGGCCTTGGCAGTGCTGGGAATGGTTGGACTGGATGAGCTGAAAGGGCTTTTCCGAGCTGGTTCATGCCATGATTCTAATTACAGAGCCTCAGAGGGAAGTATTCAGCCCCTGAGACAGGGGAGGTGATAACCCAATGCTGGCTTTCAGATGGCACCGCAGTGAATCTGGCTCCTTCTGCCCAGCAACGCGCTCGAACTTGGTTGAAACAAGGAGGAAAGGTTGAACAGCGGGGTGGGGAGTGCTTTAATTTCATATAAATTAAATATTTATATTTAAAAGCATTGCTCTCCTTCATTAATTACAAATGTGTTCCTCCTCAATTAATATGCATCACTCCCAGCTTCTCCAGTAATGCCACACTCTGTCCCGGGCACTGAACACTGATGCTTTGTGTCAGCAGCATGCAGCACCACGCTGAGATTACTTTTCAGTAATCCATAAATTCAGTAATCCATTTTTTCCTCTGGTTGTCCTCCCAAGGTGGAACTTCTCAGCTTGTGTCTATCCTGAACAGCACAAGGTAAGGACACAGGGCCACAACATGTCAGAAAGAGCATCACACTAGAAATAGAGGAGCAACCCCACTGCATCAGGCAGTTCTGCCCATCCCTTGTTGGGTTTTCCTTAACTAGAAGTGTGGCAATCCCTCCTGCTGGCCTATATTTGGACTGGGATATTAAAGGAAAAGAGGAAGACACAGAAATCCCCCTGTGGCAGACGGCTGATCTGAGAAAAGGTGAAGACTGGGAGGGCCGACACATAGCCTGTGTTTCTCATTTTGCCTGCCCATGGGTGGATGATCAGAGGATGCTGGTACCCAGACACAGTGTAAACACCCCAAGGCAGAGCTGAGCTCGCCTTGCACCACTTGCACTGTGTCTGGGGACACAGGTGGGTTACGTGAACAAAAGGTGATGGATTTAAACTGTAAAAGGGCAAGTTCAGGTTGGATCTAAGGCAGAAGCTCTTCCCTGTGAGGGTGCTGAGGCGCTGGCACAGGGTGCCCAGAGAAGCTGTGGCTGCCCCATCCCTGGCAGTGTTCAAGGGCAGGTTGGACACAGGGGCTTGGAGCAAGCTGCTCTATGGAAGGTGTCCCTGCCCGTGGCAGAGGTTGGGGCTGGAGGAGCTTTAAGGTCCTTTGCATGATTCTATGATTCTATGACTCAGCCAAGACTCTGGCTCATTCCAGGTCCTTCAGAAAGGTCCTTGACCAGTTCCTTGCTTGACTCCCTGCTCTGTATCTTCCACATTAGCTCACGGGTGCTGCCTCCTCTGCCCCAGCATGCAGCACAGCCAGCAGACAGCACTCCCTCTCACCTCCCTCAGTGCAGGATGTCACCGCCTGCCTTCAATCCCTGCCCTGTGCTGTGAGCCGCGGCAGCGGGATGTAGACACGTGTGACGACCGAGCTGTGCCTCCTGCAGGGACAGTCACCTCCAGGCAGCTCAAGGGTAGCTCCTTCCAGAGCAGCAGCAGGGCTCAGCAGAGCTGTCAAAGTCATTGATGTCTCCTGAGACCACCCTGAAGCCTCCATGAGTTCAACTCACCAGGAAAACCACAGCTGGACACAGATCCCTGCTGCTCTGGCCGCAGTGAGTTGACTCTGTCAGACATGAAGCCAGCAGCACATCACCATGGCTCACTGCTCTCTGCTTCCACAGCTGCTCTGCCCGCCCTCTCCAGCAGCCCCAAAACTGGATGAGATGTGATTTTTGGTGACACTTTGCTGGCCCCACTCTGCATTCAACTGCAGGAAAAAGGCAGAGAGACAAAAAACAGCAGTGGCAACCCTTCCATAAGGGAAATGTGGGGTCTTGGTAGTCAAAGAGCACTTGATGGACCCTGAAACCACCATGCTGATGCCATCCTCCTCTTAACTCCAGCCCCAGGCACGAGAGCTGCAAAGGGGGAGCAGAGCGGAGCGCAGGAGCCAGCCCGGCTCACACCAGCTTTGGAGATGAGGATTTGTGAGTTTCCCCATTTAACCCCCAAAACCGGGCTTGCACAGCCAAAGAGCGAGGCATAAATCCAATCCCTACTGACAGCTCACACGAGGCAGTGCCAGAGAGCAGGCAAAGAAGCCAAAAATAGTGCCTGGTTTAAACCTTCCTTACACAGGAGGCTCAGGAGCACCTGGAATTGATGGATCCCCAGTTTTCTTCCTTGGGCTGGCCAAAACCTTGTATGTGCTTGAGAGAGCACGTGATGGTGCACAGCAGGAGAGCCAGGAGCGATACTTGTAATCCTGCATTAACAAACATGACTCACCCATTTATTTTCACTGGTATGTTCGGGGTTATTTTAAGCATTGTCTGAAGAATGCCAGCTCCTGTGCAATAGCTGCAATGAAGGATGGCACCGGCTTTGTTTTGCTTTACAACTAAGGATTTATTTATAGTGCCTTTAAAGAAATTAAACGCTGAGAAGTGCAACTGGCCTGTAAATGGGTTTGAACACGTTGGCACTGATGTGCTAAAGCAGAGCCACACGGGCAAGTCCCACCTCCTGGCCAGAGTCAAAACTAGCGAAAACCGGTGGTTCAGGTGCCATCAGCTCTGGCTCTGGCTCTGAGCTTCCCTAGGGGCCAGCCTGGACACCCCAGGGAAATCCCACCTCTCACATCATAGAATCATGGAACCAACCAGCTCGGAAAAGCCCTTTAAGCCCATCCAGTCCAACCATCCCCATCACTGCCAAGGCCACCCCTAACCCATGGCACTGAGGCCTCGTCTCCACGCTGTGTGAACACTTGCAGGGACGGTGACTGCAGCCCTGCCCTGGGCAGCCTGTTCCAATGCCTGAGCACCCTCTGGGGCAGGAATTGTTCCTCAGCTCCATCTAAACCTGCCCTGGGGCAGCTTGAGGCCGTTTCCTCTTGTCCCATCCCTTGTTCCTTGGGAGCAGATGCTGATCCCCACCTCACCACCACCTCCTCTCAGATTAAGACTTCACTTTGCAGGATCAAGCCCATGTCCGAACAGCCCTGCTGCGCTTCCCCCGGCTCCATCCAGCACTTAAGCAGGGTAAGGCTGATTCGTGACGTGCTGGATCCATCCCTGCCCTGCTCCCTGCTGTGCTGGTTCATGACCCGGAGCGCTCCCCAGCCTCTGTGGGGTTACACCATAAGCTCCCATCAGGCGCCCGTCTGCTCCACACCGTTCTCCATCTGCTCCCACAGGCAGCGGGTGGGTGTTCTCTGAGGGCTACAGGTGGCAGCAGGGTGTGAGTTGGGGCTCCTGGGCTCTGCTTCTAGAGGCAAATCCATGGTGGGGAGCACAAACATCCCTAGCCCGAGGATGTGCTCTCTGCTTCTGGGGTGGGGAAAGGGAAAACCCAGACCACCTACCCCAGCCCTGCAGGAACTCAAGACTGAGCAGTTAAAAGCTCAGTGAGATTGTTAAAAGAGGGGTGAAAACTCAGCACTCCCTCAGCAGCTTCCTTCTCCTTGCCAAGATTCAGAGGCACAACTGACCCTGGGCTGCCTGCCTGGGGCTCGGTTGAAGCCCAGAGGAAAGGAGAAGCTGGGACTGCTGCCTGCTTCTCGCTGTGGTGACATGGCATGGCTCAGCACGCCCTGGGTACCCCGACAGGAGCTGGAGAAGCAGGGATTAGGCACCTGTTCACATGGATGATGACTAGTTTTGCACATACCTATTGCCTTTATGGCTTCCTCTCTGCTGGCAGAGATGGAGTTCCCCCGGGCTGAGGCTGGTTGCTGTGCCACAGCAGGGTTTCCCTAGGCCAGACCGAAGCAAAGCAAGGAGCAGCCGTGCTGAGAGCTGCTGAGGTGATGGGTCTTCCCTGGACACTCCACCATGCACGGCTGGTGACGGCTGCTGGTTTGCATTCACCAGGGAAAACCCAGAACCCCAGCCTGGTTTGTGTTGAAGGGAACTTAAAGCTCCTCCAGCTCCAACCCCTGCCACGGGCAAGGACCCCTTCCATAGAGCAGCTTGCTCCAAGCCCCTGTGTCCAACCTGCCCTTGAACACTGCCAGGGATGGGGCAGCCACAGCTTCTCTGGGCACCCTGTGCCAGCGCCTCAGCACCCTCACAGGGAAGAGCTTCTGCCTAAGAGCTCATCTCAGTCTCCCCTCAGGCAGGTTAAAGCCATTCCCCTTGGCCTGTCCCTACAGGCCCTTGTCCCAAGCCCCTCTCCAGCTTTCCTGCAGCCCCTTTAGGCACTGGAGCTGCTCTCAGGTCTCCCCTTCAGGAGCCTTCTCTTCTCCAGGCTGAACGTATTCTCCCTCCTTCACACCAATGTCAGCCCAGTGTAACGGTGTAAACCACAATTCCTGTTTGGGAACTGCTGGGAGCAGGAGAAGCAGCGTGTCTGGGACAAGAGAGACTGAACTTTAGCCAAGGGAACAGCTAGTCACACAATCACATAGAACCAGCCCTTCTCTGACCCCCTGATCTCCTTCCCGCTTTTCCATACCTCTGTCTGGAATAAATCTCCTTTGCCCTCTCCAGCAGACAAAGGGATGAGGAGAGCTGTGCCTCTGCTCATAGGAAGTGTACAGCTGCTCACGCAGGGTGCTCACAGCAGGGATGCTGCTCTTGGTTTTGTTCTCCTCACAAATCCACACCACGCATCTGCCTCCAAGCAGCTCAGAGCATCCCTAAGAATCTTCCCTCACAAAGTCGCTGTCAGGCTCCCAGTGCCGCACGCTTTACACAGCAGTGCTCTGCCCTCTGGTGAAGCTCTGCAGAAATCCAGGGCTATGGCTCTGCCCGCCCACGTTCCCACATTACCCGGGCAGAGACACGGAGAGATAGTGACTGTCCTCAGCTCACATCACTAAAGATTTCTGAGTGCGAATGGAGGGCTCTAAGCACCACCAACAGCAACCGAGCTCAGCCCTGTTTTATCCTGCAGTTGATCACTTGAAAGCCTTGAGATTGCCCCTTGCGCTGCTGGCCTTGGCTGACACAAAGCTCTCCATCCAGCCCAGCCCAGGGCTTCCCCAGGATCCCATGGGAATAAATGCTGATCAATCTATTATAAAAAGCCTGAGTGTGTCTGTGAGCTCTTCCTACCAACAGCTCTGCAGGTGCACTGGTCAGTGTGCAGCAGGGCTCATCCCTTCCTCCCCTTTTCATTACTTTGGGCATTGCAGGGTACCGGGATTTGTGGTTTATCCCAGGGGATGGGGCTGGGAAAGAGCCGGGATGCAGCCTGGGGCTCGGCATTTTCCTACCTGCTGAAGGATAAAGTTATTTGTCCAGAAGGAGCTTTTGGCTCTAACCCACTTCTGGTGCCAGTGTGGGCGGTACCAGCGCGGCCCAAATTCCCACTCCGATCCCGTCTCTCTGCCATTGACTGTGCACAGGGACAGAAGGGACATGACTCATCCAGAACCCGACACAGACAAGGGACAGAAGGGGAGGTGTGCTGCCTTGCTGGGCACATTGCCCTCCACCCGAAACCCCGCTGCTTGCCATCTGATCAACAAGTCTTCCTCTTGTCCAGAGCAAACAGAACACATCGCACCAACCCAGCCCAGCCAGATGGGTCCCTCCATAAATCTGCCTACCACCTGCAGTGCCCCTCCTTTACAGCTGAGAAACCGAGGCACAAAAAGGGCTGTGACTCAAAAATACCCCTGTTAAAGACCAGAAGATTCACCCTGGCTACAAAAGCCACCCCAGGTCAGGCTCTGCACGGCAATTGGCATCCTCCTCCTCCTCAAAAGCGTCAGTGACAGATGCCAAAGGCTCCCTGGGGTCCTCTTCATCTTCCCAGGGCATTTAATGCTCTCCTGCAGATTGTCACAGGTCCCACAAATGGCTCCACTGTGGCACAGTGACGCAGGACAAAACACACACAGCACAGCCCCGCTGGCTTTTCAATGCCATGGACATCAGGAGAACAAATCCCGTTTGGTCTCACCCAGCCATTGCAGGACTGCTCCCTAAAACGCAGAATTTGATTCTGGACCGGGTGATGGCATCTACCAGCACGACAGCACCACGCTGAGCATTTTCCTACCCAAAGCTGCTTTTTATCGCTTGGGCTCTGAACCACGCAGGTGCTGCCAGGAACCTGCTTGTATGGACGCCGGCTCCATCCCTAAAGCTGACGGTGAGCGGGATCCAGCACGTCCAGAGACACGCGCCAGATGGCAGAGCCACAGCGCTCCGCTCCCAGCCACACGCTGAGCACAACCTGCACTGAAAAGGGAGACAGGAGGAAGGTCAAACCATCTGTTTGCTGAGAGCTCAGTGCCATGCTGAAGAACAAAGCATGGGAAGACTGGAAAGCTGATCTTGGGCTTCCCCATTATACTGTTGTTTTAGTCTGGCTTTTACCCGCTCTCTGTGAGCTTGCTTTGGGTGCTAAAGCTGAATGGCCAGAATAGAAACAGGAGAACACCCAAACCCTACAAGAAGCAGCCACATAGTTCATAGAAATAGGAAATGGTTTGGCTTGAAAAAGAACCTGAAAGCTCCTCCAGCTCCAACCCCTGCCACGGGCAGGGACCCCTTCCACTAGAGCAGCTTGCTCCAAGCCCCTGTGTCCAACCTGGCCTTGAACACTGCCAGGGATGGGGCAGCCACAGCTTCTCTGGGCACCCTGTGCCAGCGCCTCAGCACCCTCCCAGGGAAGAGCTTCTGCCTAAGAGCTCAGCTCAGTCTCCCCTCTGGCAGGTTCAGGCCATTCCCCTTGGCCTGTCCCTACATCCCTTGTCCCAAGCCCCTCTCCAGCTTTCCTGCAGCCCCTTCAGGCACTGGAGCTGCTCTCAGGTCTCCCCTTCAGGAGCCTTCTCTTCTCCAGGCTGCCCCAGCCCAGCTCTCTCAGCCTGGCTCCAGAGCAGAGCTGCTCCAGCCCTCGCAGCATCTCCATGGCCTCCTCTGGCCTCACTCCAACATCTCCACGTCCTTCTCATGTCTATTTCTGCTACCCCAAAGTAGCGCCTGCGTAACCTCTTCAGGCTGGAGGTGAAGATCTCCTTGTCCTCCAAGCTCTGTGTGTGCAGGTAGGGGCAGGGAAGCATCCACAGCCCAAGCCCAGTCTCCCCACAGAGGTTCATTTGTCTGCAGCACCACGTCTGTGGCTGCCGGCACCTGTGAAATCAGCGGTGCTCATCACCACTGTGACAGCTCATCTGGCTGCTCTAGACAGTGACATCATGTCATGTGCCTGCATGAGGTACCCGTCACACGAGCAGGGGAAAGGTTTCTTTAAGGCTGAATGTTCGGCTCGAGGGTTGAGCCACATTCCTGTTGTGAGGGAGAGAAAAGGATGTTGGGGCTGATCCTGGGAGCTGCCAGAGTCACAGATTTATAAAGTAAGGTCTCGGGTGGATCATTAATCCTTTTTTCTTATTATTACTACTCCTTTACTACGTATAACAAATGCCGCCATGAAATCAGCGACAAAAATGTGGATCATTTATCAACGCTGTTAGAACCAGTGCTGTGGAAGGAGGGCAGGCAGGTGGGAGCAGGCTCTGTGGCCTCAGCATCGCTTGAGCGGGCTAAGGGAAAGGCAAGGTGCACGGGGTGAGGACATCAAGCAATGCCAAGGTGGGAGAAACAGCATTTCCCCCACTGTGTGGGCAAGCTCAGGCCATTGTCAGATCCCCACCTTTATTTGTGCTCCCGTTTCAGTGCGCTGAGCTGGGGAGGTGCCAAGGAAACTCCGTGATTCATCACTTTATGGACTGCTAGGCACAAACAACCCAATGTTCAGCTTGCACGAAGGTGGAAAAGAGACACAGGCCGGGTTTATGTGGGGATCAGACTCTTACATGGGAAGATTTCAGCCCAAAACATTGTCTTGAATTTCTACAGTGATTTCTACACACAAGCACCCTTCCCAGTCCTTCAGGGTTTTCCACCCACTGTAGCAGGGAATGCCCAGTTTCCCTGGTTTGGACCCTGTTTGCATCACAGGTTGCATCAGAAGCAGTGAGGCAACGAGGCTTGTACCAGAGAAAACAGGACACAGGCTATAGGAAAGGCTGATGAATCCTTTGCTAATGGGGTGGTCTTGCTAATGTAAATGTGAAGCCATTGGCAGAACTTGCATGCTTTTGTTTCAGGATGTGTGACAGAGGGTGCAGCCTGGGCTAATCCCTACTGAGCCTGAGGGAGAGGAAATAGACTCCCAACAGCAAGGGGTGGTCTGTCCCTGTTCTGGGAATCACAGGGTCATGGACTGGGTTGGGTTGAAGGGACCCTAAAGCTCCTCCAGCTCCACCCCCTGCCACGGGCAGGGACCCCTTCCATAGAGCAGCTTGCTCCAAGCCCCTGTGTCCAACCTGGCCTTGAGCACTGCCAGGGATGGGGCAGCCACAGCTTCTCTGGGCACCCTGTGCCAGCGCCTCAGCACCCTCACAGGGAAGAGCTTCTGCCTAAGAGCTCATCTCAGTCTCCCCTCGGGCAGGTTCAAGCCATTCCCCTTGGCCTGTCCCTACAGGCCCTTGTTAAAGGTCCCCCTCCCAGAGCTTTGCTTTCCTGGCAAGCCACGAGCCCTCTCCAGCTCAGTCTCTTGCAGTCGCTAACTTTTATTTTCCAAGTGCCTTTTGCATCAGCAACATCAGGGGTCAAAATTCCTCCTGGTCCTTGCCAGGGATCTTACACTGTCACAGGCCTTTCAGATCAGTGTTGGGCCCCGGACAAGTACAGCTGGACTGGGGAATTTTGGGAGGTTACTCAGCACAGTTTGGATGAGCTCAGCAAGGGCTCTTGCCCCGAACATCCTGCCTAGCTAAAAGCTTCCTCACCCAGGGTGCTTGCTTAGAGTGGCCCAGCACTGTTCTCTAAGGCGAAGGAATTTGGGTTAGACATGGCTGAGGGAAGCACGTTCAGGACGTGGCCTTCCCTTTTGTCTCAGTTGCAGGGGATGACATCCCTGGGCATCCAGCGGTCCGGGTGGGAAGCAACCCGCCTCCAGCGTACAGCTGGTTAAACCCCCCAGGGCACAGCAGTACCAGCTCCTCCACGGCTCAGTCCGTGTGCTTGATTCATTGTCCCACAGAAAGCAATTCTTCCAAGTCTCTTTCCTGAAACGACTTGCACATCAGAAGCCGTATGTGGGTTAGGAGCACCACTGGCTCCCGGAACACTGCAGCCCTCAGGTCACAGCTTTGTCATTGCAGAAGAGCTGTGAAAGAAACCTTTTGCTCTGGTGTCAGCTCTACACTGCAGTATGCCACCGTGGGGAGTGAAGACGACCTCTTGGCATCTCTCAGCCTGTGTCTTGGCTGCTGGATGGGCTTCCGGTTCATTTTAATGCCAGAGGAGGAAAATCCTCTTTATTTGGGTCGTTGCCCTGTTGTCATTTTCAGTCATTGTGTGAATGCACGTGGGCTCCTTTGTTTCATTTTTCCACCTGAAGTGATGCTCCAGATTGGCCTACCCTGGATGTCAATTTGCTCAAGGCCAAGCTTGAGCAATCCCCAAAACTGGGATGGGGAAACAAGGGGCAAATGAGCAGAGTCCCTCTGCTAGCACCTGGTTTTGACCTGATGGCGACACAACACATGCCATGAGAGCATCTGGTGTGGTAAAACAACAGACTTAAAACTCAGGGCATCACGCAGGGATGCACACAATCTGTGTCTCACCCTGGTGCAGGGCAGTGAGGGGGCAAGGAACAGCTTCTGCCTTTCCACAGCAGCAATTCTCAGTCACTCCTATTCAAATCACCTGCATTTTGTCTATGTTCCAAGCCCCAGTGTGGAGGTCTGGGTACCTCTCATTGACACAAAGCCCACCCAAGGCTGGCTAATCAGGTTTGCTATTGTGTTTGCTGGTTTCTTTACCCCTTGCTCCTTTTGGAAGACATCAGAGGCAGTCCAAGGGTTTGAAGGACCCGGAATGATGGCAGTGTCTGCGCATGGTGGAGTAAGCAGGTGAACACTTGCTTTTCCACTATAAACACTATTTACTTCTTGGTGCTGCAAGATTGGGTAAGAAGTTAAAACAAACGGATTTACAAGCTACTTCAGCAATACAAAGATGTGATTCAGAGTAAGACGTGGCCTGATCTATGGGTTTGGTTTGTAATTGGAGTATTACAATTGTCCAGCTGTGTTTGGACAGCAGTGCAATACTGTGTCACGTTTCTAGCTCCCTACCATGCTGCTGACTTAGGAGAGGAAGAGGCCTTGAACCTGATCTTGAGCAGTGGGAACGCTGATGCCCCTGCAAAGCTGGCTCTATTTTTTGCTCTTGTCCTGGAGCGGGGCATCAAAGTTTTCCTTAATCATAAGAGCTTCCTTTGTGTGGCTCACCTGTGGGTTTCAAATGCCCTCCACGTCCCTTGCATCCAAGAAACAAAACAAAGCAGCTTCTGGAATCAGTTCTTCTCAATGCTGTTAATGCTGGGGTGTTCCTTACACTAAAGAAAACTATTTCCAGGGCATTTGTTCTCTTGACAAGATGTGGAATAAACTTAAACATGGGAGATTCAGGTTGGATCTAAGGCAGAAGCTCTTCCCTGTGAGGGTGCTGAGGCGCTGGCACAGGGTGCCCAGAGAAGCTGTGGCTGCCCCATCCCTGGCAGTGTTCAAGGCCAGGTTGGACACAGGGGCTTGGAGCAAGATGCTCTATGGAAGGGGTCCCTGCCCGTGGCAGGGGTTGGAGCTGGAGGAGCTTTCAGGTCCCTTCAACCCAAACCAGGCTGGGGTTCTGTGACTCCTCTCTTGAGTCCTTAATTTTTCTTTGCTCTTTTCTCCCTTGCAGTTCAGCAGTGGGATCTGCAATGCTCATGCAAGGTTTGTGCAAGGAGCTTAGTGTCTTGGCTTTGGGATAGAGCAGGGTGGTGACATCCACTGCTCCCATGTGCAACTGCTGCTGGATTAACGCTGGGGCTCGGAAAAACTTGCCTAGATCAGGGCTGCATCCAGCCACAAAGCTCACCCAGCACTGCCTCCACACACCGCAAGAGGAAGAGAAGCATCTCCTAGGTGGGTTTGGAAGCCCTTTTAGCTGAAGACAATGGGTAGATTTCCATGTCCGAGTTCTTGCTGTTACAGTGCTTGTGCTTGCCCAGCTTTCAGTGCTGCTTTGCCCTATAGCAATTTCCCAATGTCTCACCTAGCTGCAAGCCTAAGAAGACTTTGCGTTTCTGGTTGGATAATCAATAGATCACTGTGTTTATCTGACTTCTTTTCCCACCTCTTGACTTCTTTATTGACCTGTTGCTCTAATGCAACCTCCGCCATTGAAGAGACAGATTAACCCACAAGTTGTTACCTGGACTCTGTTTTTTTTACCCTTTTGTAAGCAAACTCAACCCTGAAATTGTGAAACGAGGAGAACATCTTGGCTGGAGATTTGTTTAATAACCCAAACACCTTCTCCACTCCCTGCGGCAGGGTTTGGTAACCTGATACAAATGGGGCAAGACAGTCTTGAGCAGCATCATGCAAGACTCTTGTATCCCAGGGAATATTTGATGATTCCTACCTCCCGAGAGGCTGGAAACTTAGGCTGGGACCCCAGGGTGCCACTGGGTACCCACCAGCATGGAGAAGCAACTTTTTGCTCTGGAGAGCTCACTCCGGAGGCCTTGTCGACCTCCCTTGGGCTGCTTCCCAACACTGCAGTGAGACGCGGAATGTCCACATGGCCTGGAGCCTTTACCCAGTGCACAGCTTAGAAACGTATTGCAATGGTGTCATTTGATTTTAATGAGTGGCCTTAGGAATGAAGGTGTCACGTCATCCCCTTCTGCCCACTGTTTCACAGGGAGAGCGACTTAGAGATCAGAGAGATATAAGACAGCAAGAGTGTGGTCAGAAACAGAAGCAGGGTGGGAAAAGCCCCAGCACAGTATAGAAAAAAAGCCCTCCAAACCTGTTCTGGACAGCAGCTTTCTCGTAGCTTGGGTGCTTGGTGTTAGCAGAGGGGATGGAGAGGAATGGAAATGAGAGAAAACCTTTCTCTATCCTGTTTCGAGGCTGCAGTACCTTGATGGCATATGAAATTGGAGTGTTAGCTGCTTTGAAGGAATTGTCACCCAACATGCTGGAATCTGCATCCAAGGTATATGGGTCTTCTTCAGGATCACTTCTAGCTGCATTTGGGTTATGTGGCTGTGATTTAGGTAAGGGCTCTGCTCTTCCTTTATTCTTTTGTGTTTAAAGAGATTAAATGTCGGAAACTTTGGAGTTGCAAAAGATCTGGCTTGGGTTTTCTTTAATTATCCTTTATATGTGGTTAATTCCTCAGAATTTCACTTCATTGACTTCTTTAAGAGGGGGAAATGTGGATAAATTGACCCATAAGAAAATAGACTGGATAGAGATATTACATAAGTCAGTGCATCTTATTAGTTTGAATTAATGGTAGGCATATTTAAGATAACAGAAGTGCCCTCCTTGATGACCCTTTTGTGGTTGTTGGTAGATTCCCAAAACACAGAGAGGAAAGAAAATATGTAAAGGGGCATAAATGCAGAGCCAAGAGGAAGAAAGATGACTGAGATTCCCATCAAATTTCTCCTATATTGCCAGAAAACTTTTAAGATGTCTTGTGGGGGAAATGGAGAGAAATGGGAAGAGAGAAATGCTTCTGCTTCCTGTAGTATTGAAGGTCCTTGGAAAATCTTGGCCCACTCATGAGAACTTCAGTGCTAATGGAAATAAGGGCTTTATATGAGCATTCACCAGCATAGAATCATGGACTGGTTTGTGCTGGAAGGGACCTTAAAGCTCCTCCAGCTCCAACCCCTGCCACGGGCAGGGACCCCTTCCATAGAGCAGCTTGCTCCAAGTCCCTGTGTCCAACCTGGCCTTGAGCACTGCCGGGGATGGGGCAGCCACAGCTTCTCTGGGCACCCTGTGCCAGCGCCTCAGCACCCTCACAGGGAAGAGCTTCTGCCTTAGGTCCAACCTGAACTTCCCCTGTTTCAGTTTGAACCCATTAAATGGTAAAATGCCTCTTGGCCAGGTGGAAGGGCAGCCCAGAAAGTACATAAATAATAACAATATAAGGGCTGTGGAATGACTGCTTTGCTTTGTTTTGCTTTAGGCAAGGTGAAGATGCGCTTCTACAATGATTTCAAATGCTCTTTCTGGCCTCTTTATCTTGGAAGAGGAGTCGTTAATGTGATAAAGCATATTCTAAACGACCACCTGCCCCCGAACGCGCATGAGCTCCTGGCTGGGAGGCTGCACGTCGTCGTCACCCGCGTGCGCGACTGCAAGAGCATGCAGGTGTCAGACTTTGCATCCAAGGAGGAACTCATCCAGGTGAGAGCAGCCACAGCCCCGCCGCCAGGGCAGCTGAAATCACAGCCACTGTAAAAATCAGCCCTTTCTATTACCTACAGGGCCTGAGTATGCAGGGAGCACAATGAGCCACTCCACAGGTTACCTGCCTACGTCTCCAGTCCTGGCTGTGGATATCAGATGTGGTCTGGTCCACCATAGTTAGTGGTGCCAGATAACCCAGCTGTGGGAATGTGGCATTCACACAGGAGCCACCATTCCCAAAGGAACCATCCCAAAGGGTTTTCCCAAAGGTTTTCGTGGCCCTCTGCTCACCTCTGCGCTTTCTGTCTCACCCACAGGTCCTGCTTTGCAGCTGCTTCATCCCTTTCTATTTTGGACTTCTACCTCCTATGTACCGTGGGGTGGTGAGTAGCCTTATGGTTTGGAGACACTATCAGGCCAAGGGCCCATCTAGGCTGTGTCCTTTGTCCAGTGGTGGCATTAAGCACGTTCGTAGCTGTGTTTGCCACCAAAGCTGCTGAGTGCTGTGTTCACACAGCGTCTGCAGAGGGAAGAAGTGAACTCAGGTGCCCCACAGTGTGACCCCAGTGCAGAACTGACCTGCTCACAGAACTGTTCATCCTCATCTCAACTCCTTTCTGCTGCATTTTCCCCCAGTTTCATTAAACACTAATTCTATTGCTGGAAAGGAGGTGGTGGTGCAGACCTGGAGTTTGTGGGTCAGTGGTGGGGGCTGTTGCCTGGAAGAGGATCTCTGTGGCCCCAGTTCTTCAGTCTAGTTTGGGCCTGGGTGGGGAAGAAACCCCAAGTGATGCACACGTGGAGAAGGACTTGGGGGTGCTAGCTGATGAGAAACTGAACTTCAGCGTTTGCTCGCAGCCCAGAACCCCCCTTCTGCTGGGCTGCGTCCCCAGGGCATGAGCAGCAGGGCAGGGAGGGGCCCTTTAATGCACTGTTGTGAGACCCCACTTGCAGCACTGGGTGCAGTTCTTGTGTCCTCAGCATAAGAAGGACATGGAGCTGTTGGAGCAAGCCCAGAGGAGTCCATGAGGGTGCTCAGGGGCTGGAGCACCTCTTGCATGGAGCCAGGCTGAGAACACTGGGGCTGTTCAGCCTGGAGAAGAGAAGCTGCGTGGGGACCTCAGAGCAGCTTCCAGTGTCTGAAGAGGGCTACAAGGATGCTGGAGAGGGACTCTTCATCAGGGACTGCAGTGATAGGACAAGGGGTGATGGGTTCAGACTGAAACAGGGCAAGTTCAGGTTGGATCTAAGGCAGAAGCTCTTCCCTGTGAGGGTGCTGAGGCGCTGGCACAGGGTGCCCAGAGAAGCTGTGGCTGCCCCATCCCTGGCAGTGTTCAAGGCCAGGTTGGACACAGGGGCTTGGAGCAAGCTGCTCTATGGAAGGGGTCCCTGCCTGTGGCAGGGGTTGGAGCTGGAGGAGCTTTCAGGTCCCTTCAACCCAAGCCATTCTGTGATTCTACGCTGTAACACATCACTCTTCTCCTTAGGAGGAGGAAGGCTCAGGGTTCCTTGTTTTCTATCCTAGTGCTACATGGATGGGGAGATTGGGATGTGGAACTCCAGCTTCGTGTCCCGGACAACCATCACTGTGTCTGCCTTCGCTGGCGAATACGACATCTGTCCCAAGGACTGCCCCGCTGCCTTCCTCACCTTACAGCTCGCTGATTCTATTTTACAGATCTCCAAAAGAAACTTCACCCGTATTCTGTATATTTTCTACTTTCCTACAGAGCAAGTGAGCTGCTTCTACAGGTCCCCAGAGCCATAAAACCCCTATAGCTGGCCCATCTACCCTGACTGCCACCTCACCCTTTGCAGGTTCTGGAGCAGTATTATGCCTGTGGCTATCAGGACACGGTCTCCTACCTAAAAAGACTGAGTAAGTGCTTGGGAGTGAGGAGCAGGCAGGTCGGGTGCTTCTCAGTATTGGTTTGCTGACAGAAGGTAAGAGATGCTGCCAGTGCACCTAGGGTGACGAGGGCAGAGAGATCCCAGCATCCCTGGCATTGCCAGGATACCCTCGAGTCCCATCCTCTGTGATGCCTCTCCTGTAGCTCCCTGTTTACCCCTTCCCCTCTGACGGTGTTAGGTCCCCTCTTCTCTTCCACACTATGCACGATAGAGCTTTGCAGGGAATGCAGGTCCCCAGGACCTAGACAGAAGCATAGGCTCAGGTGCCCTGTGTGATGTTAGGCTGATAACCTACTGATGCACAAAGCAGCAATGTTTGGTGACTCCTGATCCAAAAACCCAACTCAGGTTAGCCATGCACTGTGGGCCTTAGTCCCCCTGTTTTCCAGTACACCCTGGTCAAAGATCAATCCTTTCCATTGCTGCAGATCTGGTAGTTGAGCAACAAGCAGTAAGAGCTGGGTTCTTTTTCCACCAGATGACTTCGGTATAAATTACTTTGACGAGGACTTCATGCTTCCATTCACCAATGAATCGTGTCAGAAGGGTGAAGAGACCTTGCACTGGAAGCCAGAAACAAGAGTACTTCACTCCAGAGCCACAGACCCTGAGGATGGCACAGAAGAGAACCCAGGGACTGTCCGGGCAGCAGATGAAGTGGAAGAGGAAGCCCCCCTCCACCTTCTCCACCATCAGAAAGGTAGAGGACCAGCACTTCTTTACCCCATCAGTTTTCATTAGCTAAACGACACTTGCCCGGGGCTCTCACTGACAAAAAAGGCTGGCTGGGGTTTTGCAGGCTCCAGCAGTGAGAACATGAGGAATGTGAGAGGGTCCCCTCTCGGGTCACTGGTTATTAGTGAAGCCTCATGTTGAGCTTGTTTTGGGTGGACTGAGGACTTAGAGTGTGTCCAGGTTAGAAGAGCTCTTTGGAGAAGCAGCTCTTTCTATGAAGAAAGACTTTTCCTCACCATGTAAGCTAGGAACAGGTTCTACCTATGCATGCTTTCGTTAAGGGTGAGGGAAGGAGCAGTGTCTCAATGCTCAGAGCTGGGTTTCTACTGAGGAACTCGATGTGCAGCCACATGTAAACACCGAAGGGCAAGAAAAGCTCGTGCGAGTTGCAGGTGAACCTCTACCTGTGTCATTTTTAAGCAACATAAGGCAGGTTTAAATCCAAAATACTGCCCCCTCCCATTTCAGCTGTGAACGGAACCCCGGTGCACCCTCAGCATTTCAGATTCCAGTTTGTCTTGTTGTTCCTAGGAGAACGCAGAGCAGCCTGTGCAGGAGTACAGCATTTTTTTCCATTTTATTATTTATTTTCTTTTTCTCTTTGAGCCTTCCAGCATTTCTGGATTTGTGAACTTAGGAAAACAGTTTTTCCAACATGGTGATGCTTTAAAATGTTGCCACATAAACAAAAGGTGAAAAAAGACCCAAATGCTGTTGTGCTATATCTAGGAGGACCACACCAAATGAGGAACATCAAGGGGAAAGAACAGGACTAGTACCATTCCAGAGCTAGAAATAAAAGCTTGAAATACATAAAATGAAAACAAAGAAGATATTTCTATTGAGAACAGACAACTCTATGGGACCCACACTAGAAATGCAGGGCACAGTCTTAGGCTGTGGTTTGTTCCCATGCTTGGCTTTAAAGGCTTCATCAGTCTGAACTGCATGGAGCTTTTGAAAGCAGCACAGCAGGAACCAGGTTCCTTTGGAGGCTGGGCAGGCTCTGGGTTATCAGGAGTCTCAGCCGTTGGTTTGCAGCTTGGCTGCAGTGTTTTTCACCAACCTAAGGTCACCTGCAGAAGGAATTGAGACTCCTTTGTTAGCCCAGAGAGCAAGCAAGGGTAAAGTCAGGACTCTTGGTCTCCAGAGGAGAAGCCCTGATGATCGAGGCCAGGAAAAGGCTGGTTTGCTGTTCGTCTGCACAATACTAGAATATCATTGATGTTACCAAATAATCAAAGGTGTAACCCTGTGAATAAGTCACACAAGTCTTCCTGAGTAGGTGAGAACATCTCCAAAGGGTTATTGCTGCAGCAGAGCCTGCACATCAGTGGGGCTCAGGCTGAGAGAGCTGGGCTGGGTCAGCCTGGAGAAGAGAAGGCTCCTGAAGGGGAGACCTGAGAGCAGCTCCAGTGCCTGAAGGGGCTGCAGGAAACCTGGAGAGGGGCTTGGGACAAGGGATGTAGGGACAGGCCAAGGGGAATGGCTTGAACCTGCCAGAGGGGAGACTGAGCTGAGCTCTTAGGCAGAAGCTCTTCCCTGTGAGGGTGCTGAGGCGCTGGCACAGGGTGCCCAGAGAAGCTGTGGCTGCCCCATCCCTGGCAGTGTTCAAGGCCAGGTTGGACACAGGGGCTTGGAGCAAGCTGCTCTATGGAAGGGGTCCCTGCCTGTGGCAGGGGTTGGGGCTGGAGGAGCTTTCAGGTCCCTTCAACCCAAGCCATTCTGTGGTTTCATGATTTGAACAGGGATAAGCAGAACTGCCTGCAGCAGACTGAAATGGTTATGTCCTGCCTGGAGGTGAGGGTGCTCGCTAGGAAGAGCAGGGGCCTGGCAGAGGGGTGGTTTCAGAAGCAGGGGGTCTGCCTGGGAGGAAAAGCATTTTGCAGTGTGAGCAAAAGCAGATGATGGGCTGCCTGGCCCCTCTCCTGCCCGGGGAGCAGGGGGTGTCTCTGTGTCCTCTCTGGTTTGATCTGTGGCAGTTCACAACCTGGTTTTGAGCAGCCCAACTTTGCCCGCAGAGCTTGAGAGAGGCAAATCCAGCCAGGACTTCCAGGAAGGGAGGCAGGAGCAGGTTTTGATGGACCCGATGCAAAACAAGCATCCAGATTTCTTTTAGCAAGCTCATTGCAGAGCAAATAGTCCCAGGTCATTGATTTCAGTCAGATATAGCAGAACATGTCGTATTAATCTTTTGCTGAGCATTCATCATTAACTCTGAATCTGTTAACCCCAACACAACCTTCAGCAATTCCTCACATCCCCACCTGCAGTCTCCAGAGCACTTTGGATGAAACTTTCCTGCTTCACTTCCCTTTGTGCAATGAAACAAGCTGCTCATTCAAATCAACAGCTTGTGCTGGCGTGAACTGCTCATTGCCCATGGGGAACCAACAGAAAGATTCAGTTGGGATAAAGCCAATCCATCAGCCTCTGATGTGTAAACTATATTTGGAGAGAGGAAGAGTGATGCCAATTCATGGGCAAAGTGTATTTGGGATGATGAAGAGTGGTGCCAATTCATTCTGCATACAGACCAGCAACATGAGGTGTGTTTGCCTGGACCACACACTGTTTGTAGCAGCAAATTACAGAAAGTTGCATGAAAAGAACTAATGTATATGTGAAATGTCAGCTCTCCTGGTGCAGCAGGAAATGAACTCTGCAAGTCTGCGCTACTTTGAAGTAAGGGGAGGTTAATCTTGGTGTTTCTCCATCCTTCTCCACAGCTGCACATTCAGAGGGGTCCAAATGTGTGCCTGCCTCCCCTGGCAGGAGAAGCCAACCTCCAAGGGCGTATGAAGCTCAAGAATAGGTAATTGGTAAAATAACTTCAGGGAACTGGGCAAAAAATAGTTCCTGCCCAGGGTGATGCTCCCTAAGGCGTCTCCCTCCCTCTGTTTTCTGCTTCTCTGCAAGTTTTGGAGTGGGAGGAAAGCGCTTGAAATGTGACATTTCCTGCAAACGCTTGTCCTGTAATCTGCATGAAAGCAGGGGGAGGGATGCTGCTGGTGAGCAGCAGCTGGGGTGGCTGGGGAAGCTGGTGGCTGGGCTGCACACACATGCAGGTGAGGATGCTCGGTCTGCCCTGCGCAGGCTGTGGTTGGGCCGCAGATGCAGCGCTGCGGTGCTTGTCCTCCAGCCATCATGATAAAGCAGGTCAGGCCTGGGCAGGGGGACTGTGGCAGCAGCGTTGGGAATGGAATCAGCCAGTTTCCCCCAGTGGAAAAAGAAAACGAACCCCACACTCCCCAGAACTCCGTAACGATCCAAGCTGCTGTGCGGAATGAGCTCCGGAGTCACCCCCGCTTCCCAGGGCAGCAGAACCACAGCATCAGAGCCCCCCAGGGCCCATCCAGGCTGGCTGCCTAAGGGAACAAGCTGGCAGTTAGTTGAGTCCTGGTGGATGAACCAACAGGAACGAGTGGTCCCAGGGATGTTTGATACCAAAGGGCTTTTTCCTAGCTGAGGAGTTGTGTCACTGGGTGAAATCATCCTGTGCAAGCCTCCTCACCAGCTGCATGTGAAGTAACTTGCAGGCAGGTTTTGGGGGGGTATGGTTTAAAGTTATCTGTGTGGCAAGTTAAATACCTTAAATCCTTGAGAGTTTAGTGCCAAAACATGGCTCAGGCTCTTGGTGAACATGCCTGATGTCCTGCTAGGACAGAGCCCAGCAGATACATGCTTTGGAGCAGGAATACGTTGCTGTAGGGAAGCAGCACTAAGCTGGTTTACAGTTCCTTTGAGATATCACTAAATAATATCAGACGGAGGGGGGAAATAGCTACTTTTAATATGGGATAGCCAGGATTTGGAGCCTTTAGTCACACTCAGCATCAGTGACCCATGGCTGAGGTCTCCCAGGGTTTCCCTGCTCTCCCTGCTGAGGGTCTGCATTCCCTGAGCACCTCACCTCTTGGCTGTGGCTTTCTTGGGCAATCCAGGCACCACGGTTTGGAAGAGCTTCTGGAACCACTTTACCATGGAGCTGATACCATCCAGCACCCCCCACAGCTTCCCCAGCCTGCAAACCCAAAATAAACAGGCTGAGTTTGATGGCCACTCGATGCAGCCAACAGGGGAGGGTGTTAATGGCAAACGCACATTGTGATGCTCCTTTTCATACCCAAGCAATCCTATGGTGTTCCTGTTAGCCAGACCCCTCCCCCTGAGAGCTTGCCTTCAAGAAATACCAACCCCTCCTGTGGAGTAAGGGGATGCTGCTGTGCATGTTGATGCAGCAGCTGTGCCCTGGTCCATAGAAAAGAAGGGATTCACCATCAGCCCACGCTGCCCCAGAGGCTGCCCCGTGTGTTTCCAGCTGCTGAAAGGTGCTGCAGCCCATTGCACACTTCAATGCATCCTAACCCTGCACTGCGTCCCTGCAGCTATCTCAGCACTGCTGAAGCCACGACCACCAGTTCCTGTACCACTTTCAGCTTCAATGCCTCTATCAAGATGTTCTTACCCATTCCTGAAGAAAGCCGGCAGCCTGTAAGGTTGCAACAGGACCTTTGACAGTGGATCCTGAAGTCCAGAGAGCTGCTCATTCCTCCACATACCCAAGCCTGTATCCATGGATGACAACACAGAAGTAAATAAAGACCAGGAATTAGAAATAACCCAGTAAATGCAATAATTCTTCTTGCCCAGCAGCTCTTGCTGCAGCTCAGCCTGTAGGTACTAACCCCAGGCTTGAATCCAGCTCGAGCTGCTCTTACAAAGCTTCTTTGTCAGAGCAGCTACTGCAGATACAGGAATATTTCCTACAGTAACTAACTCAGTAATGTCTGTAAGGTAATACTGCGCCTCTCAAAGACTGCAGCAGCCCTCAGAGGCCCCGAAACCCAGGATGAGCACCCCAAATCTTCTACCTGGCAGGAAGCAAGGAGCTGGGCACTGTGTTTCCATTTTGCACAGGCCAGTGCACGTCCTTTTGGATGGGGCAAAGTCATTCTTCCCGCATGAGATGGCAAAGTGGAAATTCCCATTGCAGTAGTTAAAGCCAAAGGCATCTGTGGGACACAAAAGAGAGGGATGAGGTTTGTGTGTGTGCTGTGTGTGTAGGCCAGCCTTAGGTCCTGGCTATCACTTACTGTTCCTGTACAGGAAAAGGGCAGTGTCCTGGTACCCTTGGGAGAAGATGTCGTTCAAGACCTGCAAGGAGAAACACTTGAGGTCACTAAAGAGCTTTCCATCCAGGCACTGACAGGATGTGCCCAGCTGTGGAGGGTTGGGGTGGCCCATTTGGAAGGCAGCAAGCACAGGCTGGCTTCCAATAACCAAAGCTGTAGTCCTTTGCAGGTTATTAAACCAGGGTGGACCCCATTCCAGGTTGGCCACCCCTCAGCAGTGCCCACCAAATAAATGCACTGCAAAACTAGTAGGTACTGCACCCTCCATGTGAGATCTGATTGACTACTGATGGAGATGGAGCTAAAACTTAAAGCTTGGGAAGGCAGGTCCAGCATCAGTTTGTTTTAACCAAACAAAGCTGGTGGCTTACCATGGTGCTGGGTGGAAAGAGAGCATAGCTAATCCTGCAGAGGTTTTCTATCGAGATCTGAATGCTGCCATTGAAGATCTGGAAGCAGAAGAAGATGGCAGGACAATCCCTTGGGCAGATATCGAGCTCTCCTGTGAACGGGGACACGGTGATCACAGGTTCCTCCAAGCTGGAAACAGGCTGCAGACCAGTGAATCCTCCATCCACATATCGCTGAGGGGGAAGAGCAGAGGAGGGTTTGCTCTGGGGGTTGCTACGGTGTGTGTGTGAGTGAGGGCAGGGTCACTGAGAGGAAAGCAGGCAGAGGCAGCACCTCCTGCCCCGAGCCGATCGCAGCATGTCCTTTCTCTTCCCACTTGCAAATGCATCTGTCCCTACCCCTTGCTCTTCACCTTGGCCTCTGCCAGCTCTTTCTGCTGCCCTGCCTATGGCACCCAGTGGCTCCTCGCCCAGATGCTGTGATCCACAGCGATTATTAGAACGGAAATAGTTATTTGGATTCACAAAGCTTTGTAAAGTTGTTTTGGCAGTCGTTGGCCAACCCAAACATCACTGAATTTAGAGTGTCCTATAGATTTCAAGTCCTGAGCTCAAGCAGCCAGGCTCCTGCATTTAATATTCCACCCAGCTATCATCAGGATGGGATGAAGAACAGGCTAGAAGGCTTTATCATCCTCCGTTAACTAAGCAGCATCCTCGGCTGAGATACCCCTCTCTGCTCAAGGGAACATAAACCCAAGAACATACTGCTGGGACAGTAAGTTTTACATGAAATAGCACTCACCACACCTCGGTACGATGGAGGGATGAAGCCACAGTAGATGGGAAGAAAGCAGCTGCAGAGGAGAGCCTGGGGGATGAGAGGGGTTGCAGAAGTAAGTGGCCCTGTCAGAGTTGTCCTGGACAAAAGCTGTTGATGTGATGCCTCCAAAACCAGGCTGGACCTGGCTGTCGGTGCCACCTGGGCTTCGCATTTGACTGTGTCAAGAAGAAAGGTGTCAGTGAAGGGGAAACACCTCTCTTGAGAAGGGCAGACTGCTTCAGTTTGTCATGTTTTGAGCTGCCAGCAGCATTAGTTGTATGATTCATACATCACTGTCCAAAAGTGCCCGTCGACAGTGCCAAGGTGAAGCTTTGGGGTCATTTTTCATGTTTGAGGGGTTTTGGACAGTACCAAGACATTCTGCTGAGATTTGTCCATGATAAAGCCACTGCTGGGCCATTCACAACCATTTTCTACCAATATCATGGCCTTGGAATAAGCATCCTGTGCTCATGGGTTGACCTAGGGCAGGCACCAGAGGGTGAAATCCAACATACCCATGGATTTGCCATCCTCTACGGGTCTGTTAGGGATTTACCCTGGGTTTCTTTCCCCCCGCAGCTCATTCACTGGTTAATCTGCTGCTTTTTGGCACCACAGACACTTTTCCAGCTTTTCATCCCAGGGAAGTGCTGAGGCAAGGAGGAAAATCACTGCCAATGGGACTTCCCTGAGGAGAGACCTGTCCCGAAAGCTGAGAGGTCATGCTAGCATTAACAGCTCTGCAAAGAGTCATTGGCACTTCCTAGAGCTGGCCAACACAGCAGCAGCTTTTTGAGGCTGGGAATAAACCTGCTTTCTGGCCCTAACAGCCTCTTCCACCCTCCCTCCAAGCCTCATGGAGCTCACTGTGGTGCGACCATGACACCCTGACACCTTCCCATCTTAGCTGCAGTTAAAGTCATCAATGTTTAAGTACCTCCACCCCAAGCAGTAGGTAGAGATCTTCCTACAGCACCCAAGGCAGGTCCCTTTACCTGGATGAGCTCCTCTTTCGAGCTGAACTCCGAGGCCATGACGTTTTGGCCATCCACCACCCGCGTGAGGGAGATGTGCAGCCGCCCCGAAGCCAGTTGGTAGGAGTTCTCTGGTAGCATCCTCTGCAGAACAGCCTTGATATTTGCCAGCAAGCTGCACTTGGGAGAGAGGGGGCCCAGGATGGTTTCCCTGGCCTCCTTTGCCATGGCAAAGAAAAATTCCTTTAGATCATCTAATACAGAGGTGGGAGGGAAAGACAGAGAGAAAGTCAGGATCTGCTGCCTAAACAGTTGTGAGTTTTATCCTGCTTTTAACGCTCCCCACAAATAAAGCTTTTGGCATGATACTGCTGCTACAGTGGGCGACATTGTGGAGAGGAGAAAGGGGACGATGTCCTCAGAGAGCAATGTATTGCTGAGCACAGCCTCAGTGGTGAAACCCCGTCTGCACCAGAGGTGGTTGCTCAAGAAGAGCCTGGCCAGGGATTAGGGAAAGGCTCCAGAGAGCCCTGGGAAGAGGTAGGTCCACAGCAGGTTCCTGCCTTCCACCTCCACGTGGCAGTGCCAGGCTCCACAATGGGCTTCACATGGGCAGCTGGGGCAACTCAAAGGTGAGGACGAGGGGCACACCATGGGTGACCTCCCAGCCGGTGTTAACAGTCATTACATGTGTCTGCACATCCCAGAAGCTGGATTAAAGGAGCAGAGCTGCAGAGCCATGTCCAAGAGCTCAGGAGACACCAGGTTTGAAAGGCTGCATCATGATGGGGGGAAGAGGGGTGCAGCAAAGCCTGTGGCCAGCCTGGCCCTGGGGAGCTCACCTGGGGGAACTGTAGCAATAGGACAAGGGGTGATGGGTTAAAACTGGAACAGGGAAGTTCAGGTTGGATCTAAGGCAGAAGCTCTTCCCTGTGAGGGTGCTGAGGCGCTGGCACAGGGTGCCCAGAGAAGCTGTGGCTGCCCCATCCCTGGCAGTGTTCAAGGCCAGGTTGGACACAGGGGCTTGGAGCAAGCTGCTCTATGGAAGGGGTCCCTGCCCGTGGCAGGGGTTGGAGCTGGAGGAGCTTTAAGGTCCCTTCCAACCCAAACCAGTCTGGGATTCTGTGAGTGCCCCATGCTGGGCAGTTAAACTCTTGCAGAAGAAACCTCATCACGCTCCTCAGTGCTGCAAAGAGCTGCTCTTGCACCAGGGTGGCCATGGCACAAAGCCGTGGCCTTGTCTTTGTAGGGGCAAAGGTGTCCAGGCTGTCTCGTGAGACTGCTTTAAAAGCACAGACAGATTAGATGGAGTGACCTCAAGTCAGCTGGAGCACCACAGGCATTAAGAGGGGTTATAAACATCCGAGCGGATGGTCAGGCCATGTGGGGTGATGATTAGTGCACGGTGGGTTTACATGGGGTCATCAGGGTGCTGAAAGAGCCAGAGACACCGCAGCAGGTGATGCACCCGCCGGGCACTGCCTGGTGCTCTGCGTCCTGGAACTGGGGAGGAACTGGGAAAAGTGCCCCCAGGCTGGGGGGCAGGAGGTGAGAGCTCACCCCAGCTCTGGGGGCTTTGCCTCTGGGCAGGGCTTTGACTCAGGCTGGGTGAAATGACCCTGGTGTAATGCTGTGACCACCCCTGCCTGCAGCAGCCTGCTGGTGACAAGCAGGAGGTGACCTGTGGGGTGGCAGAGGACAGCCTGGCTCGGAGAGTGGAGCGCCGCTTACTCGGGCTGCGGCGCACACGACCACAGCCACCCCATGGAACACCCCATCAGGAGCCAAACATACCTTTAACCTTCTTTCCCCTTCCCATCCTCTCAATGGGAATTTGACAGACTTTGTGCCACACTCATTTTCCTTATTAGAAACCAAACCAGAGTCACCACTGAACAAAAGGTCTCTTCTTCTCCTGGGGAAGACGTTTTGGGCACAAGATCATCTCAGCACCTCCAAGTAGGTGGTGCCACAACCCCAGTGAAGCAGACCCCCATTTCAGCACCAGTGCCCACAGAGAGAGCAGTTACCAAACTGATTCATAGCTGGCGGAGACCCAAGCACCGTCCGATTACACCGGGATGAGGAATCAGAGAGGAAAGCTTTGGAGCCCTTGCTCATTTGTTGATGGGTTCATCCCCATATATGCAGAAAGGTTCTTTTCTGCTTTGTCTAACTACATTTGCCAAAGTTTTGATTCATTTGGGCTCCAGCAGAGGTTTCAGGAACTGGTTGTTTCCTCTCTGCTTCCTCCATCATTATTTGGACCCTAAACCCCTAAATGTCCCCGTTGCTTGACGCAGGGTTTGGATCAGCTTTCGAAGACTTAAGTCTTGTGTGCACTTGTTTACACAAGGACACTAATTGGAAATATGGGAGAATGTGATTATTAAAAGTGGATTAACTGCTCTGAATTAATTCTACACATAGAACTTAATGACTGGGGCAGGGCTGTATCCACATTGTCAGAAGAAGTTCAGAACAAAACCTCTTTTGCAGCAATAAGAGAAACCTCAGCCCCAGGCTAGACCAAGCACTGCTGTTCCCTGGGCATGTCATAGAATCATAGGATCATGAAATGGTTTGAGTTGGAAGGGACCTTAAAGCTCCTCCAGCTCCAACCCCTGCCACGGGCAGGGACACCTTCCATAGAGCAGCTTGCTCCAAGCCCCTGTGTCCAACCTGGCCTTGAACACTGCCAGGGATGGGGCAGCCACAGCTTCTCTGGGCACCCTGTGCCAGCGTCTCAGCACCCTCACAGGGAAGAGCTTCTGCCTAAGAGCTCATCTAATGTCCTGCTGATGAGCCCTTGATCTTTATCCCAGGGGAAAGGTGCTTGGCTATAGAGAAACAGGAATCATGCTTCATCTTCCCTTGTGCTGGGTAGGTTGAGTGGGATAACCCAAAGCAAAGTCCAAACAAGGCTGTCAGCTCTATAGATACCTGTATGACAACCACGTGTGTCCTTTTGTAGCTAAGGATGCCGAGGGACCTGATCCATAGGGGACACAGGGGCTTTACATGGTTGTCCAGAGAAGCTGTGGCTGCCCCATCCCTGGCAGTGTTCAAGGCCAGGTTGGACACAGGGGCTTGGAGCAAGCTGCTCTATGGAAGGGGTCCCTGCCTGTGGCAGGGGTTGGAGCTGGAGGAGCTTTAAGGTCCCTTCCAATACAAGCTGGTCCATGACTCTATGATGTCCACCCACCACAGCCATGTGGACTTGTTTTGGAACACGTCTCAGCACTCCTTAGACCTCATAGCAGAGGAAAAGATCTGCTCCTTCAGCAGGAGCAGGGAAATGAGGCAATAAAATGCAGTTGCATCCAGATTTACCCATGCAGTATCTGCCTGACCATCTGAAACAGATAACATTCAGACAGTAAGAACCAGATTCTTCAGCTTGCAGCACCCAAAATTGCTCCAGGGTGGCTGCTAAAGTGGCCACATATGCAGGTTTCTTTTATGCCTTATGAGTGGCATGAGTCCCACCAGTGTCATGTCCCCAGTGCTGCTGCTGTTTTAAGGCTTCTCTGTTTCTATTCTGAAACAAACCCCCCATAACAAGGAAACCTGGACAATCACTGTCTTACCGAGGCCGATGCCGCACACCACGGCCGCGGCGATGAGCGAGCCGGCGGATGATCCATAGACCTTGCAAGCGGATTTGAGGAGTTCGGGAGCCAGCTCCAGGAGGGACTGAACCACCCCAACCTGGTACAGGGCGAGAAAGCCACTGCCCGAAAAGGAGAGTGAGAAAGGGGTGCTCAAACCCCGGAGATCCTCCTCAGCCATCTCGAGAGCCCGGCTCAGGTTGTCCTTTATCACCAGCTGAACCTCAAGCTGTCTTCTCCTCTGCTTCCTCCAGGCTCATCTCTGGCTGCACAGGAGACCGTGCGATGGATTTTCTACCTCCCTCTATGACAGCTCCCCGAGGCGTTTAGATCCATGAGCTATTTTAATTGCTGCCTGTGCTAAAAACAGACGTTTTCCCCTGATCAAAACAGCTCTTGTAATCCTCGGCCACAGCCAGATCATGTGCTCAGGGCTGACTCAAGGCTCCCCTGTTCTACCAAGCGATCTGAAGCACCCCAGGAGCCCCCCTGGAGATGGTCCCCACATTCTTGTGCCCATCGCATTTGGAAACATCCATGTAAAATTGTCTCTGCTTCGTGCTTCCTACATCCAGGGTGTTTTCCTAAACAGGATTCTCCATCAATCCCAGCTCAGGCACAGCTCAGCACTGAGTGAGTAAAGGCTTGTATAAGACACTTAAAGCCAGAGGGTGTTACACAAGGGGTGGGTGCAGGCTGTTGCGTGGGGTTAGGTTTGGTTAGGATTGCTTAGATTTGCTCCCCATTGGAATGGTTTTGTCTTCGCCTGACTCTTGAACCTCCTTTGGGAGGGAAAACAAGGAGCTGGGTTTGCTTTTCTCTCCCCCCTCAGCACTCTGTAAAGCCCCAGGAGGATGCACCCTGTTCCCCAGATCTGGGGTTACTGAACCAAACTCAAGCTGCCTTTGGCCTTTCTTCATTGCCTGGGTGGTGGTTGAAAAACAGGCAGAAATTCTGTAGATTTCCAGTTTCTGCTCAGCCTCAGCACCCCGATGCTGCTGCCAGCGAGCAGGATGCAAACTGCGTTTTAAACAGATGAATTTAACAAACATTACTCAGTATTACGTTGCTTCTGTTGTCCAAATCCACGGAGCGTGCACACTACAGCATGACCATTACATATGTTACCTTCAAGGCTGTGTATAACTACATATACACGAGAGGGGCATGTGTACAATAAGAGGCTGAAGGAGAGAGCTCTCCTTGCCCATGTTGGTGCACCAGCATGGCCAGGACAGTGCAAGAACACAAAGGATGGTCCCAGCACCCTCATGCAACCTCTGCAATGCTGATTCACCCCAGTTTTCATTCTTCCTTGGCCATCAGTGAGTCCCCACCATGAGATTTGTATTCGCTGTGGTACCTAGGTACAGAGGCAGAGTGTCCCTGGGGTGCAGTTTTTAGCCTCTCATTGAGTGAGTCTCCCATGAGACCCAGCCTTTCCAGTGATCTCTGAGCTGTGGTCTGTGTGATTCATGCCACTGTCTCCTCCAGCCCTTGGGAAAGCAAATTCCTTCATTTAAAGGACTTCCTTCCCGCACTCACAAACGTGAAGGGCAAAAGGAATCATCTCTTACTGTGACTGATCCCTACTGGAAATGCTTGAGAGCTGGCACACCGGGAAGAATTGTTCCAATGCTCTCTGTTCATTAACCCAGCCAGTTATGTGCATCAGGAGCCAGGGAATTCAGCAGGCACCTTCTTGATCAAGCTCAGCCCCAGATGATGCCCAGCTTTGGGAAAAGTGTAATCAATCCCATAGGACCTGCAGGAACACATTCACAGGATCTCAGACTGCTTTGGGTTGGAAGGGACCTTAAAGCTCATCCAGTTCCAACCCCTGCCACGGGCAGGGACCAGGATGCTCCAAGCCCCGTTCAGCCTGGCCTTGAACCTGGCCGGTTCCTCCATCCAGGGCACAGCACAAGGAGCTGAGCTTGCTACAAAATGTGGTGCTCCCGGAACACGTTGTGAGTGCAAACCCCAAGGGAGCTGAGCCGGGGGATGTTCTTACCCCACTCTTCTTTGGGCAGCTGGTGACAGTCTCTTTCCTTGCCACTGCCACAAAGTAGAGTATTAAATGGGATTTTCCATTCCCAGAGACAGCTAATGAAGGATGATGTGATGGCCACCAAGAAGCTGTTATCCCAGCAGGAAGACAAGTGGGAAATGCATGGTGAATGCAAGAAGGTCCCCAACAAGGAGATAGCCCAGCCCTACACCGAGGCAGGGCCAGCCTGGGCAGGGGCAGGGAGGCAAGGCAGGACAGACAAGAGGATGAGTGTCCATGCACAGGGAAGGACAGGAGACACTGACGTGGCAAGGGGAGAGCAGCACCCCAACAGCAGCAGCTCCAACCTGTGAGGACTTTACAGCATGCTTGGATACTGCGGGGTCCCCTTGGGACCCTCAAAGCCCAAGAGCAGCCAGGCTTCGAGGGCATACTTTGGGGTCTTCATCTGAGGGGCTGCACAGCCACATCACAGCATCGAATTGTAGACTCCTGGAATCAACCAGGTTGTAAAAGCCCTTTCAGCTCATCCAGTCCAACCATTCCCAGCACTGCCAAGGCCACCCCTAACCCATGGCACTGAGGCCTCGTCTCCACGCTGTGTGAACACTTGCAGGGACGGTGACTGCAGCCCTGCCCTGGGCAGCCTGTTCCAATGCCTGAGCACCCTCTGGGGCAGGAATTGTTCCTCAGCTCCATCTAAACCTGCCCTGGGGCAGCTTGAGGCCGTTTCCTCTTGTCCCATCCCTTGTTCCTTGGGAGCAGAGCCCAGCCCCTCCTGGCTCCATCCTCCTCTCAGGCACTTGTAGGCAGCCATCAGGTCCCCCCTGAGCCTTCTCTTCTCCAGCCTGAACCCCCAGATCCCTCAGCCCTTCCCCATCACACTTGTGCTCCAGGCCCTGCACCAGCTCCGCTGCCCTTCTCTGGCCCCGCTCCAGCACCTCAATGTCTCTCCTGCAGTGAGGGGCCCAGAGCTGAACACAGGATTCGAGGTGCGGCCTCACCAGTGCCCAGCACAGGGCACAATCCCTGCCCTGGCCCTGCTGCCGCACTGGTGCTGGTACAGGCCAGGATGCTGGGGGCTTCCTGGCTGCCTGGGCACAAGCTGCTCGTGTTCAGCTCCATCACTCAGCACACAAATCACCCTGTCCCGTGATGAATTACAACGGCTCCTCAAGGCAGGGATGGGGAGTAAAAACTGTGCCCTGCACCCTCACGTGCTGCAGCATCCCAGGAGGCAGCATCCTCCCTGGCCCAGTGCCATGCTCCAGTGAGATGAAACCGTGTCATCATCCTCTCAGCGACAGGGAATTGGGCATTAACTGGCTCATTAAGCGCTGGTTTCTAAGCCACCCTCCCCCTCCTGGCACTCGGGAAAATGGGATTAACAGGGACTAAGTACACAAGGTCCCAGAAGCAGCCGGAGATGCTTTCAGGAGACCCCCTGGCTCCCCTTGGGCACCAGGCAGGCAGGGGGCTGTGTGGGGTGTGAGGCTGTGCTTTCCCCAGCAGGATCAGTGCCCAGATGGCTGGTGTCCGTGATCCCATGGATTGTCGGGTGAAGAGATTGTCTTAGTGGTTTGAAGCCACAGAGGAGAGGATGAAGGTAATACCATGAGCTGGAAACCAGTCAAACCCCTGGGCTAATAATTTGCCCTTCCTTAATACACTCTTAGTATCTGCAGGGGCCACAGGCAATCATGGTTCTCAATTTTATGATCAAGACATTAAGCCAAGATGCTGGAGTTGCCCACGAGAAGGGACCTGGGCTCCCAGATCCAACAGCCCTAGGGTGCTGCACTAACAGCAGCTCCTGAGGACAGCCCACCGGGCTAGAGCAGCATCCCGCCTTTGGGCTGGGTTATCTGGGACCAGGAGCACTGTGTGGAAGGGGCTGTGCAGGTTTTGTTCTATTTCCTCAGCACCACTGACCTGATGGGTGGGAAAAGGTTCAGTGACCACAGAGGGATATTTGGTTCAGCCCTGATAGGAGGAAGGGAACGGCAGAGATGGGCTGTTTTCCTCACTGGTGTTATCCTGCATGCCAAGGGCAGATGATGTCCTCCAGGAAGTCATCAAGGAGACAAAACCCTTTTCTCCTCCATGCAAATCCCAGCCCACAAGTGGCACCACATGAACTCAGGTGCAAAACAAACAGGAGCATCGCATGATCCTCCTGCCAGGTCCCCACCGCCTCCCAAGCACCAGCCCCGGTCACAGCCCCAGCAGTGTCCCGGGCTCCGGGCACGGGACAGGAAGATGGTGATGGCTGCAAACAAGTGAGAGCAGTTTTGGTTTCTCCTGCAGTAAAAGTCTCCCACTTTGGTTCCCAGCCAGAAGGAAACACAGTGCTGGCACGGTGCTTGGTGCTGGCACGGTGCTTGGTGCTGGCACTGTGCTTGGTGCTGGCACTGTGCTTGGTGCTGGCATCACTGGGCAGGACCCAGTGGGATCTGGTGGCTTCCACAGACCTAAGTACCCTGGGTTAGATTAGTTGGAGCCTCTGCAACGTGTTCCCCCTCCTTGGGGCTTTTCAGTGATTCAACTCTTTGGTTCTACAAAACATTCCTTAAAGGCTTTGCAAACGGGGACGTTGATCTGTGTGGAGAAGGGCTACTTCCTTCCTTTGAGGGGTCTGCTTCCCCGTTTTGCTTTACTTAGGGTTTTAAAAGGACCAAGAAGTTCAGGTTCCCAGAAGAGGAAGCACTGGGCTGGCACTGGTGGCCCACTTTGCACTGTCACCCCATGACCAGACTGAACCAGACCAACAGTTGATGCATCGCCATCATCTCCTCCAACCCACTGCATCCTGCCTCCATCATCTCCTCCAACCCACTGCATCCTGCCTCCATCATCTCCTCCAACCCACTGCATCCTGCCTCCATCATCTCCTCCAACCCACTGCATCCTGCCTCCATCATCTCCTCCAACCCACCTCTCCTGCACTGCAAGCCTCCAGATTTTGACCCCTTTACCCCAGGCTGGGTCCAACCCTGGCAAAGGAGATGCTCCTGTTGGTGCCACCGCACTGAGCACTGTCAATCCCCCCCAGCCCCGAGCCGCTTTAATCCATGGCCCTGCTTAGGGGTCTGGGCAGAGATTAGCTGGGAACACTCCCAGAGATTAGGCTTTAATAGCTTTGACATTTCACATCTTCTTAGACCTTGTAGGTGAGACCGCAACAGCCCTAAATCCCCTCAGTCCTGGAGGGAGCCAAAGGGAGGGCAGCTCCTGCACCACTCGGGAGCAAGCTTTGCGCAGTTCTTGGTGTCACATCAAGCTGCTTTGGTGAATAAATCTCCTGCTGCTGGGAAGGGAATGGCTATAAATAGTAAAAAGTGGCAGGATCAGACCACATATCTGCTGTAAGACTCCCTTTGTGCCACTGGAAGGAGCAGCTGTAGCAAAACAAACGTTATCCCATGTATAATGGCTGTACACATCACCCATTAATCAAGCCTGGCTGTCATTTAGGGATCATTTTATTGGAGTTTTAGGGTTTCTTTCCAGAACTGGAAGCTGGGCTGAGAGCAGAAGCTACAAAAATTATGTTGTACATTCCCAGGTACATATAGAAAAGCAGGCAAATAAATACACATAAACAGACACAAACCAACCAAGAGGTTCAACACACGCACTTGGTGACAGCTGCAATGCAAATACAGGGTGCAATTTGGGCTTTCCTTGATTTACAGTCACTCTGCCCCCAGCCAGGTGAGGTTTAAGCATTTCACACTGCTGTGGCTATCGCTGGGCTTTTCCTTAGAAGCTTTTAAATCCACAGCTCTGGAAAATCACCCCAAATCCAGGTCACCAGCAGGATGCAGTGACCTCCCTCGGTAACTCCACATCCTTCCCAGGCACCACCGGCTCTCCGGAGCAGCCCACATCAGTCCGGGCTCTCGCAGACGTCTCTGCTGAGCTCTTCTCTGTTCTGCAGAGACAGAAGGAAGCACTGGTGAGGCCCCTTCCCAACCTGAGCTGGTGCGATTGGCCTGCTAGATGCATCAAGGAGGAAATTCTCCTTGTTGAAGCTGCGGTTACACCAGGTTGCAGCAATGCCAAGCACTGCGGAGCATCTCCTGGCTGCATCTTGCAATGCATCAAGCAAGCCCTTGTGTGCGCATGGGCCGTGCTCATGTTGGAGAAGGTAAAGTCAGCCCAAACAGCACGAGACAAGGTCCAGTACCCATCACCTCCCCATACAATCCAGCATGACCCAGGTCTGTCAGTCACCCTAAAATTACACCTCTTGCCCTAAGCCTGTGCTGGAAGCTCAGCCGCAGACTCCATCCTCATCCCTACCTGGAGAATTCTGCTGTAGGACAAGGGGGCAAAGGAATCCTCCAGGTAGCGGGTGCCAAAGCCCATGATCCTGTTCACTGCCTGGTTGCAGATGCCCGCCACCTTGGCGGTGAGGTGCACTGTGAAGGCAAACTGGATCTCTTGGGGGTTGACATCGGATCTGCTGGTCGTCATTTCCTTATGGACGTAGACATCGGCCAGGTTCTTGAAGGAGCTGTAGGACATGTCTCTGAAGAACGTCCGTAGCCGCGCGTCTTCCTTCACCTGGTTAAGAAGCAAGTGAATACACGTGAATAACTCGGTGTGTCATCCTTGTGTTGATGCCTTCACTCCACGTTAGGACTGACAGACAGACAGACATGATCACACCCAGTCGGGGAATTAGAAGATGCCATTTCCTTGACTTTACTGTTTCTCTACACCAGGGAAATCAATGGTGGTGCGTTGCCCACATCCCCTTGACCCATCCAGCTGAGCACAGCTCTCCTCTCACCTGCCTGTCCAGCTCATCTCCTGCACTCCGGAGCAGGGCCACGATTCTCCAGATGGCTGCATCTGCAGAGAGAGATCCCATGTTATCTCCAGCCCTTTCTCCAAGCCTCACACCCAATTCTCTGTTTAGCCCCCGGGAAAAATCCCCTGAGCAATGTGTATCCACCTCCATCCCTCCAAATCCCGTCTCAGCCCATTGCCAAGTGACTTTTTAACCTCAACCAGCAAAAACACCCTTGTGACTTCAAATTCCACTCTCCCCAAATCAAGCCCTGATGCTGAAAATCTCCCCCAGTCTTCATAGTGGTCATGTAAGCCCCAAGGTCAGGACTGAAGCAGGGTTTGGGTCCCATGAAGGCTCTGAAGAGCTTCCAAGGGCAACACTCACCGACCCCATTGGCGCTGGCCGGCCGTGACGGCTCTTCACATCCATGTGCTCTGCTCCCCTGGCTCTCACTGCCCTGCACGATCAGCCCTATCTCATCTGAGACTCGTGCATAGTAACCATCAGGCTGCTCCTCATCTGCTGCAAGAAGAACACAGCTTCAGAATCAAGGTTGTCTTTGCTCGCCATGGGTTGGAAGGGAAAAGCAGCCGTAGCGTTGGCTGCATCCACATGGTGCTCATGCCCACCCTGGATCAGTGCACGGTGCTGGTGAACAATGGGGCTGAGCTCTCTGAACTGTAACCAAGTGGCTTCAACGTTCCCACATCCACCAAAGCTTTGAAGAAATCATCTCACTGCTTTCTTACTGGGGAAGGGCTGCGGTGAAGCTACAGGGTGCCCCGCACCCTTCCGCCAGCACCCTTCCCCATAGCAAATCAAAAGTAGCTTAACATTGGCCCTGGAGCAGCTTAAGCTTCAACTGCAGGTCTCAAATACAGTTTAAACTAAACCACCATGTCAGAGGGGGGAAACCTGTGCTTGGATAGCTGCTGCCAAGCATCTGGCTGGGAGGAACTTGCTGCATGCATAAGTTGCAGCAATGCTGTGTGCTCAAAGCACCGACAGCTTGATCCATTCCTGGGGTAGCAGGTTGAGACTGGAGTCCTCAAAACCTACCCCAAACCTCAGCAAGCGCCAGGAGGGTGATGCTTAGGTTAGAAAACATCTCTAAACACTGTGGAAGTTTAACCCAAAGAAGCCCAACAGAGGTCCCGTTGGCAGTAGTGTTGGTTTAGGGTCCGGGCTAGGGGTGGTGGGGTCCTACCTGCTGTGGCCGGAGCCTGGACGTGCCGCAGGGGAAGGCAGCTGGGTCTCTTGGCCCTTGCCCCTGCTGCTGTCTCTCCCTTCTCCTCCTCCGTGTGCTTCTTGAAGGAGAAAACCTTCTTGAGGCTGGCTCTCCTCTTGGAGGCTCTGCCTGGCGACGGGGACGTGCTGGAGTGCCCTGTGGCTCTTTTCACCCCTTCTGATTTGGAGCTGTGAGGAGCTTTGGCATCTTTCTCCTTTGCTTTTTGCCCCATGTTTTCCTTCTGGTCCTCGGGGCTCTTCTTGAAGAGGAAATTTAAGACAGTTTTGAACCAGGTGCGTTGGGTTTTGCCTTGAGAAGAGGTTTTTGTGCTTTTCCTCTTGGGCTCCAGCTCCTCTTTAGAGACCTCCCCAGGAGCTTCGCTGTCATCATCCAATGCCTCATCCAGGTCCAGTGCTTTGGGTCCATCCTCCTGCTCCTTCCTGGGGCTGTGTCTGGCGCATGAATACTTGCAGAAGTCGCTCTTTGACCGCTGTAGCTCACCTGCCTTCCTCCCGCGCCCACCACCTCTCGCCTGCAGTGGTTTCTTTGGGTTCTCACGGCAGCTCAGGGAGCGCTTGACGTAGATCTCCAGCACCTTCTTGGCCCCTTGCCTGTCCAGCGAGAGGATCTTGCCTGACGGCTGCCTTGCCACGTCCCAGCGAGGCTTCTCCGCAGCCAGAGCCTGCATGCTGCTGCAGAGAGGAGCAAGAGTTCAGCCTAAGGGCTGCGTTGGCCCAGACACTGCGCAGTCAGGCTGGGCATGGGGGGAACCATTCCCGCTTGGCACGCAAGGATGGGCTGTTTATGTTCCCAGTAAATGATCAACCCTTTTTATAGTTATGGGAACGCTCCTTGTGTAGATGGCATGAGTGGGGTTTTATGATGGGCTGTAGGCACCGATGATAGAGGAAGCGAAACTGCGGGGAGGGGAGGGGAGATGTGGGCATGTCTTACTGAGAGAGCCTGGTTTACTTCCAGTGCTTTTAATACAGCAAGGGTGGATTAAATGGAATCCAGACACTGTGGTACTCTGACTTCCCATATAACAATGAAAAATCACATACGAGCACAACATCTTATGAGTGAATCACACAACCCAGGGATTTTTACTATCTGCCCTTAAAGTATTGACTCTCCTCAATTTCTGCACATTCCCCATCAAGGCTGGGTGCTCCCAGCCCTTGGAGAGGCCAAGGGCAATGTGGGCTCTTGCAAATATTAAAAGTTTGATGGGGAAGGGCTGAGGGACCTGGGGGTTCAGGCTGGAGAAGAGAAGGCTCAGGGGGGACCTGATGGCTGCCTACAAGTGCCTGAGAGGAGGATGGAGCCAGGAGGGGCTGGGCTCTGCTCCCAAGGAACAAGGGATGGGACAAGAGGAAACGGCCTCAAGCTGCACCAGGGCAGGTTTAGATGGAGCTGAGGAACAATTCCTGCCCCAGAGGGTGCTCGGGCATTGGAACAGGCTGCCCAGGGCAGGGCTGCAGTCACCGTCCCTGCAAGTGCTCACACAGCGTGGAGACGAGGCCTCAGTGCCATGGGTTAGGGGTGGCCTTGGCAGTGCTGGGCATGGTTGGACTGGATGAGCTTAAAGGGCTTTCCCAGCCTGTTTCATTTTATGATTCTATGAAATCTCCTCAGTCAATACTGTCAATATTGGCCCAGCACCCTGCAATGACACAGCCCCTCTGGGAGCTCTCACAGGGCTGTGAATGGAGCTCAGAGCACGCAGCCCCGGCTTGCCTATCACAGAAGATGCTGCTATTGAAAAACCAGAGCTGTGCCTTGTGCTGGCACTAATTCCAAACCCAGTTCCACTCTTCAGAGACCCAGACCCAACCCAGACATTCTCCACCACTGAACAGTACAAACCCAGCACACTCAGCTGTTCAACCCACCCTGGAGCCCAGCATCACAGATCATAGAATGGCTTGTCTTAAAAAAGACCTTAAGATCATCTAGTTCCAAGCAGGGATCCCTCACCTCACAGCCTCTGCTCACTCTACATGAGCACACCCACCCACCCCAGCTCAGCCTGGTTTTGGATCAAGAAGACACATTTCCTTCATCCAAGCCAACACCAAAGCCACCCATCCACCGAACAAGAAGTCATTGAGCCAGATTTAATCACAGCAAAACAACCACCCCTTCATCCTTGGACTCATTCCACTCCATCAGCCACACCAGTTTCTTGGTTCACTCTTTCAGTATTTACCTTTCCATCAGTGTTTCTGCCCCTCTGGACATAGGTCAAGACAAGCTCCTCGGCCACGGGCACTAAGGGTCATCAGGCTCTCCTCGGGGGTGCCTTTTTATACCCATGGCTGGTGGCTGACTAAGTCCTATTTTTAGCAGCCATTCAGGTAGGAGAGCGGCCAATGCTTCCGCCTGGGATCCCGCTATCTCCTCCCTCGTGGGTGTGAGTTTCGCTGGAGGAGAAAGCAATTTCCTTATGACAATCAGCAGCAAAACAGCATAAAAATCACCTGTCACCTGATGTAAGCACTGGCCTCTGAAACCAGCCTCCTAAGCCACGGGGTTTGGTTATTTAATGACTGTGTTGCCATTTATGGGGGTTTCTGGGTTGTGTTTGTAAGGAGAAGCCATATGTTTGTCAGATAAACGGGGTTTCAGTGCAGCGAGCAGATTGCCCCACTTATATCTCAGGAGCTTTCAGGGAAGAGGACGCTGGGGGTTGTTATGGAACCATGGATGCTCTGGGGCACGGTGCTATCAGGTTGTTGCCCTGCACAGTGCATGGTGTCAAGGGAGGCGATTCTGCCCCTCTGCTCTGCTCTGGTGATACCCCTCTGCAGTCCTGATCCAGCTCTGGAGTCCTCAGCACAGGAAAGACACGGAGCTGCTGGAGTGAGGCCAGAGGAGGCCATGGAGATGCTGCGAGGGCTGGAGCAGCTCTGCTCTGGAGCCAGGCTGAGAGAGCTGGGCTGGGGCAGCCTGGAGAAGAGAAGGCTCCTGAAGGGGAGACCTGAGAGCAGCTCCAGTGCCTGAAGGGGCTGCAGGAAACCTGGAGAGGGGCTTGGGACAAGGGATGTAGGGACAGGCCAAGGGGAATGGCTTTAACCTGCCCGAGGGGAGACTGAGATGAGCTCTTAGGCAGAAGCTCTTCCCTGTGAGGGTGCTGAGGCGCTGGCACAGGGTACCCAGAGAAGCTGTGGCTGCCCCATCCCTGGCAGTGTTCAAGGCCAGGTTGGACACAGGGGCTTGGAGCAAGCTGCTCTATGGAAGGGGTCCCTGCCCATGGCAGCGGTTGGAGCTGGAGGAGCTTTAAGGTCCCTTCAATACAAACCAGGCTGTGACTCTGTGAGTCTATGACTGAACTACAACATCTTTGAAACCCTTCCTGGGGCCCTTCGGACAGCCCCACGCGCCCACCTTAAACTGTGAAACAGGACCTGGATCTATTGCACCCCCATAGCTCCCATTCCGCCTTGCCCGGGGACAGAGCATCTCCCAGGCTGTACAACTCAACATCTGCCCCTGGGCTAAGCAAATCTTTACACCCTTCTTACACCACAGATCCATTTGGCCCCACAGCCGCCCCCCTGCACCCCGGGACCGTGTCCCTCCATCCCCATTGCTATTTTGCCATCTGATGGCAATACGTTGCACTGCACCTTGCGGGACGGTGCCGGACGCACATGGAAAGCCCCGCGGCAGGATTCCCCCCTCAGCACTGCTGCATTTTCTCTCGTTCCCACTCAGGACGATGTTGCCCTTTTATCCAGCTCCCCCTGGATAAGAACGGTCTGGTAACGGTTTGAAACTGTCCGGCATGACTTTTCTTTGGTTTTCTACAAACTTCCCGTGCCATAATGTCCTGTAACTGTGAGGGATCCAGTTCATCCCCTGCACTTCTCCTGAGCCTCCACCGATGAGTCAGAGCCTGCTATTGATCAGGAATTCCCTGGCTTTGCTCTTCAGCATCACCATCTACCCCTGATAAATAATTAAACCATGAGGAGCTCCGTGCTATCTCGCACATGAGCACGTCCTTCCATGAGCAGGTCGATTCCCGTCCATGAGGAGATTCACAGTCAATGTTATTGGGTTTTTCCTCTGTAACATCCATAAAATGAAAAGCCAAACCCACTCTGGCTATGGGGCACAGTTTGGTCACCTCCCGTTTGGAGATCTTGCTACTGAAGAGCATCCAAGGCTGAGTCCAAACACTGACCCTGCTCATGGAGGACTTCTCAGGATTAAACTGGGAATCAGTGTCGACTTTTCCTCTTGTAGTAGTGTTTATGGACACAGCCTGAAGATGGGATCCCAAAGTGACTCCAGGAAATATCTTGACCTGAACTGTAATTCTGGATCTAGTCCTTGATCTGAGTTTAGATCCCTTCTGGGATTTGGGACATGCCCGATCCTAATAGGAGAGAAACACAACAAAATGATGTTTGCAAGAGCCCTGGGACAAAGCAAAAGCCCATTTCCAGCACTGGGTGGGAATGAGAAAGTGAACTCGAAACGGGGCCATGGGGAGGGAGCACACGATGTGAGGCTGCCATTTCAGGCCAGCAACGCTGGAAAAGCAGAACTGAAAGGACAAGGAAGTAGGGGAAAACCAGTTTATTTACAGAAACTTGCTCCAAAAGATGGGAAAACGCAAGGGAGCGGCGTTCCCTGCACAGAGCTGTGAGGGTTACAGTGGGCTCGGGAGAAGGCAGGAGTCAGATCACCCAGATCGCTTGGGAGCCAGGCAGACAGGCTCCAGGCTGAGGCTGGACATCAGGAAAAGCCTCCTATGCAGGAGGGTGAGACAACCTCAAACAGGTGTCCAGAGGGGTCACCATCCTTGGTGGGCTTCAAGATGTGGCTAGCCAAAGCCATGGCCAACCCAACTGCTGCTGGAGGCACTTGTGCTTTCAGTGGACCACACGGGTCCCTTCCTGGCCACAAAGGTAGGTGGAGGTTCAGATGTGAACCACAACGGTGGTGCTGTGGCAACAGCCACGCTTTGGACAGACAGCACAGCCAACGTGGCCTCGGTGGAAACCTCTCAGCCCAGTTCCTCTGACTCAAGAGGGTGACAGGCACCAGCCACCAAATCCAACTCTCTTTTTGTCCAGCCCTGGGACTGATTTTAGGTGCTGTCCTCATGCACGCTGCATGAGTGTTCTCAGTTCATAGAACAGTAGAATCCCAGACTGGGTTGGGTTGAAGGGACCTTAAAGCTCCTCCAGCTCCAACCCCTGCCACGGGCAGGGACCCCTTCCATAGAGCAGCTTGCTCCAAGCCCCTGTGTCCAACCTGCCCTTGAACACTGCCAGGGATGGGGCAGCCACAGCTTCTCTGGGCACCCTGTGCCAGCGCCTCAGCACCCTCACAGGGAAGAGCTTCTGCCTTGGATCCAACCTGAACTTCCCCTGTTTCAGTCTGAACCCATCACCCCTTGTCCTGTCACTGCAGTCCCTGATGAAGAGGCCCTCTCCAGCATCCAGTTTGCTGCTGTGCATCACCCTGACCCAAACACCACTGGACCAGGGGCTGATGAAGTACAAATGGGGACCTCCAGGGAATGAAGAACCTGCAGACCTTTGGAGAAGGCCCTATGGGGCACCCACCTGCGTGTGCCACCACCCTGGACCCCAGCCATGGTGACAGTCTCCATGAGACTGCTGCGTGCTCTCCCTCCCCACACCAATACCCTGCACAAGCAGCAGTTACTCAGCTGTTTACCCAAAGGGATGGGTCCGTGTTCCAGGAAAGCAGCAGGTTTACAGCCCTCCTGCCTCTGTTTACTGCAGGGAAGAGATACATCGTGCCAGGAAGGACACAAGGGCTTCCTGGGAGCATGGAAAGAGCTTATCGTTGCAGCCCATCCTTCCAAAGGTGACCCTTGATTTGCACCCTCCAAGATGCCTCTGGAGCCCTGTTACTCAGCACAAGGAGGCTTGAGGGCTTTTGGCAGCTTCCCAAATGGGAAATCCTCATCCAAGTCCAGCAGGATCCTTACTCATAGCAGGAAAAGCAAGTGATGGGAGCACTGGGGTCACCAACCATCACCTGCTCCAGCAAAACAAACCACACAGGCTGAAGTGAGGGATGTTCCGGAGCCCTCAGGGCTGTTTCCATAGCAAGAAAACATGGGAATGTCTTGTTAGGATAAGTTAGGACATCCTTGTTAGGAAAAACACATCCATGGGTGCCTATTCCAAGAGCTGCACAGGGACAGGACGGGACAGCTACCTAGGAAAGGTCAGCATTCCCACCAAAGCTGCCCTCAGGCCTGGGCAGGTCTTACACTGACCCTGCTGGGTTTCACCCCAAAAAGGATCTGGCTTTCCTCGCCCCTAGGCGGAAAGAAGGATGTGGTCTGGTGCTTCACTGCACCTTGCTGCTGTGGTCCAGCCCCAGGCTGCAGCTTGGCTGGGTGCTGGGTAACCTCCAGCCCCTTCTCCTAGTCAGGCTCTCCCAAGCCTGCTGTCACTGCTCATTTACCCACTCGAGCTTCTCACTTCCTTCTCCTCCATCTCTCACCTCATCAAACACTTGGGTTTTGCCAAGGAGCTGGTGATGTCTTCTGGAAGCAGAACTTCCCAGGCAGTGTTTCTGGAGACGTTGTTCTGCTGGAGCTTTGGCAACCAGCACTCACGTGTCCCACCACCTACAGCCCACCAGCATCCCCAGGCTTCAGGTAATGGGTGTAAAGCAGTTTTGCAGGAGCAACACCAGTTACAGCAAAGGGGGCTGCAGTTTCAGGCTGGTACCAACCCATTTTGGTGGAAGCCTCAGTCACCAACCCCTGGCAAAGCTTTTCACAAGACAGCTCCCAGAGCCACTCACAGCATCACTGCCCCAGGTTGGTGCTGATGCAGCCCCAAGACTGTAACTTGGGCTTGGGAAAGGGTCTGGAGCAGGTATGAGGCAGCAGGATCATTTCTGCAGTGCTGCAAAACCAGGGTTGGAAGGAACTCACCTTTTCCTATAAGCCACAAAGCACGATGCTGCTTCACAACCTGTACCTGCGCTTGTCACCTCGCTACAGAACACCACGTCTTTGCACTGTCTTTACCCATCAAGCTGCCCCAGGGCAGGTTTAGATGGAGCTGAGGAACAATTCCTGCCCCAGAGGGTGCTCAGGCATTGGAACAGGCTGCCCAGGGCAGGGCTGCAGTCACCGTCCCTGCAAGTGTTCACACAGCGTGGAGACGAGGCCTCAGTGCCATGGGTTAGGGGTGGCCTTGGCAGTGCTGGGAATGGTTGGAGTGGATGAGCTGAAAGGGCTTTTCCAGCCTGGATGAATCTATGCTCAGCTGCTGCACTCTGGTTTAGGGCTGCCAAGCTTGGGGACAAGATCTGGGTGCCCAAAGGTGCTGGTTTTCAATGAGGATGGCTTGGATTTCCCCAGTTTCAAGCCTTCAACCAGCAGGAAGTGGGATTTTCAACCTTAAACAGCCCCAGGTTTATTTGCTCAAGGAAAAGCCACGTGAAAATATGAGTGGCTGGTTTTGGATTTCACACACACAGTTGTTCCTCGCAGGGCACTGACAGTACCAGGGGGTGGCTGGAATTCCTGCTTCCAACTCCAAGCAAATAACCACATTTCTGACCATGAGTAATGTTCCTTACTGGCTGCGTTTCTCTTCACATTACTTACACAGCTGATTACAAACAGCAATAAAGAGGGAAAGGAGTTAAAACGAGACCCAGCTTAGGGCATCCATGCAGCCAGGGCCGATCCAGGCAGATGGCTCAGCACAATCCCACCCTTAACCACAGGAGCAAGCCCACGGGACAGTGGGACTGCAGTCTCTGCAGTGGAAGTCCATTCTCAAACTGGGAAGTGGCTCAGATCCATACCAGTGTGGTCAGGCTCCGGACCACCACTCGCTGCAAAAGCACTGGGGTAGATGCTCAACCCAAAGCACGTGCTCCAGTGCTCTTTACTCAGCTGCAAGAATGGGCTTTAGCAGCAAGTTTGAACCTTAATGACAGGCAACCGAATTTACACAGCAAAAATCTCATGCTCCCGCCCCAAAGGACAGAAAAGAAGCGAGCAGGAGACGAGCCCGTGTTCTCCTGCATCTTGGGGCTGAGGGACAGCTTCTGGGTGTGTTTTGCTAATGAAGCCCCAGAGATGTCACTGCTTTGGCTCAGGGTGGGTTTTGAGATGCAGGAGCAGCTCTGTGGCCTCGTGTCCACGAGATGCCAGAGGCACCAGCATGCCCCAGCAGAGAACAAGTCTGTGATGCACTGCATGTGCCACCATCAATGACTTCCTATGGTGAAACCTCCAGTGGGTCTTCTTTCAAGTCTTCCTGGTCCTCGCTTTCCTGCTCCAGCTGCTCCACCTTGCTGGATTTCTCATGGATGATCTCCCCAGGAGTCTTCAAAAACCTGTAATACATTTGCTGAATGGCTTTAAGAGCATGTCCCAGCCCCAAACCAGGCTGTAAATCCTGGAGCTCTTGCCCTCATCAGCTGAGCTCTGGAGCTCCCCAGAGGGTATCTGCCATCCTTGGCTTTGCTAAGCATCCCAGCTCTTGCTTTGCACCCAGGATGCACCAAGCCTGGAAGACAAAGCTCAGCACTCAGCAGTCCAGAGCTGGCATTTTAACTCCAAACCAGTCCCAGGGAAGCAGCCAGCACTGAAACCAAGAGGCTCCTGGCTTATTTTCACCCCTTCCTCTATCTGGAGGTGAACTTCAGACCTGGTGTCACTGGGGATCTTGCTGGATGAAGCAGCTGCCAACATCTGGAGCCCATCACCTTCCCATGCCCCATCTGCAGTGCCCCAGGCACCCCTGGTCTGCTCCAGCTCACCTGAATAACAGCTTCTGCCCTGGCTCCTTTTTGATGATGTTGAGTTTGTAGTAATGTCTGAGCGCTCGTGACATCTTCTCATAGGTCATGTTCATCCGGTTCTGGAAGGAGAAAAGAACTGGGAGGTCTGTATAAAAGCACTGACATGTGGCTTGGGTCTGTCTGCAGCAGGGCCATACGTGGGACATCTGAGGTGGTTCTTGGGCACTGCAAGCTGCAATGTGGGTCCCTAACCCAGCCTTGCTCCTGGGCCCATATCCATTACAGTTTGCTTCCTAGGGGATAAGAAAGCCTCCCTCCTTAATCACCAGGAGGTTGGCATCCCTCACCAGCCCTGCACCCACTGTCTCACCCTTCCCAATCCCTGTGCCATCAGCTCTGGAGAACAGGTCCTGAAAGCAACATGCAGAAGGCCAGGAATGACAGATTGGTTCCCAACTGCATTTACCTTGTGGTTGCCCCAGAGCTGGGCAAGCCCGTTTGGGTTCACAACCCGGAAGATCTTGGCTTCCTTATCTTCCCACTTGATGTAAGGCTCATAGCGGCTGTCGGAGAGGAGCTGGTACACATAATCCCACAGCAACCTGCAGTCTGAGTGTTGGGGGAGAATAAATAGGCACAGAGCTCCCACTAAGGCTCCAGTGAGGGTCAGTCAGCAAGAGAACTGCACGTGCTAGCAATGGTAATAAAGAAAAGAGCCCAGAGCTCATGCACAGCACTTTTCACGATGGATTATTTGCCTACAGGAAACCTGGAGAGGGGCTTTGGACAAGGGCCTGTAGGGACAGGCTATGGGGAATGGCTTTAACCTGCCCAAGGGGAGAATGAGATGAGCTCTTAGGCAGAAGCTCTTCCCTGTGAGGGTGCTGAGGCGCTGGCACAGGGTGCCCAGAGAAGCTGTGGCTGCCCCATCCCTGGCAGTGTTCAAGGGCAGGTTGGACACAGGGGCTTGGAGCAAGCTGCTCTATGGAAGGGGTCCCTGCCCGTGGCAGGGGTTGGAGCTGGAGGAGCTTTAAGGTCCCTTCCAACCCAAACCAGTCTGGGATTCCATGATCTCAAAACACTAACAGGAACTGCAGTTTTTCAGGTGAAGAAGCTGCGGCATGGAACAGACCGAGATGAGACAGATGGGCAGACAGGACAAAGCACAAGCTCATTGCCCCCAGGAATCAGGCTATAAATTCATATTTACCTGCAATTCTCCCATCCACTGGGGCTGACAGGGCTGTAGGAAAAGAGCAGATGGCATCTGCCGTGCAGCTGCCCTCCGAGCTGTGATAGGAGAGGTTCAGGGGCCCTGCATGGCTGCAGGACGTGGGCTGTTCTGCACAACCCAGGCAGGAGGAAACAGCCATTGGAGCAGCCTCAGCACTGCAGCCCATCCCTGGAAATAAAACAAAGCCAAAGCAACCCTGTGGTGCATTACAGCAGGTCCCAGGAGATCTTCCAAAGCTCCAAAATCGGTGAGAAGGGACAGCCCAGGCTGGTTATCAGCCCAGACAGAGGACAGGGATGCTAAGGAAACCCTGGGATTTTCCCAAGGCAAGAGCAGCAGGAGGTCCAGGGGGATTACAGGAGATGCCAAGGAGGGTGAGGAACAGATACAGAAAAGCTGGAACAGGTTAATGCACCAGAATACAGACTCTTGTACTATAAATTGTTGTGGAGGCTTAAGATGCTCATCATCCTACAACTGAACTGACAAAAGAACCGAGGAAAACACTCCCAGAGCCACCCCAGCGCAAAGCCACTTCCCTTATGGGCACACATAAGCCTCACTGGCCCTGACCAGCCTCACCTGGGCCTCTCCCCACTGGCCCAGAAGCTCTATTTAAGCTCAGCCCTGGATCCCCATTCATTTCCCAGCTATGCTGCAGGAGGACTGGTTTCTAGCCAGGGCTGTGCCTCTGCCTGGTTAGCAACCCTCTCTGATCCAGACCTCAGTCCATAGACAGACTTCCTAATGTAGCTACAGCCGTACCTGGCCACCATGGACCCACCTAGACCTGATCTGATCAGACCTGCTCCATCACTAAAAGCTTTCCTAATGACCTGGACTCTGTTGGACCTGGCTGCCACCTCCAGGACTGTCCTGCTACCCTCAAATAGGATGGGATGGGTTCAGCTGCTTGAACTTCAGACCCCAGATGCATGCAACCTACTGTAGCTGAGGACAAGTTCTGCTTGACGGACAGCTGCCATCCTCCATCATACCTTTCTCTGTGCTCCTGGCTTCTCTGAAGGGTGAGTTCAGCAAAGGGCTGCACACCAGAACTCTGCGTTGAGTCTTAATGTACTGAAGTATTTCATACAGCACATCACCTGCAGGGAAGGGAAGTCTGCTCAGATGACTTGGTGTTGCAGCCTCTCTCAGTTGATGTTATTGCTTAGATTTCTGTGCCACAAAGAGGTTGTTCCCATCCCAAAGCATTTACAGTCCAGACAGACTAAAGGCAGAGGGCTGTCCTGGTCTCCAGCACGCAACTGGCCAGAGCTAAAGCCTGCTGGGACCCATCCAACCCCTCTCAGCATATCACAGCTTGTGCTGTACTTGGATGGGCCTCACAAACACCCTTGCACTGAGTCTAACCTGAGCTCGGAGCTCGATATCTGAAGTCATCCTTGGTGAGGATGCACAGGGCTTTGCCGTTCATTTCAAACTTGCTGTCGTCAGCTGGCCGAAGGGAGAACTCTGTCTCAGCCCATCTTAGCCAGTGGATCACGTCCTCCTTGCTCCACAGGGAGGGCTGGATTCCTGAAACCAGGGGCATCCTCTGAAACAACTCAGTCTCCACACAGTATGCTAGAGATTGGAAGGGACCTCGAAAGATCATCTAGTCCAATCCCCCTGCCGGAGCAGGAACACCTAGGTTCACAGGAATGTGTCCAGGCCGGTTTTGAATGTCTCCAGGGAAGGAGACTCCACAACCTCCCTGGGCAGCCTGTTCCAGTGTTCCGTCACCCTCACTGAGAAAAAGTTTCTTCTCAAGTTTAAGTGGAACCTCTTGTGTTCCAGTTTGTACCCATTACCCCTTGTCCTATCATTGTTTGCCACTGAGTAGAGCCTGGCTCCGTCCTCGTGACACTCCCCCTTTATATATTTATAGACAATTATAAGGTCACCCCTCAGTCTCCTCTTCTCCAAACCATAGAGACCCAGCTCCCTCAGTCTTTCCTCATAAGGGAGATGCTCCACTCCCTTAATCATCTTAGTTGCCCTCCAAAACTGCTCGGGGAGGGGGCAAGGCGGGACACTGGTTCTTTCTATCACCAAACTTTCCCTTTAGATTAAGAACTCAAGTCAAAAGCACCCCAAAGAGAGAAAATGAACCCTGATGACTGGTGCATCTTGTGCCCCTTGACCACAGGGAGTGGGCTCTGGGTGGGACACCACGGCTGTACCCACAATATTCCACCCTGTGGGAACGTCTGGGGTTTTAAGCAGCGTGGACTGGCTCAACATCGACTCACTCAGCCCGCCTGGAAGCGTGAAGATCTCCCCCTCGCTGCTGGGTGGGTGCCTGGCCTGGGATAGGGCTGGTATCGAAGCTGTGACAGCAGAGCTGGGGGAGCTGATGGCTGCTTGACCCTGGGAAAAGAGATCAAACACATCAGTGGGGGGAATTCCCAGCTCTGGTCCTGCCTTTGCTTTGGATATGGCTCCACCACAGTAAATACTGCTCCAGTCTGGTTTCTCACAGCAGCATGATGTGCTGTGTGCTGCTCTTCCACACTGGCTCTAGGTAGGTCCTTTGTCAGCCCCAGGATGAATCTCCGGTTGCCCAAGAGACCGTGAGTAACCAGAGATCCCCCACTTTTTCCCCAGCTCTTTATCACCTTTCCTTTAGTACCTGCCCTCATCCAGGCTCTGGATGTGGGTTATCCATCCCCAGGGCTCCATGACTGCAGGGAAGTAAAAGATGGAGCCAAGCCTGGCAGAGCCAGGTGCCTGTGCTGGTTCCTGTTTCCTGGAGCACCCTCAGATGCTTCTTGGATGCCCTACAGTTAAGGAGGGCCCTTCAAGTCTTTAGAGTCATTAAAATAATGTAAAACTGGTAATAGTGCTTAGATGTTTGTCTTAATAACACTGCATGAAGAGATCTCTAACTTTTTCTGCAGGGATCATTTGGGCATAAGCAGGAATAGCCATCGCGTGGTTTAGGGAGATGTCTGCTCACCTTGCTCACATGCCATGAAATCCCAGAACCTCAAGAATTACTCCTTCCTCTTGGTTAGAGAGCCCCTCCAGCATCACTGACTGGGGAAGATGGTCTGTGCTGGGAGGAGAAGCAGCCCCATCATCAGCATCTCTGCCTCCAGATCTCACCCGGAGCACGTGAGCCAGGAGGGAGCTCTCATCCTTTCAGCCCCATCTAGATCCTGAAATATTGCTGCCAGCCAAGCAGATAATGATTTCTCTCAAAAGTCTCTTAATGTGAATCCCAGCAATTTCTCAGTGTCATTCTCTGGAAAATTAACAGTTTTGCCTACAAATAGTATTTCCTGAAGCTCCAATACCTGCTCAGGTGGATGTTTGGAGGTGGTCAGAGCAGCCAGCGCTCCTCAGTGCATAGAGGGGTCAGAGGAGCTGAGCCCCTGTGAAAATCAGGCTGAAGAACATCACAATATGCAATGGGAGAGCAGAAGGTGCCGGATGTATTTTAAATGCAGAGCTGGTGTCCCCAGAATGAGAAGCACACGGGCTAAGAGCTTCATCTTCTGGGGAAAACACTTCACCATCACCTGCACTGGGCACTGGGGAGGCCGCACCTCAAATCCTGTGTTCAGCTCTGGGCCCCTCACTACAGGAAAGACATTGAGGTGCTGGAGCGGGGCCAGAGAAGGGCAGCGGAGCTGGTGCAGGGCCTGGAGCACAGGGGTGATGGGGAAGGGCTGAGGGACCTGGGGGTTCAGGCTGGAGAAGAGAAGGCTCAGGGGGGACCTGATGGCTGCCTACAAGTGCCTGAGAGGAGGATGGAGCCAGGAGGGGCTGGGCTCTGCTCCCAAGGAACAAGGGATGGGACAAGAGGAAACGGCCTCAAGCTGCCCCAGGGCAGGTTTAGATGGAGCTGAGGAACAATTCCTGCCCCAGAGGGTGCTCAGGCATTGGAACAGGCTGCCCAGGGCAGGGCTGCAGTCACCGTCCCTGCAAGTGTTCACACAGCGTGGAGACGAGGCCTCAGTGCCATGGGTTAGGGGTGGCCTTGGCAGTGCTGGGAATGGTTGGACTTGATGAGCTGAAAGGGCTTTCCCAGCCTGCTTCATTTTGTGGTTCCCTGTGATCCTTCCAGCAGGAGGAATGTGGGAGTTTGGTGATGGGCAAGGGGTTTTCTTCAGCAGGAGGATGAGTGTGACTCAACTCCCTGCTAGCAGGTGAGTGATTGCTGCCTGGCTCAGAGGTTTAGCAAAGCACAAGCAGCTCTGTGACACAGGAAACCAGTGAAAATCCAGTTTAAACTTTGAACAAGAACAGAAGAGACCTTTCAGATTAATTCTGAGCAATAAGCTACAGGGAAAAATCAAAGTGAAAGAAATTAGTGGAGTATTTTGCCTAAAACTTCTCTAATAAAAGATACTTTAGTTTTCTCCCACCTGTGTGCCTCCCTCACAATAAGGCTTACAATAAAAACAGAACAAGTGTTTGGTATTTTTCCTGCTCCTAAAGATTTCTAGGGCATAAGAGATTCCTTCTGAGTTGTTAGTACTTGATATTGATTTTTATCACTTTACACCAGTTTCCTGCTCTTGCTTTTTTTCCTGCTTTGCTGCTTCCACATGGCAGCATTTCCTTGCTTCGTGAGGAAGTGCTGTCCTTGGAAAGGTTTGAGGGGCAAAAGCAAGGAAAAGGGGATGAAAACGACCCCCCCGGTGAGAGCCGCTTTCTGCTTGATCCCAAATGGGGGCTATGGAGTCCCCCTGCTGCTCCGGGCTCCCTGAGGCCATTTGGAGGAGGATGGGGTCACTCCGCATCCCCAGCCTCAACTTCCAGCCCCTACTGAGGGTGGCAAACCGGGGATGGAGGGAGCGGGAGGGGCAGCTCTTACCTGCATCCCCGGTGGCGGCGGCCGGCCGGTGCCCACCGCGGTACCCCCCGGTGTCCGGCGCGAACGGGTCCCGTGCCTGCGGCCGCTGAGACTTCAGCGCGATCCTTCCGGGAAACGAAATCGAAACGAGCCGCAGCGGCGGGAGGCAGGAGCGCGGCGGGGCCAGCGCCCGGGGATTCCCCCCGCCTCACTCCCGGTGCCGCGGCCCCGCGTCTCCTTCACCACAGCCGCCGACACTTCCGACCGGGGCATTTGGGCGCCGTCCGCTGCCAGCACCGGCGGGCCCGGTTCTCCCGGGGTCCCATCCAGCGGCAAAGGAGGGAGCGCTCCCGGGAGGCTCGAATGGCCGGTGCCATCCTTCGTCCGCACCGGGAGCGGGCCGGGCGGGACCGGGTGCCCCATGGGATGCAGACCGGGACGGGACCGGGTGCCCCATGGGATGCAGATCGGGACGGGACCGGGTGCCCCATGGGATGCAGACCGGGACGGGACCGGGTGCCCCATGGGATGCAGACCGGGACGGGACCGGGTGCCCCATGGGATGCAGACCGGGCGGGACCGGGGGCCCCATGGGATGCAGACCGGGACGGGACCGGGTGCCCCATGGGATGCAGACCGGGCGGGACCGGGGGCCCCATGGGATGCAGACGGGGCGGGACCGGGGGCCCCATGGGATGCAGACCGGGACCGGACCGGGGGCCCCATGGGATGCAGACCGGGACCGGGGGCCCCATGGGATGCAGACCGGGACGGGACCGGGTGCCCCATGGGATGCAGACCGGGACCGGACCGGGGGTACCGAGCCGCACGCACCCGCCACCCCACCGGCATCACCCGGTTCCCATTGGCCAGCCGGCTCTGACCGTGGAGCCAATCGGAAAGCGGCCCGGAAGGGGCGGGGCTTAGCGGCGGGACCCCGCCCTCCGGCAGGCGGAGGGAGCGGCCTCGGCCGGGGACGCGGTGAGTGAGGCCTGAGGGCGGGTGAGGGGCGGCGGGGTCTGAGGGGGCTTGCCCGGCTTTCTGGGGGTCTTGAGGCATCGTGGGGCCCTTTCTGGCTCTGTGAGCCGGGGAGAGGCTTTAGAGGCTTTCCCGGGCCCTCTCAATGCTTTGAGGGTGACTGACGGGCCTGGGGCCGCCGGTCGTGCGCTGTGTCCGCGGGGCCTGAGGCCCTTCACGGCTCGGAGCAGGCCTCTGGAGATCGAGGGGGTCTTCCCCCTCCTCTGCGGGCGCTGAGGGGGTGTCTGTGGGGTTCGCAGTGACTCCGCTGTTCTGTTTGGGCTCTGCAGGGGCCTGTGGGGCTGGGGGGAGGTGGAGGGAGATCTGCCCTTCCGTGGGGTGTGCGTGTGGGGTCTTAGTGTGCACTGAGGGGGCGCTTCCACCTGCCCCGTGTTTACTTGGAGGGGGGCCTTTGGGGCCCCTCCTGCACTGCCTGCCAGGGGCCTGGACCTTTCTGCTGGGCTGTGTAAGAGGCCTCGGGGGCTTGACTTTACCCAGTGCTCCTTGGTGAGGCTGCTACTTGTGATCACCACCTCCAGAGCAGGAAGCATCCTCCTCTCAGGGTGCTGGTTGGTCACACTGCCCTCCTGTGCGTGGTCTGAGGTTGGAGGCTGTACGTTTTTAGGTTTGAATCTACACCTTCCCTTTCCTCCTTCCTATCTGGCCCTGCTGTGGTTTGAAAGGGAGCATACTGAGGGGTTTTCCCCTATATGGGTGCAGTAGGTGAGACCTCAGCCTGGCACCCTTTTGTGTGGTGCCTTTCCCTGTCTCTGATCCTGCTGTTGGATTCTCTGTGTTGTTTTCTCAATGACCTTAGGCCCTTCAAGGAAGGGGTAATGCTAATGCCAAGTCTTGGATATAAACCTGAGAGGCTCAGAACACACCTCTGCAGGGAGAATGTTTTGAATGTCTTTGCTGCAAGCACAAACCCTGTTGTTGCAGTCAGTTATGGCTTTAAGGCAGAAAATTCACCTGTGTTCCCTGTGCCTGCCTAATGCTCACCCCAAAGTCACGCTTCTTCCTGCTGGCGTTGGACTCGCAACCTGTGAATTGGAAGGAGGTTGTGTCTGGGGGATCAACAGAGAGGCTCAGCTCTCCCTTTTGAGGTGTGTCCTAGTTTACCCCGGCGCTGGCACTGTGACACTGCACTGCTGACAGTCACCTGGATTTAAGGGTTATAAATACTTCTGCCCTCAGTTCACCGAAGCACTTTCAGTGATGTAAGCATCAGAAGAGTGAATTATTGGGTTCAAAAACTGTGGCTTAGTCTGTAGGCAAAGCTGCTTGTGAGAGGTGTTAGTTATTCTTCCCGCTGGATTTACACGTGCCTTTGTTACAATGAAGTGATTTTATTTAGGGTAACAGTAACCCTTTAGTAAAATAGACTTGATGCTGTTTATAACCTCTTTGTACTTCTGTCACTTTAAAAAAAATGCTCTTTTGCAAAGCAGCCTGTACAAGAATTGTTCATGTTGTCACAATTGTCTTTATTTTCTATAATAACATCCATGTTAGAGGCTCTTCTGTGGTCTGATCTTATGGTAGAAATGGAGCAGTTTGTCTAGACTAATCCTAAGTGATGCTTGTGCAGAAAACTGTGTCCAAACCTAAGCTTTTAAGGACAGGTTAAAGTTGTGCTCTCATGGAGAAAGGTGTGCGCTGGGTTGACTAAATTGGTGTTTGTTTCAAAATGAGTTATTTGCAGCACGTAAGATCCTTTTTGATCTCTTTCAGTACTGTCTTTTGCTGCTAGGACTGGGCGGGGGGGGGAGGTGAGTTTTCTGTTTGAATTGGGCTTAAAAGGAGTGATCCTTCTGGTAGGAGTTTATCACATAATTTTGGGGGCACTTCCAGTCAAGCTGCAGGTGTCTACCTGGGAGCAGTTGTAGTGGAAAGGACTAAACTGGTTATTTTTGTACTTGTCAACAGGGGCCAGAAACAAGTTATAGCAAAGACATTTGAGCTGTTTGATATAGATTGCATGTACCTAGAGGTAGAGAAAGTGATTGGGGTTTGGGGGTTTATTGGGGTTGCCTTTTTTTCTGGGAAGGTTTTGTGACAGTTCCTTGAGTGGAAGGTAAGGTAGTACTTCCAGAGCCTCAGAAGTAGGAAGCCTCGTTGCTGGACCTAATTGTGCTAACAGAGATGTATTGTCTGAGATCCACATGGATGTGACCAGGTTTGTTGGATGTGTCCAGTATAAAATAACTCGGTGTTACACTTTATTTTCCTGTGCTGCAGACATGGCCTTACCTGAGTTATACATAGCAGTAATCTTTGTTTCCTTCCCCAAAGTATTTTTAACCATCAGAAGTGATAAACCCTCTTACTTCAGCTGATTTGATCACAAATCCAATCTTCCTTCAGTCTTTTTGAGGTGCCTTCACATTTCAATGTTCAGCCTTCTCAGCATCCAGGAGGTTTCATAACCACCTGCTTTAAGTCTTCTGGTCAGGCTATTGTAAGCCTGGTTTTTATGTGGTGATTCAGTCTGTCTGTACAGGCCATGAGAAGTAAGAATCACATCTGGGTTTATTAGTTGATGCTTTCAGCAAAGTTTGGGGCATGCTGGGATGTGTTTGTCACTCGACCTCATCTTGAACTCATTCCATGTGCCCATGACAGGCAGCCAAGTGTTTAGTTCACGGTGTAGCAGGGTAGTCAAATGAATGAGGGTATAATATTGTATAAAGTAGTGCTTTTAACTCCACTTTAAATACCTGAAAAGTCCAAAGTAGAAAATTTGGGTGTAAAGAAAGATTTATTATTATTGCTGTTGTTGTTGTTATTATTATTGCTGTTGTTGTTATTATTATTACCTCACCCTTTTTAATGACTTTACTGTCAGACTTCATACTGTATAGCAGTTACCACCACCTTTGTCCCCTTTTGCCAGAAACTGTGACCATAAAGGAATATTGGCCAAGGAGTAGGCGGATGAGGTTCTGTATTAATAATTGCATCACACATTGCAGTGCGGTTATGACAGTGATTTTGTGCTGGGAGGCTGATTCAGCAGCCAGAGCACTGAGAGAAGAGCTGCCTGCAACAGCATGTACCTGGGCAGGCTCTTGGTTACATGTTCCTGCCAATGCCAGTGTCAGACATTTCCTCCTACTAGAAAGTAAAATACTGTCTGACAAATGCAGAGTGACTCTCCCTGACACTTGGGAATGTGCTCTGGAACTGCTGCACTCTGCAGAGAGATCCCAGAGGAGTCAGTGGGTAAGGAGCTCGTTCTTGACAGGAAAAATGCTGATAAAGGCCACTGCAGCTGCCTAAAGGATCTCCTGAGTTTTTAATTAATTGCTTAGTAGAAAGTAAATAGAAAGTGCTCCCCAGGGAGGCTCAGGCAGCTCACAGCTAAGATAGAGCTCTGGATGTGTCTGTGCATGACAGAAGGAGAGGCCAAGGGGCAGTGGGTTGAAGGATATGCAGCTTTCCAGGGAATGGGATTACAATAGGAGTGCAGAGGTGAGGAATATGCCCTGTAGTCTCAGGTCTAGAAGTAGCAGGGGGATTATTTTTTACCAGGATAGTGTTTGGACTCATGGAACTGGTGACTGGGATTCCCCTACAGCAGACTGGTGATGGAACTAGGCTGGGTGTAATGTAGAACCACAGACGCAAGTGAGCCTTCACATGGGTGTGCTTGAGGAGAAACAATTACAGACAGTGTAACTGAAGTCCTGGGACTTGCCTTCCCCAAGTCTCATTTCATCAGCTTTCATGGCTATTTCTCCTCCTGTCTCTTGTTGCAGGTCTAATTTGCAGTTGTGATGTGTCCCCTGACCTGAGCAGAGGCTGTGTGCTGGCCTGGCTGTTTTTCTGGCTCCCTTTGTCAGAGGACTTTTGAAGGGCATTTGTTTCATGAGCACAAGTCTGAAATTGGGAACTAAAATTAATGGCTGTTAGTCTTAGAAGCATCATTGAACCTGGGCTATAGTTACTGCAGTTCAATGTTCAGTAACTCCATCTGCAATGATTGGGATTGTTTCTCCCCTGGCTTTTGCATTCAGAAGAACCCCCAAATGTGTTATGTCCAGCTATTAAAAGTGGTGTTAATCCACTGATTGCTCCGGAGTTTGGGAATGTTCAGTCATGGCATCAGTTTTGCTGCTGAGCAGACAAATATAACACCCTAGTGACCTATAAATTGGAGCAGGTCATATGAATCCCACTGTCAGTGACTGGAGAACTAGTCACAATTTACTGTGATGATAAAAACTGCCTGGGATCCAATACTGGAAGAGCCAAAAGAAGAAAAAAAAAAATGGGGTAAAGGAGATTAAATCTCTGTCTTTATAGAGAAATGAGAGCACAGCTTTTTGTATGTCAGATTTGCTTCTGTAATTTGTGGACAAATAAGCCCAGAGAAGAGAAGCTGCATGGAGACCTCAGAGCAGCTTCCAGTGCGTGAAGGGGGCTGCAAGGCTGTTGGAGAGGGACCTTCATCAGGGACTGTAGCAATAGGACAAGGGGTGATGGGTTCAAATTGAAACAAGTTCAGGTTAGATATAAGGAAGTTCTTGCCTGTGGGGGTGCTGAGGCACTGGCACAGGGTGCCCAGAGAAGCTGTGGCTGCCCCATCCCTAGCAGTGTTCAGGGCCAGGCTGGACAGAGCCTTGGGTGACATGGTCTAAGGCTGAGGCGTTCCTGCCTGTGACAGGGGGTTGGAACTGGATGAGCTTAAGGTCCTTTCCAACTCAAACCATTCTACGGTTAAAATTTCTTAGTCATGCTTTCAGTGTCTAAAGTGTGTTTTGCAAGAACTGGGAATTGAATGCAGCTACCCACTGCCTCTCATGAAATAGTGCTACATCCCTGCCCCATGTTTTGGGCTGTAGTAGTTTAGTGTATTGAATCAGAGAGTTCTCAGAAGGAAGCGGAGGTTGGCAGCCAGAGAACAACAGAACTGAACCTTGTGCCTGATACTCGTCACATGAGCAGTGTGAGAACATGCAAGTCCCCTGGCAGCCAGCTCTGTGACAGCAGTAAGACATGGGCTATAATCATCATTGATTGCTGCTGGCAGGTAATGCTGCTTAAGTGTGAAGTTTCAGCAACGTGGTTTTGAAAAACAGATGAGGAAAGCAAAAGGAATGAGGCCATGCTTAATAAAAGATGATTTCCTCAATAAATACAGTTCTGGATCTAGGAAGCATCCTGGGTCTCTTGGAGTCCAGCCCCATGGCTCACTTTGCTGGGACTACAGCTGATCATAGAATCACAGAATATTTTGGGTTGGAAAGTACTTTAAGATCATCCAGTTCTACCTCCCCGCCATGGGCATCATGCTGCCTGATACCAGTCTGTGAGTCCACATGATGCTGGAGGATGTCCTGTTAACTCTGGAGGATATCCTGTTAACTTGTGATTAAGCACATACCCCAGCTTCAGCAATTTTCATAGTTTAATAATCATTGACATGTTTTTCACTAAGTGCTGTCTGGTTTATAACTTGAAGGACAGCAGTTCTCACCTGAGGTGTTCTGGTAACTTGGAGAAAACACAGTGAAATGTCCATAATGGAGGTGAGTAGGAAAAGGCAGGAAGAGAGAAACTCTTTACAGCCACTGTGTTGTAGCGGTAGCAGCAACAGAGTTTCTGGTAGGACTGGAAATCAGCCGAGTCACAGAATCCCAGACTGGTTTGTGTTGAAGGGAGCTTAAAGCTCATCCAGTTCCACCCCCTGCCACAGGCAGGGACAACTACCACTAGAACAGCTTGCTCCAACCAAGCCCCTGTGTCCAGCCTGGCCTTGTGGACTGCCCGGGGTGAGAAAGCCACAGCTTCTCTGGGCACCCTGTGCCAGCGCCTCAGCACCCTCATAGGAAAAAGTTCCTTTTATCCAATCTGAACTTCCCCTTTTTCAGTTTGAACCCATCACCCCTTGTCCTGTCACTGTAGTCCCTGATGGATAGGGTTGATTTTACAGGACTCTGTTCATGTGCAGTTAATGCCATCTGCCAATTCCACATAACTGGGACACATACCAGAGAAAAACAGAACAAGGAAGCCTTAACTGACGTGAAAAGTAGCTCATGTCTTCTTCCTCTGGGTGAGTGGATTAAACATGGCATTGCACAATCTGTAGCCACAGAGAAGGTGACGTCTGCCTGGAGTGTTATCTGCTGCTGCAGTTGGGAGTTCTGAATGAGCTTCATAATCCATTGACATAAAAGTTGTGACAGCACTCACAACCTCCCTGTAGTCTGTTGTGTTTGGAGACATCACTTGGTCAGGAGTGACTGACTGATACAGGCTCAGAAGGTGGAAGTTTATGATAGCAAAGGCCTTTTATACAAATAGGGGAATTAGAAGAAGACTTTACTGCATGTGCTGGGTATGGAATCCTCAGAGGTTTCAAAAGTTGCTTAATTTCTTGTAACTTTGTTCAGGAATAGAAAAGAAATATTGCTTATTTAAATGTCAAAAAGTGCAATTTGCTGTTACAATTTGATTTGTTAAATCTATGGAATTTCTCAAATATATGTGCACAATGTTGTTTTTTTCTCTATGAGCTGTTTTCTATAGGATCTACTTTGTTGTTTTTCCTTTCAGGCAGTCCAAGTTGCAGATATGAAGAATTCTAATGTCCTTCAGAGATCTCCAGCTCAGATGATTCAGGGAGATTTGTGAAACACTTCAGCTTTAGTATAAAGCACCTCAAAACCTGAAGGTTTTGTTCATATGCATAGTTTTTATGAGATACGTTCTTACCCTGTGTAATGTTTGAGTAATTTTAGACTAGACAGGTCTTTTACCCTTTATTCTGCTTATCTGTGGATTACCCTGCACAGCAATTTAAACCCTTCTTTCTGAGTGTGATCAAAAGCCGTTGATTTGAATGCTGTACTAATGGAGAAGATACTTATCGTGAGTCTTCCCTGGGCACGTGTGAGCTGCAGGTGGAACAGGAGCTTTCCCCGTTTCCTGACAAAGATGCTGCGAGGGCTGGAGCAGCTCTGCTCTGGAGCCAGGCTGAGAGAGCTGGGCTGGGTCAGCCTGGAGAAGAGAAAGCTCCTGAAGGGGAGACCTGAGAGCAGCTCCAGTGCCTGAAGGGGCTGCAGGAAACCTGGAGAGGGGCTTGGGACAAGGGCCTGTAGGGCCAGGCCAAGTTGGAATGGCTTTAACCTGCCAGAGGGGAGACTGAGATGAGCTCTTAGGCAGAAGCTCTTCCCTGTGAGGGTGCTGAGGCGCTGGCACAGGGTGCCCAGAGAAGCTGTGGCTGCCCCATCCCTGGCAGTGTTCAAGGCCAGGTTGGACACAGGGGCTTGGAGCAAGCTGCTCTAGTGGAAGGGTTCCCTGCCTCTGGAGGAGCTTTAAGGTCCCTTCCAACCCAAACCAGTCTGAGATTCTGGGATTCCTGAGCTTGGGGCTGCCCCTGTCCCTGCAGCAGTATGTCTGTTTTCAAATGTATGGGTGAGGCTGTTGTCATCATACGTGCAGAGCAGTGTGAAGGCTGCTGTGACTCAGGTCAGTAGTGTCACTGCTCCCAGCTGCTGGAGGTGCAGTCCCCTTGCAGGGCTGGATGCTGTGTCTTTCAGAAAGACCTAAATGAAGATACTTGATAATGAGGAGCTGTGTTCACATGCAGGTTTGCTGTCAGGCTTGAGGAGCTGTGATAAACAGCTGGGTTTCAGGTGAATATGCTGTGTAAGGTATTAAAGTGAAACCAGTCTAATTCTGTCTGTTCTCTAGTGTTGGCTAAGCCAGGAGAAGCTGGATTTCTGTTTACTGGTGTGGAGACCTCTCTGCACTCAGGCTGTGCTATATTTAAATCGTACCCTGTTCGTCAGATGTCCCTATAACAGCATGTTCTTTGCCAAGATCATGGGATGAGCCTCTCCTTTTAAAAGCTGTTTTTGAATCTAAATTATTTTGAGGAAACTAGTTAATATGCCATGGCTGGGGTATCTTGTGTCTTTACTTTGTGCTGTTAAGTCATTCCAAGACCGTTTTAAAGGTGGTGTGAACAGCTATGGGAAATGCCATTTCACCACTGGTACAGTAGAATTGCTGCATTTCTGAAAGATGAAACTATTATTAATGCACAAAATAGGCTCTTTTTCAGTCTCTCACCCTGTGTCTTGCTGACATTTAGTGCTGTCTTTAGTTAGGAGACTGTCAACTCAAAACAGAACTGCTGTGAGCTGAGGCCAGAGATTGACAGTGGTGAGCCCTGACATGGACACACCAGCACCCTTGTGCTGCCCCGGCCATGGTCCACAGATGGGGCTGGAAGCAGCATCCCCCACTGGTATTGAGTATGCTGAGGCTTCTGCCCATGTGAGTTCTGGTCCAGGTTTGCCACCAAGAGGTTCACTTGGTGCTGGTGGTTTCTTGGAAGTGTCTTTAGTTGGCAGCCAGACTGACAACAGCAAACTTGTTTCATGCAGTCTATGGCTAGAGCTCTAAAATGTCAAGCTTTGGTCACATCTGATCAGGATTGAATTGAAATCCTGGGCTTAGAGAGAGCTGCTTTGTACATTAATAGACCCTTTTAGGCCCTGCGGTAAGACTCCACTTCTTGTTAAGGATTTATTAAACGCATGGATAAGCTCCACTACTGGCATATGTTAATTTCTTTGTGAATCTCTTGGATTATTCAGCAGAACAGCTGGATATTCCTCCCAAGGACAGCCTTTGAGGACAATTCCCTTGAAATAAATCAATTGTAACAAATCCTGGCCTTTCTTTTGTTTGTTGTCTTTGAGATAACCATGAAAGCAGCTGCAGTTTTGGCCAGAATTGCTCATGAAGTTAAAACTGAGCTGCAGTGGACTGATCTGGAGTACATTTGCATCTTAGAACTCCTTTTAAGAGCCACCTTACTCAGTGCCCAAATGGGCACCTTACCCCTTCACAAACACCTCGGTGCATGTGTTGGCATAATCACCTCTGCTTTTTCTATGTTGTATTTTTAAGTCGTATTTTCCCTTTCTTTAAACTTCCATAAAATATGGCTCTGGTTCCTGCCTCATTCAGCAGAAACGTGACGCAGCCAGATATGTTGTTGTGGAAGAAGTATTAGTCACAGAAGAAAGAATGTTATGAAATATACTTAGAAAGTGTTAGAGCTGTGCTTGGCATGTGAACTGTTTACCCACACGTATAAACAGCTCAGGAGGAACTTTAACTCTTGCCAAGGTACCATCCTAAACCTGAGTTATTTTGAAACCTTGAGCAACGTGGTTTTCAGTTCTTGAAAATAAGGTCTCAGGTTCTGTGCTGACACAAACTGAGAGTGCCAGTGGGTGGCCTCACCAAGGGGACATTTTAGCCCCTGCTTTTGCCTCCCTAAAAATAAATCAAGGTGTGTTTTCCTGAAGAGCTGCAGTGTGCTCAATAAAATGCTTGTGTTTATGTGGCGTTTGGGTTGCTTCAGTGTTACTTGCAGAGTTTACTCATGAGGCTGCACTCTAAAAGGTAGGCTTATGTTTGCTTTGCTTTTTGTTGTTGTCTGCATCTTAATGTGAATTAAACAACTTAACTTGGAGCAGTGCAGCTGATTCTGCAGCCGGTGTGGATCAGCTTTACTTTGCTGGTGCCGCAGCTCATCTCAGCCCTTCACCTGGGTAGCTAAGCTGTAGCTCTGGTGGCTTTATCTGACCCAGCTTCCAGCACCTCACCCTGCTGCCTTGTGGTGAGATACAGCAATGGGGATGTCAGATAATCCCCCAGCAGAGATCTGGTGCCAGCCTGTCTCCTACCAAAGTGAGGTAAAGATCTCCTGTGCTGGGTTATGACACCTGAGTGTTACCAAGCCTGGTTCTACTCTTCCACACGGGACACAAACTGCAGCCAGACCTGTCATCAGTGGAAGCAGAGCCCCAGGGCAGAGGTGTCAGGGGAAATCAGAGCTTACTTTCTCATGTGGCCCCACTTGCAGCACTGTGTGCAGTTCTGGTGTGCCCAGCGTAAGAAGGACATAGAGCTGTTGGAGCAAGGCCAGAGGAAGCCACAAGGCTGACCAGAGCCTGGAGCAGCTCCCGTATGGAGACAGGCTGAGAGAGCTGGGCTTGTTCAGCCTGGGGAGAAGAGGCTGCATAGAGATCTCAGAGCAGCTTCCAGTGCCTGGAGGGGGCTACAAGGATGCTGGAGAGGGACTCTTCATCAGGGACTGCAGTGATAGGACAAGGGGTGATGGGTTCAAACTGAAACAGGAAGAAGCTCTTCCCTGTGAGGGTGCTGAGGCGCTGGCACAGGGTGCCCAGAGAAGCTGTGGCTGCCCCATCCCTGGCAGTGTTCAAGGCCAGGTTGGACACAGGGGCTTGGAGCAAGCTGCTCTATGGAAGGTGTCCCTGCCCGTGGCAGGGGTTGGAGCTGGAGGAGCTTTAAGCTGCCTTCAACCCCAACCAGTCTGTGATTATTGAAGTACCTCAGTGAGCACTGAGCTCCTCCTGACCATAGCACAGATGCCTTTTCAAAACTGGAATATTTACTTTCAAATGTAATTGCATGTCATTAAGCAGTTTGCAGCTGGTTTTGTGACGTTGTGTAACTGTTATTCTGAAATCTCTCTGGTGAGCAGCTACTGTGACCACATTCAACTTTCAAAAATCTATTGTTGGCAGCAGAGTGGAAAGCTATGCAATTGGTTAAAAATGAATGGCAGTTGGAGTTGGGAATGAGGGAGCAGTTTCTTACCGGGATCCCTTCCAGAGGAGGAAGGTGGAGTTTGAAGCTGCTCATGGCCTTTCTAAAATAAGAGTCAAAGCAAGTAAGTGCTTTCTGCTATGGCTGAAACACCAACTGGTGATGTGTAGGAGAAGAAAAGCTCAGGGAGAAGAGGAATTTTGCTTTGATCTGAATGTTTCTCTCTACTGATATTCTGCTGTAAAATAATCCACTTGTATTAAAACTCTTGTGTACTTACAAAATACACTGATTAATACACTGATCCTCATCTCAAGAGTATCCACACTGGACGGTTTTTGTGCTGAAAGCAAACAGAATGGTTTATCGAGCCTTTATGGTGCTGCGGTCTGGGTGTAGGTGCTGGGATGCTGTGTTGCAGGCCAAAATTGCAGGTGGTGGTGGCAGAAATGGCTCCAGGGACTGGCCTTGGGAAACTGCCTGTCCTGAGACCACTGTGGTGAAGCAGACAGGAGGGATGTCTGGTGTTGAGCCCCTTAAGTGTGAGCTGAAGTGTTCCTTTGTCCCCTGCTCTCTGCTCCTTGCTTGTTTTGGGGGTTCATGCTCTACCGTGTGTGCTGCCTTCAGCTTGAGCACTGTGTGCTCTGGGGAGCTTTGCATCGTCCTGAATGGTGGCAGCCTGCCTCCCCCTGTGTGGGACAATGTGCCTCAGTGATTAGAGGCTGTTGCTCTTCCTTTACATCCCCCCCAACCTCTTTATTGTATCCAGACACACCAGATAATTGGGCATTAAGGAATTAAAAGCTTGTTCCCAAGCCACAGGTAGTGCTTGCAATACGTGGTACGTATGTATGGTGCAAACACGAGTTTGTATATTAATGATGTGATATCCAACATAACATGATAGTTGCATTGTTTGGTTTGGTTTGGTTTGAAGTAAGATACCTCTTAAGGCATCTTTCATTAAGCTGTTCAGGTGCTTTGCGTTGTTCAGCATAACTTGCCAGCACACACGCACAGATGCTTTACCACAGGTTTGAGTCAGGATGAAAATAATTTCCTACTTATTCAGGTTCTCTTTGCATTAATTCTATATTATTGATGATCTGGGATATATTTAGTCCTGGTCCATGAAATTGTGTTTAAGCAAGCCATATACATTTTAGGGGGAAAGCATTAAGAACAGCAGAGTAGATTGATCTATTACTTGGAACTGGTCACATCTCAGGTGTGATGTATAAGAACAATGGAGCAAATGTGGTCCTTCTTACTGGGCTCAGTAGCAATGCATCACACAGGCACTGGCATGTCAAAGTAACTCATTTTATCCTCAGTTACTGAAAATTTCATTGGGCCCACATCTGGGATCTCTGAATTTGGGAATCCACATGCACATGGCTATGTGCATACTAGAAATCCTGGGAGTTCATTCCTTTCTGCCTGTGTGAGGGGTGTGCTGTGGGTGGGTGTCTTGGACCATAGAGCATCAAGGGTTTGATAACACTGTGCCTTGTCTGCCACATACTTCAGAGAATCACAGAGTGGTTTGGCGTGGAAAGGACCTTCAGATCACCCAGTTCCAGCCCCCTGGCACGGGCAGGGACACCTTCCACTCGAGCAGCTTGCTCCAAGGCTCTGTCCAAAAGAGGCTGAATCAGGAATCTGTGGAGAAAGAGAGATTTTGAGGGGACTTTTGCTGGAAAACAAGAGGCTTAAAATAAAGCTATTTCAGGTTTGTATATTCAAACAGGTCATGAATCAGCGCGGGGGGGGGGGGGGGGGAGAGTGGAGACTTTTAAGCTGAAACACGTACATGAATCAGGCACTGGGGGAGTGACCATCGGGCACCAACAGTTCAAACCGGGCTGCTCTGCTGTGACTTGGTGCTTCCCTCTCCTGCAGGCGGGTTTGGGGCTGCCGGTGCTTGTAGCACAGAGGACGTATGAGCCGCCAGTAAGTAAGAGCTGTGCTGTTTGAGAGGGGCTGTTTGCACAGGGTTTGCTTCAGGGTTACAGTAGGAAATGGGAGTGATTATTTCTTGTCCAGAAGTTCGGATAGGTGCAGGTAAATCAGACTTGGAGCTTTCTCAGAAACACTGTTTTCCTTTTTTGTATAGCTTAGAATTGGGAAGTTGCATTTAGTGCGTGGCTGTAGGAGTTGGAATGGTGTGGCTTTGAAACCCAAGTGAATTTAACTGCTTAAGAAGAAAAGTTGAGAAAGAAAATAGCCTTTTTATATCTAAAGAGCTAAAGTGGGTCTTGCTTTTAAACTTTGAAACATTTATTGTTCTTCTGAAAGGTTTTTTAAGTAGTTTTGCAGGAAATGGAAAGAGGACACAGGGCACAGCCCTGTTGTCTGCTGCTGTTGCTTGTGGTGCAGGCATTTAGGTGTAAGTATTTGTAGCTTAATCTAAGGCTGGTGAAGACAAAGTGTAACTCATGGGTGTCACCTGGTTTAACACTTTATTTAGCTCAGAATTCTATGGGTTTAAGGGGGACATTTATTTTTGCTGTCTCTAGAGAAGAATAATTTGCTTGTATTTGAAACAGCTCATCTTTTGGCAGTTTTCCCCCTACCCTGATCAGATTTGCATCCATCCTTCTGCCTAGGAAGGAGCCAGGTGTTCTATATGGGTATAGAGTCATAGACTGGTTTAGGTTGGAAGGGACCTTAAAGCTCCTCCAGCTCCAACCCCTGCCACAGGCAGGAACACCTTCCACTAGAGCAGCTTGCTCCAAGCCCCTGTGTCCAACCTGGCCTTGAACACTGCCAGGGATGGGGCAGCCACAGCTTCTCTGGGCACCCTGTGCCAGCACCTCAGCACCCTCACAGGGAAGAGCTTCTGCCTAAGAGCTCATCTCAGTCTCCCCTCTGGCAGGTTAAAGCCATTCCCCTTGGCCTGTCCCTACATCCCTTGTCCCAAGCCCCTCTCCAGGTTTCCTGCAGCCCCTTCAGGCACTGGAGCTGCTCTCAGGTCTCCCCTTCAGGAGCCTTCTCTTCTCCAGGCTTTATTTAAATTGCTGACTGAATTTAATCAGGCAGCACCAGCAAAGCTGCTGTTACTTTAGTGTTAAACAGCTCTTTATGAGGATCAGGTGTAAGAACTATAATTTTTCAGATGACTGTCTTTAACCCCATAGTGTGAATAGTGGAAATAGCCTTTAGATGTAGCTTGATTGTGCTCTTTAACATTAGTGCCTTGAGTCTTACATGGAGGAAAATAGCCCCAGCAAAGCTTTAACCTCTTGCCTTACTCAGAGATTTTGTTCCCCTCTGAGACATTCAGTGGTAGGATGCACATTATTAGGTGGTCATCACTGATTCCAGTTGATGAGGTGGCCACAGTGTAACCCTCCTGCTTTGGATAATCCTGTAATAAGTTTCTTCAAGTTAATAAATCTCAATGATTTTTTGCCATGTATTAGTCTTGGTGATTACAGGCTGGCAAAGGAAGTGATGCTGTGAGTGTGAGGCAGTGATGTGTGGGAGCTTTCAGCATCTGAGCCAGGCCCAGGCAGTTACATGAGGGCTGCAGAGCTGTGAGTCTTACGTCAGGGTGGGGATGGGCAGTGCTGAGCCATACAAACCAAACACGGTAGGTTTGAATTGAGTTTGAGGAATAGGGATTTTTAAGGCTCAAGTCAACAAGCAGGTCTGTAAACCCTGCTTACAGTGAAGCTCTATGCACAGGATAGGAGCAAACGCTTGAGCATTTCGTCAGCCTCCTTGCTGTCTCTTGCCAGGCTTCACAGGCTGTCCTGCATTGCATCAGGTCTGCTGGATGTTATTTTCCAGCTGTGATTTGAAGCCAAATGTAAAATCAGTCTTCCTTATATTGATAGAACAAGGGAAGAGCCTGTTCTAATATGCCTGTGCCAGTTCAGTCTATAAATTACTCTTGTTGGCTGTTTATATTCATGTTCAGAAAATGGAATGATCATTTGTAGGTATGAGAAAAGCATGTTAAAGGCTCTGGGTGGATCTTGTACCTGATGCAATCTGGGTGATGGCACCTCTGAGGTATTCTCCTGTGGCACACACAGGCAGATGTGGAGGTGCGTGGCTAGCCTCAGACCTGCCAGGTCTCATGTTGCCTTCAGCATCTCTTGTCTGATCACAGAATCAACCAGCTCGGAAAAGCCCTTTCAGCTCATCCACTCCAACCATTCCCAGCACTGCCCAGGCCACCCCTAACCCATGGCACTGAGGCCTCGTCTCCACGCTGTGTGAACACTTGTAGGGACGGTGACTGCAGCCCTGCCCTGGGCAGCCTGTTCCAATGCCTGAGCACCCTCTGGGGAAGGAATTTTTCCTCAGCTCCATCTCAACCTCTTCTGGTGTAGCTTGAAGCGGGATGTGGCTGCATGGGGCAGTGCCTGGTCTCAGACCCTTGTGGCAGAAGCTGCATGTGCCTGGGGCAGGCTTGTGACACCAGCTTCCCTGCTCATGTGAGGTGTCACACGTGGCCCTTCGCTGCCCAGGAGAGAATGCACACTGAGCTCCAAGCCAAGGCTTACAGAGATGAGTAAGGGAGGATGTGGTACATTTGTACTTGACAACTGGAAAAATGCTTGAAAAAAAACCAAATCAAGCATCTGCTAATGAATGAGACCCTTGGAATCCTGAGATGTTTGAAGACTGTGGAATTTGGTCAAAAGCAGGGAGCCGGAATTAAAAGCTGGATGTGTCAGTGCCTTGCAGGTGCCCTTCCTCGGCTGTAAGCTGCAGTACTGACAAGTGCAGCTTGTGTTTGCTCCAAGCAACTTGTAAAGGGAAAGGCAGCTTCTTGTGTTTTAAACTTGGAGTTTTATACGATTTATAGTGAAAATGTGTTTTAGTAGGCAGCTTTTATGCTTATTTTGTCTTTTCCAGTTTCCTAATGGGGCTGTTTTCCCTCTGGGAATGCAGAGGTGACCAAAGCAGAGGGTGCGATGGGAGGCTATGTCAAACCTATCGTAAGTGCAGCACAGCAGGGTCTATCCAGTGCCTTCTGGGCTGTTTCCATAATTTCCCCATTTATTTTTTATAATCTTCAGGGTCTCCCAAGGTGTGGGAATGATCCTGCTGTTTTCTGTGGAATTTGTAGAATCCCAGACTGGTTTGGGTTGAAGGGGCCTTAAAGCTCCTCCAGCTCCAGCCCCTGCCACGGGCAGGGACCCCTTCCACTAGAGCAGCTTGCTCCAAGCCCCTGTGTCAAACCTGCCCTTGAACACTGCCAGGGATGGGGCAGCCACAGCTTCTCTGGGCACCCTGTGCCAGCGCCTCAGCACCCTCACAGGGAAGAGCTTCTGCCTAAGAGCTCATCTCAGTCTCCCCTCTGGCAGGTTAAAGCCTTGTCTTCCAGTTTCTCTTCAGTTCTCTCCCCCATCGCACTGGGGAACAAACAAGTGACTCCGTGGGGCTCAGTTGCCATCTGGGGTTAAACCACAACAGAAATTAAAGTAATTCCAAGCTTTTCTTGGTTGCATGCAGTTACATTAGAAGCACATCTTGTTCTGGAGTGTCTGACTGCAGAATTGGGTCAGGCACACCCTGTGGATGCGTGTTTCCTGCTTGCTCACATTTCTGAAAATAATTGGACATGGGAATGGGTTTGGAGGTTTAAAGCAGTGTTGTCACCTTGGAAAGGAGTTGTTTGGAGTTTTATTTAAGTCCTCGCGGTTACGCCGTGGTTCAGGCAGAGGGAAGGATTAGTAACTCTGATTCACTCCCTCAGTGCAGGTTGTTCCTTGCTACTCACAAACCCAACGGTGAAGTAAGGTCACTACTTCTATTTTTACTCTCTTACCACGTCCTCCTTGTCATGCTGGAGAGGGACTCTTCATCAGGGACTGTAGGAATGGGACAAGGGGTGATGGGTTCAGACTGAAACAGGGAAAGTTCAGGTTGGATCTTAGGCAGAAGCTCTTCCCTGTGAGGGTGCTGAGGCGCTGGCACAGGGTGCCCAGAGAAGCTGTGGCTGCCCCATCCCTGGCAGTGTTCAAGGCCAGGTTGGACACAGGGGCTTGGAGCAAGCTGCTCTATGGAAGGGGTCCCTGGCTGTGGCAGGGGTTGGAGCTGGAGGAGCTTTAAGGTCCCTTCCAACACAAACTGGTCTGGGATTCTGTGCTGGTTGCCACTGAAGCAGTACGTAAGCTGTCAGATGTTATAGGAAAGGACTTTACTCTTCAATGGATTTTGCTACCTCAGCTTTTTATGGGTTTGGGTTTTTTTTGACATTTCTGTGAAGTTCTTGAACCTTGATACGTGAAATAATTTATAATGGCTCTTAATACAAAATCCCAAGGGTCAGGATAATAAGGAACAAGTAACACGAGAGTCGGAAACCAGCAAGTCTGAGATACTTTTATCTTTTGCTCCATAAAATGTCCTGCATTTAAAGGGGGTTTCTCTGATGGATGTGTTACTGTGTTGGAGTGTTTCCTCTACACACACATCACTGATGTGCTCGTCATGGTGTGCAAGTTAAGCCGTTTGGTTCCTTCCAGTAGCCAGGCAATGACCATACCTTGGGAAGCTTGGACGAGCCTTGGATTCCTTAGGGTGGGGAAGGATAATGTGCTAAAGATATCCCAGTACAATTCCTTCTTTCTTAAGAGTTGCATAGAACAAGGCTCAGCCTCTCTATCTGTGCAAAAGGTTTGCAGCATGAACCGGTTGTGCCAAGGATGTTGCTAAATAAAACTGTCTCCAGTTTGTGTTTAGAAAAGCAACCTCACTTCCCTGTTTTTCTCTCAGCAAAAGTGTTGGCTCAAAACAAGTTCAAATAAAGATGACTTCACTGTGACCATCAGCACGTGGGCTGGGGAGCAGAGATGCTGCTTCAGTTGCATGGCTTATTCTTAATGTCATGTCCTGGAGGGAGAAGGGACCCATGTGCTCCAAGTTAGGCAGAGCCAATGGCCAGAGTCAGATGTGAGGTTTGATTTCTCACTGTGACACTGATTCCTTTTAAATCCCAGCCTGTTCAGGAGCTCTTTCTCTGAGCTTTAGTGCTGAGCATGACATTGGGCTTTTCTTACTCCTGACCCCAGCTCCCAAAATCCAGCTGCCCACAAATTCTGAGTCTTCAGCTCAGACTGGTCCCTCCCTGCTTCTTCAGGATCTGAGCATCCAAACAAGCACCTGAGAAGTGAGCTAAGAAGTGGGGTTGCTCCTGATCAGTTCTGTGGTACCAGCCAATTGATGCTTACCAGCGGGTAGAAACATGCATGGAAACACACCTCAGAAGAAGATGGGAACCTGCTTGTGTTTGTCCTGCTAACCACAGGGTAATTGCTGGTGAGCTCAAGGAGGGAACGTGTTGCAAGTCAGTGTAACACTGAGCCTGATGCTCTGGCTAGTCCTGAAGATGATGTTTCTCAGTGTCCTTCTCTCCTAAAAGACTTCCCTGCAGTGCTTCCTAGGGCTGCCAGGAGGAAGGAGCAGTTCATATTTTTATGAAGCTTTGAAGATGAATAGTGCTAATTATTATTTATAGATATTTATTCTCACTATGGGTAGTGCACCTTGATCCTGGGCATGAAAAGAAACCTGGACATTTGTAAGCTGGTCAGGCATGAGTAGAACCTTCTGAAGTCTTTATGTACTGGTTTCCCTGCTGGGTTGTATGTATCATTGCAGTGTATTTGTCATGGAAAATGACTAGTTTGGATCTGTATTGTCCCAGTCAGCTGTGCTAAAGGAATCCTTACTCATTTACCTCAGCTCTGCTGACGCATAGTGTCTGGGCATGCTAAGAGGGAACAGGGAAATAGCATTAGCCTGGCCCAAGGCAGATTATCAACAGGGCTTCCTGTAGTTTTAATGAGGAAACTCGGATCTGATGCTGGTCAGAGCCACCACTATTGCAAAGAGTATCTGTGTTTCTGCATCTTTCTGTCACTGCAGCTTTTAGCACCTTTCACTGGTGCTGAACTTTATGTAACAGACAAGAATGAGGAGAAAAATGTCAAACAGTTGGGGCTTTTTGTCCTAAAATCCTGCTTAACAGATTAAGCAGAAAAGGGAAGGGGGGGATGATCAGGGGAAATTCATGTCTTGTTGCTCATGTGAAGCTACAAGACATATAGATGGTAGTTCTACAAGTATTTTCTGAGATGTTGTAGTAGAGGACTCTGCTGACTGGCACACAGGGTCTCTGGAGCTGTGCGTGTGTTTAACTCAAAGCTGAAGGTGATGAACAGGCATGGCAACATTCATCACACCCAGACAGTTGTGAAAATGCAGTCTGTAGGCATTTTTAATGCTATTTGACATAAAGTCACAGACTGGTTTGTGTTGAAAGGAAGCCTAAAGCTCACCCAGCTCCAGCCCCTGCCACAGGGAGGCACCCCTTCCACTAGAGCAGCTTGCTCCAAGCCCCTGTGTCCAACCTGGCCTTGAACACTGCCAGGGATGGGGCAGCCACAGCTTCTCTGGACACCCTGTGCCAGCGCCTCAGCACCCTCACAGGGAAGAGCTCCTGCCTAAGAGCTCATCTCAGTTTCCCCTCTGGTTAAAGCGATTCCCCTATGTCCATTAACATAGATCATTCCTGGGTCAGGAGGTTTGTCCTGAAGCTGTAAGAGTGGGGCAGTTGATATGTTCTGCTTAGATCCGAGGGGCTCCTCATCCAGCAGCCCACTGACCTGTTACTCCCTTTGCTGGTCTGTCCCATGAGAGAAGAGGGCAGAACATTGCACAGTATTATTCATGGGGATGTTGTGTTGCCCCTTGCTCAGGCAGAAGGGGATGGATTTGTTCATGTGTGACCAAACACAAGGCAGTATTCATGGTGTGTAGTGGGTTTCTGGTGGGTCTGGTGAAGGGTCTCTCCAAGGTCCAAGCCAGAGCAATGGGTCCAAGAAACCAGCGTGGAACATGTCAAGAGAGGGAGTTTCTGATCCAACATTGGGTATCTGGGGAGAGGAGAGGAGAGGAGGATGGTGATGCCCTGCACACTGTTGAGTTTGCAGGAGCTCGCATGACCCTCGTAGGCTCCTTGTGTTGCTGCTGCAGCCTTTGGAAAAGAAAAAATACAGGAGCCTTTCACAGGGTTCTGCTGCTGCCAGGAATCCTCCTTCTGATGAGCCTGGCATGAGGTGTAAGCACCGCCTTTATATTATATACAGATAATGCTGGCAGCTTCCTGTCGGATTGATGGGACAAGAGGAAGGAATTGTTACTCCTTTTGAAAGTTTCCAATTAGGACTGAAATGGCAGTAACTGAGTGGAAAGCCAGCACTGAACTGCTCATTAAAACCTTCCTCCTCAGCAGGTCCTGCCCAGCAAACTCTCCAACTCTCATTTGGCATTGTGGTGGTTTGGTAGTGCTGGATTGCATCTGGTTTGTATCCAGCCCTGTCAGTGTTCTGCCATGGATGGCACCCATGGGCTCTGGAGTCTTAATTCAGCCAAGCAAAGGACACAGGACAATTGTTCTGCAGGGGGGAAATTGGGAACATTCATTCATGAGGAAATCAGTGTTTTGTGTTTGGGAGACTGAAAAGGAAACGCATCCAGCCAAGAAAGGAGAGTGGTGTCTTGTCCAGGGCAGTAGCAGGAAAAAATCAATGCCAAGGGGAGAATGAGGGAAAGAGACAGCAAAAGAGATCTGTAGGGGGATAGAAAGGAGGGAAAAGTGACCAAAGAAGATGTCTTTGCATGTGCTGGAAGAACAGTTATGATATGAGTGGCATTGCTTCAAGTGTCGTGTGTGTCGAGCAACATGGTTGAGTGTAAAGTGTCCCTGCCCACAGCAGGGGGTTGGAACTGGATAATTTTAAGGTCCTTTTCAACCCAAACCATTCTATGGTTCTATGACTTTGTTGGGTTAAACACTGGAGTGAGCACTATATGACAGGAGGGTGATGAATCAAGAAGGGAAGACCACACAATGTAGTATCTGTGACCAGGGAGCCTCCTTCAGACCTCAGAGGGGTTAAGAGGCAATGCCTGAGCTGTTAGCTGGGAAGATGCTGGGGTTTGGACTATAGCTATGTTACAGAGCTCATTTTGCCAGTGCTGGGAATCCAGAGAGATGTATGGAGGTGAGGCAGTTGCCAGGGAGGTAGTTACAGGATCACACATGTCCTCTGAAGGCATCAGTGGCTTTAGACTTAGCAAAGATTTATAGATTAAATAGACCCCTGATTACTGTGACAGCTTCATTTCCCTCACCTTAGGTAAGCATAGGGCCACAACCAGCATCATTAGCCTTCTGAAACACAGTTAAGTGTCTGAAGAAACACCTTTTGAGCCTGAGAAGCTTTGCTTATTATTCCAGGTACAGGGATTCATTGCTTGGGAGTTTCTTCCAAAACCAACAAGCTGGTTTTTTCTCTCCTAGCTCTTCTCTTAGGAAACGCAGCCAACTCCTCGCGTCACGGAGGCCCAGCATGAATGTGAACTGTGCTGCTGGCACAGACTGGCCGAGAAATCCGGAGCCCACTTGTTCTGTGGGGAGCACAACGGTAGCAGTCCAGGAGTCAGAAGAAAGCAACGTGGTGTTAGGAGGTCACAGCCCGGCTGCAGCTCCCAGGACTGAGGGTGATGTTCTTAGCATTGTCCCTAGCATTGTCCTTATCAGTGAGAGGGTTTTAGAGTTGTTTTGTTTTTCTGGGGGGGATGCTGTGTTTTGGGAAAAATCCAGTATCTCAAAGCAGTTTGCCGTGGGGAATACGTATCCTGCCTTTGCCAGGTTGGTCTAAAGGACAATGGTCCACAGCAGAGTTTGGGGTCTTGCTGTTTTAGCAGGAACATCACACAGGTACGCCCTGGCTGGCCAACTTGCAGCTCCTCCTGAGTTGTCCTCCTGAGCACGTTAACTGGACATTCCTGAAGAGCTGTGTGCCCACCATGGAGCAGCATCAGCCACCATCAACTATGGTGTGTGCTTCTGCTCCTGCTTTGCTGTAAGAGTAGTTGTCAGTGCTGGGACTCTGTGTGTATTTCTGGCCTTGTGTAATTCCTGGACTCCTGCTCTTACACACTGAAGCTGCTTGCTTTAACAAGGAGCATTAGGCATCATGGTTCATCAGGAATTTTCTTATTCACAATCCAACCGCTGGCTCAGTTTTAAAATGCAGTGTGGTTTTATGTCATGTAACGTTACCCTGACATCCCTGTATGACTCAGTTTATGATGTGTAACACTACACATATTGACATCCCTGTGTGACTCAGTTTTCTTACTACAGTGTTACAGTGAAATGATGTTTTTCAGCATCCTCAATATCTTACTCTTGCAATATTCATTTGTCTCTCTCAGGTTTAGATCCTGAATGCCGACACACTCCTTGTCCAGTAAGTCCCCAGCTCAGTAGCATGTTGTCTGCTCCTGAAGACACTCACAACTGCCATTTCCAAGATGGAAATAAGAGACAGTCAGAATATTTTAACACCCAGGAACGCCATGGGTGCTGCACCTTGTCCTCAAGCAGCAGTTCACAGCCAGTGGCTTCAGAGAAGGTGACGCTCGTGGTAGATGGCACTCGCTTTGCAGTGAATCCGCAGATTTTCACTGCTCACCCTGACACCATGCTGGGAAGGTGGGTCATTTCCACTGTTTTCAAGATACCTCAAGGGGGTTAAATGTTTGCTACAGTGGAACAAACTCCAAAAGTCTGTTTGTCATCTGTACACACAAGCAAGGTTGACCTCATTCAGAACTTGGCTGTGAGGGCTTGAAGACATGCCCAGATGTAGAAGGAGTTGGTAGTTCTCTAGGTAACATTCTTCTGTCTTCAGTGAGTGCTTTTAGGTAGACCTGGTCTCCTTTTGCCTCTGTTTAAGTGTTTGCTGTGTTTGTAAGCAGTGCATCTGTTCCCAGCTGATAACCTCCCTTCCAGAATGGGGAAAATGATAATGTTCCATCCCCCTTCTGTTATCTTTTGATACTCTCCCCAGAGAGAATTTACTAAGCTCCCTGTAGCATGGCATAAAGGTTGGAGCCTTTTGACACAATAGGAAGCACTCATTTTCTGTATTGCCAGTGCTTTCACCCATCTCTGACCAAAGGAGATGGGTTACTGACCCTTGTGGAGGCTGTTGTGTAAAACAAGGGATCAAAAAGCATGTGGTGGGTATCTCATGTAGTGTCAGTGAAAGGGCTTTATTGCTGGGGTATTTTCTGACCCAGGGTTGAATGAGCTGTCCCTTGGAGCTGTGGCTTGTTTCATCCAATCCAGTAGATGTAACAAGAGTCCAGTTATAGGATGACTGAGCTGAGACAGCTCTTGTGCTTATTTACCATGTGAGAGATTTAAATGTAGGGTTTGTTACTGTTTATGTGTGTCACTGCTGGATTTGTTTAACCTCAATGCACCTATTGATCTCTAGAATGAATGCATTTCAATATACTTCTGCCCTTACATAGATTTTTATCTGTTCAGAATGTTTGGACCAGGAAGAGAATACAATTTCACGCGGCCAAATGAAAAGGGGGAATATGAAATCGCAGAAGGAATCAGCTCAGCTGTGTTCCGGACTGTGCTGGTAAGGACGTGTTTGCAGATGGAAGAAAACAATCTGTGCCAGACTGAGCCATGTCCCAGGGGAGATGCAGCTGCCTGGGACATGTTCTGTTATTCCTGTTCTGCACTGTGATTGTATTAAAACTCTTTGGTGGGAGTCAACATTTCAGATGTTGCCTTTTACCTTTCTTGTGTCACAGTGTTGTAACCTATGAGCTGTTATGAAACTCTCTGCCATGGGAAAGGTTTTAGCTGGAGCTCGCTGTTGATCAGACCCAAGGGGATCTGCAGAGAGACAGAGAGATGTAAATTCGTGGACAAGGAGGGCGGTTTTACTGTTCACAGAGCTATAAATAACCTCTGTAACTCTCAAATGTTGCTTAACAAAACAAAGCGGTAATGAAAAGTTATCAGGGTCCAAGATATTCTTAATTTTTCATTTCAAAATTGCCCTTTTATTTGCAGGATTATTACAAAACTGGGATCATTAACTGCCCTGATGGGATTTCCATCCCCGACCTTCGAGACACATGTGATTACCTCTGCATAAACTTTGATTTTAACACAATCAAATGTCAAGATTTAAGTAAGTATGGAGAGAAACTGGCTCTTAGGAGCTCATCTGCATGGGTTTGAGCACTCTGATCCTGCTTCAGTGCAGTTCTTTATTGTGGGCTTTAGTTTAGCATGGAGGTGTGGACTCACGAAGACTCATCTGTGCATTGCATTTAAACAGCTTCCTTTTTGTGCTGTACCAGTCCCGAGGGAAGTGATCGAATCACAGACACTTTGCTCAAAAAAAGCAAATTGAACTTGTAAAAATCATAGTCTCTTCTTGTAAGAGAGGCTGAGAAGACCTTCTGTTACAGCCAAAGAAAATGAAGGCTAAAAGCAGGGCTATAACTCCTGTCTAAAATGTGCCAGCGAGTCATGAATCATTTAAGCTGAAGGGTGATGTGCAGAGCAGGAACCAAGGACACCAAAGCTGGAAAGCAGTGGAGAGTTCCTAGTCATGAAGGAATCTGACTGGGAGCAGCTTTTCGGTGGGAATGCTGACAAAAAAAAAGTACTTTTAACATAGGCTGTGACAGGGACTGTACAGGGATGGTGTGCATGGCATCATAGCACAGGCCTGGGGGGAATTTCCTACCCTCTCTTCTGATCACAGAGAAGGCAGAAAACGTGCTTTCAGGGACAGAGGTTGGTGCTGGAAATTCAGGTTAAGTATAGTGATGAATAATTCATTCTATTGCTGTTCCACTGTATTGATTGGACCTTGGTGTTCTTTTAGTGGTAGTGTAATGATTTGAAAGTGTAATCCTGTCCATTGGAAATACGGTCTCATGCCTCTGATTTTGCCAGTTCTGGAGCTGTGGAGACTGTTGATGCATCTGAACATGTGTTAAGCAGTTTGTGTGAAGAAGAATGCAGGCTGTGCTCTTGAATGTATATGGAAAGTGTAGAGCTGGGACATACTTTCTTGCTGTGTAAAACAGTTCATCATATGATGTCTGTATTACCAGGTGCTCTGTTACATGAGCTCTCCAACGACGGTGCTCACAAGCAGTTTGACAGCTACCTGGAGGAGCTCATTCTGCCTATAATGGTGGATAGTGCAAGGAAAGGGGAACGTGAATGTCACATTGTGGTGCTGACAGATGAAGACACCGTGGACTGGGATGAAGATCATCCACCTCCAATGGGAGAGGAGTACTCACAAAGTAAGGGCTCGGCACTGGTGCTCCTGGCTCCGTGTTCAGCATGCACTCAGACACATCTGGCTGTAAGGATAGGGCATGTTGCCCAAACAGCAGTCTTCCTCCAGGAAGAGACACTGCTTTTTATGTGCCTTCTGAACTGACTGCTGCTAGAGCCCGGTCAGAGCTTTGGTCTGACCACCTGTATTGGTAATGACACCACCCACTGCATCTTCCTTTTGTTTGCTGCTTCCCCCTCAGCTTTTTCCTGGCTCCTTAGTGAGTGAACACTCTGCTTCACACACCCATCACCACCCATTCTATCTAGCCTGCAATGTGCATCACTGCCGTCCCACCAAGGAAGTGCAGCTAGTCCCAGTGATGGGAACAGACACCTGGAGTAGTTCTTGGAAACCAGACCTGGTTTTCAATGCCTCACAGAATCCCAGACCAGTTTGGGTTGAAGGGACCTTAAAGCTCCTCCAGCTCCAACCCCTGCCACGGGCAGGGACCCCTTCCATAGAGCAGCTTGCTCCAAGCCCCTGTGTCCAACCTGGCCTTGAACACTGCCAGGGATGGGGCAGCCACAGCTTCTCTGGGCACCCTGTGCCAGCGCCTCAGCACCCTCACAGGGAAGAGCTTCTGCCTAAGAGCTCATCTCAGTCTCCCCTCTGGCAGGTTAAAGCCATTCCCCTTGGCCTGTCCCTACAGGCCCTTGGCCAAAGCCCCTCTCCAGGTTTCCTTTAGTGCCCCTTTAGGAACCTTCACATTGTAGCATGTCAAAACCAGGGAGAAAGTCTCTCCTTGTAGATTCTAATCCCCTTTTTTATCCCTCCAGTCCTTTACAGCTCCAAGCTGTACAGATTCTTCAAGTACATCGAGAACCGCGATGTGGCAAAAGCTGTCTTAAAGGAGCGGGGCTTGAAGAACATTCGTATTGGCATTGAAGGTAAAGTGTTCCTTCAGGTGGCTCCACACTAAAGCCTGGTTTCCTCTGGGCTCAAGGCATTTGATGCTTTGCTCTGTGTTTTACAAAGTGTTTATTTTCATGGAATGAGTACAAGCTGGGCATGTTCCTTCACCTTTATCATGTTACACTGAAATTGGTCAGGAGGCTTAAATGTTAGAGAAAAGGAAAAGATCTGTAGCATGGAGCAGTAAGGTTGTTCTCTTCAGGAGTGAGTAAACAGGAAACAGGAGTCCCAAAACTTCTGCCTGCTGATCCAGGCGTTCCCTTAGGGAGCTTAGAGAACATTGTGCTTTGTCCTGGGACACTGTCTTATTTTTAGAGTAGCTGGGTCTGCTCACGAAGTGGCCAACACTGCACAGCCATTGATACAGCTACACAGAGAGCTGCACCCTCTTTTTAGAGACTCATAGAACCATTTAGGTTGGAAAAGACCTTTAAGTTCATCGAATCCAACTGTTCCCCAGCACTGCCAAAGCAGCCACTAAACTATGTCACAAAGTGCCTTATCTGCACATAGGCTCAATCCCTCCAGGGGTGGTGACTCCAGCCCTGCCCTGGGCAGCCTGTTCCAATGCCTGAGCACCCTCTGGGGCAGGAATTGTTCCTCAGCTCCATCTAAACCTGCCCTGGGGCAGCTTGAGGCCGTTTCCTCTTGTCCCATCCCTTGTTCCTTGGGAGCAGAGCCCAGCCCCTCCTGGCTCCATCCTCCTCTCAGGCAGTTGTAGGCAGCCATCAGGTCCCTCCTGAGCCTTCTCTTCTCCAGACTGAACCCCCAGGTCCCTCAGGCTGGAGTGTCCAGCCCTCCTGGACTCCTTTATAGGGAAAAAAAGAACAGTTTTGCAAACCAATAATGGTAAATGTGGAACGTGGGTGTTCATCTCCTAAGTCTCCCTGACCCCATAGTCATTCCTACCTGTCTGTTCTGGGATCCTCTTGTCCCTTTGTGCATATCAGAGGTGTGTAACGTGACTGACTGGCTGTGTTTTCAGGGTATCCCACCTGCAAAGAGAAGGTGAAGAGGAGGCCTGGTGGCCGCTCAGAAGTTATCTACAACTACGTTCAACGGCCCTTCATCCAGATGTCATGGGAGAAGGAAGAGGGCAAGAGCCGTCACGTTGATTTCCAGTGTGTTCGGAGCAAATCCCTCACAAACCTTGTCACTGTGGGTGATGATGTTTCAGAGGACCAGGAGGTTGTAATGCATCACCCCCCACAGGTAGATGAACTGGACAGGCTGAATGCACCGTTCTCTCAAATGGCTGTGAATGATTTACCAGATTAGTGGTGGCTCAGGGTCATGGTCCTGCTGATGTGGGACCGTCTCGGCATGGTTCCGTCCCTGGTGATGGAATACAGACTCTTGCAGGGTGCTTTATCCTCGTTCCTGCTCTTACTACGTTGTCATACTTCAAGCATGTTAATAAAGAGCCACACTCTGGTCTAATTGTGCAATCAAAAGCAACACCTCCTCAAACAAGAAGAAATGATGCTGTTCGTTTCTACTTCAAAGACTTCCAGATTGGTGGGTGCTGAGTATTTTACCTGAACTTCTAGAAGAAAATTAGAAGCATTTTGAAACATCTTGTTTGACATGAGAGAGGAAATTCTGGGCCTGTCAAGACAAAGCTTTCCTTTATCATTAGGCACTTAGCTTTGCTTTTGTGATATATCAGTTACAAAGGACCCAACATCAAAGCAGGAGAGATGATGCTCTTTCATCAACCAGCAGAAATGTAGCACGGTTGGGACAGCAAAATCCTGAGTGTGGAGGAATGTGTTTACACTGCCACCTGGCTCTGCATCCAGTGTTGTACTGCTGTTCTGGGCAAGGATGGACTAGTTCAATAGGAAGTATATGCCTGTTGACAGGTGACAGGAATTGCCCATATATACGTCTCCATAGGATGGAATCATTGTTTTTAGGGATGTTGTCTGTTAAGGTCAGCAAAATGAGTAGATCATATTGAAGGAAAAAGAAAAAAAAATAAGAGACTGTAGTTGATATTTTACCAACAATCTGTTTAGTAGCCTAATAGATGTAAAAAGCTTTCTAGAAGTGACTGCATGCTAAAGACTATCAGTTGTCTCCTCCATCCCCCTGCTAAGACAGAAGTGGAGGAGCTCCCAGTACAGACAGTTTACTCCCTAAGTAAATTCCTTGGTCTCATCCCCCTTAGTCAGTATTTCTGTAGACTCTCCCAGGAGCACTCTACTGTTGCAGCTTGAAAAGGCCAGCTACTGTCTTCTCAGTTTGGAAGTGACTGAACCATTTTGCTGTCAGGCAGGTAAGAAACCAGCCTTCAGCAGAGAAAAATACACATACCTGGGAGCAGCACTTCTTTGCTGCTCTGATTATAGTACCCTTGTCTGTGGTTAAGGCTCTGTTCATTTTGGATTCAGAGACAACAGGGTTGTGACTGTAAGTAGGGACATACTCCAGGCTGGTTTAGCTGAGTTATATCAAAGCCACATGGTCCTGTTCCTTCAGTGTGGAGGTACCTGTAGGCTTCATTAACCCTGAGTAGCACACAATGAGTTCAGAACCACCACAGCCAAGCAGCACATCAACCATAACGGGTCTCTGGTTGTTCTGATGGTTGTGTAGAGGGTTATTTACCCAAAGCAGAATTAAATGTGGTGCAAAGAAAAGCTGAAACCCACTCAAAGGGAGGGAGAGAGCTCCCTTGCAAGGTTGTTAAGTTCAGGTCAGTTCTCTTGCAGTTGGCTGCTGTTGAATCCTGTACCACTTACACATTCAGTTACCCGGTTGTAGTTGGCAAAAGAGAGGTAGGTACTCTGCCCTGGAAGGTTTAATTCTTTGTTGCCGGGGTTGTATTATAAAGCAAATCTTGTTGTATTCTCCATCTGTCTGCAAAGTGTATGGTAGACACAGCACTGAAGTTACTGTTTGCTGCTAAGGATGTTTGGGTTTTCGGTGTAAGTACCATGACAATCTCAAGCACAGATTTTCCTGAGGGTTTATGAGTTTAGTTGCAGTAACAAAATCTCTGCCAAGGCATCAACTTGCTGATATATTTAGCTCCCATTTGTGTGGATACAGTTCTATTCTTTGCAGTGTTTCTGTTCTTAGCTTCTTTCCCAAGTGCAGCAAATCGATTTCTTCTTTTTCTAAGTGCCTATGGGAAGGTTTCCAGAAGTACTTCAGGACCTCCTGGGGGTCCCAGTGGTTCAGACACCCAGTTCCACCTGATGACTTCTGCAAAATGCTCCCTGTGTGTCAGTGGATCGGGATAGAGAAGTGTCCTTCAGGATCAGCACAGAGGTGGTGGCAGTCACTTCCCGTTCTTGCTCTAGGTGAATTTCTGGTTTTGTAGTAGAGAAAGGAAGACACATGGACCATCAGCCCGCCAGCTAAGGGCCAGACCAAGCCCATTGCCTGCCATTCCCACAAGCTGGAAGGCGCTGGTGAGACTCTGCCCAGCAGTGATGGAGCTTGGCCCCAGGACCTATGGATTCTCTTTTTTCTGTGTGTATTTGTTTTTCCAGCTGTGTAAGTTTGAAGTAAATGTCTGTTGGTATTGACCAGCTGACTTGCAACCGGAGATGACACATGGTTCTGTTCTGCGGACCTGAAATGTGTGTGTTGGTGAGCCACAGGATTGTGTCAAGGCATCTGACTTCGATGGGACCTGACAGCCAGGTACCAAAACAAACACCTCCCGTGTCCATCCCTGAGCCCAGCATCAGCAAACCTCTGGAAGGATTTGGCCAGTTTAGTAGGACAGTGATTACAGGGACTTAACTGCAACAGGCCATTGCTGAGAGTTGGAGACTGGCAGTGCCTTGCTGAAGCTTGTTGGTCCTCTGGGTAATCAGTTGGACCTTTGGCATGGATGGAGGTATCCAGCATCCATCATTTCCACACCGGTTTTACCCTTCCAAAAGCCCACTGCAGTTTATTGGCTTTCCCAAGGAATTTAAGATGAGCTTTATTTTTTTTAGTAGAGTGAGTTCTATTGGAACACTAAATCAAGCTGAAGAACAGGCATTAGCTTTTCCTTCTCCTCTCATAGTCACCTGCTTCAGGTACGTCAAGATTTGTCTTCCTCTAGATCTACTGCAGTGTTACCTGTGGTGTGCGTGAACTACAGCTGTATGGTTTCTTTTCTGTATTAAAGCATAAATTATACCTGGCTTGCTTGGCTCGTCTAAAACTCATTTTAAATGGGGAGTAGAAGAACGGGCAGGGGCTCAGTTACTTGAAGGTTTTGTTTCTTCCTTCATAAATAAGTGTGGCTGGGGACCCCAAAGACATAGAAATGGTTTTGCACCAAGCAGAGCCTGGCGGATGGAGCAGGACCTTGTGCAGCACCCACACATAAGCATTACTACTTGGAGTTTACCAGCTCATTGCAGTGATGTTCTAAAAGCAGCACATAGCGCAGGTATGACACAACGCTACTGAACCCAGCAGCTGTGCAGCATCTACACCAAGTCAGAATGCTGCTTTTGATGTGAAAGTTGCTCTCCACTTCTACAACTCCAACTGGAGAAGAAAACAGCTTTGGAGCAGGTCTGGCTTTTATTCCCATCTTCAGTGGTGGATGCACCTCAAGGGTTTTCTTGAGGAGGCTTGAGAAGGCCACCAAGAGAGTTACTCAGATGATGACAGGAACTCATACTCACAAGTGGAGCTGACACAAGGGTGAAGCGATGAACTAAGAACCACAATGGATTTTGGCATGTTACAGACTGATAGGAAAATAATGGTCAGAGCTTTGCTTCCAGTGCCACGTGCTCACTGCTTATTGTGCCTTTTAAAAACAGAGGAAAACCAACTTGTCCTGAAGCTGGTAAAATGAAGTTACATGTATACACTGCAGCCACAAGAAAGGCCAGGATTGTGCACCCTTGCCCAAAGGCAAGTTGTACTCTTCCAGAAAGGTTTAATTCTTCTGGACGTAGCACTTTAACAGGGTCACATTGCTGCCGTGCATCTATAGGAAATACAGTCACAGAATCCCAAACTTGCTTAGGTTAGAAAGGAGCTTAAGATCATCCAGTTCCTACCCCCTGCCACAGGCAGGGACCCCTTCCACCAGAGCAGCTTGCTCCAAGCCCCTGTGTCCAACCTGGCCTTGAACACTGCCAGGGATGGGGCAGCCACAGCTTCTCTGGGCACCCTGTGCCAGAGCCTCAGCACCCTCACAGGGAAGAGCTTCTGCCTTAGATCCAACCTGAACTTGCCCTGTTTCAGTCTGAACCCATCACCCCTTGTCCTGTCACTGCAGTCCCTAATGAAGAGTCCCTCTCCAGCATCCTTGTAGCCCCCTTCAGACACTGGAAGCTGCTCTGAGGTCTCCAGCAGCTTCTCTTCTCCAGGCTGAACAGCCCCAGTGTTCTCAGCCTGTCCTTAGCCCGTGGGTTGCCGCTGCATTCCCACCCCTGAGCACCTGACTCTAAAATGAATTTCAAGTCTGAAACAAGAACCCAAGAGATTCCTTTCCTAGGAGGATTTTATTTACACAACACAATGCAAAGATCATCCCATAAAAAGCAACCCCCACTCCCCTGCCCCATTGGACAGGGCAGTTTTGTAACAGCTTTGAAGTATTTACAGGTGCTTGTTTCCACTTACAGGTTAAGGCAGAGTCAGTGCGCAGTGGTAAGAAACACTTAGTGCAGTTTTGTGCTAGGCATGATACGGAGATGAAGGCAGCATCACTCAGGTTCAGATCCATTGGAAATTCAGACTGGAATTACTCCTGTAAGTCCAGCAACTGCTTGCAGCTTAAATAAAAACCAGAGCTAGGAGATACATACAACCTCGATACACGAGCCAGGAGCTAAGGAAAACATTTGGCTAACATGGAACAGGCACAGTAAAATGTTCCTCTGAAAACGAAATGAAAGCTGGATCCTGGAAAGAAGATGCTGTACTTTTTGTCTCAGCTGTAGCAGGAAGCAGGCTCACAACACAACCATAATACAACAGGAGTGAGGGTGACAACTGCTCCTTGTGCCTTCGGAAAACTTGACCTTTAACTCAAAAAGTAACAACCAGAGGATTCCAAACACACACACGCTAAAAATGCACAGTCCATGTTCCCATAAAGGGTTGGTTTTACAGCAAATTATCCCAAGTTGGAGTTGCTTCACTTCATCTTTGGTATTTAGAAATAAAAATGCCAGTCCCTTTCAGTAAAGGGCTAAGAATGCAGCTACTATCCCAAAAAATCATTTATTCCTAAGCCACAGCAGCTTGAAGGGACTTGGAGGTTTTAATTATCATTATTTTAAGGCAGTAACTAAGCTGTTAGGAAGTTTTAAGACTGGTTTGATATTAACACCTCAGAGTTTTCCAGTGGTTTGTAAGGCAACATCTTCACACAGCTGGAAAAAAACCTGCAGGATAAGGAGATGGAGCAATCTGAGAAGTTGGAATCAGTCCTCCATAAAAAGGGAAAAGGGAGCAGAGGATGCTATGACTGACTAGCCGATGAAAATCCTGACCCTGTAAATCATAGCTTCAGTTAGCCCTTGTTCATTGGAGTAAGCCCTGCTCACTGCAGTGATCCTGGGGCTTTGATTAAGGCTATGTTTGCATTTCAGCTTTGTAGGATCCAAGTGGTATCTACACTGCTTATGGCAACTGCTAGGACACATACAAAAAGCACAAGGAGTGGTCAGGGGAAGGATGCTAAGCAGTTATCACCCACTGTATACAGTGTATACAGCACTCCAATCCCCCAACCAGTCCTTCACAATGGCACTCAATTCAAAAGACATCTAGGTAAAAATTCCCTAAAAAGCACCTATTAAAACAAGTTTCACAACAAACTCATTTTCTTTCACCTCCTAATCTAGAATATTAGGATTAAATATAACTGAGAGCTTCCTTTGACTCTGAAACACTGCTCTGGCTTTGTTTCTGAACAACTTTGTCTGTGTGTGCTATGTAGTTAAGTGTTCAGCACCAGGAAGTTTGCAAGAATCCAAGACAATTCAAATTGATAACAAGCTTTTAGAAACCCCATCACATTTATACATGTATATGTAGACCTAATTGAGAGCTAAAGACTGGAACCAGGCAGGCCCAAAGGTTAATGCCTCCTGCCCCTGGACCCATTAACCAGAGGCATTTTGCAGAGTTAACTACAAAATAGGTGCAAAGTGGAGCAAAAAGGGATTAGCAAAAGCTCAGCTGAGGCAGAATCCTCCCTTCCAAACTGCAGGCATGTTCTGGGATGCCCAGGCAAGGAAAGGCACTTTCCAGCTCTCCTGGAGAGCAACCCGACCATAACTGAATGTACTTGTAGAAATGACACCAGGCAATAAGATAGAGGAAAAGAGGGGAAAAGTGGGCTCCACTGCCCCAGCACTGAGCCCATGATCACTGTCTCTTTGGAAGACTACAGGGACTGATGGTTCAGCCACACAGCAAGAGAAACTCCTTAAGGAAAAGCCGGGGAGGCCTCCACCAGCAAGACTCATGGACGAATCTGATGCTGTTTGCTCAAAACCAAGGGCAGAAAGGCCACAGAAAGATGCGTTTGTCCTTAAACCAGTGAAGATGCAGCAGATCTTCGAAGTGGCCAAAAGATGGCAGCAGCAGGACCGGGAAGCCTCCTGGCTGACCAGGCTGCGCACAAGATCCCCAGCAAGGCTCAGGTTAAACGCGTTTCCTTTCCTCTCTGCTCTAATTCCAGCTCCACTTGGGTTACCAGCTGTAGTTTGCATTATCTGCAGCCTTGAGAGATCCATCCTTGCATACAGTCAGTGAAAACTGTTGGTGCTTGCTGAGGAACTGGCCCGTTTCTCCTAAGACTGTCAAAGAAACAAAAAGTGTTGCACAGTTACTAATTTAGAACAAAAACATTAAATGGCTTGAGGGTCAAATCCTGTCCTAGTACCAAAAGTAAAGTGCACTGCAACTGGAGGCTGCTGCGCCAGAGGTGAGAAATGCCATTAGAGAGGCTTCCAAGTAAAAACCAACACTACAAACTAAGGTTAAGGCAATCCGAGTTGTGTCCTACTACATAGATAGTTTACTGGAGAGTTTTCTGTCTCAGGCTTTCATTATTGCTTTGTTTCCTCTGTACTGAAGTCCTTTGCCACTAGGGAAGACAGCGCTGGCAGAATTGGCAGGTTGAGTTTCTCACTTCATGCAGGACTGGCAAAGCAGTCCCTGTGAAGAGCTTTGCATGTCCAAGGGAAGGGATGCTCTCCCAACAGACTGTACAACTGGCAAGGAGTTTAAAAAGACAACAACCTCGTGCTCCTGAAGCAGAGATGACACAAACATTCAATGATGTAGGAAAAGTCCTTAGTAACAACCAGGGTGTGTAACAAAACAGGGTCCTGAAGTCTTCTCCGAGAGTTTATAGCCCTCAAGTTTTCATTAGAAAAAGGAAGCAGTTCTTGTGGGGGTCTCGACCCAAAGTACGGGAGCAGAATTCCATGGCTCAGAAGTTGTCCCAGGTAATGATTTATTACTTTCCTGCTTTCATGTAGGATGGGATCGCTCCTCGGGCTGTCAGACCTTCAAATCGCTTGTAGGTGTAGTTGATAAAAACCCAGTCCTTGTTCTTGTAGTCAGTCTCTGGGTGGTTGCTGGTGGCCACTGGTAAGACACAGAAAAACCAGAGTTACCCCCTGAAGACTGCAGAGTTTAGTTTCCTACAGAACACTGGATGTCGACCAGGGCACAGTGCTTCTAAATGAAGAAATAACCATGAGTCTGGGCATTCAGTGTGCCATTCCTCAACCCCAGTCAAACACTGTAACGTGTTCTTTAAGCATATGGAGCAAACGTGTGATGATGCTTTGATGCTTTGATGTGTAAATACAAGGATCCCTTAGAGATTTACACCAAAACTTCTCACCTCCTGTCCCACCATACCCTACCCCCTACACCAAGAATTAGGTAGTCCCAAAGGACACTGCAGGGTTGGGCTCATGGACCTGCTGAGACTTGAGCTCTGCTGCCTCTTAGAGGCACCCTCAGATGCTCCTGCATCATTTACAAGTCTGCATCCCATCTCCCAAACACCATATTACAGCTTGCACACCCTTGCACCACAAGGCTACCAAGCGAACAATGTGATCATAATAAAAGAAGCCAGTATCTAGTAAGATCCTTTCTCTGATTAACAGGAAATTTATGTTATTCTGTTGGAGAAAAAGGATTCTTTACATGCAGAATCAAAGCATTTACCTGTTGGTTTAAGGATATCAGATTCTGGAAATTCATCAAAGTTTGAGGTATCATCAATGCTTTTAATTTCTATGGAAATCACAGCAGGTCTCTCTCTGCCAGGAAGAGCAGATTCAGCAATGAGATTTCAAAGCCAGCAGAAAGCAGGATTCAGCCACTTCCCATTTCTTAACAGAATCAAAGACTGAAGGTACCTAAACTTTGGCAAGCTTCAGACAGGGACCAAAACACTCTCACCCACACCTGGATATGATAAATGCCAACCAAGCTACTCCCTTCTGTCGAAGGGAACTGGCTTTAAGCAGCCCATAGATGCTGCAAAGCATCTTACCTGATATGCTCCCAATCAACCCCTTCAAAGAATGGGTTACTCTTTATTTCCTCCACACCAGATGCACCAATTCTGTGCTCCCATTCACAGCAAAATCTGGGACGGAAGGAAGAATGACAATGAAGGAAGAATGAAAACGAAAGCATTCCATCCCACAATGGAACAGCTTTCCGAACTGGTACTACTATGGCTTCTTAACACATAAATGGAGAAGATTAAGAACTCCCACAGCAAAACCAACACACAAAGTTATGTTTAGGAATGTTGTGTCAAATGCTACAATTAAGATGTGGTATTCTTTCCCAAGAGGATAACGTGCCCTTTCTATTTCAGGACCAGTGCAGAGCAGGAGAACAATATAAAGCCTAAAGAGCTAGACATTTATATTTCTGTCCTGAAAATAGAGAAGGGATTGGATATATAAATGGAAGAGAAGCAGTCAGCATGCACTGGGATACATTTGTATGCTCCAGTGCTTACAGTGGCAAAACCATTGCTACTGTAAGCAGCAAGCTCTGCTTACACGATCAGAAAGATTTAAGTTGCTTCATAAGAAGCTCACAGACAAAATAAGGAGCAGATACATCTGTATTTTGCCAGAATAGCAGCACTTACATGGGAGCTGCTTTTCAGCACAGTTTAGTCAAGGAACCACTAAATGACCTCTGAGAGACAAATATATTTGACGAGGGAGTTCAGCATTTGATGCATGTGTGTAACAGTATGTAGCATCAGGGGGTTTTCAGGTGAAGCAAGCTATGAGAGGCATATAATACAGCTGACAAGACAAGAAAGTACTCTATTAACTGACAAACCATATGCCTGGCACCTTAAAATAAGATCCTTGGCTTTATCAGATATTGGAACTTCTGGAGGAAAAGTCAGAGTCTCTTTCCAGTTCATGACTTTCTTGTATGTTTCTTGAGGAGTCTCAGAGCAGAAGGGTGGATAACCTGAAAAGAAAGAAAAACCCAACCTTGTCCAAAGCAGAACCAGCTCCCCTCGTTGCTGAAGCCTGTGATGCAGTGGCCAGAGCACACCTCACAAACCACCTAAGAGTGGATGCTTTGAGCAGCTGAGCCCAAGCACACAGATACAGCCGATACCCTACACAATTCCTGCTTAAACCCTGTGCACTGCCTCTCTTACCGATGAGCATCTCGTACATGATGACCCCAAGCGACCACCAGTCACAAAGCTTGTTGTAGCCAGTCTGCATGAAAACCTCAGGAGCAATGTAATCTGGAGTTCCCACAGTAGAGAAAGCCTGGAACAAACACCATCAGTCAGGCATCATTAGAGAAAGCTGCCTCATACGGATGTGGGAACTTGTCCAACAGAGCCCGTTTTGAGGAAGACACCAGGCTGTCTCTGAAATTCTTTAGCATTTTTCAAGACATGGAAAGACAAAAATCAACATGTTCATGTGAAGGAGTCTTAAAATACCATCAGGGGAATGGTACCACTGTTAATACACATCTTGGAAGGGTCATCACTGCATCACCTCTGCTTTGGAAATAGGCTGAAAGAGCTGGGCTGGGTCAGCCTGGAGAGGAGAAGGCTCCTGAAGGGGAGACCTGAGAGCAGCTCCAGTGCCTGAAGGGGCTGCAGGAAACCTGGAGAGGGGCTTGGGACAAGGGATGTAGGGACAGGCCAAGGGGAATGGCTTTAACCTGCCAGAGGGGAGACTGAGATGAGAGCTCTTAGGCAGAAGCTCTTCCCTGTGAGGGTGCTGAGGCGCTGGCACAGGGTGCCCAGAGAAGCTGTGGCTGCCCCATCCCTGGCAGTGTTCAAGGCCAGGTTGGACACAGGGGCTTGGAGCAAGCTGCTGCCCATGGCAGGGGTTGGAGGTGGAAGAGCTTTAAGGTTCCTTTGAACACAAATCAGTGTTCATTGTATGATTCTAAGAACTGTTTTAGCTGGGAGGCATCAGCTATCAATGTAAATAATGATGACAGTGCCACCGCAGGCACATATGTCACCAGCTGTTCAGCAGACGGATGAAGGACAAGTGAGAGTCATTCCTCTTTTTAAAAGAGAAAGCATTATTTCTTTCTGAATTATTATTTCAGCATTGTTCAGAACTCTGGATTAATCGCTGTCATTTAAATGCATGCTATTTGAATGGAACAGCTCAGCAGAGAACACCAAGCAGGTGAAATGTACTTACCAACTGCCGTCTATTTCTCTTCCACGTCTCTGCTTTCCTTTTGGAATTCATGTTCTGGAAAGCTGAAAGAGATCAGGATGTATGTGACTGAATCCCACTGGTCCCCCAGTATACACTTTTACCACCAAACCATTACACTAAAGTTCTTTACAACAAAAAAGGCAGCCAGGGCCTTACCCAGGTCGCCACCCTCAACCCACCAGCAAGTTCCAAACCTATGTAGGAGCAATAAAAGTTTATCAAGCTTTTCATTAGCACCCCATGATCAAAGTTATCCTCTTGAGAAAACGACTGACTCTTCAAAGAGACTTTGTGCTCACTTAGTCATTTAAATATCACCCGAGATAAGCCGCCATCTACCAAGTCACACAGTGTTCATTTGAGCTTTATTTCACACAGGAAGAAGGGCTGCAGCAGAGTCTATTGCAAAGACAACAGGAAGATGGTTTTGTTTTAAAGGAACTGAAATTGCTACCAGAAAATGAAAACTACACCTCAAGAAGCAATACTGGTCACAAGAGCCCTCACTGCAGCCTTACAGCCTCACATTGAGAGGGGCTGTCGGTACACAGAATGCCTTCTGAAGCCAAAGCACTCACTGAAGTCACTGGGAAGACTGTGGTTCAAGTTCCTGTAGAATTCTGTTCTGTGGGCTTTCTTTAGGCCAGTACACAGACCAAAATCTGAGAGTTTCACGTGACCCTAGAAACAAATAACACGCCAAGAAAAGAAAACAAAACCAATATGAGACATGATCACACCATAAGATATATAGCAATAAACTGTTCTACTTCTTCCCCTCCATTTATTTTGTATAATAAATGGATGCGCTTTTTTGCATTGCTGGTTTTAGCCTAAGACTGGTTGTGTACATAGAGCACACATCCTGTGAGGAGCAGATGAGGGACCTGGGGGGTTCAGGCTGGAGAAGAGAAGGCTCAGGGGGGACCTGATGGCTGCCTACAAGTGCCTGAGAGGAGGATGGAGCCAGGAGGGGCTGGGCTCTGCTCCCAAGGAACAAGGGATGGGACAAGAGGAAACGGCCTCAAGCTGCCCCAGGGCAGGTTTAGATGGAGCTGAGGAACAATTCCTGCCCCAGAGGGTGCTCAGGCATTGGAACAGGCTGCCCAGGGCAGGGCTGCAGTCACCGTCCCTGCAAGTGCTCACACAGCATGGAGACGAGGCCTCAGTGCCACGGGTTAGGGGTGGCCTGGGCAGTGCTGGGAATGCTTGGATTGGATGAGCTTAAAGGGCTTCCCCAGCCTGGTTGATTCTGTGATCCTATGAATGAAGCTATCAATACATTCATCACTACAACACAGAGAAAGCCCAGTAGCTATTTACTTCAAGAAACCTCTGCTCCTGCAAGCTTTTGACCCCTTCAGAGTGACAGCAAATATCTGCAGAGGCAGCCAAGTCCCTGGGTTTTGCACTGACCCCCATAATTAACACCTTCAACTCAGTGACTGGGTCTGTCTTAGTGCACCAAAGAGGTGCAGTTTTCAGATGTGTATCTAAAACACAGATCCTTTCCAAAACCCTTCATTTACCTACGTCTACATGGGGTCAATTGCTGAGGGGAGCAGCTCGAGAGAGGACGCCTTCAACACCGGAGCGGGGGGAGATCAGCGTCCAGGAGCCTCAACTCAGAGCAGGGAGAGCCACCGAGGGAGCCTCGAGTCCTCAGCAGGACCTGCCCAGAGCCAGCAGCTCCACTGGGGCGAGCAGGGACTCACAGGGGACAGAGCCAGGAGCAGCAGCACCAGCCCTGAGGGGGTAAAAACCTGCCCAGGGAGCGCGCCGAGCAGGGAGGGTCGGGGCAGTTCGCGCGGGCAGGGGAGCAGGATGGTGAGCACCCGTCGTGTGATGGTGAGCACCCGTCGTGTGATGGCGAGCACCCGTCGTGTGATGGCGAGCACCCGTCGTGTGATGGCGAGCACCCGTCGTGTGATGGTGAGCACCCGTCGTGTGAGCAGGGCCCGGTCTGGGGGCTCTGCTCTGGCTGCCCCGGCGGTGGCAGCATCGGCACCCAGACAGAGCCGATGAGAGGGAGGCTGCAGTGCAGAGCTCGGGGTGTAGAGAGTGCCTGCACCGGTCTGGTGAGGGAAAGGTGCGCAATGGGCAGGGCTGCACTTGGTGCTCCCCGGTGGAGGTGCTCCTGCAGCAGGGGCTGAGCTGCGGGATGCTGTTAATAGACTGCAAGATGTCAGGGAAGCTGAGAGGAAGCAGGAATGCTTGCTCCTGGCCCAACCTGTGCAGGGGCCTCGAGCTTCACCTCTAGCTCATGAAGGAAAGAAGGAGGCCGTTAACCTGGGAAGCTGGGAATTAGTGACAAATAAAACAACGAAAAAAAAGAAGGAAAAGGACAACCAAAAGCAAGGGGCTGCCCCCTAAATCCCCTGTCCCCACACAGAACCGCTTTGCTGTCCTGCAGGGGGCTAATGAGGAAGCGCACTCGAGGCAGAAACAGCCGGCTGATGCACTGCTAAGGAAGATCTCTACTGGTGCTGCCAGGAAAAAGCGGTGGGTCATAGTAGTAGGGGACTCTACACTGAAAGGGACAGAAGCACTCGTGTGCCGGCCAGACCCCGCCTCAAGGGAGGTGTGTTGCCTACCGGGGGCACGGATCAGGGATGTGGCAGACAGGCTGCCTGCTCTAGTAACTCCCACGGACTACTACCCACTCCTGGTGATACATGTGGGTGCTAGGGATATAGACAGCAGTAGCCTGGGGAACATGAAGAAGGACTACGGAGCCCTGGGGGAGGTGGTTAGGGGCTCTGGAACTCAGGTGGTCTTTTCATCAATTCTCCAGGGTACAGGGGAGGACCTACAAAAGCCAGGAGGATTGGCCAGGTTAGTAACTGGTTAAAAGGCTGGTGTCATAGTCAGGGGTTTGGGTGTCTTGAACACGGGACCCAAGTTTGTAGGCCGGGTCTAGTGGGGGCTGGTGGAGCTGCTCTGATGATAAAGAAGGGAAAGAGCAGTTTTGGTAGGAGGCTTGCCAGACTGGTCAAGGCAGCTTTAAACTAGATGTGTTGGGGGAGGGGGGCATCGTTCCATCCCAACACTCCCAGTCAGTTGCCAGAACCTATAATAAATGCTTGGAGCAATGTAGAGATATCCCAGCCGCTCCAGCCAAGGAGCTGGCTTCATTTGGAGCTCGGCTCAGATGCCTCTATACAAATGCCCGTAGGATGGGGAACAAACAAGAGGAATTAGAGATGTGTGCACGTCTACGGGGGTATGATATAATAGGCATCACAGAAACATGGTGGGACAGCTCCTATGACTGGAGTGTTGGGATGGAAGGTTACAGGCTCTTTAGAAAAGACAGGCCTGGCAGGCGGGGAGGGGAGTTGCCCTTTATGTTAGGGATAGGCTGGAGAGTATGGAACTGTGTCTGGGGACAGGTGAGCAGTCCACAGAGCGTTTGTGGGTCAGGGTTAAAGGGAAAATAGCTATGGGAGACATTACTGTGGGGATCTGTTACAGACCGCCTGATCAAGGAGAACCTGTGGATGAAGCACTCCACAGGCAGATAGGAAAAGCCTCACGCACGCAGGCCCTTGTTCTCATGGGTGACTTCAACCACCCTGACATCTGCTGGAAGGACGGTACGGCCTGGCACAAGCAATCCAGGAGGTTCCTCGATTGTGTAGAAGACAGCTTCCTTCTGCAAGTAATAGAGGAGCCAACAAGGAGAGGTGCCATGCTTGACCTCGTGCTCACTAACAGGGAAGGGCTCGTTGGAAATGTGATGCTCCAGGGCAGCCTTGGATGCAGCGATCATGAGATGCTCGAATTTGAGATCCTCAGGACAGTGAGAAGAGCGTGCAGCAAGCTCACTGCCCTGGACTTCAAAAGAGCAGACTTTGGCCTCTTCAGGAACCTGCTTAGTAAGGTTCCATGGGATACAGCCCTAGAGGGCAGGGGGACCAAGACTGTTGGTTGATATTCAAGGATCACCTGCTGCAAGCTCAGGAGTGTTGCATCCCAACCAGAAGGAAGTGCAGCAGGAGGGCCAGGAGACCTCCTTGGGTGGATAAGGAGCTGCTGAGGAAAATTCCACTGAAAAAAGAGGCTTATAATAAGTGGCAGCAAGGACAGGTGGCATGGGAAGAGTACAGGGATGTTGTCCAAGAAGCTAGGGACCAGGTTAGGAAAGCTAAGGCTTAGTTAGAATTAAACTTAGCTAGAGGTATTAAAGATAACAGGAAGGGATTCTACAGGTACATAGCAAATAAAAAACAGACTAGGGAGAATGGAGACCCCCTCAGGAAGCTCTCGGGAGAACTGGCTACACAGGATTTGGAGAAGGCTGAGGCTCTGAACGACTTCTTTGCCTCGGTCTTCACTGGCCAAGGCTCTGACCATACCACCCAAGTCTTGGAAGGCAGACACAGGGACTGTGAGAATGAAGACCTTGGGCCCACTCTAGGGGAGGAACTGGTTCGAGACCATCTTAAAAATCTGAACGTGCACAAGTCCATGGGTCCTGATGAGATCCATCCACGGGTCCTGAAGGAGCTGGTGAATGAAGTTGTGAAGCCGCTGGCCATCATATTTGAGAACTCATGGCAGTCAGGTGAAGTTCCCAACGACTGGAAAAAGGGAAATATAACCCCCATTTTCAAGAAGGGGAAAATGGATGACCCAGGGAATTACAGAGCAGTCAGTCTCACCTCTGTGCCTGACAAAATCTTGGAGGAGATTCTCCTGGCAGGCATGCTAAGGCACATGAAAACCAACAAGGTGCTTGGTGACAGCCAGCATGGCTTCACTAAGGGGAAATCCTGCCTGACCAATTTGGTGGCCTTCTATGATGGCGCTACAGAACTGATGGACATGAGTAGAGCATTTGATGGCATCTACCTGGACTCGTGTAAAGCATCCTTGTCTCTGATTGGAGAGACATCAATTTGATGGATGGACCACTTGGTGGATAAAGAACTGGCTGGATGGCGGCACGCAAAGAGTTGTGGTCAATGGCTCAATGTCCAGCTGGAGACCAGTAACGAGTGGTGTCCCTCAGGGATCAGTGTTGGGACCACTCTTGTTCAACATCTTTGTCGCTGACATGGACAGTGGGATTGAGCGCGCCCTCAGCAAGTTTGCCAATGACACCGAGCTGTGTGGTTCGGTTGATACCCTGGAGGGAAGGAATGCCATCCAGAGGGACCTCGACACGCCTGTGAGGTGGGCTGATGCCAACCTCATGGAGTTTAACCATGCCAAGTGCAAGGTCCTACACCTGGGTCGGAGCAATCCCAGGCACAGCTACAGGTTGGGCAGAGAAGAGATTCAGAGCAGCCCTGCGGAGAAGGACTTGGGGGTGTTGGCTTCAGTGTGCGTTTGCAGCCCAGAAAGCAACCGTATCCTGGGCTGCATCAAAAGGAGCGTGACCAGCAGGTTGAAGGAGGTGATCCTGCCCCTCTACTCTGCTCTTGTGAGACCTCACCTGGAGCACTGTGTGCAGTTCTGGTGTCCTCAACATAAAAAGGACATGGAACTGTTGGAACAAGTCCAGAGGAGGCCACGAGGATGCTCAGGGGCTGGAGCACCTCCTGTATGGAGCCAGGCTGAGAAAGTTGGGGCTGTTCAGCCTGGAGAAGAGAAGCTGTGTGGAGACCTCAGAGCAGCTTCCAGTGTCTGAAGGGGGCTATAGGGATGCTGAGGAGGGACTCTTCATCAGGGACTGCAGTGACAGGACAAGGGGTAACGGGTTCAAACTGAAACAGGGGAAGTTTAGATTGGATCTAAGGAGGAAGTTCCTTCCTGTGAGGGTGGTGAGGCACTGGAATGGGTTGCCCAGGGAGGTTGTGAATGCTCCATCCCTGGCAGTGTTCAAGACCAGGTTGGATGAGGCCTTGGGTGATGATTTAGCGTAAGGTGTCCCTGCCCACGGTAGGGGGGTTGGAACTTGATGATCTTAAGGTCCTTTCCAACCCTAACGATTCTATGATTCTGTGATTCTACCTCAGTAATTCCAATCGTGCATTACCTGGCTAGTGGTAAAGTATTTACTGTTGACAACCTTTTACCAAGTGAGCTAAATGTAAAGCAAACTTGTAGTGAGCAAGAGGAGGATACTGAAATGGCCAAGCTTTCTGCCAACTGCCTGCAAACGCCTTCTGGAGGCACTCAGGTAACCCTGCCAGCCTCAGAAATACACCTTGGTCTGAGGGAGACAATATCTCTGTTCTGAGCCTCACTGATGGAACAGCTACATCCTTCACACTGGATATGATCATCCACCCAAGAGTTGGCAAGTGGGAGTGTACAGATGTGAGACAGAAAGGAAACATCTTTGACTAAAAGGGAAGAACTGAAACTGAGCTTTATATTGCAGCTGAAATAACCAAAAGTACCTCCAACACCTGCCAGAAGAGAGCTCCTAAGTGAGGTGTGAATGCAAGAGAGGTCTGCCTTGGCTTTGCTTTGTCTTTATCCCCCCCAGCAGATATGCCCTCAAAAGCTGGAAGGAACAGGGCTAAGAAAGAAGCACCATCTCCTTTCACAACTGTTAACACCAGTTCAGGTCACTATTCAAAACAACAAGACCTATCCACTACCACCCAGACCCTGGTTAGTACATACCTTGCTATCCAGAAGAAGGTTGTCTGGTTTTATGTCCCGATGGATAAAACCCAGCTGATGAATAGAATCAATGGCCAGCACAGTCTCAGCTATGTAGAACTGGGTCTCTTCTTCTGTTAGAGTGTCTTTTTTCATCAACAATGTCATCATGTCACCTAGAAGCCACCCCACAAACAGCAAAAGTGAACACAGAAACTCCACTTTTAGTAATTCTGAAGACGTCTACAAAGAACAGAACTAAGCTATTTCAAACCTCAGCAAATCCAACCTCATTTCATACAAAATAAGAGAGTTCCCAGTTCTGGGAAAAACTTTGGTATTTTCCCTTAGAATCACAGAATCAACCAGCTCAGAAAAGCCCTTTAAGCTCATCCAGTCCAACCATGCCCAGCACTGCCAAGGCCACCCCTAACCCATGGCACTGAGGCCTCGTCTCCACGCTGTGTGAACACTTGCAGGGACGGTGACTGCAGCCCTGCCCTGGGCAGCCTGTTCCAATGCCTGAGCACCCTCTGGGGCAGGAATTGTTCCTCAGCTCCATCTAAACCTGCCCTGGGGCAGCTTGAGGCCGTTTCCTCTTGTCCCATCCCTTGTTCCTTGGGAGCAGAGCCCAGCCCCTCCTGGCTCCATCCTCCTCTCAGGCACTTGTAGGCAGCCATCAGGTCCCCCCTGAGCCTTCTCTTCTCCAGCCTGAACCCCCCAGGTCCCTCAGCCCTTCCCCATCACACTTGTGCTCCAGGCCCTGCACCAGCTCCGCTGCCCTTCTCTGGCCCCGCTCCAGCACCTCAATGTCTTTCCTGTAGCGAGGAGCCCTGGTATCACTATATGTGGAAAGGCTTCTATTGTAGCTGCCTTAAACTTATCAACATAGCCAAATAGCATAAGGATAAAATAGCAGTACAGAAGCATCCCTGAAACAAGAGTCAGCCTTGGGCTGCCCTGCTCATTACACACCCAAATCACAGATTAAAATAGATGCTTTCAGCAACAGAGCTATTACAGAAAACATCTGTAATGCTTCTGTGCATCTCAGAAAGCATTCCCATGCTTTCATTAGTCCCGCACAGGCTTTCAGTGTAACTGATTTCTTAAGTTACAATAGCATTAACATTGAAGCACAAGCATCATCCTCTGGAATAAAAATGGACCTGAAAAGCTATTTCTGTGGCAATGCAGCTAGAAGCAAAAGGTTGGAAAACCAAAACCTGGTTATGTCATGGTTCTACCCGTGGCCAGCGTGCAGGAGGGTTAAGAACTTACAGAACATTAAGGCAAATTTCAATGACCTGCAGCTAGAATAAATGAGCAGATAACCTCGAGCCTCACCCAAAGACCTCAGGCCCCAAACTCCTAAAAGCAGAAAGCTTTACAATGACTTGTTTCCCCACAAAGTAACACCTGCACAGTACCCACATATGGTCTAGTCCCAGGCCACATTTGTTATTAAGAAATCTAATTCTTAATGACATTTATTATTAAGAAATCCACAAACCAAAGGAAAGGAAAAGAAAGGAAAGCAGCCTGATTCCAGGCAGGTACCTCCCGGCAGGAACTCCATGATAAGGTAGAGGTTTAGCTTGTCCTGGAAACTATAGAACATCTTCACAACCCACAGACTGTCGGCCTCCACCAGAATGTCCCGCTCCGCACGAATATGGCCAACCTGGAGATACACATATGGATTTGATTAATTACAAATGTGTCTTTTATCAGATGCATTGTCTATGAAATAAATCATACAATAGTTTGGAAGGGACCTTCAAGCTCCTCCAGCTCCAACCCCTGCCACAGGCAGGGACCCCTTCCATAGAGCAGCTTGCTCCAAGCCCCTGTGTCCAACCTGGCCTTGAACACTGCCAGGGATGGGGCAGCCACAGCTTCTCTGGGCACCCTGTGCCAGCGCCTCAGCACCCTCACAGGGAAGAGCTTCTGCCTAAGAGCTCATCTCAGTCTCCCCTCTGGCAGGTTAAAGCCATTCCCCTTGGCCTGTCCCTCCAGGCCCTTGTCCCAAGCCCCTCTCCAGGTTTCCTGCAGCCCCTTCAGGCACTGGAGCTGCTCTCAGGTCTCCCCTTAAGGAGCCTTCTCTTCCCAGAAGTACTAACAGAGGAAAGCCTTAAAAATATTAAACACTGCTACTTTATGCCTCTGTGAGTCAGAGTTCCAGCAGTCATATCACTTTGATGTTTATATCCAATTCCATAAATCAGGAATGCAGTAACACGCCCATCCTGAAGCCTGTACTGAATCATTTGCACATGTGTATGTGTAACATCGTCATGAAATGAGGAAGAAGAACATATATCAGACACATAGAACTGTCCCTTTCTTTCACTGAAGAAAAACAAACTAGTCCTTGAAAAAACACTTGTCTTCCCTTGGTTTTCAAGCAGAAAACATGCTCAGTCCTACTCTGCTTCAGACTGAAGAACCTCTTATAAAGAGGTCACAACTGCAATTTCCATTAGGACTAAGCAAGGCATTAGAAGTCATTCCTCCATCAGAAAGGGGGGAAAAACCCTACAACACAATCTTGCAGCTAATAAACCTGAACCACAGTTGCCTCTTACCCCTCTCCACACATCACAACGAGCTCCCAGGGTCACCTGAAACACCATGGCAGTGCTGCTACTCAAGACAGACACTCACCTGTTCTTTCTCAAGCATATCAGCTTTCCGAAGTATCTTCATTGCATAAACATGCCCCGTGTCCTTCTTCTGGACGAGTCGCACCTGGGAACATGCAAGGGATTCAATCAGGTACACGCTGTCACCTGAGCTCTGGACACATTTGGGTATCAAGCCCTTGGCTTTCGTTTAATGAAATCAGATGGTAACAGCCAAAAGCCATTAACACAGGCACAGCAACGGCAAACAAGTGTAAGAGACGACACACTGAGCACTTGGACACCTACAGCAGATGGTGCAAAGCCTCCTTCACTGAAGAAGGCCACCAGAAGACACTACTGTAGGCAGCTCTCCAGCCCTCCCCATCTCCAAGGCCAGCCCAGGAGGCCACAATGAAGGTGGATTGCCAAGCCTGTACTGAGCTTACTTATGAAGTCCTTCTCAACAGCATCCATGTTCCTTTGAAGTACACGCTGGGTTTAGAACAGCAGTTATTAGGCATAAAGACAGATGCACGTGACTGTTAAGCTAAAAATCAATGTGTGGTTGTTACATCTTCCATTTGTATAAACTATGCAAGTCTTCTAACAAATACCAGTGTCATTCAAAAACAAGGTTAGTCATCTTTTCTAGACTTACCTCTCCGAATGCTCCTCTGCCTATGACTTTTAAAGACTCAAAGTCTTCCAAGCCAAGCCTTGTTCTCTTCAAGCGAAGAAACTCTGTTTCCTTTTGTGCATGTGCTGATCTCCTGATTCTTTTCTAGAGTTTAGGAAAAGAACAAACCACAGTGAGACCTCTGCAGGTGGGCTCCATGGAGGTGACAGAGATTCCAAGATCCCAGATCTCCAGTTATGAAAGAAAATCACTGGTATGCAACCACTAAGATAGTTTTCCCATATTCATTACCTCTTCATCTTTCAAGCCTTCTTCTTCCATCATTTGTTCTAGCTTCTTTTGTCTAGAGCAGAGGCAAGTAGAAAGATGAATCATTAAGGCTGTTTCTTGTATCCCATTCACATATGCAACACATCTGGACTAGGCTTGCTGGAAAGCAAATGCCAGCAAATACCAAGTGTAAATGATATATAAGGGAGACTTGGACATGAGATTAATCTTGAAGAATCTTTACCATTCTAGCCTTGTCCTCTCGAATTTTGACAATCTAAACCCACCTCAAGTTTCACAGCTCACTCAAGTGTATATTTTCATTGTATATGAATGCAGATCAAGATCTGGTTCAATTCCTGCCTCTCTTTGACAGCTGGGTAAGTCACTTAAGGCCAGAGGTGCAATAAATCTTTAAACACCAAAAAGCCTCACTTATTGCAGGGTGAATTGGCTATTTCAACACATCTGTGGGTCTGCAACTTCTCTGCATCTCAAACTCATCAGATGCAAAATGAGAAGTTACTTGGTATTTCCTAAGAGAAAAACAAAATCTTTGGGAAGCCAGAACACATCTGTCCACATTGTGCCCTTAAAGAATCAGGAATATTTACAGCCTTAATACTAAGGGATTATTTGGGAGAAAAGAAGAAAAGGAAGCAGGACTTCAGCAAGAGGAATGGCTTCGGGGGACATCTGTAACCTTCATCCTCTGGGAACCTCTTCCCAACAGCAATCATATTAATAACTGGCTGAACAGGGATTGCCATTTGCTTTGTTTTCCCTCTCCATGGGTGTTTTATTGGTAGAACATTAAAAATGTACTCAAAAATTCCTTCCCTTTATGCAAGTCATTCTTTGCAAGATCCTCTTCCTGTCTCCTGTGCCACCACGCAGCTGCTGCAACGCGATAATATTTGGGGTTATCACATTCACAATCAGGCCCATTTAAATGGCTTTGCTCTTCAAGCACCCAGTGAGCTCTGTCCTTTCACACTCAAAAGCAACTCCAGAAGCAAATAACAACTGAATTGAAGCAGAATTAAATAGCTCAGCGTGACTGAGTGACGCTGAAATGCCCCCAAATATCCTTAAAAGGTCCTGTCTGCACTTCAGCATGGATTTTGTCAGCACCACTTCAAACTCCAAACTAAACATCCACAGACACAACTATTGCTAAAAACCCCCATGTAACTTAAAGTCACAGAATCATAGAATAGTTAGGGTTGGAAAGGACCTTAAAATCATCCAGTTCCAAGCCCCTTGCCATAGGAAGGGACATCTCACCCAAGCCCGTGTCCAACCTGGCCTTGAACACTGCCAGGGATGGGGCAGCAACAGCTTCTCTGGGCACCCTGTGCCAGCGCCTCAGCACCCTCACAGGGAAGAGCTTCCTTAGATCCAACCTGAACTTGCCCTGTTTCAGTTTGAACCCATCATCCCTTGTTCTACTGCTACAGTCCCTGATGAAGAGTCCCTCCCCAGCATCCTTGTAGCCCCCTCCAGACACTGGAAACTGCTCTAAGGTCTCTTCTTCAGACTGAAAAGCCCCAACTTTCCCAGCCTGACTTCCAGTATGTTGGTTCAGACAAAGTCTTGATCCCAAACAGAAAATACCCTGATGGCGAGTTTTTGGGAGTTGACAATAGAGCTCATAATAAAAAGCAGGAAAAGAGCCTTGCAAGAAGAAAGGAAGGAATTAAGTCAGTGATATTTGCTGTTTGGATCAGACCTCAATCTCTCCTTACTAATTTGAAACTTTGAAGAAAGTATCCATGCAAGTTAGCATTTATTGCTAAATTGCTTCCTCCTTTCTGCCGTTACTGGGGTTTGCAGGCATTCCTCTTGGGTCTAGCGAGGCCTTTGGCAGCAAGTCAGCAAGTGAGCAAACACTGAACCTTCTTCAAAATTCTGATTACAGACTACACAGCAAGTTGGGAGAACGTCAGAAGTCCCAGTGCCACCACTGGAGGGTATTCAGCAAATGAGAGAGTTCCAACCAAAGGAAAGTAGAAGTAACACTTCTCAGTTAAATCACATGCCATATTTGACCAACATATTTAAAGACATCATTGATTGGTTTGTGCTGGAAGGGACCTTAAAGCTCCTCCAGCTCCAACCCCTGCCACAGGCAGGGACCCCTTCCATAGAGCAGCTTGCTCCAAGCCCCTGTGTCCAACCTGGCCTTGAGCACTGCCAGGGATGGGGCAGCCACAGCTTCTCTGGGCACCCTGTGCCAGCGCCTCAGCACCCTCACAGGGAAGAGCTTCTGCCTAAGAGCTCAGCTCAGTCTCCCCTCTGGCAGGTTCAAGCCATTCCCCTTGGCCTGTCCCTACATCCCTTGTCCCAAGCCCCTCTCCAGCTTTCCTGCAGCCCCTTCAGGCACTGGAGCTGCTCTCAGGTCTCCCCTTCAGGAGCCTTCTCTTCTCCAGGCTGCCCCAGCCCAGCTCTCTCAGCCTGGCTCCAGAGCAGAGCTGCTCCAGCCCTCGCAGCATCTCCATGGCCTCCTCTGGCCTCGCTCCAACAGCTCCACATCCCTCTTGTGCTGCTGCCCCAGAGCTGGATCAGGGCTGCAGGGGGGTTCTCCCCAGATCACAGCAGAGGGGCAGGATCCCCTCTCTCAACCTGCTCGCTCTGGGGCCATACATTCAGTCAACTCACAGAGACAACCAGCATTTGGTCCTTACAGCAGCAATCCCTCACTGTCGCTGGAAAGATTATCTTCCTTTATCAGTCAACTTGATGGCACATTATAATCCAGACTGAATGTGATGCTCTAGATTTAGCTTTAAATACTACAACTAGGGACATAAAATGGGAAGAGGCAGCAGAACAGGGGCAAGATAAATACTTGTGAACACTGGCTTTACTTCACGGTTGTAAAGATCCCAAGCACATCCTAAAGCTAGTTTCTCCTTAGTCACACCACCAAATACCTGGGTTCTTAAACTAGTAACTGTCACATCACTTTTGCAAGTGCATGTTTCAGGAGAAACTCAAACAGCTCCAGCCTGAACTCCCATGGGACGCAGAGACCCAGCAGCCCTGGATACTCATACCAAGCCCCATCCAGGTGCCCAGGCACACACTTAGCAAAACCACCCTAGTTTGGCTTTGAGCCCAGAAATCTAAATGCAGTTTATGTGTCTGGTTGGCTCTGAACCAGTTTGGAAAGGAAGATTTTTACCTCATCTCTCGCTCTTCGTGCTGCGCTATGAGGTTGCTGTAGAAGTTTTCCAACGTCACCTTTGTCATTGTAACTCGCTCCTTGGTGTGGTTACTCATGGAGGAGCACGGCGTGGGGCCCGTCATTGCCATGGCTGTTACGAAAGGAAAAGGGAGGAAACACTTAATGTTAGAAATAACAAATAACCTTCCAAGAGCTGCAATCGATGAAGTGATGCTGAATCACAGAGCTCAGGTTTTACCAGTGCCAACAGCTGTCTAAGCTACAACTAAGCAGAGACAGGGCTTACAAAACACAAGCCAAACTTCCTGTTTTGAACATTTTTGATCTGAAAATAAGAGGGAAGGAAACTTAAGAAACACGATGCCTCAAAAAACCGCAGTTTCAGGCAGTCCTGCAAGGGTTTGTTTCTCCCAATACACTCTACCTTTAACAAAGGTTGAAAATCCAGAAATACCATTCTGAAGCATCTCATCCAGAAGTTTCTCCTTCTGGAACTCTGGCAGAAACAACTCCAGCAGTTCCCTGCTGTCCCTTCTGCTGGGAAATCTATCAAATCCTGAAAGGCAGCCCAAAACCAGAGCAACTGAGGAAGGAAAGAAAAAGGCATTCAGCTGCTCTTAAGCATTCTCTCCATTATCAGATGCTTTCATAAAGGCAAAATCCAGAGGACCCCAGCTTTGAACAAGCTGTAGTTAAAAAACAACTCAGTGTAAATATCCTACATGATTTCTCAAGAGAAACCAGCACATAAGTACCACATTATACTGCTTCAAACCAGCAGCACTGTTGCAGGGCATATTTGACAGACCTGCTCTACTTTGTAAAACACATTAAAACGCAAAGACTTCAAGTGTCAAAATACCTCTTGGTCCAGCTCTGGCCCCAACAACACATGGTCACGTAACCCAGTTCTGCAACAGCCACTACAAGTTGCTCTGACCAGCACAGGTCAGCCTCAACCACACTTCCCAGTCTGACAATGCTGGACACTGGCACCGTGCTGGGATTTGCTTCCTTTCTGTTCATTTCTTTTGCAGCTCTTCCCAAGGCATCATTGCTGGCCTTTGGAATCACAGCCTCAACTGACACCAGCTCTTTTGTTTGCTGTGTTTAGAGGTAACATGGGAGCCGGTAATAACCCCCAGCCAGATGGTTTGGGGATGGAGTTATGCGTTTGCGGAGGAACCGCTCTGAAGGACCCCACACAAGTGGCAGGTCTCTATGCAGGAGATGGTGTGTCACATCCCTGCGCTATCAGCAAGTAGTTGCTAAAGCCCTGCCTCCGGTTTGCACCTCCTAGAGAACAGGGAAAGCCACCGGCCACAAGCAGGTTACAAAGGGGTGCGCATAAGAAAGGGGAAGAAAAGCAGCAGCAGCAGCGGAGCCAAACCACCGGCGGGCAGCTCCCGTTCCCACGGCACCGGCGCCCGGAGCTCACCGACACCGATGGGGCGGCGGCGGGCAGGATGCTCCGGGGCTCCGCTAGCGCCGATCGCGGCCCTTCGCGGGGCCCGGCCCCGGCAGCATCACCGCGAGCGGACAAAAGGGCCCCAGGCCCCGCACCGAGGGGAAGGAGGGGTCTCGCTGGGGACATCGCCCATGAAGGCCCCGCTGGACCCGAGGGGCTTCGGGGAGAGCCGCCCCCTGCCCCAGCCCAGGAGCGGCGAAGGGCCCCGGCCTGAAGGAAGAGGACGAGGAGGGGACGCGGAGCACGGGGCGCGGCAGCCGCTTACCGGAGCCCCCCGGGAGGGGGGCGGCGAGGAGCTGAAGGCGACAGCGGGGTCCCGGGGCTGCCGAGCGGGGTGAAGGCGGGGCAGCGCTGGCTGTGAACGGGAGGAACGGGACCGGAGCGACCGGAGCGACCGGAGCGACCGCAGCCCCTCCGCCGCCACCGCCGCCCCCCGCGCCGACGGCGAACCGGACGGGACAAGCGCCGAGGGGAATCGCTGCGGCAGCGCGCATGCGCAGCCATCCATCGCCACGCCCCCTGCCAGCGGGGCGGGGCTACTTCGCCACGCCCGCCCTGAGGGGACCGCCCCGGTGAACTCTAGGAGGGCAGCAGAGCGCATGCGCGGGCTCGGAGGGGCGGGCTCGGAGGGGCGGGCTCGGAGGGGCGGGCTCGGAGGGGCGGGCTCGGAGGGGCGGGCTCGGAGGGGCGGGCTCGGAGGGGCGGGCTCGGAGGGGCGGGCTCGGAGGGGCGGGCTCGGAGGGGCGGGCTCGGAGGGGCGGGCTCGGAGGGGCGGGCTCGGAGGGGCGGGCTCGGAGGGGCGGGCGCTGCCCTCCCGCTCGCCACCGCTGCTCCACGGCCCCCTGAGCTCTGCCCTGCTCCCGTCCCGCCTCCCCGCATGGGCGCCGTGAGCGAGGTTCACGTCAGTGCCAGGCCCGCTGTGAGGGGATGTCCGCAGGAGTGGCCACAGGGACAGAGGTACCACACCACCAGTGCTCATAGAAGCGTGGAATCCCAGACTGGTTTGGGTTGAAGGGACCTTAAAGCTCCTCCAGCTCCAACCCCTGCCACGGGCAGGGACCCCTTCCATAGAGCAGCTTGCTCCAAGCCTCTGTGTCCAACCTGGCCTTGAACACTGCCAGGGATGGGGCAGCCACAGCTTCTCTGGGCACCCTGTGCCAGCGCCTCAGCACCCTCACAGGGAAGAGCTTCTGCCTTAGATCCAACCTGAACTTCCCCTGTTTCAGTCTAAACATCACCCCCTGTCCTATCACTGCAGTCCCTGATGAAGAGTCCCTCTCCAGCATCCTTGTAGCCCCCTCCAGACACTGGAAGCTGCTCTGAGGTCTCCCCGCAGCTTCTCCATCCTGAACAGCCCCAATGTTCTCAGCCTGGCTCCATACGGGAGCTGCTGCAGCCCCTGAGCATCCTCATGGCCTCCTCTGGACCTGTTCCAACAGTTCCATGTCCTTCCTATGTTGGGAACCCCACAACTGCACCCAGTGCTGCAAGTGGGAGCTCAGGAGAGCACAGCAGAGGGGCAGGATCCCCTCCCTGCTCTGCTGCTCACGCTCTGGGGATGCAGCCCAGCACGGGGGGGTTCTGGGCTGGGTCGTGTCCAGTTTCTCACTGACCAACACCCCCATGTCCTACTCAGCCCTGTGTGGAATGAAAGAGGATTTTGCTTCATTTTATTTACATTTCTACCAAAGGAAAAAAAAAAGTGCAATTCAGAGGGTGAAAAGGGGTTTTATTACAACACCGAGGAGTCCTTGGGTTTAGTCCCTTCTGCACAGGCAATTGAGGTCTGTCAGCAACACAGGAGCAACAGGGTTTGAAGCAGTGTGTATAGGCCCAGCGTGATGGAGACACTGATGTATGACATGACACACGCATGACGTTTCATTTCTGCAATTAAACTGGGCCTTGCTTTGCTCAGTTTGCTATTAAAGGTGAAGAGCAAAACCATGTGCTACCTGTCAGGAAACGGATGGCCTCCTCAAGCTGGTTTTCTGCTGAGAAAACTTGATGTGCTCTGAGAGCTGTGAAGAGGATTTCACATGAACAAAGAAGTCTTGAATCAAAAGGCTCAAACAGGGACCCTGGAAGCTGATTTCCATCTCTTCCACCAGCAGAGCAAGGGGAATGTCTGGTGCTGTGGCTGGGACAGGTGGGAATCATGGCTAACTTCTACTTCATGGCCTGAAGAAAAACCTGAGAGGTGAGAGGCTTAAAATGTTCTAAATTCTGAAGAAGAAGGGGGAGAAACAACTTTGGACTTAAAGTATAAGAAGTTTATAAGAATAAGTGTTATTCCTGCAGAGCAGGGCAGCGAAATAGGGTCTATGTGAGGGGGCAACTGCTGCTTCAGGGCTCAGAACATCAGACTGTAAGAGAGCCGGTGAACACGCAGCTGAATGACCCCAACATCCTGCTGTGTGTGGGCTGCGAGAGCTCCAGAGAGCGGCCACAGGAATCAGGGAGGGCCCTGCCATGAAGGAGACATTTCGGGTCCATGACAACCCATCACAGTCCCAGTGCTTGGACAGCCTGCGAGGGAGGGAACCTGAGTGGTTGTGAGGGTCTCTGCTCAACATCACGGGGTCCTTAGGGGAACACATGGATCTTATTTCTCTTCTGCAATTCACCTTTATGCCAGAGCCTTTCCCTACACCATCACACGTCTGAAGGGATGGAGAGACTGAGGATTGAGGCTAGTGGGAATAGTTCTGTGCCTGGCTGCCAGGATCTCTCCCGCCGCCCAGCTCTTTGACTGGAAGGAGGTCGGAAAGCTCTTGCAGGTTCCAGTTACCCTTTGGGCTCTTCATAGACTGCAGCAAATCCAGCTGCTTTAACGGGGGGAAGCCCTGCTCTTTTTCCATCAGCTCCAGCAGCTGCTTCATCCGGCTTGAAGTCTTGTCCCTGTTGATGCTGTTGTAGAGATCTGAGGGATCTTGGCTCTTTGGTGAATCCCACATGGCATTTGAAAGGGAAATATCCCTGCTGCTGGCTGTGTGCACGCTGCCCAGGGCATTGTGGAGCCACATCAGGCGCTTCAGCCCTTGAAACTCCCTCCCTTTGTCATGCATGAGCTGGTGCTCGGTCACTGCTCGTTTACTGAAACAAGAAACAGTTATTGAGGAAGCAGGCACAGTCAGATCTATGCTCCTATTTCAAACGTGGTTTGCAGCCATCAATCTTAGATGCTTTTCCAAGCTGAGGAAGGAGCACTGGTAGTGCCTGCCCATGATGTGAAGGCTTAAAATGGCCCTTAGAGATTTGGTCTTTCCTAAATTTGGGATCAGAGATTTAAATACCAGAATTAAGTTCCCTTTTCGTGACCTCAGCGTTCTAGGATGGACAGGTTTTCTTTCCTTCCAGAGCTGTAAGTCAGGAGTAATTTAACTGGAATCAGTGGGGCCCATGAAATGCTGAATCCCAGGATGGGCTGGGTTGGAAGGGACCTTAGAGATCATCTCATTCCAGCCTCTGCCACGGGCAGGGAACCTCATTATTTTCTTTGGATATACCGAAAACTTTGAGCCATATATTGACTGAGGAGGACAGGCTCATTCCAGGATGCAAATATTGCTGGATCTGGGGCTTCTTAGGTAACACCCAACTGCAGCTATAGGCTCCCACTGCAGATTCACATTGGAATGGGAACCTAAATATGGAATTTGAGCATGTGCCATTCCCATGGCTTGTGCTGAGCAGCCTTACATGGTTCGTTACACTGTGTTGAAAGGCATCAACTGAAACGTGGTGAGCGTTCCACATCTAAAATGCAGTTGGTCTAATTTTATACTGCATGGAGAGCAATGTAAAATGTTTCTGCATCGAATACATAAGCATTTTCTTCCACTCTGGACTAAATGAGAGCAGTCAGGATACAGCCCATTAAATCAAAGGCAAGCAGAGCTCTAATGGTATTAAGTAAAAGGATGATAGTGCTTACTTACTTTGCAGTGTCTTGACATGTTGCAAAACAGGTAAAAGAAAGAACTGCCAATAGTGTAACCACTTGCAGAGATCTCTGGGGCAGGAACATCTTCTCTCTTCTTCAAACCTGCTCCACGGGACAAGAAGCTGACAGTATGATCCAAATCTTTTATTCTCTAGTCTTTCTTTCACCTGACAAAATGAAGTCCAGCCTTGAAGCACTGGTAGAAGTGGAGCATTGTACTGCGGTACATCACCCCAGGAGCTCACAGAACATCAGATGTGTGGATACGTAACACAAACCAGTGAAAAATGAGCAGATTTCACAGTATAGTTCTCATTTCCTTGCTAACAGTCCTAATTCTCCTTTTCCAGTACTGCCTTTCAATTTCCCACTCATGTCCATTGGCAAGCAAAGGAGATTATTTCATTTAGAACTGGCAAGACAAAAAACTTAGCAGAAATTTAACACAAAGATCAGCATTGCTCCTCAAATGGCTTTTCTTTACACTCACTTGAATGCTGAATTCTCAATGACTGCATAGAAAGGCAAATTAAACACCTGGGTGTAAAAATTTGGCTTGTTCCTATACATTTACTCCATTAATTTCTCACTTCCTTGGACAGTATGTCCACATTAAACTAGATATAAAGTAACAAATGGATATTAGTTCTGAGTAAAGATAGCTGTATTAAATACAGACATATACACATAAATACACACATAGATGTGTGTGGATGGTATTTTAGGTTATGCTAAGGTAGAACTCCTGCTGATACACAGTAGGTAAGAGATACTTTCCTATTGTAAGCTATGAATTAAAAAGCATCTTCCAGTTCCAAAAGTAACATCAGCTACTTACTGGTGATCCTGCAGAGCCCACAGGGAGGTTCTGCCCTGCAGACTTGTCTCCTGGCCAGTCCTGTCACAACCTCCCAGTTGCAGTGACACCAAGTGCCTTTCACCTGCTTTTATAGCAGCCCAGAAACCACAGAAACAATAGACATGAGCTCCACAGCACAGTGTGACTAAGACCTTGCCTCTCATGGCAGTGAAATGAGACAGCTCCCTGACTCCAGCGAGAATAAATCCTGGATTCTGACATGTTCTGTTCAGTTGTGACTAAGGGAAAGATCACACGTTTATGGACATTTTCTTACTCCTTTGCTGTCTCTCCTGAACCCAGGATGTTGTCTTGTGAGCACTTTTTATTCTAACACAGTGTTCCTGTGCTCCAAGGTGATGGAAAAGGCATATTCAAACCTGTTGTTGCAGGGTTCATCAGGAAAAATGTCTGTGCTATGTATAAGAGATCCCCCTGCCCTGCTGTCCTCATGGACTTACTCATAGGACACTAAAGTTGCACAGGAGGAATCTAAATCAGCAATACCAATGAGCTCTGTAGTGTCAGTAGTCATACAGTCAGCAACTGCCAAACGCTCAGGCAAAAAGCCAAATGCTTTGAAACCCCAGGAGCTGATGTCGTGTGTGTGTGAGGCTTGAGGCTCACTTCACAATCTCTAACCAGGTAACTGCAATAGGATTTGGATACTCAAGATGTGGCTGGACCATTGGGCCTAAGAACTACTTAAAGAGGACTGGTTCCTGTTTCTCAAAGTAAAAGAAAGTGAATGTATTTGTCATGGCTGGGGGAAAGATTGGGAAGCTGATTTAGTGTTACCCGAAGCTACTGATTCCTTTCACATAGTCTCAGCCATACGTTCCTGTTCAGCCCAGTCCCACGTGAATGCAGGCACGTTGTCCAGACAGACAGTGCCCACACAACCTCTTCCCTTCTCACAGCTTCTGTGGACAACAAATTGCTTTGATTATATTCCTGAGGACAGGTTATTTTGAGCCCTGCTATTTCAGAGCGATCAAATAATGTTCCTGATTTCCTTACATGAGTTAAGGAGTGTCACTCATCAAAGAGAATGAAATAGATTACCAATTAAAGATGACATTTATTAAATGCTGGTAAAACAGGGGCCTGCTTCACATCTTGGTTTCCAGGGTAGCAGTTACGCTGCAGTTACACTGAATATTGGCCCATGAAAACAAGGTTTCTTAGTTACATCTGCAAGGACTAATGAGCACTGGCCAAAGTCGTGTCCAAAACATGTGGTCTAATTCATCCTTGAACTTTTTGAGTCTCCATGCAGTGGGTTTCACCATATGCAGTTATTGGCTTCTTTGCAGGAAGAACTAATCCCACGGTGATGTGAGTGCCTCCTGACAGAACAGAGACACTGACATGGGGTCTGTAAATGGGCACTTGACGCATTCTGTGCTGGCCAAACCACGTTGCCTCGTTTACACTCCTCCACCGGGTATTTCTCCCTACCCAAGGACTTGCAAGTAGTCAAAATAACCTTGGTTGTGATTTTGTAACATGTCCCTGAGAGGTGTATGTGAGGAGAGGCTGTACTGCAGCTATGATTTATCTTTGAGAAGCATCTGTGCAAAGACTAAGGGCATCAGCAGCATGGTAGGGAAGATGCTCCAGAGATTGATTTCCATAATTTGCAATATCTCATAGAATCCCAGCCTGGTTTGTGTTGAAGGGACCTTAAAGCTCCTCCAGCTCCAACCCCTGCCACGGGCAGGGACCCCTTCCATAGAGCAGCTTGCTCCAAGCCCCTGTGTCCAACCTGCCCTTGAACACTGCCAGGGATGGGGCAGCCACAGCTTCTCTGGGCACCCTGTGCCAGCGCCTCAGCACCCTCACAGGGAAGAGCTTCTGCCTAAGAGCTCATCTCAGTCTCCCCTCGGGCAGGTTAAAGCCATTCCCCTTGGCCTGTCCCTACATCCCTTGTCCCAAGCCCCTCTCCAGCTTTCCTGCAGCCCCTTCAGGCACTGGAGCTGCTCTCAGGTCTCCCCTTCAGGAGCCTTCTCTTCTCCAGGCTGCCCCAGCCCAGCTCTCTCAGCCTGGCTCCAGAGCAGAGCTGCTCCAGCCCTCGCAGCATCTCCATGGCCTCCTCTGGCCTCGCTCCAACAGCTCCACGTCCCTCTTGTGGTGCTGCCCCAGAGCTGGATCAGGGCTGCAGAGGGATCTCCCCAGAGCACAGCAGAGGGGCAGGATCCCCTCCTGAGCTGCCACTCATGCTCTGGGGGTGCAGCCCAGCACAAAGGGGGGGGGTGTGGGGTGTGTCTGGTCTCAAGCGCACACTGAAGCTGGGCCCTGCGGAGCTTCTCATTGACCAACACCCCAAGTCCTTCTCCTCAGGGCTGCTCCATCCAGTCTGTGCCTGGGATTGCCCTGACCCAGGGGCAGGACCTTGCACTTGGCCTTGAACTCCATGAAGTTCTCATGGTCCCATCTCTCTGTCAAAGTCCCTCTGGATCCCATTCCTTCCCTCCAGCATGTCAACTACACCACACAGCCTGGAGTCAGCAGCAAGAACGTTTTCTAAAGACAGTATAAACCGTGTTGATTGCTCAGCTTATCCCACAGCCACACACGCAGCAGATAACGTTTCCAACTCTATGGGAACGTTGCTAATGTCACAGCAAGAAACTGTACAAACAGCAGCTCCAGGTGGTATTTTTAGCTGGTACAGATGAATCTCTGCGAGAGCCTGAGCAGCGTGGAGCAGACTGAGAGCCCATTGTGCCAGGGATGTCGGGACTGTGTTACCTTGGGGCTTTCCTCAAAGCACATTTGGAGCCTCCAATGGTTTCAGCCTTGCTCCAAAGCCTTCGCTCCCACCCTGTGGCTTTTCCCGGTCTTCAGGCCTCACTTCGCATCAGAGGGTGGCTTTGCTGTGCAGTCCCCTGTAGGCAGGAGTGTTTGAGCAAGGCAGGGCTGTGCCAGTCACCGCTTCCCAGTGAGTGATTCTTTTGTTTTGCTGTTTCCAGGCCTCTTCCCCTGGGAGCCAGGTGGGGGAGGAAGGGAATGGGGCTTGCTGCAGACCATGAAAAGGGAAGAGAAAGCCCGGAGGCCCCGTTGAGGGGGAAGAAGGAATAGGGGGAGGGCGCAGAAAGCAAAGCCAATGTGCACAAAGCCAGAGTGCAAACAGCCTCGTTGGGGCCAGGGGATCCTTTTCCCTCGGGTTTGAAAACTTCATTAACCAGACTGTGCCGCATCAGCGGGCTCCTGCCTGCGGGGGCACGGACCCCCGGATCGGATGCTTGTTTTCCACGTGCTCTTCTCCGTTCCTCACCAGTAACGGGCGCGGGGGCTGCAGAAGGCTCCGCGCTTCCCTCGTGTACAAATGGGCTTTGTTGTTGTCGGGTTCCTTTTCTCTCAGCCCAAACCCTCCCGCCCTGCGCGGAGGAAGCGGTTTGACCGCACCGGGACGGCAAACGGAGCTCCCCCGGGCAGCTCAGCGGGTGCTCCCGTCCTGGCCTCCCTGATGCGGGGAGGGGAAGCGGCCCCTCGCAGCACACCCGGAGCCCAGCAGGGCTTTTTGCATCGCTGCCCCCGTGTCAATGCGGGGTCTCACCGGCCCCGCCCCGGGAGGAAGGAGCAGCACAAGCGCCTCGGTAACCATTGAGAGAGCTGAAATTCAGCTCCTAAAGAGCGGGCTGCCGGTCTCCGCTCGGTCTGGGTGCCCTTGTAGCAGCACCTTAATGCTGGGGGGGCAGTCGCACGCAGTGCAGAGATATAAGAAACCACTGTTGTGTGATGCTGTGCAGGGCTGCATGGGCAGCTTTAAATCCTGCCCTAATCCACTCCATACTGCATCATCCCAGAGAGAACTCCCGTCTGCCTGGGGATTAGAATCAGCTGCACAGCAGTGAGTCAGGCTCGGTGGTAATTTTCCATTTTCTTATTCCAAGGCAGATTTGCCTGAGCTCTACCTGAACACAGCAGTGAGGGGAAGGGGCTCTGTCCTGCAGAGCCAGCCCTGGAGCTAAGCCTGGTGCTGACCCTTCCCTTCCCAAAATAGCGTCCCGAATATTTTCTGCATGCAAAACAAATTCGGGTGAAGCTGAGACAAATCCTCAAGTCCCTTTGTGCTGCTGCTGTAACCCCCACAGGGCTCTCTGAGCTTACCCCTGGGTCCACGGTGTTGCAGCATGGCTGGAGCACCATGCTGAGAACCTCAACTGAGCAGAACCAGAATGGGTTTAAGGTCCTTTCCAACACTAACCGTTCTGTGATTCTAAAAGCAAACCGAAGTACAAGGAGAGGCATCTTCCAGGGTCCTGGGGCTGCCCCTCACAAAGGAGCTCTCTGGGGAGAATGAGAGGGGAATGCTGCCATCCAGCACCCAAACCTGGGTTTGCTGGCCAGGGGCCAAGTGAGCAGGTAGGTGCTAATGCCAGGTGAGTTGGGGCAGCCCTGAATCCTGCCTGAGCAGCCAGGGAGCCCTGAGGTTACCTGTGGATCAGCTCTCTTGTCCCCAGGCTGTATTAGAGGGGATGCCCACTTGCTAATGTCTGTAGGACTAAGAAGGTGTTTCCTAAGGGACCAAACTCACCAATGTCTGGTTTGGATTTCTTATGTCTCTGTAGTGCCAGCAAGTGGTGTACTGGTCCTGAGGAGAGCCTGCTCAGTCTGCCACCGTGCAAAGGTGGTGATCGACACCCAGCCCGTAGATGTGGCAGAGGTGGGACCCCAACAACAGCGGAAGGCTCACACATGGAAAGGTGGGGATGACTGCTGAGGAACTAAGAGTCACCAAATGACGTGTCTGTCCTTGAAGCAAATGGACTTTGTGCTAGCTAATCCCCAGTGCTGAGTCTCAGAGACATGCTGTGCCCCTGTGCTGGATGCAGACCGTGTCTCAGTTTAGGTCTATCATATATAAGCTACACTCTGCTGTTTCCCTTTATTTAAGGTTTGAGGCTGAGCTGAAGGCTGTCACAGTGCAAAAATGTATGTATTTTAATAGTGAGGGAATAAGGAACAGGACTTGTACCCTGTAAACAGAAGAGTACTCATGGTGAGAACAAGCTTACACAAACTGGTGGTGATATATTGTAAGATTAAGTCACTGTTTCTTCAGAAAATAGCCTTCATCAAGATTCGCCTGTTGGCAGGATGTGAAAATGGGCTGAATCCACACGAACGTCCCAAGCAGCCAGCTGAGGTACGACTGCGTGCAGGCACTTGTCTGAGTGAAGAAAATGCCTGTCCCTTCAGACCAGTCCTGTTGTGCTCCTGTAATGACACTTCCAAGCAAAAGCCCTTTCTGTAGATAGAGTCCTGTCGGTAAATAAGTATTTTTGCTAATGTCTTGTTTTGCTTGAGAGCAACTTCTTTGCTGACAGAAGTGTTCTTTAGTAAACACTGGCTGTCTCCTGAAGCATCCCTTAAATTTGGCTCACACAGCTGAGGTTTCTTCCAGATCATAATGGCTGGAGTATGTTCATTTTGTTATGTGAGATTTAAATCTCTGGATCAGTGATAGCAGCTTGACTGTAACACTGTATTTCTTGTCAGTCTGGTCATGGATTCAGGTCTGGCTGTGTTATAGTGACTGTGCTTCTCTGTAACTGTGAGGCATCAGGTGCCTCTTCAGCCTAGGCTTGGCTTACCCGTTTGGAGTAGGTCTGGTTGTGGTTTTAAGGTCAGTGATCTCTCCTTCCTTTGATGGAGGGATAAATGTAAAAGCTCTGTACATCTTATAGATGTTGGACATGAATGGCATTTTCTTCTGCAAAAGGAAGAGATATACACCATAAATTTGGAATGAGGAAGAAAGTGATGTAACTGAATGGAGCTTTGACGTGTGTATGTGTACATGTATAGAATGCTGCTCAGGGCTGTTTCAGGGTATCATCTTTGGGAGCACAATCCAAATGCTGAGTTCTGAATTACTCCAGTGCTGTGTGGCCGTGTCAGGGCAGCCTAAAACCAGCTGTGGAAATAGGGCGTGGGGTTTTGGCTGAATACAGCTGCCTCCAATCTGGCCTCTGCCTTTTGTCATGGTGACATGCCAAGTGAAAACGGATGGCGTTTGGGTGATGTGCTTGTTGCTCTCTAACTCACGTTTGGTGTGGTTTGGTTTTGTTTTAGTTAATATTCATTATTGCAAAACTTAAAGCATGTTTGTACATTATGTGGTGTGAGACAGGGTCCAGTCCACGGCGCAAACCCCAATGGAGGAGGGAGGTGAGGATGGGAAATCACCACTTCAAGACATGAAGTGAAATGGCTGAAAAGTCCCACTTCAGCTTCCAGTTGTTTCCTTTGTGCTGCCTCAGGAAATTGACTGTCAGCTGATTTCCATTACAATGCATTCGATTTCTTTAATGAAAAGCAGGTAACTGTCACCTAACCATACACATAAGGCTGCTTCAGAGCAACACTCAAAATCCTTGTTGTTTCTTTGTCTCTTGGCCAATTTTGATTCCTGGGAGGATTTTGCTGAGAAGAGGCTCTTATAAATAAGGGATGCTGCAAAAGGTTTTGGCAAATTTCCATGAATGATACCAGCTGGTTGGTTTGATTCCAGTTATTTTATGTACATGCTGGTAGAATTTTGGTAGACTGACACGCCATCCTCTGCACAGTTCCTGCTTGGAAAATACAGTACTTGGGTATTAGTTTGTATTCAAAATGCCTCCCCACATGTAATATCACTCAAGTATATTCTTGATCATCCTTCTACCAGATAAATTTGTCTTCTCTGGCCTGAGCCAATAAGGTGAAACCTACAGACAAGGCTGTGAAGTGATATTTGGAAAAGTTATTGCAGCAACAGCCCTGGGTGAGTTTCTCCTATTGATACGTGGGTTGACTCCACAACTTCTTACAGTTGTAAAGTAGGTATGCTTTATTCAGCGCTGAGGTGCATGGGGGATAGCTCCTCCAAAAGCATGCACACCTTTCCTTTGCCACTCAGTTCATTTATATTACCTATAATGACTACCTAAACATGAGATTGCTTCACGCCTAATACATATGCAAAACCTATTCCCATCTAGTATTATAATTAGTTTTCTGGCATTCGTCCCATTGGTGCGCCTGCGCAGTGCCTCGTAGTGGTCCTTAGGGGGTCATGAGGATGAAGGCCTGTAGCTCCTCTTCATCACCGCGAGTAACCTCTTGCTTTCAGGCAGACTCAATGGGGTTTCGGCTCCTGTCCAAACCTCAGGTTTGGTACAAACTGGTTTTATGTACCTTAAAGCAGAAACTTGTCAAGTTTGCAGATGTTACTCTGGCTATCTTTTGTTCCTTTGCTTTCTATGGATACTGTTTGAACAAGAATGTCTTCAATGTTAAGTTTTATGAATCTTATCTACTACAATTCTCCCTAGCAGCTGTAACTCCTACAATTCTGCTTCACCGTTCTAGCAACTTTGACTCCTACGGTTCTGCTTCACCAAGCACAGCAACTGCTTAAACAAGCAGGCACAATGTTAACCTTTTATTTCCCGGTATCACTATGACCTGATAACACAAACCAGGGGTTTGTTATCCAAGGCAACCCCTCTGGAGCAAGTTATTCCCCAGAGAAGGCAGCGGAGCTGGTGCAGGGCCTGGAGCACAAGTGTGATGGGGAAGGGCTGAGGGACCTGGGGGGTTCAGGCTGGAGAAGAGAAGGCTCAGGGGGGACCTGATGGCTGCCTACAAGTGCCTGAGAGGAGGATGGAGCCAGGAGGGGCTGGGCTCTGCTCCCAAGGAGCAAGGGATGGGACAAGAGGAAACGGCCTCAAGCTGCCCCAGGGCAGGTTTAGATGGAGCTGAGGAACAATTCCTGCCCCAGAGGGTGCTCAGGGATTGGAACAGGCTGCCCAGGGCAGGGCTGCAGTCACCGTCCCTGCAAGTGTTCACACAGCGTGGAGACGAGGCCTCAGTGCCATGGGTTAGGGGTGGCCTTGGCAGTGCTGGGAATGGTTGCACTGGATGAGCTTGAAGGGCTTTCGCAGCCTGGCTCATTCCTGGCTCATTCCTGGCTCATTCCATGACCCGAGGGATGCTCCGGACCGAGGCAGACGCGCGGCGCAAGGAGCGGTCCCTCGGCTCCCGCCACCGCCTGGGCCGAGCGGCGGGGGGCGGGATGAGGCGAGCTGTCAATCATGGGAACGGCGCGCTCTGATTTGCTGCGCATGACGTCACGTGGGAGGTGGGCTGCCCGTATATAACGGCGGACAGGGTAGGTGCCTGCCGCCATTTTGTCCAGTGAGGAAAAGCGGAGCGGGAGTCTCGGTGAGGGTCGAGTCGGCTGCGAGCTTAGCGCGGGCTCTCTTCGGGCGCCCTCCCTCTTAGCATCGGTGAGGAGCTTCACCTCGGAGGGCGGGGGGGGAAGGCGGCACCCGTGGTCTCGGTTCCCGCCTGGGCCGGATGGAAGCGGCGGCGCCCGGTGGCGGCAAACAAAGAGCAGCCGCCATTTTGTAACTCCGGGCCGCGGGCGGTGGCTGCAGCTGCGCTGAGGGAAGCCGGCCGGGGAGGCCGCGGATCGGCTTGAAGAGCCCGCTCTCTGCTTTTCCTCCGTGGCCACCGAGGCGAGGCGAGGTGCGGCGGGGCGGGACGTGCCGCGGGGGTGGCGTGGAGCCTTTCCTCCCGCTCGGCCGGAGCGTTGCTTCCTGCCGCCGTGCTGAGGCGGAGACGCTCTGGAGGGGTTCCCCGGCCGTTCCCGCCGTGGCTCCGCCGGAGATGGCGCTGCTTTTGCCTTCAGCCGGTGCAGCTTCCTCCGGATCCGGCTCCGAGAACAATGGAGCCCTTCTCCCACGCGGCGCTCCTCCTGCAGGCCCGCCTCCCTCCCCCCGTAGTGCGGGAGAAAGGGGTCGAGAGAAGCACTCCTTTAAAGATAGAGTACTTGAAAGTAAACCAGATTCTCTGAAGTACTGAAATTTAATCACGATTACGGTATCGCAGCTAGGGGTTTTTGGTTTTAAACATTCTTCTCCCCCCCGCAACCCTTCCCCCCTTCTTCACAGCATTTCTGTCATCCGACCATACTTTTGTTGGAAGTTTGTAAGAAAAGCAACCAAAAGAAATACTTTTCTTGTAAGTGAATAAACATATGGTGTGTGTTAAAAGTGCATGAACTTATATTTTGCTTTCATCCTAGCGATGCATCGTGACTCTTGTCCGCTGGACTGCAAGGTTTATGTGGGTAACCTTGGAAACAATGGCAACAAAACTGAACTAGAGCGAGCTTTTGGCTACTATGGACCACTGCGCAGTGTATGGGTGGCAAGAAATCCTCCTGGCTTTGCTTTTGTGGAGTTTGAGGATCCACGAGATGCAGCTGATGCAGTAAGAGAACTAGATGGAAGGTAAATGTGCTTCTTGACTGTTTGGCTTGCCCAGTGAAAATAAGATTGGGTTTAGTGACAGTTTAAATTAGGAAGCTTCAAGTAGCAAAAATAAGGCCTGACACACTTGTTACGCAGTATTTATGCATGTGGTGATAATAAGGGTAGTCTTAATAGTGCAGGAATAGCATTGGAACAGTTAGTTTTACATTTTGAAGCTGGAATCCCAAGTTAGATGTGACTTAGGCCTCCTGGTGTGTGTTAGTTAATTTAAGGATGGTCTTACTATAAAGAGGCAAAGCTGATCAGGGACCTTCCCTGTGGTTCCTGTGCCTGCTTTAACAGCATGGCAAGCTCTAGAAGTGACCAAACCCTTTGTCTGTCATGCTGGAGATAACACTTTTAGACTAAATACTGTGTGCTTTGGCTAATACACATACAAAGTGCTGTGTGCTTGCCTGTTCCTTTTTTTCTCTCTCCATTCCCTAGGTTCCCTCTGGCCGCAGCCTTCTCCCTGGCAATGCTAATGGATGTCAATCTCTCTTCCCAGAACCCTCTGTGGGTGTCGTGTCAGAGTGGAGCTCTCCAACGGTGAGAAGCGGAGTCGGAACCGTGGTCCACCCCCATCCTGGGGCCGGCGTCCTCGAGACGACTACCGCAGAAGGAGTCCTCCTCCCCGCCGCAGGTACCCGGGGGCACAGTACACTCATAGAGCTGTTGGCACTGTTACCACGTAGCATCCTAGAAGCAGGCTTTTTTAAAAGCATGTTGATGGATAACGTTCCTCTATCTGATCCCAATTTGGAGATGGCAAATGCTTAAAAGAAAACCCCAAGCCCCCACAAAATGGAGGTGAACTTGTGTTGAATGTTGGCTTTTGTCCGTAGGTCACTGTGCAAGTTGGTAGTCAGCGCCCTCTGTCCTGGATTTATCCTCGTTTCTCCTAAAATCTGCTCATCTTCTAGTCACACTTTCCCTTTCTTCCCCATACTTCAACTTAGGCTGTTCCTTTCCTTTATTCCATAATAGCAAAACATGACATACAGCAGCTTAGCATTTCCATACAGATGTTGTTTCTCTGCTTTGTTTGTGCAATTTAAATCCTTTCCAAGTAGGCAGCTGTTTAATAATAGATCAAGTAACAACAGTTGCTCTAAACATCTTGAATCTTTACACTTTAGTGGTAGTTTGCAATTAAAACTTCATGTGACCATCCTGTCACTTGAGGCCTACAAACCCAGCTCTAAAATATAGCAGGATTTTTGGGAACTGACCTGTTCTTGGACCCAGACTACCTTGTCTGGTGGTGTAAGACTGCAAGGTGGTTTTTGCAGGACTGAATTTACCTGTTGCAGGTGAGTGAAGTCCTCCCAAGTCAGGGTTTGGAGCTGTTTAAAAAGAAAAAATAACACGTTAGGAGTATTTGTTAGCTACTAGATGGTTGTACTGATGGCTTGTTTTTCATTTTTTTTATGCTTTTTTTGGTCCATCTATTAATAAAAATGAACCCGTTACAGAGTCACCATCATGTCTCTTCTCACCACCCTCTGAGTCTGCATTAGCCAGTCAACTAGCCCTTTCAGCGTCATGTGACCAGCGCGCCCCATGCAGCTTGGCTGGTGTCGTTTCACATGACCCAGGCATGGCCAGTCGTCAGGTTGCACCGCCCTTTGGTTCCCGAGCATGCTGTTTTCTCTCAGCCTTCTCTCCAACCTTAACCAAATCGGCAGCAGCCACCTCGACCGCCCACCCAATTCCCGGCCAATCAGCTCAGCTGTTTATTTACCAAATGTCTTCACAACAACTACAGCAGCAGCCTTCGGCTAACAAAAAAGCAGGAAAAATCCACAACACCCCCTCCGCCAACCAACTAAATACAACGCAACATCTGGCAAAACCTTTTCAGCAAATTCTTCTTGGCAGTCAGTCCGGCAGCCTCACCTCACCATTTCTAGCTTGTTGAAACCAAAAACTAGTAAGTTTTTCCTGCTTATACAGTTTACTGCTGGTTAAAATAAGGAGTAAGCGGCTTATAAGTAATTACTTTTCTCAATCAAAGGCTGGCTGTGCATAATTGAGTGGTAACGTACATATGTTGCTTGAGAAAACTTTTAAGGGTGATATGGAAGCTCTTGCACTGTGAATAACGTACAAACCAGTATATTTGCATGTGAGATGCCAAACTAAATTTGTAATAAGGCTCTAACCAACCTAGCTTTTCCTTGCCAGACAAAAATCCTATCACCTTTAAATGGTTTTACTAACAGTTTTCAAAACTTAAAACAATGACTTTTTGGGATGAACTGGGCCAAGCTAAGGTTATTTTTTTTATTTCTTTTTTTTATTATTAAAAAATAGTCTAAACACACTCGATGGCATTAAAAATGACAATCACAAATATGCAGTTCTAATGTAGCACTTAATGGCATTATCAGTATTGACCCTGAGCGCATTTTCACTTTTTTTTTTCCCACTTGATATCTCTTGTGTCTAGTTCTGGACCTTTTTGGCTTGCATGGGTTCCAAAACATTTGCTCTGTGCTATCTATTTTTGTTTGGAACCACTCGTGGGACTTTGGTGTGGTGTTCTGGGCAGTGTATTTAGTTGAAATGGGAAGTGTTGCAGTGGACAACTCTGCTCTGAAGCATTCTTTAGTTAAAAGTGAATTCCTGGTTGGAAACGTGCTGTTCACACTGAGCTTTGGTTTACTGCCTAATCTTTCCATGCCTTTTACTGGATGATGGATGCCAGTTTTTCTTGGCACGTTCCCTGGGCCCAACAGGGAGTTTGACAAGTTGGGAAATGCCTCACCCCATTAATGCTAAAAAAGGTGATCAAAAGCCTCACATTTCTTTTTCTGGTTCTAGATCACCACGAAGGAGAAGCTTCTCTCGTAGCCGCAGCAGGTACGCATCAGCTAATTCCAGCATGGGCTGCTTCATCTGGGAGGTTTAAAAAGAGAAACCCAACCAGTCTAACACGTGGGCTGGCACGGTGATTTGGTGAGGGGAGAGGGACTGGGTTTGCTTCTGTCATGTTGCTGTGTGGAGTTAATATATTTACACAGCTACTTGTGATTCCAGGGCTGGGATGGAGTTAATTTTCTCCTGAGTGTATTCCACACAGGGGTTGTCAGTGGAAGGATGTAGAGAATGGAACCAGTGAGTTCTGTAGCTGTCCAAAGCTCCTGCCAGTTCATCAGTTTCTCTGTCGGTGTGCTGCTGCTGCCAGATGCAGCAGCAAGTGCAGGTGATGCTGAATGCAAGGAGCTTGTTCTGCTGTCACACTGCAGGCTGTTAGGTGACAGTGGTGTAACATGGTGTCGCACTGGGGTCTCTGCAGCTTCCTAAATTCCTGTAGCATAGGAGGAGCATTGCTGTACAGGATGTGTCATTGCTGTGTACATGCTATGGTCACAGCATGTTAGCAGAGGTGCCTGTGCTCACAGTCACACTCTGAACAGGCTGCTGCAGAGGAGTTGATGCTGAAGCTGATTATTCAAACCTGAAGGCAGATAGCATCACCTTCAACAGGTTTCTCTGGTTGAGTAGTCAGAAGGGTTTTTAAGAAGTTTTAACTACTCAAACCCTTCACTTACTGAAGGGAAGCTGCTCTTGGTAATTCAGCTTTGCTTTGATGGGGTAGTCATTTTGCATTGTAATCTTCAACAGGTCCCTCTCCAGAGACAGAAGAAGAGAGCGGTCACTCTCACGGGAGAGGAACCACAAGCCCTCTCGTTCCTTTTCCAGGTCTCGCAGGTAGGATGAGTCTTATAATGGCTATTTAATATGGAAAATGCATGCTTCCGTGTCTTGGGACTACTGGAGAAGGTTGTGGTGGAGAATCATCTACAGTATCTTAGGAGGTTCATCACCTCGAAGACTCAGTTTTATTAAGCAAAGGATATTTTGAAATGCGTAAATGTCCTCCTCCAATTTGGGTTGGGGGCTTCAAAGCAAACTGCTGCTCTCAGCACCTGGGCACTAACATGTCTCCTCTCCTACAGTCGTTCCAGGTCAAACGAGAGGAAATAAGACTGTGAGAAGGAGCTGTGTACAGGAAGCCCTTAGATCTGAGGCCAGGAGGAGTATGTACAGAACATTGTTTTGTTTTGAAACTTCATAAAGCTTGGTGCATTTTTAAAATGTTTTAGCTGTTGAACTCGCTTTGTTCCTTGTATCTTGTAACAGGTGGCAAATGTAAAGATGTGAATCTGTATATGGTTCTGAGCAGATCATATGATTTGTAATACGCCCTTTACAATGTACCATTACACATGGGGTGTGCTTGTGCCGAGTCTAGGCAGTGTGTGTTGCGTGGGTAGAAGAATGCTTCAGGTCTTGATGTGCTGGGTGGGGGTTGTGCTAGGGTTCAGCTCTTGGGAGGAGGGGGGCAAGGAAGAGGTGTTCACTGTGTGAGTGTGGCCGGGAGCGGTGTCTGTCTGTGCTGAAAAAGATGTAGATGCTTCATAGGAGAGTTGTCAAACAGTCAGGAGCGGGGAGTGTGTGGAGGGAATGACGGAGCTGCAGCTGTATCCAGAGCTCTGGTTCTGACTTCCATTACCTGGAACAGAGCTGCTTTATATGCTGTGAAATATAAACTTGTAGCCGTAGGGTCAGTTGACTTTGTACTTTATGTCAGAGTACTCAACTAGGTGATTGCTGATTGCCCATCTATTCCAGAACCTCTGAACAGACCAAATACACAGCAGAACTGACAACTGGAGTGGATGTCTTGGGTGTGTAATGGTACATTGGGAAAGCTATGATTTAAACATTTCTTTACTGTACAAGAATTTTCATGTCACTTGTAAAATGTCTTTTGTGAGATCCTTGGGATTAAAGTTTTGGTTACAACTTCTTGTTCAGTATTTGATGAGTACCTGCTATATACACTTGCATCACAGAATGGGTGCTGGGGGCTTGGGATGCAACTGTGGATGCACATGAAGTTGTGCCCTGTGGGATGGAGCGAGGTGTCACATGCTGGTCACTGCCGCAAGCGCCTAATACTACTATTACTGATGCAGCCAAACTGAGCTTAGGTAATGCTGGCTTGACTAATAATCTGTTGGCAAGCTCTGGGATGCTGACTTGGAAAACCAGCTGGAGATTCAAAGGTTCACAATGGTTTTGGTGTCCTGGATGTGGGTTGGTAACACAGGAGCTATTCCTCACATGGCAGTTTTGAGCCAGCAGCATTGTGAGCTGAAGCTTTGTGTGAAGTTTTCCCTTGGATCATAAAACCCCACAGTGTGGCTCAAGTGTGGTCATGGCTCCCAAACTGCCTCTTGGCTCTTTTTTTTTCCCCCGCAGTATCCACATAGAAGATGAGCTGCATCCATTTACATCATGTGCACGTAGATTAAATCTGTCATGCTGAACGGCCGTGTGGCTTGATTTCCTCTGTAGTGGTTAGGCTGGGACAAGATCAAGACAAGTCTCTGATGGATGGAATGCTGCTACTCCTTGTGCTGCCTGGAAAGGGGCTATGGAAGTAGGTGTGCGGACAAGGTCTAGTTCACTGTCAGCAGCTGGGGCAGAGGTGTGACTGCGTTGCCTGCTGGGGTAGAGCATGTTGATTTATTCCTTATTTAACTGTTTTGTACTACTTATGGTAGGAATCAGTGGTCTTAAAGGTGAGTCCCTTGACCACCAGTTTAATAGCCCCCGGCCCAGACTGCTGTCCCTTAAACACAGGTGGTCTGCGTGCAGCCAGGCACGGCCCTCGATCCCCGACCCTTGCACAAACACAGGATCTCAGCCCTTCAGGCCGTGGAGGACGAGGCTGGGCCGGGCTCGCAGCAGAGCCGTGGCCGCACTGTCGCGGTTCCCCAGCAGGGGTCAGGGCGGCCTCACCTGCAGTGGGAATCCTGGTTCCCAAGGGGCTTTGGTCCCGGCGGCCCAGCTGCTCCGGGAGCGCGGGCACCACATGAAAGGCTTGGGATGATGTCATGTGCTGTGTGCAGCTGCGTTCCCGGCTTTAACCCGTGGTCCTGCAGGGTTTGATCCTGGAAGGGCTGCACCAGCACCGCCATTCCTCTTGTGGTTACGTGGTGTGGAGGGACGCAGCCTGCAGAAACGAGGGCAGGAAAGCTGAAGTACAGGAGGCAGTACCCGGCAGGGAAGCGGGTGGTGATTCCGTTCTGGGGTTGTGATTTCATGTTTTACTCCTCAGACGAACGCAGCAGTTGGACCTTGGTGTGGAGCAGAGCCGCTGCTTCCCAGCAGGTGACTGCTTCTGTACAGCAGTCAGGTGGGGAGCAAAGTCAGCAGCTTCTAAAGGAAGATGGGAGCTGTGTAAGCGCTGGCTGTGAGCAGCCCTTCTCGCAGGGAGCTGTTACTGTGTTGTGGTTTCAAGGCGGTGGCACGTTCGTGGATCTGGGGCTTCCCGTTTGCTTCTAGGAGAGGGTGACCAGCCTGGGAGCACTGGGGTGCTCCCATAGGTAGAGTGATGCAGCTTCTGCTTGAAAAGTTACTCTGAAACTGGAGTGATAAATGTTTGTGTTCTGGAGCCAGGGACGTCCCTGGCATCTCCCCACAGATCATCAGACCAGGAAGAGCTGCTCAGCAATCTGTCCTGGCCAGAGGAGGACACACACTCGCCAGTGGTTCCCTGGCACAAGGAGGTGGCTCCCCCTCCATGCTCAGCACCAGCCCTGCTCTGAGCAGTGATGGGATCTCTGCTGCCTGTGCTCATGAACTGTCTCAGCCTGGTTTCACGGTGCTCACACCGAGGTGCTGAGCTCCTTTGGTGACCGGGGAGAGCTCCAGCTGCCCCTGCTCTTGCCCAGGAGAAGCATCCTGAGGCTAACACCGAGTTCGTCAGACGCCCATCACTGCAGCATATGGGCACAGCCGTTAAGCACCGTTAACTCCCCTCTGTTGATGTGCAGGGTGTTCTTTTCCCACACTGTCCCCGGGGAGAGCATTGTGTGCAAATGGTTCTGCGAAGAAAGGGAGGTTTCATTTCCTTTTTATGTACATGCTGCTCTTTGTTTTTGACAAAGATCATTGTGAGAATGTGCCTTGCACTTAGAAAATGGAGAGGTTGAAGATGTTCGTTCTTCCCCTGGGGTGTGTGCCACCAGCCCTGCGACAGGTTCAGCTGGCCCGGGTCGGATGGGTGTGAAGCTGCCACCCTACCCAGCACCAGCAGTGCTTGTTAGTTAAGTCCTGCTTGAGCTGCTGCTGGGGAGCTGCTGCAGTTCACCCCCAGCCCGGATGTGTTTCCAGCCACACTGAGAACTCAGACATATCCTGATGGATTCCGTACTCGTTGCCTTTGCACCGCTGTTGTTTGAAGTCAGAGGAGGCAGCAGTGATGTTGCTTTGTGCGCTGGAACCTCCCCGCAGCACCCGGAAGGGTGGGTCACACCTCTTATCTCTGACCAGCTCCTGTTTCGGAGGGACCTGCCAGCAGAACTCAGCCCTGGAAGCCACTGACCGAGGTTCTGCAGCTTTTATCCCCTGCTGGTATCATCCCCACTTCCAGTTTTCCTTTCTTTGGCTCCCCAGCCCATGGCCCCGCAATGACAAAGATCCACAAAGCTGCTGAACGTTGGACAAACTTCTTCCTGTTTCCTCTGGCCTCAACCCCTGTCCCCACACCCATGTTCAAGTCAGACCCTCAAAACACCACCCCAAAACGTGAGCTGCATCAGGAATCACCCTCCTCTGGTGCTGCTCAGATAGAGAAGTGCAGAGACTGGAGCGTCAACCCCCTTTGCAAACCAAAGGGCATCTCCGGTAGCTCCAGTTCAACCTTACATCCCATGTAGCACCCTAGACCTGCCACAAAGACACGGGCCTTGGGTTCCCACACAAAGAGCTCCAATTTCCCACCTCGACCTGCCAAAACCAGGCAAAAGCAAACAAAACCAAGGCAGTTTTGGCTTGGCCACCCTGGAGCGCAGCGGAGCTGGAGGTGCAGCAGCCCAGCCCATGCAAGAAGCGCTCTGGCTTCCTAGAAGTCCTGTCACTGTCTCTGTTTTCTGTTTCATTTCTGCAGGTTCGCTGCTGGTTACATTCTGTAACTTCAAACAAACACTGTTGTGATTAAAATAAACACGAGCTGCAGACAGATCGAAAATGGGCTGTGCAAGAGGAACGCTATGTTCCCAAGTGATTCATTCAGCTATTATTTAATAATTTAGGAGCTGACATAACTCCTAGCTGAACAAATCCCCACATTGAGCCGAGCGGCGGCTCTGCCCACTCCTCTGGGGAATTTCAGCTGTTGGATTTTCAGTGGGAGTCATCCCACTTGGGAAGCGTGTGCATCCTTCCCAGCTCAACTGTGCCACCGATTCCAGGGCTGTTACTCCACACCCTCCCTGTGGTTCCCCGGGCTTCACCCTGCTATAGTCACAGTCAGACTCTCATGTCCTCTTGGCTGGACAGCAGGCGGACACGGGGCGATGGACCAACGGCATGAGCACACAAAGCAGCCTGCCCCTGCAGCCATGCACCATGGCCCTGGTGAGCTGCCACCCTCCCTCGGGGGCCGCAGTATCAGGGTGGAGCCGTGGTATCAGCGTGGGGCACCGTGTCCCCGCGGTGTCACTTTGGGGATCGCTCCCACCAGCTGTGGCAGGACCATTATCTGCTCCCTGCGCAGCTGCAGCTTTGCCCCTCGGTACTGGGCACTGTTCCCTGGTGAGGGAGCTCCATGCTCGGCCTTTCCCCCGCTGCTGCAGCACTGGTGGTAGCCTGTGCTATGGGACGTTTGTGAGTTGCCCGTTTCATAGGATCATGGACTGGTTTGGGTTGAAGGGACCTTAAAGCTTCTCCAGCTCCAACCCCTGCCATGGGCAGGGACCCCTTCCATAGAGCAGCTTGCTCCAAGCCCCTGTGTCCAACCTGGCCTTGAACACTGCCAGGGATGGGGCAGCCACAGCTTCTCTGGGCACCCTGTGCCAGCGCCTCAGCACCCTCACAGGGAAGAGCTTCTGCCTTAGATCCAACCTGAACTTCCCCTGTTTCAGTCTGAACCCATCACCCCTTGTCCTGTCACTGCAGTCCCTGATGAAGAGTCCCTCTCCAGCACCCTGGAAACTGCTCTGAGGTCTCCAGCAGTTTCTCTTCTCCAGCCTGAGCAGCCTTAGAAGACTAAAACCCATGTCAGTCGCCACCAGTCACTGCAGAACACCCACTGGCTGTTGCGCTGCCTGTGCTGGCCAACAGTGGACGGATCAGCTTTACACATCCTGCGCTGCTGGAGCCCTTTGAGAGGAGGCTGCCCCAGCTGGAGATAGGCTTCAGGCACAGGATGCTGCTGCTCCTGCCAATAGGAGTTCTGGTAGCTGCCCGGCTGACATGTCCCTCTTGGAAACTCGTGGCTGAACGTTCACATTGGGAGCCAAGAGTTCCCCTCGCCAGGGTCACTTTGACAGGGAATGGAGGGTGTTTATTTGCCCTATTGACACTTCTGGGGTTTCTGTTTCCTGTTTCACAGCATCCCTCTCCCTCAGTGCCTCTCTCCTACTCTCCTTGTGGTGTGTTACAGTTGGTCAGCGGTAAATGAGGGCTCCAGAGGGCTGGAGCAGCTCTGCTCTGGAGCCAGGCTGAGAGAGCTGGGCTGGGGCAGCCTGGAGAAGAGAAGGCTCCTGAAGGGGAGACCTGAGAGCAGCTCCAGTGCCTGAAGGGGCTGCAGGAAAGCTGGAGAGGGGCTTGGGACAAGGGATGTAGGGACAGGCCAAGGGGAATGGCTTTAACCTGCCAGAGGGGAGACTGAGATGAGCTCTTAGGCAGAAGCTCTTCCCTGTGAGGGTGCTGAGGCGCTGGCACAGGGTGCCCAGAGAAGCTGTGGCTGCCCCATCCCTGGCAGTGTTCAAGGCCAGGTTGGACACAGGGGCTTGGAGCAAGCTGCTCTATGGAAGGGGTCCCTGCCCGTGGCAGGGGTTGGAGCTGGAGGAGCTTTAAGGTCCCTTCAACCCAACCCAGTCTGGGATTCTGGGATTCTGCAGAATCTTTTGGTCTTATGCAAAGCCCAAGTCTGGTGTGGGAGGTGGGGAGGGCTCTGGCGCACGTCACTGCTGGCATCTGAATGACAGGACATTTGTAACCTGTTTCCATCCTCTGCTGCACCGACACAGCACCAACAAGCGGCAGATTTCCTCTCCCTGGTGCAATGAGGACTCTCAGGGGCCAGGCAGGCAGAAACCAGTGAGGGTGGCTGGACCCGGAAGAGAAAGCGTTTATCCGGTACCTTGACCTCCCCATCGCAACCCCTGTTTGATGGAACCACGTCTTGCCCCACCGCGGTGCGTGCACCGGGTCCATCCGCAGCACCAGGCCCAGCGCAGCTCCGTGCAGGGAGCAGGAGGTGCAGCGTGGGCTGGGAGCTCCAGGAACCCCCCCTGTGCATGACCCACACGTGGAAGGGAAACAACCGACCCTTACCCCGGCGTCTGGGCGGCGGCGGCCGTCCCGACGCCGCTGCTTTATTGGAGCTGTGCACACAGAGCTGTCCCCTCCCGTTCCCCTGCTCCGCATGGAGCTCTGCCCCCGTGTGAGTCACGGCGCAGGGCAGCGTCCGTCCGCCCATGGTGCGCGCTGGGCTCTGCCCTCCTGCAGGTGCCTGTTCTTTCCTCGCGGGGCCATGGGGCTGCCCTGCCCCGGCTCCGCCTCCTCCCTCTTCCCCCAGGACAAGGACAAAGCAATTCCCGACCCGCGCTCACCCTCACCCGGGTTACAGCGCTCCTGAAACCTGTGACAGGAGCCCGGGGATCCCAGGAGGTGGGGACTGCGTTCGGCTCCGGGCCCCTCACTGCAGGAGAGACATTGAGGGGCTGGAGCGGGGCCAGAGAAGGGCAGCGGAGCTGGTGCAGGGCCTGGAGCACAAGTGTGATGGGGAAGGGCTGAGGGACCTGGGGGGTTCAGGCTGGAGAAGAGAAGGCTCAGGGGGGACCTGATGGCTGCCTACAAGTGCCTGAGAGGAGGATGGAGCCAGGAGGGGCTGGGCTCTGCTCCCAAGGAACAAGGGATGGGACAAGAGGAAACGGCCTCAAGCTGCCCCAGGGCAGGTTTAGATGGAGCTGAGGAACAATTCCTGCCCCAGAGGGTGCTCAGGCGTTGGAACAGGCTGCCCAGGGCAGCAGCAAATCCTTCATCCCTGCACTGTGCCACCTGTGTCATCCACTGGGAGGAAGCTACATGGGTTCACAGCATCCCCTGGGCCTGGCTGCACTGAGAGCTGCCGAGGGCTGGGGACCCCGTACACTGCATGGATGGGAGGAATTCTGCTCCAGACTCCACTTACTTATTCCCACCCACGTGGTGAATCCTGTGGAAGGTCCTAGAGCTGTTCCTGTCTTTTCCCTGCCTGCTCCTACCCAATGGGATCTTCCTCTGCCCTTGCTGAGACACCAGGAGGGAAGAGCTGGCTGCAAGAAAACCCTGTGGGCATTTTGGAAGGACCTTCCTCCCCACAAGGAGCTTTGCCAAAGGCTGGAAGCCGTTTGCTGTGGTTCCCAGCAGAGCATCCATGCCCTCCCGCAGCTGTCTGCGTGGTCCTGCCTTGCTCCTGGGTCACAGCGAATGGGGTGATGCAGACAAAGGAGCCTGGGTTGGAAGCCAGGTACCCGCTGCCATCCTCAGTGAGTGCTGGACAATGAGGTCCTGTGCTGCCAGCAGAGAAACCCCAACCCACAAAGCTTCCTCGTGGAACATCAGTGGAGCAATTATGTTAATGACTGTGAACGGGGCTAAACCCAATCTTGGATGGAAATGAGGGGCCGAATGAAGCGCCCAATTCATAGCCCGGCTCCCGCATCCAGGAATATTTCCAGTAAGCAAAAGCCTTGTCCTTGGGGCTGTCTCATCCCCCATTTGTGCTCGCTGGGACTCGGTTTCCACTCTGCTGGCTCCGGTGTCTCATCAAAATGCCTTCATAAATGGAGCAAACAAGGGCTGTATGGGGCAGGGAACCAGGCGATTAACACGATCCCAGTTCTTTGAGGGGCAGAGTTAATGAAGCATCCAGCGTTTTGTCATTCTTGCCTTTCTTTCCTGGGAAAATCCTATTAGTAGGAAATCACTTAATTGGGCACTTCAAAGAGCTGATGGGAAAACAGCCTCTGCCGGGCTGGAAACGCCGTGCAGCCGAACACTGGCTCCATTTAGGCTTCTGCTGGGGCGGGAGGGTTGCATTAAGAGCCCTCGCGTTTCCCGCTTAAAGGAAAAACGCTTGTTAGGAGAGATAATGAAAACCCCAAGCCCCGGGCGCGGAGGTTCGGGTCCTGCCGCAGCGGGATTTCACTGCCTGCGGCACGGGGCTCTGCTTCGGGGCTTTCCCTGCCCTCCACTCCCTGCCCATGGGCCTGAGCCCGGGGGTTTCACACCTGCCTCTGGGTGTTCCTGTGGGCAAAAGCTGTTCGAGGGCTGCAGGAGTCCCCCTGTGCCCCGGGAGAGGTGGGTGACAGCCGGGCAGGCCTCTGGGGTGTCGGTTCTGCAGCAGTGAACCCAAACCCCATGTGCTGGTCCCCACTCTTATTGCTCGGGGGGGTCCTGTGGTCCTTCCCCTGCTCCCAGGTTGGTTCCCTGGGTGGAAATCTAGGTTTTTGAGGAGTTTAAATGTACCCCATGCTGATAAATAGCAGCGTGCCCTGGGCTCCATCACCAGAGACATGAAGGATGCTTCACCTGCCTGACCCTTTCCAGTTTCCTCCCCCTGCACAGGTTGATCTATGAGGTACCCCCCAGAAAACACAAACTCTTCCCATACCCCTCTGACCACCAGATCTCTAACCCTTGCCACGGGGCAGGGCTGGGTAAGGAACCATGTGGATCCCTTCATTCCTGCAGCCAGCACTGACAAGCTGCCATTTGGGAAGACACTGCCGGGTCATTTCCTTTATTTATGAATGATTTTATAGTCAGCCTTTATAAAATCCTTACATGCGGGTATTTGTGTGCATTTAGAACAGCTGTATGGGCATGGGGTGGCCCTCAGTGTGTGATTCCCTCCAAACATGTCAAGAAGCTTCCTTGGAACAACATTTGCTTCAACGTTTCGTGGTCAGGATTACTGCATGTGGCTGCACAAAGCCACGTTTCCCCACTCTTCTCCATCCCATCAAAGCCTGAGACATTCAAATCCTGATTTCATAGAATCATGGAACGAACCAGGTTGGAAAAGCGCTTCAGTCTCATCCAGTCCAACCATCCCCAGCACTGCCAAGGCCACCCCTAACCCACGGCACTGAGGCCTCGTCTCCACGCTGTGTGAACACTTGCAGGGACGGTGACTGCAGCCCTGCCCTGGGCAGCCTGTTCCAATGCCTGAGCACCCTCTGGGGCAGGAATTGTTCCTCAGCTCCATCTAAACCTGCCCTGGGGCAGCTTGAGGCCGTTTCCTCTTGTCCCATCCCTTGTTCCTTGGGAGCAGAGCCCAGCCCCTCCTGGCTCCATCCTCCTCTCAGGCACTTGTAGGCAGCCATCAGGTCCCCCCTGAGCCTTCTCTTCTCCAGCCTGAACCCCCCAGGTCCCTCAGCCCTTCCCCATCACACTTGTGCTCCAGGCCCTGCACCAGCTCCGCTGCCCTCCTCCAAACCCAAACCCAACTCCAGCCATTCCCCAGCTCCATGCGGAAGCTCCCACCCACATCCCCACATCCTCTTGCTGAGGGGAGCTCCCTGCTGCTCCCCATGTCCCTGTGGTGAGGATGAAAGCTGGTGTCAGAGGTGATGTGCCCGGGCACGTTCCCCGGTGGAACGCTGAGGATGGGCTGAGTCACAGCCAACTCCCCACCATGAATAATCTGCACCATGTCTGCAGTGACTTCCTCCCCGCTCCGCATCTGAGGGTCCCACCTCGGGAGATCCCCCTGGGAAGGAAACGCTCCTGAGAGCTCCCCAGGCAAGGCTTGCCATTGTGGTGCTGGGAAGGAAGTTGCTTTGAAGGCTACAAAATACATTAATATATTCCTTTTGCTTCCAGGCATCGGGATGGGTTTTCCAAGCAAATTATAAGGATGGATTCTCCCACCACCACCTCCCTCCTGGTGAGGGCTTGGGACACCCCTTGGGGAGGGAGCCAGTGGGAGATGTGGAAGTTTCTACATTGCCACCATAGAGGCAGAGCACGGAACAGCCCATCTACCCGTGGCGCTGGTCCTGGTCCCCGGTCCTGATCCTCTGACCTCCTCCTCCTCTGTGTTGGACGTGATGAGTCACCCTGGTTATTTAAAGCTCCTGCACTGCCTGGTATTAATCACGCTTCTTTTCCCCACCTTTGCTTTTCCTGCTGATGCTGCTGCAGACCCCACCGCGGACTCCCTGACTCGGACCCTGGCTCCATCCTTTACCCACTTCCCATTTCCAGTAACTCATTTTGCACCGATGCTGGTCCGCAGCCAGAGCTCCCCAGCTCCGAGGAACAGGAGCAAGAGCTGAGTTTGCACCAACCAGAAACCTGCATCCCCCCATGCAGGGCACAGCGACGGGACCTTCACCTCCCCCCCCCCCCCCCCCCGAAATCACAGGAGAATCACAGAGCTGCTTCCCTAAGGGAAAACCTGCGCCCGATTTGTTTTCTCCCTGGTTTTCCCTGGAATGAGGCATCCCTGCGTAAGCCGGGATATTCCCATCACTGGGCTGGGCGGTTTGTGTCACGTCACTTCTCTTTTGGAGCCCTGCTCTTGCATCAGCGGGGCTGCGGTTGCACAATCGAGGCCGCTCCTCCCGCCACTTCGGGCGCCCATTTGAAAAGCTGCCGGGTCTGACAGCCCCATTCCCTTCTCCTTATTTGGGAAGGGGCCTTTATCCCACAGAAAGAGCTGCTTTAAGCGCTGAGCATCCTCTTAGCGAAAGCTGCTTCACCTGAGAGCCCCAGCTTGCAGCTAGAGGCTGCACTGACCATGGGGAGACGCCCACAGCACTGTGGATGTGGCCAGGGTGATGCTGGGTTTCCCGTTGGTGCCAGTCGCATCCTTCCGCACCCAGAGGGAGCGAAGCAGGGAGCTGCAGCGGGAGCAGCGCTGGGGGTTGGTGAGGGAATGATCCATCTCCGCGCAGCGCCACATCCAGCCCTCCGCAGTGCGGCTCCGAAAGCTGCTCCGTGAGACCAAGAGGAAAAATCGTTCCCTCGTGGAAACACCCCTGTGGGAAAGGGCTATTCCAGCTGGCCCCCTCCTCTCCCTGTGTGTTATGAATGGAAAACCAGGAGGGATGTGGGAGCATTTGGCTCCAGATCTCAGCTTTCCAGTATGGATCTTCTGCATTGTGTAATCCTCATCCAGGATGTTTTCACACTCCCCATCCTCCTTTCCCCTTTCCTTCACATCGCACCGTGCCATCCGGAGGCAGGGAGCAGCCACCCAAACACGAGTACCTTGGCCCAGCACCGTGAGCTGTGGCCAGCGATGGCAAACGCTGCTGCAGCACACGGCAACCTCCGGCCAGACATGTCCGAACGTGTCCTCCAGCTGCTGGCGCCGGTGGGAAGCTGCTGGTCCAGCTGGGAAGTGCTCGGGGGTGGGTGCATGCCAAGGGTCCTGCTCAGCGCCAGGGCTCCAGGGGCCTTTGAGGGCCCCTGGCACTCCCAAGGGACCACTTTAACCGGGTCTTTGTGCCCTGGAACGGAGCTGTCACTGCCGGTGCTCCACGGGAGCTCATTGTGCTTGCAGCCCTGTGGGGGGTGATGCCCGCGGTGCCCGGGCAGTTTATACCGGGCGGGGAGTGGGGCCAGGGCAGTGCCATGGGACAGGGGAGCATCATCCCGGGGTGAGCACCCAACGGGGCTGAGTCACCCCTTCCTTAATCCATTGTGCCCCTTCCCACAGGGACCCGGTGGCCAGGAAAGCCCGGGTGGGGGAATGCCCCCTCCTCCGGCCAGATAAAGTGCTGCTTTGTTCCTGGGGGCACCCCTGTACCTCTTGATGGGGGGGTCCCTGTATCCTCTAAGGGGCAGATCCCTCCATCTCCTGATGTGAGGGTCGCTGCAACCTCTAGGAAGGGACTCCCTGTATCCCCCGACGGGGGAGGTCCCTGCACCCCGTCCTAGGAAGGGGGTCCCTGTATCCCCTGCTGTCCTTTCATTCCCCTCGGAAGGGCTTCCCTGCACTCCCTGATGGGGGGATCTCTGCACCCGCCCCGGGAAGGGTTTCCTGTACCTCCTAACGGGGGATCCCTGTATCCCCTGGTGCAGGGTCCCTGACTCCCCGGTGAGGGGGGTCCCGCCGCTCCCCTCTCCCCACTTTCGCCCCCCCCCGCCAAGAACGGGAGCCGGGGCTCGGGGGCAGGGACCGGCCGGGGCGGGGCAGGCCCGGTGGGAGCGGGGAGCAGCGGCGAGGCCCCGCCCCGCGGCCGGTATAAAAAACGGGCGGAGAGCACCGGCGGCCGGGAGACGCGACGCGACGGTGAGTGCGGCGGGGCGGGGGCAGCCGCGGCTCCGCGCCTTCCGTGCCCGCTGGCGGGGCGGTGTCACCGGGGGTGCCGCCGGCCCGGGGCTGCGGAGCGGGGGAAGCGCGGAGCGGGGGAAGCGGGGAGCGGGCGGCGGCGGCTTCGCTCCGGTGGCCTCGTCCGTGGCGCTGCGGAGGGAGCGGGGCCGGGGCCGCGGTGTGGGGGTACCCGGGCGCGGTGCGGGAGCCCCGGGCCGTGCTCGCCCCCTGGCGGCGCGGGCGCGGAGCATCCCCTGTGGCTGCGCGGGGCTCCGGAGCCGCCGAGGGCCCCCCGCGGGCTCCTCGGTGCCACGAGAGAGCCGTTCTCGACGCCTGTCGCCGGGTCACGGCGGCTGCGGGCGCGGGGCTGCAGCTCCTCCTGCACCCAGCCCTTCCCCGACTGGTGTAACTGGTCCTGGGTGCTGCAGGTGCCTGCGGGGTGGTGATGGTCCACCCTGGGTGTGCCCTCATCGGGGCGAGGCTCCCGCACAGCCCTGCACCTGCACCACCTCCGTGATGGAGCCTTGGGGCTCTCGGATGAGCTCTGGGAGCCTCGCAGCTCTGCAGAGGCTGCTGCAAGTGATGCCGGCCCATGGAGGGGACGGTGACCAGGGTCTGCTCCTTCCCTTCTGGTGGCCCCGGCGATCTGCATCCATGAGTTGGGGTGAAGCTGTTGTCTTGAGGCTCCAGGTGGCGTCTGAGGAGATTGGTGCCTGACAAGGCCAGGGAGGGCTACGGGGTGCCTGGTCAGGGTGTCAAAGCCCATCCCCTGCCTGCTCTTTGCCGGGGCTTGCCTGGACATGCTGAGACTTGCCCCGCAGTGAGGTCACCCTGCTTGTGCTCTGCCTGCCACCACGTAGGAAGCTGGATTTCTATTTTTACCCACGGTGCTCTGTCTGGGTGGGGAGCGGGGCCGGGTGCCCACAGGGATGGATGTAGGGCACCTCCTGCCCCGGGCTGGAGGCTCTCCGGTGCCCACTGGCATGTCTGGGAATGGGGGGCCTGAGTTAGGGCAGAATCCTTCCTGCAGGAGGCTGAGCCCCCATCCCTGGGTGTGTTTGGGGCTGGGAGCAAGTCTGGGAGTCTGGTGTGGCCCTGGGTTGGGCGGGCCATAAGGAAGGTGGTCTTGCATGCGGTTGTTCTTGAATCTGGTTTTAAGGCACAGATTGGTTTATATTAGAAGGGACCTTAAAGCTCCTCCAGCTCCAACCCCTGCCACGGGCAGGGACCCCTTCCATAGAGCAGCTTGCTCCAAGCCCCCGTGTCCAACCTGGCCTTGAACACTGCCAGGGATGGGGCAGCCACAGCTTCTCTGGGCACCCTGTGCCAGATTCAATGCTGGTCAAGCCTTAGCTCCAAAAGCCACCCCAGCCCAGAGCATTGCTTGCTCTGCTCTGTGACAAGGCTCCTCATGGCAGCGGGTGGTTTGGGAGAAGGCTCTGCCACTCGCTGCCCCAGGATCAAGGCTTTTGGCACCGATCTGAAGCAAAACAAAACCAAACACAAGCAGGGTTGTGTCTCTGGTTACCCAACAGCTTCTTGCAGATTAGGAGGGTGGTTAACAGTGGTCAAGCTTGTGGCATGTTCCTGCAGTTGCTCAAAAGGCTCCCTTGCCACGGAGCCTGGGTTCTGGAGGTGAAGAAATGGGTTAGAAAACCATCCTGTTGCTTCACTTGCCCATGTGCCAACTCGCTTTGTGCCTGTGTGGAAGGGGAATGAAGCAGGTTGTGATGGAACCAGTGGCAGCCTCGATGCTGGATGCTCTGCCCTGGGAGGGCTTTACCTGCCGGAGGAGGAACCGTTGCCGTGTGCCCCTTCCCCATCCTTGCATCCCCAGCAGCATTCCTTGGATGACGGGCTTGATGATTTTAAGGGTCTTTTCCAGCCTGGTTTGATTCTGCACCAGGCTGTGTTTGACCTTGGTCATGCTCAAGCCTCTGAGATGCCACCAAAACCCCAGAGGAGCCCTGGGCAGGTGGGGGTTCTCTCCACGCTGCCTCAGTGCAGAGCCCAGCCCTGGTTGTCCCACCTTGCTTACGGCGTGCACTGCTCTGGTGGAGCACGTGCTGGCCCTCGGGCTTGCTCGTGGCGTGTCCAGCACCCCAGTAACTTGCTCTGTTCCCTCCCAGCCACCACGATGCCCCTGTCTCAGAGCAAGGCCGGGCAGATGCCATGCAACAGCAAGGTCTGCAGGAACCTCTTTGGCCCCGTGGACCACCAGCAGCTCCAGCACGACTTGGAGAGCCTGTTGAAGCAGAACCTGGAAGAAGCTCAGCAGCGCTGGAACTTTGACTTCGAGACGGAGACTCCCTTGGAAGGACGCTTCGAGTGGGAGAGGGTCTTCCTGCCTGAGGAGCAGCCCCAGGAGCTCCACAGCCTGGTCAGGGCCACCAGCAGCAAGAGCAGGAGCTCCTTGGTCCCCTCCAACGAGCACCTTGGCAGGATTTGCCCCGAGGGATCCCAGCAGAGCTCGGGGGTTTACAGGGCTGGTGCCCCGCGGAGCTTGAAGCGTGGGCAGGCCACCATCAAAGGTGAGCGCTGGAGGCGGGGGCACCCTGGGGTTGTGGCTGCGGTAGGGACAGATGGAGGGAGCTTGGATGCAGGAGCCCTGCCTGGCTCCTGGCCATGGGAAGGGAGCACCTTCCGCTCCGCTCTCCTGGGCGAGCAGAGCCTATCTTGCGGGGGAAAGGCTGCAGACTGGGTGTCTTTTGGATGCTGGGGGTTAGGCAGGGCCCTTATTTTGTGCTTGTGGGGTTTATAACTGAGGTGCCCCAAAATAGTTGTTCACCTTCAGCTGCCATGGCCTGATCCTGTCCTGTAAGATCAGGGCCTGGAGTGGAAACGCAGGTGAGACCAAGCAGAGGGTGGCCAACTCTTTTCTTCAGGGTCTCTGGGGGTGGCTGTAAGATGGAGCCCACCTGGGCTGGGTGTTGGGGAGCCTCCCTGGGAGCACCTCCCTCTTCCTGCCCCATAGCTTCCAACAGGCTGGAGGCACTTCCCAACCCTCTCTTTCTGCCCTCTAGACTTCTACAGCTCCAAGCGAAGGATCATCCCTGAGAAGCCCAAGCCATGACATGGTGCTCTTCTCCTCTGCCATCGGGGACGGCTGCTGATGTTCCCTGGGGGTGTCCATGGCTCTTCCCCCCCCCTCTGTACTGTGTAAGCTGTCTATGAAGCAATGTAGAGTCTGTAGTTCCCTATTTATGAGTAGTCTGGGGTCCTGAGGGACCTTCACTGTGTGCAATGTATGAGTAGCCCATGTTGTGGCTTGTAGCTACAGCAGAGGGGATGGAGGAGAGCTGAAAGGGGCCTGATGGCACTAAGGCATTACCCTGCCTGCAGAGAAGAAAGTGTGTCCTTTGCCCAGCGTTGGTGGGACCAAGCATCATCCTTGCACCCCTTTCCTGTCCAGCCGTGGTCCTCCTCCTGCCCGATGGCTGGCCATGGGGGACACTTGTGTCCCAGCCACTTGGTGGCATCAGGTGTCCTTAAGAAAGGGTCCCTGATGTAGATTGCAGAGCTCTGGGACAGCCTGGCCAGAGGACACCCCAGTTGCTGGTACATGGTGGGTGACCCTCTCCCCAGCAGGATGGACCCAGCAGTGTCAAGCCCTTGTCCATGTGTGTAAGTGATGTAGGGGCTGCCTGGGAGAGGAAACGCTGCTCCCTGGACAGCCCTTCCTTGGGGTGTCTCACCGGTGGTGTCACCCCTCAGACAGGCTGCAGATGGTGACAGAGCCGCTGGAGGTCCCCAGTGCTGCGCTCATTGCAGGACCAACGCTGCCTGTGGGAGGCTTTGGGGTCCCCTGGATGCTGCTGAGCCAAGCCTCCCTTTCCTGTCCTTGCCTTGTTGAGTGGGGCTGCTTGCCCTTGTGTCCCTGCCTCTTTCAACACTGACACTGGGCTGGGGAGCTCCTGTTTCCTGCTGTTGGCTTGCTCTAGGACGGTAGTCCTGCTCCCCAGCAGGGATGATACTGAAAGAAGAAATTGTAGCTTTTTTTTTTGCCTGTTTTCCTGGACTTTTTCCTCCTTTGGGGCTGGGGCGGGGAGAAGACCCTCACCTGGCTCTGCAGAGCGAGTGGCTTCGGCCACCTCTGGGACCAAGGGATGTCTTGGAGCGAGGGCTGCTCTGTCCCAGCGCCGAAGGGTCAGTCCCTGCTCTGGAGGGACTCGACACTGTCAGGTCTCAGCACTTTCACAGCGTTCATCTCCTGCTCTGCTGGATTTGGACTCTGGAAACCGGTGCAAGATGGTTCCGGGTAGAAAAGGGCCAGGGTCAACCTCCCGCCTTGCACCACGATGCACTTTGCTGTCAGTGAAGCTGGCGAGCTCCCGGCACTAAATGTTTATTTATATAAAAAAGGCTATTAACTATGTGGGGGAAGGGGAAATACCTGTTTGACTCCAAATGTTAACTCTGAATAAACACTCGCCTCGTGTATGGGAACTGGTGTCTCTGGTTGATGGGAATGACTGTGCTGGTAATGGGGTGGCTGCAGCCAGCATGGGAAGGGGCTGTTGCAGCCCTGGGTGCCTCCTGCAGCATGAAGGGTCAGAGCAGGGGGATGAGGAGCTGTGCGAGGGCTGAGGGGGTAAAACCTCCCCACAACCCCTGCGCTTAACCCTGCTCCTGATGCTGCCACCATGTACCCAGGAGCAGCCACTGCTGCTTGTGTGGGGTCTCACTGTGGGAATGCAGGCTCCTCTGCTGCCTTCGTTGTTCCCTTTCCCTGCCCTGACACTGGATTTCTGCTCCCAGCCCTCAGGGCACTGTCTTATGGGGCAAATGGCCATTAGCCATGGGCAAGCTGGTCACATCCTCCTCTAAAGGGGTCCTGGGTGCCCAGGCCAGTGAGTGACCTGTGCTGTGGGACCTGGACAAGCAGGAGCAGGTGGAGGCACTGCAGATAACACACAACAGTGAGCCCTGCGTGGGGCTGAAATTTGCTGCTGGGGCTGGGATTCTCTGGGAGATGGATGCCTCCACCATCAGCTGCTTCTTCCAAGGGCTGAGCAAGACTTGTACGTGGGCTGTGAGATTAAGTTAGGGTTAATGTGAGAAATCCCTGACTGGTTTGGGTTGAAAAGGACCAACCCAAAGGATCATCCAGTTCCAAGCCCCTGCCATGGGCAGGGACACCTTCCACTAGAGCATTGCCCACTGCTCGCCCCTGTCCTACAGGGTGGATGTGGGACCTCAGAGCAAGGTGCAGGATAGGAGCGGGGCGGAGACTTCTCAGTCGCCCTGTGCCGGTGGCTGAGCAATCCCGGCTGCCCCTGAAGCTGCTGGCAGGGCGATGCAGGCAGGGTCCTGCCTGGGTCAGGCAGTGAAGGCCGGGTGCGTACCCAGCACAATCCCATCCCTGCATGTTGGCAGGTCCCTGCATGCAGCAGAAGGCACCGCTGCGGGTCAGGGAGGGACAGACAGGACAGGCAAGCCCAGCTGAGTGACACTGAGGCAGTGGCAGGGATGCTGTGTCCTGCAATCATAGAATGGGTTGGGTTGAAGGGACCTTAAAGCTCCTCCAGCTCCAACCCCTGCCACGGGCAGGGACCCCTTCCATAGAGCAGCTTGCTCCAAGCCCCTGTGTCCAACCTGGCCTTGAACACTGCCAGGGATGGGGCAGCCACAGCTTCTCTGGGCACCCTGTGCCAGCGCCTCAGCACCCTCACAGGGAAGAGCTTCTGCCTTAGATCCAACCTGAACTTCCCCTGTTTCAGTCTGAACCCATCACCCCGTGTCCTATCACTGCAGTCCCTGATGAAGAGTCCCTCTCCAGCATCCTTGGAGCCCCCTTCAGATACTGGAAGCTGCTCTGAGGTCTCCACGCAGCTTCTCCAGGCTGAACAGCCCCAATGTTCTCAGCCTGTCTTCATACAGGAGGTGCTCCAGGCCCATAAATGCCCTCATTTGCAGAGGATCCAGGGGAATACAAAGGTTTGATGGTAACAACCTTGTGCATTGTTCAACTGAGGATCCCTCAAGCTTCTGCACTTGTGTTGGGTGATCCCGCACATGCCAGTGCCCCTTGAGATGCTTGCAGAGCACGATCATGCAGCCTTTTAGCTGCTGCTGAGTCAAGCCCTCCGGATTTAGCCCTTTTAATCTCTTCCCCTTACGTCAGCCCCCTCTGCTGTCACCTCCTGTCTGTCAGAGCGGTGGTGATGGAGGAAGTGACAAATAAATCAGCAAATACCCCCTTTGTCCCTGTGTGTGGGGCTCTGAGCGCAGCCCAGGTCTGGCTCTGCTGTGCAGGAGGGAGCTTGGCATCTAGGTTTGGAGTTTGCACCCACATGGGAGACTCCAGCCCTGCACAGCCTCTCCCATTGGGGAGGACTGTGTGTGTGCCCAGCTCTGGGGACACAAAGTGGTGATGGGCTTCCTGCAGCTGGGCAATGGATGGAAACCTTGCACTTCCAGGTTGGGTTTTGCTGCCCTCCCATCCCAGCCGCAGCACGGAGCAAGGATGCTGGGGTTCACACGGTGGGGCTGAGAGGAGGGTCCGGTTCTTCTCCTCCTTTCCCCATTATATCCAATCCCAGGACCTGCCTGGCTTCTCCCTGGGGCTGGAAAGGGCTCTTGGCACTGCAGAGCTGGGTATACCCAGGAGGAGCAGCAGCACCTAAGCTGCTTCCTCAGGTGGAAGAGCAGCAGAGCAGGGCTGGGCTGTGGCTGGGGATGCGATGGGGCAGGGCACTGGTGCAGCCGGTTCCCAGCAAGGGATTGAACCAGTTTAGATGGGGAGAGACAGGCACCTCCTGCTCTGGGAGCTCAGCCCTGTGCTGGGAGCTCGGGGCTTAGCTCTGGTTATAACCTAAAGTTATTGTTGGATTTCCCCTTGTTGGGATCTTTTCCCCATTTTTGCAGTTAAAGGAGAGCAAAAATGTTCATACCCCGCCTAATTCCGCTGTGCCCCTGCAAACCAGAGTGGGTGCAAGCCATGGGCAGTCAGTGGGTTCGGTGCTGGCTTTAAAGCCCAGTTAATGATTCCAACAGGAGCCTTGGAAAACCCACCAGTGTGAGCAGCACAGTGGGATGAGCTCCAAACCCTGGGGCTCAAGAGCCTCTGTGGGTTGTGGTGTGTGCAGGTTTGTCCTGTAGGTGGGATGCTGTATATGTGGGTTATAGACAGTCCTGTAGTTTGGGTTATTCAGCCTCTTAAAATACCACTTGCTACTTCTCTGCTGCTTTTCCCCTGCCCCAGACACCCTCCAGACCACTGGGAGCAAGGAAAGGATGGGGATGTCTGCTGGGATTCCTGGTGATGCCAGTGGCACCTTTGCAGAGCTGCTTTGGGATCTGGGGGGCTTGGGGGGCTGGTGACCCTCCGGATGGGCCCTTCCTGCACCCTGCTTGCAATGCAGCAAACAGGAAACGTGGGAGCACCGGCAGTTGAGTGTAACCCAGAGCGGAAAGTGCCTTGAGTAAGAGCAAGAGAGCACAGGAGCAGCATCCCCCGGCCCCGGGCGCTTCGCTGCCCCGGGCACCCCGAAACTGAGGGTCCCTCTCGGCCAGAGGGGAAGGTGAGATTTGGTGCCCAGGGAGGGCTCCTGCAGCACCTCGAGAACAAGAAAAGCAAGGAAAGGAAGGGGTTTTCTCGCTGTTGGTGAGCTGGGGCGGGGGGGGGGGGGGCTGCTTCTTGCTGCCTGTGGGGGGACCGTGGCTGATGGGCCTCTGCTGAAGGCTGGGAGCAGCGTTCCGGACAGGATCAGGTCCCTGGGAGCCGGTGATGCCACGGGCTGGGGGATGCGCGGCTCCCATCGCACCCACGCTGCTTGTTCTGTGCCTCTGCTGGGGCTGCGCTGGGTTGGAGCAGGTAACGGGGGGATTCTTCATGCCTTAAACAACCCCAGCGCCCCCCCGAGCTCCCACTTCTGTTGTCTTAGTGGCTGGCACCACCATAAAGGCACATGGTTTCTGTTCACCCCCTCTCCCCCCCCCAAGCATCCTGTAGGACTCCAGCAGCTCCACAAAGCCCTCTTGATTTAAGGGGATGTTTTGGGGGCCTCTTCCTGTATTTCCAATGCAGGCTGGGATTTAGCACAGGGCTGGAGCAGCCGGGGTCTCTCCAGGCTGGGAGCAGAAAGTGGGGCTGCAGCATGGCCCCCTCTGCGTCACAGCTCCCCATAGCTGTGGGCTCCTTCCCTTGGGTTTTGGCTTTGCCATGCAGAGAACAGCCCCTCATGGGCCCAGTGGCTGTTGGTGCCGCTGCCATCACCCAGGCTTCCTGAAGGCCTCCCCAGCTCTCACACAGCTCCCGAGGTACTCCCGGCTCTGAAAGCTGGGGGAGGATGATCAAAAGCTGCTGCTGGGCTCTGGGACCAGCCCCTTCTGCCCAGCATCGCTGTGGCTGCTCCTTTGCCAGTGCCACCTCCTGGGTTTCCCCTGGGTGCCGGTGCCCTGCGCATCCTCCATGGGAGGTGTGGGATGGGTGGTGGCAGGAGGAGGTGCTCACCCAGTGGGTGCTGGGCTCGCAGCCGTTGCTCGATCTGGTCAAGGCTGCGCTGCTCTTCCTATTGCCAAACCCAGGGCCCTTTACAGCAGCCAAAGCGCGTTTCCAGCTCAATCCCACTCCACCATCTCCCACCAAGGGCTCCAGCAAGGAGGAGCTGGCCAAGGGTCGACAACCATCAGTGTCCCCTGGACAGGACTGAGCTGGGGGCCATGGCCGAGCGCCGGGCAGGCACCAAGAGCCGGCGCTTGGGCTCCAGCCGACGCAAGGGCTTTGGTGAGGCACCCGCAGCAGCCCCCAGCCCCGGCAAGGAGCCATCATGGGCAGCTGAAATAGTGCAGAGGGTGCAGGAGCTCCTCAGGGAGCAGGACAAGGACCAGGAGGGGTTCGTCACCCGCTCGGCCATACAGGTAAGGGATGGGGATGTCTCCTCGGGTCAGATGCTGCTGGGGTGGGTGGAGAATGGGTGATGGGAGCGGTGTTCCCCTGCTTTGCTCTGTTCTTAGAGATTACAGGAGGAAGATCTCCCATGCAGCACGGAGGAGTTGGAGCTCGTCTTCAATGGGCTGGATGCAGCCGGCGCCGGGCGGTTGAGAACTGAGGAATTCACTTTTGGACTCTGTAAGTGCCGGCACGACGCCTCCAAGCTGATCCTGGACATGGCCCTAGTGCTTTCCCAGGGGATATCTGAAACACCGCCCTTGCTGGGTGGCAGAGGATGGCCTAAAAGTTGTCCCCACGTCCGGGTCTCATCCCATGGCTCCACTGGTGAGAGGTCCTCTTGTGCCAGAATGGATTCATCGAAGCCATGGGGTGGGAAGTGTTGTTTGGGCCTTTGCTGTCACCCTGGCCTGGCACTGAGTGTTTGGGGTCTCTGTTGACAGGGCAGTTCCTGAGCTCCCAGAAGGCTGCCAGGGACCATCGCCGGCAGAAAACAGCATCGCGGAGGATCCCCTTGGTCCTTCCCAGCCCGGCGCTGGAGGAGGTGGACAGTGAGGAGCAGAGGCAGTTCTCTGCCTTTATGGACCAGTTGGGCACGGACAACATCTCTGAGGAGTAAGCCGCCCTGATTAGCACCCATGGGTGTCCTGTTGGATGGGGTAGACAGGGAAAGGCTTGGGCAGGAGTGAGGGAGTGAGCCCAGAAATGACTTGGAGCTGCCTTTGGCCCCAGGACAGGATCATGCTCACCCCCGTGCTCACCTGTCCCCCAGGACCATGCATCCTTAACAGTGTGAGCTAAATCTTTGAATGAGCCAGGTTAGAAAAGCCCTTTAAGCTCATCCAGTGCAACCATTCCCAGCACTGCCAAGGCCACCCCTAACCCATGGCACTGAGGCCTCGTCTCCACGCTGTGTGAACACTTGCAGGGACGGTGACTGCAGCCCTGCCCTGGGCAGCCTGTTCCAATGCCTGAGCACCCTCTGGGGCAGGAATTGTTCCTCAGCTCCATCTAAACCTGCCCTGGGGCAGCTTGAGGCCGTTTCCTCTTGTCCCATCCCTTGTTCCTTGGGAGCAGAGCCCAGCCCCTCCTGGCTCCATCCTCCTCTCAGGCACTTGTAGGCAGCCATCAGGTCCCCCCTGAGCCTTCTCTTCTCCAGCCTGAACCCCCCAGGTCCCTCAGCCCTTCCCCATCACACTTGTGCTCCAGGCCCTGCACCAGCTCCGCTGCCCTTCTCTGGCCCCTCTCCAGCACCTCAATGTCTCTCCTGCAGTGAGGGGCCCAGAGCTGAACACGGGATTTGAGGTGCGGCCTCACCAGTGCCCAGTGCAGGGGGACTCAGTACCCCACATGGTGCCCCAGGGCCCCATAGCTGGCCTGCTTTGGGAGGGGGTTGAGGCAGTTTCACACAGAGCACCTCCCTGCAGACAGGAGATCTGGGAGCTCTGGCGGAAGCTCCGGCAGGATGAATCCCAGCTCCTGGACACTCAGGAGGACTTTGTGGCCAAGGTGAGGCACCGCATCCAGGAAGTGAGGAACAAGAAGGAGGCTTTGGAGGAGACCCTGAACAAGTGAGTCAGCCCTGGGCAGTGGAGAGGGGTGGGACGGGAAGGATGGGGCCACCCAAGGAGGGAGAAACCTGGGTGTTCCCAGCAACTCCATCAGCAGCTGGAGCAGAGGCTTCGCAGGGAGCTGCCTTTTGGGGTCGGGCTCCCCCTGCAGTCCCACATGGGATGGCCAAAGCGCTGGGATCAGGCTGCGGGGCACATCCTTGCTGGGAGAACCCCTCCCGGCAAACCCTGCTGCAGCCCGCGGGCAGCGTGGGGGCCTGCACCCGCAGCAGCAGGGTCTGATCGCCCAGCCCTTGGCCTCGCTGTCCCCGGCAGACGCGTGGCCGAGCACGGCAGGGAGGTGCAGCGGCTCTGCGGGGCTCTGGAGCAGCGGATCCAGGTGGAGCAGCAGCGGCTGGAGCAGGAGGTGGGTCCCGGCTGCTCCGCTCCCCTCACTGCCGGCCCCAGGAGGGGCCCAGCACCCCCCTGGCAGCTCCCGGGCGGGTCAATGGGTGCTGATGTCCCTGCTGCCGACCCAGAGCGTGGCCCCGAGCCCCCAGCGTGCGGCGGAGCTCCAGCGAATGCTGGATGCCGGTGAGAAGGAGGTGCAGCGCCTGGTCACAGCGCAGCTGGAGGTGAGCTGGCCCCAGCTCCCGGTCCCCCTTCCTGCATGCGGGGTCTCTGCGCTGGGCTGTAGCAGCAGCACTGTGCAATAGAGCTGAGCCCAGGCTGTGCCCATCAGCTCCTGATGTAGTTGTCACACCCCTATCCCCACTCTCCTCTCCATCCCCAAAGGACCCGGGCTGGGTTTCCCCGCCACGGCCCCAGGTCTAGAGGAGCTGGGTGTCCGTCAGTTCCCTTTCTGCGCGGGGGTCCTGGCAGGTCTCAGTGTCCTTGTTGCCATCCCACAGCTGGAGACACGGTGCCACAGCCTCCGCAGCATGCAGGAAGCTGCCAGCACCGAGAACCGGCAGCTTGAGGAGAGCAAGCGGGCGCTGGAGCAGCACCTTCAGCACCTCCACCAGCAGCTCCAGCAGACCCACGGGCGCCTGCGGGCAGTGAGGGCTGCGGTGGCTTGGGAGCACGTGGAGGAGCCGGGGTGAGTGGCTGAGTGACCATCATATCCCTGTGCACACACGTGGTTTCCTCCTGGGGTTAAGGCTGTTTGATGGGTCTGAGGCTTCACAGGGCTTTAGTGGTCTCCACAGTGCAGAGTAGAATCACAGCATCATAGAATCAGCTAGGTTTGAATAGACTTTTAGGATCAAGTCCAGCTGTTCCCCAGGCCACCACTAAATCATGTCACTGAGGGCCTCATCTATGTGGTCTGTGAATACTTAACCATGGCTTGGTGCAAAAAGCATCAGTAAAAAGCCAGGTCTGTCAACACCATGTCTCTTTGAGGGCAGTGCCTGCAGAGATGGGGATGTCCCTACTCAGAAAGACCTAACCAGCACTGATCCAAAAGATGTCCTGCTCCAGCCCACCACTGCTTGTGGGGCTGAGGACAGCCTGGGGCAGGGGTGGATGTGGTGGAGAGGATGCAACTGCCATTTTGACCACTGTGCTCTGTGTTTGCAGGGGCAGAGCAGTGGCAGAGCTGCCCAGCGAGACACCCGTGTCCCCAAAGGTACTTCAGCTGGAATATGGGGTCTTCAGTGGGGATGGGATGAGGTGTCCATGCTCCACAGCATTGTGATGTTTGGTTTGGGACCATTGGGAAGCCCAAGAGCACAGGGTGCTTCTGCAGCAGGGGCAGTGCCTCCCCTAAAAGCTTTCTCACTGGATCAATATGGTGCCATAGAGATGTGTGGGAAGGGGGGGGGGGGGGAAGCACCCCCAAGATTTCTTGTGGGTACATCTCGATACCTGCTGGAGAGCCCAGCTTTGTTTCAGGTGGGTTCACCCCCTCATCAAGCATTTTCCTCTCTTCTTCCCACCTTGCTTACTGCAGATGGGTCGGGAGCAGAGCAAGAAGTACCGCTCCAAGACGCAGACGAGGGTGGGGTCCCAGAGCAGCGAGCCCAAAGCCAAGAGCACCCACCAAGTGTAAGGGGTCCTGGGTAACACCTGCTGCTTCAGCTTGTGCCCCCGAGGTCTGCAAGTCCTCCTCCTGCCCCAGGCAAACACCATGTTTAGTCCTTTCAGGGCTCCTTTCCCTCCCACCCATCTGGAGATCAGGACCCTTCACAGAATCCCAGACTGATTTGTGTTGAAGGGACCTTAAAGCTCCTCCAGCTCCAACCCCTGCCACGGGCAGGGACCCCTTCCATAGAGCAGCTTGCTCCAAGCCCCTGTGTCCAACCTGGCCTTGAACACTGCCAGGGATGGGGCAGCCACAGCTTCTCTGGGCACCCTGTGCCAGCGCCTCAGCACCCTCACAGGGAAGAGCTTCTGCCTAAGAGCTCATCTCAGTCTCCCCTCGGGCAGGTTAAAGCCATTCCCCTTGGCCTGTCCCTACATCCCTTGTCCCAAGCCCCTCTCCAGCTTTCCTGCAGCCCCTTCAGGCACTGGAGCTGCTCTCAGGTCTCCCCTTCAGGAGCCTTTTCCCCAGGCTGACCCAGAGCTGCTCCAGCCCTCGCAGCATCAAGCGAGCTAACCCCAGCTTCACCCTGCATCACCCCATTGGCTCAGGCACTTGCTGTATCTGGCTGAACGTTTCCTTTTCACCTCAGTAATGTGAACATGGAGCCTGCGAAGGGACACGCTCACATCCCAGCCAGGACATGGCCATGGATTTGGCTCCCTGAGTGGGCATCCCCCTTTCCCCTGTCACCTTCACTGCCTGTGCAAGCCTCCAGTATCCCCAGAGGGTCAATAAAACCGGGTCTGGAGAGGGATGGGGTGAGGTGGCAGAGCAGAGACCCCCTGGTACTGGCCCAGGAGGATGAGAGCGAGCTGGGGGCTGAGCTGACCGTCCCCATTTTCTGCCCTTTCCAGGGTTTGGGAAATGCTGCCTGCAGAAGTAAGCCTTTTGGGAGCCCCGCAGGGAGCGAGCTCTGTGGAAGAGGACCCCTGCCCAGAATCTCTGAAAGAGGAATGGTTCTCTGTCCAGAGCTCTTTGCTAAGAGAGGTGGATGATGCAACAGCAGCTCTGAGCAAACAGCTGAAGCCACAGGCACCAGGTGCACCCCCTGCTCCAGCAAACACTGCACATCACCCCCAGGATGATGCTGAGCACCAAATGGGGCGGGAGGAAGGCACAGCACATGGAACAACCCCCAGGGTGCAACAGGAGACCCTCTCTGGTCATACTGGTCACAAGCTGTTTGAAGGAGACATGGAAGAAGGACCAGGCACAGCTCCAGATGTGCCACAGGCTGGTGCGTCCACGGGAGCTGGGCACCACAGGGCTCAGGAGCCAGAGCAGGGAGAGGAGGAACAAAGGATGTTATTCCCGCAAGGAAAGGGTGGTGGTGTGAAGGAGGCGATGCTAAAGGTGGCGGAGCATCTCCAGGGAGCACTGGGAGAGAACACGGAGGCAGGAGAGCAGGTCCTAATGGAGGTGGAGGGAGCAGGATGGATGCAGGAAAAAACAAGCTGGGAAAAGGCACGGCTCCTGGGAGAAGCTGAGGAAGTGGCATTAAGCCAGGGAGAAAACCTGGCGGCAGGTCTGGGGTCACCAGGGGCTGGGGAGGCAGGTCTGGGGTCACCAGGGGCTGGGGAGGCAGGTCTGGGGTCACCAGGGGCTGGGGAGGCAGGTCTGGGGTCACCAGGGGCTGGGGAGGCAGGTCTGGTTGTGCGACAGCGCCTTGGCATGGATGAGCTTCACCTAGCTGCACCTCAGCCCCTGGGCACGGGGCTGGGGGAAGAGGCTCAGCCACCACTGGGGCTCTCCAAGGAACTGGAAATGAAGCCAGGGGAGCTCCTGGAGCCAGAGCCACCACCGCAGGGTGAGGCACGAATAGGAGCAGCCCAGGGGCACAGTGTCCTTCCCGAGGTGACTGCGGCTCTTGGCCCCGGGATGCTGGAGCAAGATACTGTCAGGGCAGAGGTGAAGCTCCAGGGAGAGACCTTGGGTGCTGAGGTGCTGCCAGCCCAAGCTCAGCATGGAGCTGGAACCGAGGAAAGGGAGGTGCAAGTAGCCCAGGGAGAGTCTGCAAGGGGAGATGCAGAGCAGGGCAGGAGTGCCGGTGCAGGGGTGCCAGTGGTGCAGGAAGGGGGAGCAGGAGCAGATGTGCCACCGCTGGAGGCGCAGAGCAGCAGGGCCAACGTGCAGCTGCGGGCAGAGGTGGAGGCAGCTCTGCAGCCATGGGCTGAGCCTGGCTCCCTGGGGACAAAGCAGGGAGGGAGCGCGGCTCCAGATGTGCAGCCCCTGGAGGAGGGTGATCGACCAGAGCTAGGGCTGGGGGAGGACACGGGGGCTGCTGTGGTGCATGGCGAGGGTCCTTCCCCAGCAGAAATGTCTTTGGGGAGCCCAGCCCTGTGTGGGCTCTTCCCACTTAAGGCTCAGGCATTGGAAATGGTGGAGGCAAAGGACTCCTGGGCAGATATGCAGCTACATAGGAGTTCCAGTCCAGAAACACCCCAGGGAGAGGAGGGTCATACAGTGGTACATCTCCTGGAGGAGGATGAGGATGGTGCACAAGAGCAGGGTGAGCATGGGCTGCCACAGGAGCCTGTGCTTGATCCACAGGGAGCAGGATTTGGGCAGGGAGAGGAGCCGGCTGCAGGTGTGCAGCCACAAGAGGATGCTGAAAGCCTGGACAGGCTGGAGGACCAGAGCACTGGTGCAAGTGTGCAGATGCTTGCAGAGATGGATGAGGTCAAAGAGATCTCAGGCTGGAACACTGAAGGGGATCTGCAGCTGCTGAGTGAGGTCAGCTCCCTGGGTACGGAGCAGGGAGGTAGCGTGGTTCCAGGTGTGCAACCTCTGGATCAGGTCGATAAAGCAGAGTTAGTGGAATTGGAGGTAGAGGATTCCACAGCAAATGTAGAGCTGCATGGGGGTCCTAGTATTGAAACCCTCCATGGGGGTGAACACCATGCAGCCTTGCAGCTTGTGGAGGAGGATGAGGATGGGGAAGAGGGGCAGAGTGAGTGTGGGCTGCCACATGAGCCTATGCTTCACCCCAATGGAGTGGCCATCAGGCAGGGAGAGGGGGCTGCTGGAGGCATGCAGCCATGGGAGGAGGCTGAAAGCCTGGACAGCCTGGAGGACCAGAGCACTGATGCAAGTGTGCAGATGCTTGCAGAGATGGATGAGGTCAAAGTGACCCCAGGAGGCAGCACAGGGGCAGATCTGCAGCTCTGGAGCGAGGTCAGCTCCCCAGGGACAGAGCAGGGAGGGAGCGTATCTCCAGATGTGCCAGATGTGCAAACCCTGGATCAGGTTGATAAAGCAAAGTTAGTGGAAACGGAGGCAGAGGACTGGGCAGACATGGAGCTGCATGGGGGTCCCAGCCCAGAAACAGCCCAGGGACAGGGGGGGCATGCAGCCCTACATCACATGGAGGAGCCTGAGGATGGTGCACAAGAGCAGGGTAAGAGCGGGCTGCCCCAGGAGCCTGTGCTTCACCCCCATGGGGTGAGGCAGGGAGAGGGGGCTGGTGCGGGTGTGCAGCTCCATGCAGAGGCTGTAATCCTGGGCACACTGCAGGCTCAGAGCACTGCTGCCGATGTGCAGCCTCCTGCAGAAGTGGATGAGCTCGAAGTGACCCCCGAGGCAGATCAGCAGCTCCTGAGTGACGTCAGCTCCTTGGATACAGAGCAGGGAGGGAGCGTGGCTCCAGATGTGCAACCTCTGGATCAGGTCGATAGAGCAGAGTTACTGGAAACAGAGGCAGAGGACTGGGCAGAGATGGAGCTGCATGGGGGTCCCAGCCCAGAAACAGCCCAGGGAGGGGGGGACCATGCAGTCATGCAGCTTGTGGAAGAAGATGAGAATGGGGAAGAAGGGCAGGGTGAACACGGGCTGCAGCAGGAGTCTGTGCTTGATCTGCAGGGAGCAGGATTTGGGCAGGGAGAGGGGGCTGCTGCGGGTGTGCAGGCACAGGACAAGGCTGTAATCCTGGACGGGCTGGAGGCCCAGAGCACTGATACCAGTGTGCAGCCACTGACAGGGCCAGAGGAGCTCAGATCAAGCTCAGGAGGGAGCCCAGAGGCAAATGCGGGTGCAGCTGGGATGCAGGAAGGGGAGCAGAGCCACACTCCAGGCTCAGATGTAGCACACACTGCAGAAGGGTGTGGGGAAGCTGCCGGTGCTCATGTGTCCGCCCCAGCTGAGGCCACTTCGTATCCTGAGCGTGCCGCTGCTCCCAAGGCTCCTGGTGTGGAAGCAAAGCGGGGAGCACTCACTGGTCCTGATGGGCAGATCCTGGAGGATACCCAGACACTGGAACTACCACGGGGAGAGAGGGCTGCTGCAGAGAGGAGACCTCTGGATGGAGCTCAAGGTCTGGAAGAGGGGCAGGGAGAGAGGCTGGAGGCAGGGGTGAGGAGTTTAGTGGAAGCTCAGGCTCTAGGGCTAAAGCAGGGCCATGATGATGGCGCATCTGCACCAGCCTTCCCAGTCTTCAAGGTGCCATTACAGATCAGCACACTAAAGCTGGAAGCAATGATGCAGGAGGATGTTCTTGTTCCAGATGTGTGGCCGTTAGGTGCTTCAGGACAGGCAGCCCAAAGCGAGCTCCAGGAGCAGGTCTCAGCAGAGGCAGAGAAGCCACCACACGCGATGGAAACAGAGAAAGCAGCTGCTGGACCTGCTGAGCTTCCAAAACAAGAAGTGGCACCAGCATCGCCCCTTCACACAAGGGTCCTACAGGAGGAAGATGCTGGGAATGATCAGCTGGGGACAGTTCTTGGAGGCAGCTCACTGGGGGATGCAGCCAGCACGCAGCCTCAAAGGCAGTCGTTGGGAGAACAGAGCAAAGACCTCGATGTTGATCGATGGAAGAAGCAGGAGGTTGGAAGGAAAATGAGCCAGGAAGGAGAGCCAAGTCCAGGGGAGCCAGGGACTGTCACTGCAGATGGGGCAGGAGCTGCCCCAAGGGGTTCTCCTAAAGCCCCCCTGGACCCAGATCACCTCTACAATGTGCTGTTTGTCGGGGACTCCCATGTGGGCAAAACATCGTTCCTGTACCGGCTGCATGCTGACACCTTCAACCCGCACCTCACCGCCACCGTAGGTAGGTCTCCTCCAGCTTCTCTCCAGCACAGCTCTGCACCCACTTGGGTCTCTATTGCAATTCCCTTTCCTCCACCCCACAAGCTCCTGGTGATCATTTCAGGCATGTTACAGCTCACATCAGGTGTGCTACACAACCTGTCACCAAGGACCAAAAACAGGAGCGCTGACTTAACACACCTGTATGCTCTGCAGCAGGCGATGCTGGTCCTTGTTGCTCACTCTAGGGCACCAACACCAGTGTTCCTAGTGCTTTTCTCTCTGCTTGGCTTTCATTTCTATTCTCCTCTCTTAACCAACCTGGTTTTATTCATCATGAGATCAGAGACCTTCCCCAAACCCCAGCCATGAAGGATCTAAAAGCCAGAGGTTCACTTGAGACCAGTCCCCTTGTGCTGCAACCTTAGGTCATACCTGCACCATGTGCCTTCTCCATCCACCTCCTGTCCCAGGGATGAACTCTATAGTACAGAGATATCCCTTTTTGTGTCTCCTAGGACTGGATTATCAGGTGAAAAGCTTTGTCGTGGACAACAAGTGCTTTGCTCTCCGCCTGTGGGACTCAGCTGGTCAAGAAAGGTGAGTGCTGAGCTGTCTGCTTACAGAGAGCAACCTCTGGTGTTCCTCATTCTGGTAGTTTGGAGGATATGGATGTTCTTGGCTCTGCTAAGCAAAGGAGGGTTGTTTAAGGACAGACTCTGTACAGTACATGGTGTGATAGAGTGTAATAAAGGAAGTAATTAGGATAAAAATAAGCATCAGGCTGCTCGTGCTGACTCTACGATCAGCATAGGAGCAAAATCTGGGTTTGCCTTTTTTTATACACATTCTTTCCCATCGGGATTCCATATTTCTTCTAGGGAAAACCTCCCCAGACCATATCAATGACCATTTAAAATGCATGCAGGTACCACAGCATCACCAAGCAGTTCTTCCGGAAGGCGGATGGGGTTGTGCTGATGTACGATATCACATCCGAGTATTCCTTCTTGGACGTGCAGTACTGGCTGAGCTGCATCCAGGTGGGTGAAGCAGGAAAACCTCGTCCTGTCCCCAAGGTCTTGGAACTGGAGGTGACTCTGAGATCAGTGTTTTCTCCCCTTGACATCTGCCACTGGTTAGGGATGGACATCTTGGGGTGACCAAGCCCTTTGTAAAGAGCATTCTGCTTTGGTTTTGGTTAAAAATAGTTTTTCTTGGAGGATTTAAATTCAAATAGTGACAGTTTCACATTTTCCACATTTGTTTGCTAGGGTAATTTGTTAATAGTAACATGATGATAATGATCAACTTCAATTCAAAAGCACTGCAGAGGATTGAAAGTGATTTTGATAACACTTATAAATCAAGAATAGTCCCCTTTGAGTCCTGGGGAATAGGAGGTAACTCGTGTCTTATTACAAACTGCTTGCCAGAGATTTCCAATCAAGTACAAAATCAGTGTTTAAAAACACCAGAACAAAACAGGATGTCACCTTGCTCAGCCAGAGCATCTCTGGAGGGTTCCTGAAGTTGAACACAAAGTGGACTCATCCAATGCTCTGCCCTTTAATAGACCAGGTTAGATGATTTAATAGCAAAAATAAAATCCCTTTCTTAAATGCTGTTAAACTCATTTAAGAATTTAATGTTTTGGTATCAGCCCCAATCTGTGGGCATCCTTCACACTGCTCCAGGATGTGTCTAGACAGTGTGGCCGGCTGTGATTCAGGGGAGGTTGAGATGTGCTCCTGATCCTACCCTCTTTAACTGCCAGGAAGGAGCAGAAGATGGAGTCGCTATTCTGCTTCTTGGGAACAAAACTGACTGTGCTGCAGAGAGACAGGTCCCTATGGAGCAGGGGGAACGCCTGGCCAAGGTAGGTGCATGGCCCTGCTAAAGCATGTGTCCACCCAGGTTAGGCAAGGACAGCTAAGGGTGGATTCCACCAGCCTGGGGACACAGAGAAAGGCTAAAGTCCTTAACTTCCCCGTCATGCATTGGTCATCATAAAGGTGATCTCTGAACCCATCTTCCACCCTTCTCTGCCTTGCTTTCTCCTTGTCATCTTAGTTCTGACTCAGCATCACCCCAGTAAAACAGCTTATGGGGCTGGATCTATAAATGAAAATGTTTTCAGCTCTGCTTCTCTTTGCTGTGAAGTGTCACAGATCTTCCCAGCATCATGCGATTTATAAAACCACCAAATTATTCTGGTTTAATGATATGAAATGCTTAAAGTACAATTAACCTCTTCCAATAAAAAATTAGGTGAGAACAATCTCACCTTTACCAACTTAAATTTTATGGGATTTGGGCCAGTATCCAGTGACCAGTTTTCATAGAATCCCAGCCTGGTTTGGGTTGAAGGGACCTTAAAGCTCCTCCAGTTCCAACCCCTGCCACGGGCAGGGACCCCTTCCATAGAGCAGCTTGCTCCAAGCCCCTGTGTCCAACCTGGCCTTGAACACTGCCAGGGATGGGGCAGCCACAGCTTCTCTGGGCACCCTGTGCCAGCGCCTCAGCACCCTCACACGGAGAATTTACAGATTTCACAAATGAAGACAGCAGGACAAGGGATAGATGCTTTTTTTCCCCCAAAGCAGTCACTGGCAGGCACAAAAGACCTGGGAACATGCAGTTACATCTCAGTATTTGCTCCACTAACCAGAGGGCATCACATCACATTCTGTCCGCCTTTTCCTTGGTATTAAAAGTCGGTGTTGCAGCTACCAGAAAAGCTGGATTTCACCCTCATATTCCTGTAAATAAGTTACTGAGTCATTTGTTTCCTTGAGTCCCTCCTATTTCCCCTGTGATTGTCCTGTGGCTATTACTCATTTACTCCCATATTAAGCTATTCAAGTGTAAGAATATTACATTTCTATGTGTGCTCTGTGTCTTGAAGGAGCATCAGCTCATGTTTTACGAATGCAGTGCTGCCTCGGGCCACAACATCTCCGAGTCCATGGTCAGCTTGATCAGGTGAGGTGTGCGCTTGGATTTTGCCAGCTCTCCTGATTTTAATGGGCTCCCTCGCTACCTTTTTAACCCCAAATGCTGGTGGGTTTGTGTCACCGGAGACTCCATGTGCCCAAATATCAGGGAAAACTCAGAACAGCATGTGCATGGCTGGGGTGAGGTGCAGGTTAAGTGCTGAAAGATGTGTCCTGAATTAGTAAGAGATCAATAAAACCCTTTTCAGGATGCTGCTGATTTCTCTCTTGGTTGACAGACAATAAATTCTCTCTGTGGCTTGATTTAGGGTGGCTTTTTTAGCAGAGTCCATGGTACTCAAATCATGCTGAGCTGGAAGGCTCCTAACGCCTTTCATTTGTGCCAAGCCCCCTTTGACAACGCTTGTCAAGACAAAGAGCACAGAAATACAAAATATGGGAGAAATATTTGACTAATTTGCTTCCTTTTCTCCCAGGTTGCTCAAAGTGAATGAGGATAAACTGAAAAATAAGGCAGAAGAGGTACCAAAGCTACCTCAGAAGAAAAAGAGCTGCTGCTGGTGATGGAGAGACCCCCCCATGTGATCTGAAACTGCAGTGACAGACAGAAAAGCACAAAAATAGCCTTCAGACACCATCTCTGCTCCCCATGTGTCTGCCTGGCCCCATGTCCCTCAGATGCTGAGAGCAAAAGTCGCTGTGGAGGAGTGGCTGTTACCCAGCCCCTTCTCTGCTCATCTCCTGCCACCATCCCAGAGGACAGGAGCCCTTGTAAATACTTGTTGGGAAACTTTACTGCTTTCTTTTGAAGACATAAAATGGGCTATGGAAAGAGGCAGAATAGGAAATTAGACAGATCTGAGATGCTGGAATGATATTGGAAGCAGCAGGGAGCAAAACCGAGTCGTGGGATGGAAGACATGAATACCAGGAGTCACCAAAGGCTGGTGTGTAAAACAGGGGGTTTAGGGCTGTTGGTGCTGCTGTGTGGTGGTGTCTTTTGCTCTGGCTTTGCAATCTGATCTGGAACAATGAAATATGGAATATATCCTAAATGCACTTTTAACTCCCTGCAGTTAGGCAAGGTAAAGTTAAGTTTTTCTCTTTCCTGGTTTATTGTGCCAGTTAGCAGCAATGGGTCTTGACAGAAAACTGCTAAAAACTGCTTAAAACAAATGTAAAACCTCCAAAACCACATCCAGGATAATAAAAAGAGCACTGGGGTGGTGGGATGTGGGAGCAGGTAAATGCTTGCAGGAGCTCTTTTCATTGCTTTGCCCCCAGAGCAGGTATTTGCACTATTGCAGATCTCAGGGTGAGGAGGGCAGAGCAAGCTGCTGCACCCTGCCCTTCTGCACTGAGGTGGCTGCTGTATGAAGTACTGAATTGGGGTCAAAAAGAAAACCCAGTGCGAAAAACCTAAACAAGCACATTTCAAGGGGGTTTTAATTATTTTTTTTTCTACAGCTTCATGCAGAGAACTGTATTTTTTGCAGAGAAAGACATAGAGACTGAATAAATAAAATGACAATTGTTGTGTTTTAATGGTTTTCTGTGTTACAGGTGTTGCCTTGTCCTCCAGCAAGGAGAGGTATTTAAAGACCATGCTTTCATGCAGATTTGGGGGAAAATAGTTCTGCTCAGATGGGTTTGCCTTTCGTTGACATTATTATCTATATATACATTATGGCAGAGCAGAATAGCAGCCAGTTTCTGCTTTATAACAATACAGTGACAAGAAGCGTTGGTTTCCTAATAACACTATATGCTAAAGAAAAGGATATCATTCTGCATGTTTCTGACTGTTATAGCCCAGCTTTCCCAGGAAACAAGGCTTAGGAGCTCCTGCTGCCCGTGTATGTGTACCTGTTGGTACAAAAGTCCCTGGTGAGGAGCAATTGCAAAGCTCTGAGATGCTGTGACTTGTGTGAATAAAGGCCTGAGTAACTGAGACTAATTAATACCCCCATTGATGGAAAAAATGCAGTTTAAGTTTAGTCTCTATCATGACAAATCTCCATGGGAGAGACCTGCAGGGCACAGAGCCAGGTGAGAGCAGACCTTCTTGGTTCTGCGGCTCACAGAATTACCTCTTCAAAATGGGCCAGCTCTGTGTGATACCCGAAAGTCCTCAGTGGAAACGACGCTGATTTCTAGATGGAGATGGACCAAGCTCATGCTTGGAAAGATCAGGGTTATGAGCTTCTCCAGGTAGGGTACAACTTTGCAGTGATGCAGGAACTGAGGAGTCATTTTGAGATGAGTTATCTCCTCTGCTTGCCCCATCTCAGTGTTACCTCTGCACTACTGAAGCTCCCATCCCATCCCCTAAATGTCTTTGGGATTTGGGTCTAGGCTGCTCCTAATCAAAAGCCAACATCCCTTGGCTCTGTTGTCGAAAGACCCTCTTTTCTTAATGCAATATATTTACACCCCCATTCCATATCAGTCTTTACCATATTTCATTATTGAGATATTTTACTGATGGAGAAGTGGGAGCAGCCTGAAGATCACAGCTCCTCAGGAAGAGTTCCTCAGCTGAGAGCTGTGCCTGGGTTCAGTATCTGGGGGATCTTTCTGGCTTTTTTTTTTTTTAACTGGTGTTTGGGCCCATCTTCACTATTTCTGCTTTGCTGGTTTGTCTTTAAATAATGTAATTCCAAGCACACTTTGCCAAGGCTGAATTCGTACAGTCCCAGACTGGTTTGGGTTGAAGGGACCTTAAAGCTCCTCCAGCTCCAACCCCTGCCACGGGCAGGGACCCCTTCCATAGAGCAGCTTGCTCCAAGCCCGTGTCCAACCTGGCCTTGAACACTGCCAGGGATGGGGCAGCCACAGCTTCTCTGGGCACCCTGTGCCAGCGCCTCAGCACCCTCACAGGGAAGAGCTTGTGCCTAAGAGCTCATCTCAGTCTCCCATGTCTCAACCTGATTCTCCCATTAGATGGCAGCAAATGCAGCAACACCTTCCAACTGCAACACTGCTTCTGCAAAGAAAGAAACAAGGAGCTTGGAAAGGGCCCAGAAGAAAGATCTGCGAAACAAAAGCTTCCCAGAACAGCAAACAGAAAGAAACGTCGGTCTAATTCCACTAGAAATTACAGACTGAGTTTGTGCCCAAAGCATAAAACAAGTGTTAACTCCACTCCAGAGCTCCCCTCCAAACCTGAAAATGGATTTTTCATTGCCAGGTTGAGAGAAATGCCAGGAAGGCGATAAAGGATATTGGGAAGTATGGCCAGGGCGTTGCATTTGCAAGCATCTTTCACCTTTAATAATTCATAATCCCAGTAAACTTTCCCACTCCAGAATCCAATGGACCGCTCCTCTGCAAGCTGTTAAACGCATGCATGAGCGTTTGGAGGAAGATCAAGGGCTGAGATATTAATAGCAAGAGGGAAATGCATGTTTGTTTGGACCACAGGAATTCTGGTTTAAAATCGGGCTGCTTCCCTTCGAGCCATTTGTAATTGCTTGAGGCACTCCACAGGAATTAGAGCAGCTGCCCCAGCCAAACCCAGGTTCAGAAGATCTCGGATACCAGCCCAAGCTCAGCGGGCGTTTGCCACCATCTCACTTTGATGCTTCCACTTTGAAAGCAGAGAACCCAGACGAGCTCTTAAGTCAGAACAAATCATCAGCCAAAGCTTCCAGTGTCCCAGCCCCTGGGTTTCGGGTCTCACCCAACAGCGTCTCCTGAATTTCCCCCCATTCCCCTTGAAAGGCAGGGAAATCAGGATGCGGAGAGCATCGCGCTTCCCGCGCTGGGATGGACGGGGCAGGAAGTTCAAACCTGATCAGAGGAAGTACTTCTTCTCGCAGTGTTTAACTCAACTGCAGAATTCATCACTGCAGGAAGTTGTTGAGGCCAAGAACTTAAACAAGGCTCCAAAGGGACTGGGGAGATACCAGAAAAAACCCTCACAGCCACAACCAACTGCCGACTGAAAATGCATTTAACTGCAGTTAAGGACTGAAGCCCATATCGGGGGGCTGGGTAAGGCTGAGACCCCTCAATCCTCATTTCTTCCAAGCTTTTCATGTCAGGGGTGGCTTTGGAGACCTCCTCTTGCTCCATCCGCCAGCCCTTTACTTCTGCAGGCCTTTCCCATACATTTTAGGGTTTTCCCATGCTTTTTAGTGGGTTAACACCCTGTGCACGGTCACCACTTGTCACTGAGCTGTGGGAATGGACACCCATGTCCCCAAGGGGCTGGGTAAGCGGGGCTTGGGGGGCACTGGCTGGGTCTGTTGGGGAGCACAAAGGCAGCTCAGCAGAGCTGGAGGAGGTAAATGGGCCCGGTGGGGCTGCTGTAGGGTTTGGGAGGGTGTAAGGGCTGAGGGGTGGGTGCTGTGGATGGATGTTGGGGGGTAGAGAGGTGTCATGGGTGCTGTGGATCTGGCTATGAAAGGCATTGGAGGTGCTGGGGGGGTCTCAGGGGTGCTGGGGTGGGGGGTGTCTGAAGGTGCTGATTTAGGTCTGAGGATGCTGAGGACTTAGTTTTGGGGGGTCTTTTGGTAATGTGGGAGGTCAGACAGGTGCTGGGGGGGTCTCAAGGTGATCATGGGCTCAGGTGGGTGCTGGGGGGGGTGTGACTTGGGGCTCCTGGGGGGGTCTCAGGGTGGTCAGGCTGGTGCTGGGGGTTCAGGGGTGTGTGTGGGGTCTGATGGTGTTGGGGGTTCAGGCAGGGGCTGGGGGGTGTTGAGGGTACCCATGGACTCAGGTGGGTGCTGGGCGGGGTGCGTTAGGGTGCTGCGGGCTCCGGTGGGTGTTGGGGGTGTCTGTGGGCAATGGGAGGGGGTCAGGTTGGTGCTGGGGGAGTTAAGGGTGGCCTTGGGCTCAGGTAAGTGCTGGGGGGTGCCGCAGGGATACGGGGCCGGGGGTCCCCGTGTTCTGGGCTTAAACGGGAGCTGGGCATTGCAGGGGAACTCTGGGCTCCGGTGGGTGCTGGGGGGGTGTCTCAGGCCCACGGGGGAGCGGGTACCTGGGTGCTGGGGGGGTCTTCAGTGCCGCCGGGGGTGGCTCTGGGGGCGCTGGGCCGGGCCGGGCCATGGCGGAAGCAGGAAGCGGCGGCCCGGCCCCCGCGTCCCGCCTCCATCGCGGGCGGGAGGAGCCCGGAGCCGGGCGGCGGAGCGGGGCAGCCGCCGGGCGGTGCCGGGGTGAGGCCGGGGGCGGCTGAGGAGGGGGGACGGGGCGGGGGTCCGGGAAGGGGGGGGGGGGGTGCCCGGAGCAGCGGGCACGGCCGGGCCTCGGCCCCTCACTGCGGGCCCGGGCCTGGGGGGGCTCCCGGGCCTCAGCGAGGCGCTCGGCAGGCGCCCGGCGGTGGCGGTGGGCGCTGGTTTTTGCTCCAGTTTATTGACTTGCAAAGCAATGTAATCATCCCGGCTGGAGCTGCCGCTTGAGAGGAGCGAGGGCGCTCCCGGGGCCCGTCCCTTTCCGCAGGGCTTGAGGCTGGGACCTGAGCCCCCGAGCAGGGCTGAGGGAGGCCGCGCAAGCGGTGCTGAAGCAGGGGCCGGATCCTTTTTGCGTCGCTGTTTCAGGTGCAGCAGCAAGGCGAGCACCGTTCCCTTCTAACGACTCCCCCGACAGCACTGCTCTCTAAATACTCATCTTTGCAAAGCCTGGCTCTGAACACCCAGCACACATCGGGGCCAAGAGCCGGGCCCTTGCGTGGAAACCCTCCAGGCTGAGAGCTGCTGCTGCTTATGTGTGTGGAGAGCTGCTTATTCCTGCCAGGGTGGTGGAGTCCATAAGGGAATACGATAGCAGATGGGTGCCTGAGTTGAAGAGGCCTGGCTCTGAGGGGCTGCTGTTTGCAAGGGATAAGGCTCGCTCAGTGTGTGTGTGTGATGGTGAAGAGGGTACAGTAGTCTGTTGTTATTATTTTGTCGGCTGTATTGTGGCGATAGGAAGGGAAATAATAGGTTTTTATTTGGTTTTTAAGGCCTCATCTGTTCTCAAAACAATGTGGGAGCGTAATGCCTGGTTTCCTAGCTGAAGACGTGGGTTACTTTTGAGTTTGTCAAGGGGCTGTGCTGGGTTTTTAGCGTCTGTGACTTGCAGGGATTGAATACAAAGGTGTTGCTCAGGGTTGAATACAAAGGTAGAGGTGGGAGAAGCGGGATGTATCTCAGCATTTCATCACCGTAGGTAGGATGTTTCTGCTGTTCGGAAAGGGGGAAATCACTGTGCTTGGCACCATTTCTGTATGGGATGATTGTTTCAAGAGCAGGCAGACCTTGCATGCTGGAAGCTTGTGAAATCTGCCGGAATTCCACACGGGAGAGCTTCACAGGCGAAAGCTTTGGCACACGACAGCCAGAGGAAGCTAGATAACCCCGCAGACCAGTTAGAAGGCCAGCTGCAGTGTCAAGGCAACTAGAGTAATCGCAAAAGCTTGGAGGGGGAAGAGGACGTTAAATATCCCGCAGATGTGCTGGCCCCTGCTTGTTGTGTCAATCACGGCATTACATGAACGGAGGAGAAAAGCAATGCATTGTTTTACAGAGTCAAGTGCACGCCAGGTGCTTTACAGGCAAGAAGAAAAGGTCCCTGTCTCGGAGAATTTAGGATCCAACCTGCTTTGGGGCAGCTTTGGTAGCCCATGGGGCCGCTCAGGTGGGAAGATCTGGGACAAATATTTGTGTGGAACGCAAGGAATGTCGGTAGCTCATTAACCTGGCAAAGCAGTGCGGCATGTTCTCCTTGCCTGCTTGGGGTTAGGTTTTAATTTGGCATTTTACTCTCCTGGCCTTTCTAAGGCTGTGGCTAGAAATCTAGCGCTAATGTGAATACAACATCTGACACGAACGGCTTGAGTTGGGTGCTCAGGCTGCTGCTGGCCGAACAAATGGGTTCTTTTGCAGGCATATCATTTTTCTGATCTGATTCACCATGGGATCGTATAAACAAATGTGCAGAAGCAGAACAGGGAGTTGATCGGGGGGGCTGGGGGAGGGGAAGCAGTTGCTGAAGCTGGTAGCCCTGTTGAAAAGTGGGTTTGGTTTTTAATGAGAGTACCTAGCATCGCAGGAAAAAAGGTATTAAAAATGCTGTTGTTTGGGTTCTGACTTGTAGGAACCCATGGTTTAGGGGTGGAGCTGTCCTCCAGTTTTTTAAAGGCAAATAATATTTCAAGTTTGGTTGCCAAACAAGAGAATCTTAGTTCTTGATGTATATACATATATACATTTATGGCTGGTTTGTGCTGTGGGAGCAGTCAGAGCAACTTACAGCACAGCAAATTGAAGTTTGGTAGCAGTTATGCAGCACTTGTCAGCTTGTTCTCAAGCGAGCCGAATGGATCTGTGCTTTTGAAATGCTGTGCTGTGAGGTATGTGCAGAGCAGACCCATGCAGGTAGTTATACAGTTCCCATGGTGCAGTAACAGGCTTCACTGAGCAAGTTGGTGAATTGGGTGAAGCTGCACAATGTGTTCACGAGATGGCTCCTGGTGTGAGGTAGTATTTAGAGTAAAAGGGGGACAGGGGCCTGATTTCCATTTTCAGCAGTGAGCTGGGTGTATGAATCATGTATATCATCAGATGTAAGGCAGAAGCTCTTCCCTGTGAAGGTGCTAAGGCGCTGGCACAGGGTGCCCAGAGAAGCTGTGGCTGCTCCATCCCTGGCAGTGTTCAAGGGCAGGTTGGACACAGGGGCTTGGAGCAAGCTGCTCTATGGAAGGGGTCCCTGCCCATGGCAGGGGCTGGAGCTGGAGCTGGATGAGCTTTAAGGTCCCTTCCAACACAAACCAGTCTGGGATTCTGTGCTGCTTGTGTTTTTACATGCTGGTCCTCAGCCTGAGCTTTGAGGGCAATGCCTTGCTAAACTCTGCTCCCCAGAAAGTTTCTGTTGTCCCAGTTTGATCAGGTTCAGATTTTCCCAGCTCAGAAACAAGAGGCAAAACAAGACCTCGCACATGCTCCTTTCCCCAGCAGTGTTTTTCCAAAGCAAAATGTCTCTCTAACAATGGGATCCTCCCGTTGGTGGCTATTAGCCTGTCCAGCAGTTTCTTTGCATCTTTTCTTCAGCCCATCTGCTGTTCTTGGTGCCACGACGCTCTGCCTTTGTGGCACATGAGGAGGGGAATGGTAGAGGAACTCATTTCTTATTTTGGCATCTAAATATTGATTGCTCATAGATGTGTTCCTACAAGCTTCATGGTGGGAAATAACTTGCTGTCAAATGGTTCTTTGTCTCTGTCTTGGATTCACAATGCAATTCCTGCTGCATTTCTGCATGTGAACGTCCTGCAGGCAAACTCAGAGGGGCCCAAGAGCTTTCACTGCCTGCAGAGCATGCTGCTATCATGTTACCGTTACTCAATAATCAGTTGGCTTGGACATAAGGTTGCAAAAATGGAGACAAATTTTAAATTGTTGAACTTTGCCCCATACGTATTGTTTATTTCCCTCTCCTGGTCCTATTGCTGACAGGGGATTTAATGAAAACAAATCTATGTTAGACTAAGCGACTAACATTGCGCTGCAGGAGAGCTTAGCTTGGCTGCTGTGTGTGACGATCGGCTTTGTATAGCTGGCTTTTGTACTTGGTGAGCAATCACTTTATAGGATGGATTCATTTGGAATAGATGAATAACTGGAGTTTCATTGATTTCTGGGAAGCTTTGTTCATTTACATAAGCTGCGGATCTCAGGCAGTTCTGCTCTTGTCAGGAAATTTCATGGCTTCTTTAGGTCCCTGGGAGATACAGGACGAGCAGAGATTGTTGGGACTGCAGCTAAATGGTGTGCCTTTAGCTGTGAAGAGGTTTCTTGCTTGGGCATTGGGGTGTTCCTGTGATTTCTCTGCACATGCTGGTGCTGAGCTGTGCAGCTGCAGTGTGTTTTCTGTTAACGTACTGGATCTCTCCACAGGGATTTTTCATCGGAGGCCATGGAGCTTTTGTCCAACGAGCTCAGCATTTATGACAAGCTCTCAGAGACGATTGATCTAGTGAGGCAGACTGGCCACCAGTGTGGGATGTCAGAAAAAGCCATTGAGAAATTCATCAGGCAGCTCTTGGAAAGGAATGAACCCCAAAGGGGACCTCCGCGGTATCCTGTCTTAGTGGCTCTCTACAAGGTAAGATGGAGAGGGATTCTTCATTAGGGACTGTAGCGATAGGACAAGGGGTGATGGGTTTAAACTGAAAAAAGGGGAAATTCAGGTTAGATACAAGGCAGAAGCTCTTCCCTGTGAGGGTGCTGAGGCGCTGGCACAGGGTGCCCAGAGAAGTGGTAAATGCTCCATTCCTGGCAGTGTTCAAGGCCAGGTTGGACAGAGCCCTGGGTGACATGGTGTAGTGTGAGGTGCCCATGGCAGGGGGGGTGGAACTTGATGATCTTAAAGTCCTTTCCTACTTAAACCATCCTATGATTCCATGTCTTTTGTGCATGCACAGACCATTTGAGGGTTGGAGTTCTCCTTTTGCACCTGAGCCTTTCACTTCCCATTGCATTTTCTTGATGAATTTTCCCAAGTTCTTAATTTAAAAAGCTGTGAAGTGCAGCTTCCTGCATCCCTTGAGCTGGTTTGAAGGCAGAAGGCAGCTGACTGAGCTTTGAAATTGCTCATGTGTGCTGAAAATTTAACATGTCAACACCTTCCTCTCCTGAAATTATTAAAGAATGAGACTTGCATTGATCCTTCAGGCAAAGATTCCCAGTGTCAGCACCCTCAGAGGAAGTGTGAGGAAGGAAGGAAGGAAATTCAGGGTTGAATAATGAAGAGATACAGATTCTGTTTCTGACCCTATCACAAGCTTCTACCTGTCTTTATTCTCCTTCTAGTCTATAAATTAAACCTGTTGCCTTGCTGCTCAGTGCTAGAAAAATGTTTGAGGCGCTTAACTAAAAGATGCTGTGAAAAGCTCTGCAAAGTGGGTGAAAGGATGCTGCTGTTGGCTAGGTTTGAGCTGTTTGCTGCAACAAGGATGACAACCTTCCCACTGGTGTAATATCCAGTAATATTTTAGTGTTGCCTTTAAATCCACTCAGTGGTTTCTATTAAAAAAAAATCAAACTTTCTTCCTCACATCCTATAGAAGGCTGTAAAATAAGGCAGGAAACTGATAACTTGAACTTTCAGCTTCTGTTCTTGTTTTTGTTGTAGGTTCACTTTGACTTTGGCTGGGGAGTTGAGAAATGTGTCATGTCGTCTCTTTAAGGCTTATTTGGGATTGTGATATGGAGGAGGGAGTGGTGCCAACTCTGCCAAAGTGGTTTGAGGCTTGACGAATGTTTGCACAAAGCCTTGAAAACCTTGTGCAAGAGGGGAGGCAGCAGTGCAAAGAGGGGTGGCAGCAGTGCAAAGAGGGATGGCAGTAGTGCCAGCTTTGATCTAAGCAGGTTGGAGGAATGGGAACTGTTTGTAGATAATCCTCATTGCTCTGGTGCTGGCTTACAGTGCTAAAATCCACGAACACAGTTGTGTAGCTGGGGTTTGAAGGCTGCTTAATTTCGTCCTTGGACAGCCCTACCAATAAAACAAGAGTGACAACTCTGTGTACATAAATAGCACTGCAGTTGAATGAGCAGCCACAGCAAAAAATTGGAGTGTTCATCTTATGGTGCACAGCCACAACCCTTTGATAGCAGCCAGAGGTGTGTCCTGTTCTGAAGATGCATCTGCTGGCTGCACTGTGATAAATTCTGTGCCTGTTTTCTCTCTTAGGGCCTGCTCACCCTGGGACTGGTGCTGCTGACTGTTTACTTTGTGATCCAGCCATACAGCCCGCTGCCGCCTGAAGCTCCGCTCTCCAGAGCCCATGCCTGGGGCTCCCTCATCGGTCACATCCGGCTGCTCTCTCTGCCTATTGCCAAGAAGTACATGCTTGAGAGTAAGGAAATGATTTCTCTGCTCTAACATAAGCCTCACAAGAAATACCAAGTGAAATATCAGCCATAAAAATCGTTTGAGTGTCTCCCTGAGCACCCAATAACAAATGTGTTACTGGCATGGCACCATGGTTTTCTCTCTTCCTACCACTGTACTTAAAAATAGCAATCTGAATTCTAGCTAGGGCTCTTTTCCTTCCATTCACTGAGGTATATTTGATCTCTGCCTTCATCATTTTGTTCTTGCACATTCCCTTTTCCCTGCTTTTCTTTACCTCAGGGTTTTTTCTTCCACAAGAGTTCCCCTTCCTCTAAAAATCTCTGCAGTTCAGAGAATCTGAGATAGTTATGCTGGGTAAATGTCACCCTTTCTATTTCTTTTTCTAAGTAAGCAAACAAAACCACTTTATCAACCAGATCTTGATACCTGTGAGCAAAGGGTAGAAACCTCAGCATGTGACCCGGGTTTAAGGAAAAGTAGTTTTTGCCAAGTGGAGTATTGGGAAAGGACTGTGGGCTTGAGAGCCAGTGTTTATAGCAGTTAATGTAGGATTAAGGGTAATGTGTGCGTGTGAGGAAGGGAGATAAGCAGCTCCCTATTGAGGTGGACACATCATGGGACAGGAACAGAATAGATTTTCCTAGACTGGTGTAATAGAAATGGAAAAGTTTGAGTATTTCTTGTTCTCAGTTAATCATTTCCACTGACTGAGGCTGGCAAAGGGGTGTGAGCCTGGGCTCAGCCTCTCTGATAAAACACAAAGACTGTCAGTAATGATAAAGCTGTGAATTATTTTGGGCAGAGATGTGGCACAATGTTGATCCTCTCGCAGCTCACTGTAAAAACAAACTCCTGTTTCCATGCCCTCCAAGGGTTTATATTTAGCTTGGGCAGCTCATTGTGTTAGAGTTGTCTGGGCTGGCTCTGACCTTCCTGCTGGAGCTAAAAAGGGCTCCCTGAAGTGCTGGCGCTGTTCTGTGCTTTCTCTTGTGTCTCCCTCTCTTCCGCTGACATGTGGGATTGCTGTTGATTCGGGTTGTAGGGGTGGGATGGGGTATCCCCATTGTTCCTCTCCTTCCTTATACACTGGGATCTCTCACAGGGAGGAAAAAACAAAGGCAAGGAGATGGCTGATAGCCACTTGACATTACTAGCCTGCTTATTTACTCCATGTCAGCATTGACACAAGTGAACACCCCTCCACTTCTGTATGGGGAGGCAAATCAATGGGCACTTTAATGCTTGTATTTGTTCAGTGGAATTTTGTGGAGAAAGCTGACAGGTTCTTCCTTCAGATGCTGCAGAGCGCCCTTGGATGGGAAGAGCCCAGGGAGGTTCCTTGGGACAGCAGGATGGATGGAGAGGAAGGATGCAAGGTTGTTTAAATGTATATAAAATCCCTCATGCCTCCATGAGTCCTGGAACTCTTCTGAAGTGATGAGCAAGAGGGTGGGCAGCAAGCCAGCCCTGGGGAAATGAGGGGACAAGGCAGTTCCCACTCTGTTTTTCCAACAGTATTGGGTTGCATGGAAAACACAGCATGTCCCAGTTAACAGATTTGCTTGGGATGGCTGGGGTGACTTTGGTCCCGCCTCAGCAAAAGGAGCTGGGCTAGTCCCTGGCTAGTGGAATGGAAGTGCAGCACCCAGCCTGAACCTTGGCTGGGTTCCTGTGGGAATCCCTCATGTGCCGGCTTCTTGCAGGGAGCTGCAGCCACCAGGGCTGTCCCAGTGTCCGGCTGTCCCAGCAGCACTGGTGTCAGCTTCACAGCTTGCATCCCGCAGGGAGCTGGAAGAGGGAGCTTCATGTCATGGGGCTGAGTGATCTCCCAAGCTCTCTTTCAGCCCTGCCTTGTGTATAATGAAATATTTTGCCCTTAATTTTGGCTTTTTCTGCTGAAGGGAAGGGGTAAAGCTACATCTTGCCATCCTGTTTGTTAATGTGAGCATAAGGCTGGGAAGGTACCAGGGGCTGAACCAGACCTCAATGGCCACAATCACAGGATCACCAGACAACCTTTCTTCATGGGAATCTCCAGAAGCAGAGGTGGACACTGGAGAGCCTGTTAGCCCCTTAACTACAGAGGATCCAGCCTTGTTAGAAAGCATGGGCACAGTCTTCAGCCCCAACTCGGTCCCAGAAACAAAGGTGTCAAAGAGGACAGGTTCTCCTGCACAGGAGAAGGCACTGTGCAAGAGACTGAACAGCAGAGAAAACTGCTAAGAAAGGACTCGCTGTACAGACTCCTCTTCCTTTCTCTGTGTCGATCCTGGGAGATGAAGATTCTGAGGGGGCTGAGGATTAAACTTGGAGCTTTCTGCGCTTGGGCACCAGTTCAAATCCAGCTTGAGCTGTTCTTGTTGAAAGCCTCCTGGTAGCAGTTTGAAGGCTGCCTTGGCCCACCGGCAGTGCTGGCAGACATCCCTGGCCACTCAGCTCGGTATGGACAGAGCCCAGCCGTAGTGAGTGTGGGCACATGGGTGGTCCAGTTCACTTCCTCCAAGTGCCTGAGCAGGCAGGGGCAGTGGCCTGGGGCTGTGCTATCCCTCCTGAGCCTGCTCAGGCTTGGAGCAGCTTTCCTGTCTCCAGGATTGCAGGATGGAGCCGGTTCCCCTGGTAGGTGTGGGCAGAGCAGCCAGGTTTGTGTTGCAGAACAAGGGGAGCTCGGATACCTGGTTTCCTCCAGGAGGCAAAGCTCCATGTTAGAGTGATGGTTAGGCTTTGGGAAGAGCAGGGCTGCAGGATTCTGCTCCCCTTTCCCTCCAGCTCAGGGTGATCTGCCTTCACTCTCACCTTCACCCTCATCCCTTCCACCCCAAGAGCCATGCTGTGGATGACGAGGGCTGTCTGTCGGTAGCTGTGGGTGGATCTTTGAGCAGCTGAGGTGAGAGTGCTTTGTGGACACTGCTCCTCTTGTGTTAAGTTTGTAGGATTAGGTCCAAAGTAAATTTCCTTTTTGCCTGTCTCTTTGCTCTGTTGTTTGCTGCTTTCTCCCCCGGATCAATTCTCATGTTAAAACTAATGTTCCTGCCCTTTGTTTCTTCAAAGCTGACTCTTGGACCCTTGGGTTTGGAGTTTGTGTCTCTCTTTCAGCTGTTTTCCCAGGACTAGGGATCGAGGTCCCTTTGGCTGGGGAAGAGTTTTTGTGGAAATGTGGTTTGCATTTGCTCTTCCGGAGCTTGTGTTTGCACAGAGCTTGTGAGAGCCCCAGTGCTGGGTCCCACTGCCTGCTCCGGGCTGGGAAAGCACCTCATGCCACTGCAGCATGCAGGGTGAGCCGGGTGGATCAGTGCTTCACATACACTCAGGGACATGATGAGTTTGCAGATCTCAAGGGTTTACTTGCTGTAAGGAACACTGGATTTTGAGTGGGCATATGGGTTAACTCAAGGCTTTCTAGTGCTGTTGGAAGGAGAAAGTAGGCCTATGTAAGCTGGAATCTTTGCTCTGACACAGGCTGACAAATCATAGAATGATTAGGGTTGGAATGGAAAGGACTTTTAAGATTGGTGATCCTGCCCCTCTGCTCTCATGAGACCCCCGCTTGCAGCACTGGGTGCAGTTCTGGTGTCCCAACATAAGAAGGACATGGAGCTGTTGGAGCAAGTCCAGAGGAGTCCACAAGGATGATCAGGAGCTGGAGCACCTCCCACAGGGAGCCAGGCTGAGAACATTGGGGCTGTTCAGCCTGGAGAAGAGAAGCTGCATGGAGACGTCAGAGCAGCTTCCAGTGTCTGAAGGGGGCTCCAAGGATGCTGGAGAGGGACTCTTCATTAGGGACTGTAGCGATAGGACAAGGGGTGATGGGTTCAGACTGAAACAGGGGAAGTTCAGGTTGGATCTAAGGAAGAAGTTCTTCCCTGTGAGTGTGGTGAGGCCCTGGAACAGGCTGCCCAAAGAAGTGGTAAATGCTTCATCCATGGCAGTGCTCAAGGCCAGCTTGGATAGAGCTTTGGGTGACACGGTCTGGTGTGAGGCATCCCTGCCCATGGCATTCCCTCTGTGTTTCAGTTCTCCGGTGCAAAGTAGGGGTACAACTACTTCCCTCTCCCCTGAAAGCATTGGGAAGAAATATAATGAGGTCCCAAAGTCTGTAGTAATCGGAGCCAAATGAAAAGGGATTTTCTCTTTCTAGTAATAGAAATTTTCAAACCACAGTAGTGGTTACTCTGTTCTCCAAAGGTTCTTCACTTCACAGCTCTGTGGCGTGCTTCTAGCTTTCTCAATATATAAAGCTGAGTTTTGGTGTTGGCTGGTTGATGACTGTTCCCTGCCAGCCACACAGAGCAGTGACATTATGAGCAGACCCTGAAGTTGCTCTCACATTAACTTCTGTGTCTGCCTGTGGTTAAGTTCACTCCATGCAGCTCAGCAGAGCAGGTCATGGGTGGTGAGCAGGCTTTCATCCAACAACGTGACAGTCTCCACGTGTATTGATAGACGGGTTTGTAATGACCTTGAAGAAAATACAACTTTGCTTCTAATAATGCGCCCTGGTCCTGACCACGTACGCTGCACTGCTCAAAATCAACTGGATCAGTAGCTGCTCAGCACACCTCAAATCAGACACAAGCACACATGTATCTCAGTGTTGTGCAAGTTCCCCCCAGCTTGGAGAAGGTTCCTTATATTAAATATCCCTTTTTGCCTGGACCAGTAGGGCTAAAACTGTGTTTATGGGATTTATATATCTATTTTGGAGAAAACGGCTGTGGAGGACCAGTGTTGAAGCAGCACCTTGTGAATGGTCTGTGACTGTCACATCAGGGGCCTGGTGGGCGTGAGAGCTGTTTGTTGGGGACAGGTCACAGGAGGCTGGGTTACAGGGAGAGGACAGCAGCCTCTGCCTCTTGGCTGGCCACCTTCAGTTCAGCTGAAGGCTTGCCTTGGCCCCTGGCCAGGTCCTGTCTTCTTTCTGATCTTAACCCCTTGCAGGCAGCCACGTTTCTCTCTGCTTCTCACGCTCCTCCCCTCTTGCTGCAGCCCTGCAGTGTTTATCCTTGGTGCAGCTCTGTGCAGAAAGGGAGCAGCCAGTGTGCCCGCCTTCCCCAAGGGTGGACTTTCTGCTCCTTGAGCCCAGCGAGACCTGAGCCCCCAGGTATTCAGCTGGGCTTTCCCTGTGGGTTTTGCAGCCCATGCTGCATCCAAGCTGCTGGGTTCAGTGATGCGTGAGCCCAGGGAACACAGTCCTGCCTGAACAAAAGGGTTGCACAACCAGGTGGCTTAGGAGGTAAAGCAGGATCTGATTTCTAACTGCTTGCTACCTTCAGCAAACCTTCTCCCTTTGCTCACAAAGGATCTTGCTGTTTGTTTCTTCATAAGGAAAGTCAAGCTGGTTTGCTCTTGTGTTTGTGCATGTTCTCATGCACCCGCTCCGGTGGCTGGGGTGTTTTGAGGTGGATGTGAGTGTTGGATGTGAGTGTGATGTGGGCTCAGCACTGCACAGGGCTTGCTCCCATTGCCACACAGCTGCCAGTTTATCTGTTCTTTTTTATGAGTATCTAAATAACGCTTTTATAATACAGCCTGAAAGGGACCGACAAACATGTGTTGGCTTGTCCAAAGGGGAAAAACCAGGCTGACTTTGCAGGGCAGGGTGGTGCCAAGCTGGTTTCATATACTGCTTTGGCCTCTGTTCAACCAGTGGACTGTTTATTTGGATTTGCTGACAGTAAACTAACTGCAAATCATTGTGGTAATGTGGAACACGAACTCTTCCTTTTGCTTCTATATTTTGATGCTCTCAGAATCTCTTAGTTCCTCATTTATGGAGCAGGTGGGTTTGCTTTCCTGGAAAGAGAGCGTGCCACCCATGGCCTGTTGCAGAGGCATTCAGCAACCCAGCAGAGCCCTCTGCACTAGTGACACAGACACATCCAGACTGAAGCCACCATCAGGCAAGTGGCAGCAAGTGGGAGGGAGTTGTTTTGGCATCGTGCTGCTGCCCTGAGCCACACTGCTCGTGCAGACGCTGTCAGCACAGCACAAGTTGACTTCCAGGGCAGTAACCAGAAGTGCAGGCTGGAGTGGACTTTGGAGGCTTTCCTAACGGCTTGGTCCCTGCCCTCTAGATTGGTAGGTGCAGATTTCTCCTGGAAATAATGCTCTTTCACCCCAGAGGACTGTGTTCCTCTCGGGCTGGGCCAGGCAGACTTGATTTCACAATATTTCGTTGGATCAAAATCACTTTTGTGCTTTGCTAGAGGTTGACTAATCCTCCTTTGGTTGTTTGAGCAGCCGTTACCCATTAGTGGAATGAATGAGCAGCTCTTTGAGCTGTTGACTTTTTACCCAGAACAAAAACAAAGGTTTCTTGGTGGGTTTATTGTAGCTGTTATTTTGTTGCTGGCTGTTCCTAAAAATGTGGTGAACCAAGCTGGGATATGCTTTCTTCTGACATAAATGTATTAAATATACTCAGAGCTACAAAGAAGTTCAATATGAGAAAGAAGCGAGGAACCTGTGCTGAACAGGGACCATCTTTGTAGCGTATATTTAAAACCCCCACTGTGATGCATTCCTTAATCAGGACTTCCACACTGTAATTAATAATCATTCCTTATGATTCCTGTCTGACTTGCTCAGGAACCCATCGTTGAGCCTGACTTTGACATGACATTACAAATGATTGAATTAGTTTTTAGGCTGGTGACAGATTTCAGCAAAATGGAGCTTGGGAAACATTGGGTTTGCAACGAAGTGCTCCAAATGTCTCCTGAACTGTGCCACACGGTAACTGCAGCTCTTCATTTCTGTCTGTGTGAGAATGATGAGATCTTCCCACATTATAGATTGTGATCATGAATTCATGTCTAAATTGCTTTATCTTCGCATAAAATCTGGGAAAGGGGGCATGATGATAAGCATGTAGTGTATCCTGCTGCAATTTCATAGAACAACAAGTAAAAAGCTATTTACTTAAGGAGTATAGTATCTGTAAGTGTGCAGTGGTCCCAGGGTGGCAAGTGGCTACTTGTATCTCAGGCTCTGGTACAACCTGGCCTTGCATAGGCTGGCTGTCAAAGCAGTAACAGTGGGTTATGGGCTGCAATATCACTTCAAGGTTAAAGGCTAAACCTTGCAAATTCCTGTCCTTAAAAGAATGGAAAGCTCTGTAACAGCATCTGGAAGGTAGATCTGTCCAACTGGAGGGAGAGCTGTGGCCCTTCTGTGCTGACAGTAGTTGGACATCAGAGCATCTTGTGGGCTCTTCACCACAGGCTGGTTTGTGTTGGAAGGAACCTTAAAGCTCATCCAGTTCCAAACCCTGCCACAGGCAGGGATGCCTTCCACTAGAGCAGCTTGCTCCAAGCCCCCCTGTCAAGCCCCTGCCTTGAACACTGCCAGGGATGGGGCAGCCACAGCTTCTCTGGGCACCCTGTGCCAGCGCCTCAGCACCCTCACAGGGAAGAGCTTCTGCCTCAGAGCTCATCTCAGTCTCCCCTCGGGCAGGTTAAAGCCATTCCCCTTGGCCTGTCCCTACATCCCTTGTCCCAAGCCCCTCTCCAGGTTTCCTGCAGCCCCTTCAGGCACTGGAGCTGCTCTCAGGTCTCCCCTTCAGGAGCCTTCTCTTCTCCAGGCTGCCCCAGCCCAGCTCTCTCAGCCTGGCTCCAGAGCAGAGCTGCTCCAGCCCTCGCAGCACCTGCATGGCTTCCTCTGGCCTCACTTCAAGAGCTCCATGTCCCTCTTATGTTGGGGGCTTTTCTTATGCTGGTGGTAGAGTCTTGCCAGGGTGCAGCTGAGAGAGAGAATCCCTTCCCTTGGTCTGCTGGTCATGCTTCTTTTGATGCAGCCCAGGATACTGGGACTCTTACAGGCAGGATTGAATGTCTCCTAAAAATCTCTGCCCTGTGTAAGCATGAGAACCAGCTTGTGATTGGGCTTTCACTATGAAAATAAATAGAAGAGGTTGGTATCCCATGGACTGTCAGATTTGCATCCATGAAGCATCCCTTTGGGCAAGGGAAGGTATGGTCGTAGACAGCAGAGGGTAGGCTGAGGTCTTAACCCCTTCCTTTGAAGTTTTTCTTCAGATCTACCTTAAAAAGAATCCCCTGACTTTTACAGATGTGCAGCTGTGGGGTGATATTGTAAAAGTGGAGATCAGCATCTTCTCGCTGTTGGATCTAGGACATAGTAACGGGGTTGTGGCTGTCAGTGTGGCACCATAAATGAGTTGCTGAGCCCACCCCCATCCTGAGCCTACCTTTGAATTGGCGAGTATAGAGCTGGTCGTGCTTTCTGAGAGCCCTGAGATTTTCCTGCTGTCCTACCTTGATGGTACAATTGGTTCTGTGAGGGACAGTCCAGAAGTGTTGTGGGTGTTAATGGAACAGCCAGGCTTGCACAATGGACCTGGACAAAGAAATGTCTTGTGAATACCCAATGTGCAATCCAGTCTTTCTTGAGAACCCTGTGTTCATCCCGGGCTTGCTGAAGTTGGATACTCCTAACACTGGTCCCTAGTGAGGTATAAGGTGGGAACTGGGGAATAGCTTTGTCCTAGGAAAGAGAAATCGGGCATTTGGAACCAAATTTTGCGGTTGTGGAACTGCTTAATGTATTAGGCAGCCCTTTGGGGAGCTTTCTTCTAGTTATCATGGGTGACAGTAGCGACCACAACAGGTAAGGACAGAACTGGGGGACTGTGAAGATTTGGGGGAGTGTCCCTTCCCCTGGGGCAGACACTCCTGTGCAGATATAGCTGTCATTTGCCTTCTTCCTCAGGCTTCCTGCTTCTTCAGCCTTGCAGTCCTGAGTGCTGGGAAGTAAACCAGCTCTGTGGGCAGCCAGCAGCTGCCTCAGCACCTGCAGTTCTACGTGCAGGACATGGATTTCAACACTTCATTAGGGTCAGAAGCAGCCTTTGGCTCTGTGTATCCTGCAGGAGGCAAGGGTTCCCCTTCAAAGCAAAGGCTTTGAACCTGCTGCAGAGGCAGACTGATATTTCACCCTCTGTATGGTCTCTGAAGAGACCAGAGCAGCCTCAGATCTATGTGGGCAAGTTTCCATGGGGTTTATTGCTTTGCTGCAACGGGCAGAAGCAGGGCCAGATCTTCTCAGTAACCTCTTAGCTTCCAATCTGATCGTCCACACCCAGCATCTCTGGGGTTGTGCTCACACACCCCTCTCGTTCTGGGGACAGCCAAGAACTTGGGAAATCCTCTGTGAAAATGGCCAAGAAGGGAGGAGTACTCCTTTAAAACGGATTGTAAATTGAGAATTATTATTTTTCTGCATAGTGGGAAGTACAGTCATAAACTTCTCGCATGAATCATAGATGTGTGCTAAGGAATTCTGTTATCTCTTCATCTGTGTTGTGTTAGCAGCTGGAAGTCCCCAGCACTACCTCTGCTAGGAGCTCTCCTGACACAGGGGAGAAGACGGCTCTTCTGAAGAGATAACAAAGCATAAAAGCAACTATTAGGTAGGTCTGACTGATGGGGAATTGAGGTTCCCCTCAAAAGGGGGTGAGAAAGCACAAGCAGGGAGGAGAGGTGTGTTGGGACTGGCCTGTGCTTGTGTTGCGTGATGGATAGTTGTATGTGTCAATCCTACAGCTGCTTTCCTGCACTCAGCTCCGTAGGGATGGTTGCACACACCCAGCACTTCAGTGGTTGAGTGTGAGTGGATGGGCCCGTGGTGTGACGCTTGCACTGGGATGCAGAATGCATCTTTTCAGTCTCCAGGCAGACTGTGTGTGCCGACAAGACAGTGCTCGGCTTAACCCGGAGCAATCCCCCAGGGTGTCTGGGCAGGGTGATAATGTAGAAGGAATGCAGGGAGGGTAATGGAGAGGGAATCAGCATCCTCCATGCACTCCTGCTGTGGTCCTCAGTGTGCAGCTGAGTGCCCTCTCCTTTCCCCAGTCTCTTCTCCCTCGCAGCATGGGCAGGGCAGGCGCTTCTCGCTGCCCGTACTTGTTATGCCAGTCACACACATGCTGGTGCACAGACTAACACCCTCAGCAATCAATCTAAAAGATTAATTACCAACAAAAAAAAAGAGATCCCACAACCCCACTTGCAGCATTTGAAATGCGTCTCAACTGTGTTCTGCTTGGGTTATTCATGGGGCAAAGAAATCACCTCCTGAATCAAGCAATTGAGAATGCAAATATCCCAGCCTGGCTCAAAAGAGGAATCAAGCTCTGTACTGTCAAGCTGATTTGCATCCCCTTATGTGGGGTCCTGCTCTGAGCCCAGGGAGAAAATGTAGGGACAACTGTGCTTAATGCTTTGGGATGAGGTTTCTTAAGTTTTGCCCAGAGAGAAATTATAGTATTGCTGCTCCCGCTGTAAGAGACCGTAAGATAAGTTTTCTTGTTCTCTTCATGGCAACTGCCCTTCCTCTGGTGAGATCTTTCAGCCTTTTGTTTCCTGTCCCTGACCAGCTGTTTTTTGTGAGTTGAGTTGTTTTGTTGTTGTAAAATTGAAGCTTTTTACAGGCAGGGGAACAAAGATGTTCTTTTTTCTCTTGTGAGCAGGGAGGGAAAGTAGGTTGGAGCAGGTTCTCATGGGAGTGGGACTTCTGCTTCCAATAAGGATTTTACACTTTCTTTTGCCTTTTTACCCTATTCCCTGAAAGCAGTGTAGTCGTGTCTTCCAGAAAGATTAGGAATTACATCCTGATCCCTTTCAGTCCATATCCCAGCAGTGGGGTGGGAAATGCAGCATTTGGGAGTAGATTGGAAATAGAAAGAAAAAAGCAAAATGAATCCCAATCTGCTCCTTGCTGTTACGTCCCAGTGAACCTAAATCCTCTGTAATGTTCCTTGTTGTCTGTTGCGGATGTCAGAAGGAGAAGTAAAACAAAAGCTTTCCTGTTAAGTGCTGTTCATCAGTTACAGCCCATGCAGAGAAGCATGAGCATGGCTGGAAACCACCATGGCAGTAACAGGCTGTGCAGGGTCTTTTTCCCTCTAAAACCCACTGTGCATCCTCATTTCTCCAACTTCATTTTTCAGACAGCCTTCACTGTCTTTTCTTTCCCCCCTTTCCCTTTCCCATCCACTCTGTTTCTGAGTGGGTGGCCTGCAGCGATGGCCAGGAGACATGAGCTGGTTTGTCATGAGCTGATTTGACATGTGCTGGCACCATACAGGACAGATGGGTCTGTTTTGAGGACAGATCTTTGGATGTTCCATGTGAAATGTATCCCCGGCCTTGGGTTTTTCCTGACCCACCCTGACAATCCCACTTGGGTGGGTTTGCTGCCACTGCCTGAGTTAAACCTAGAATCATAGAATGCTTTGGGTTGGAAGGGATCTTAAGATCATGCAGTTCCAAACCCCTCTCATGGGCAGGGACACTTTACATCTCCCCATTGGATTAAAGCTGCAGAACCAGGGCTATCACTGTCATGAACTTAGAGCCACAACCTTTTAGTGTGGCAGCTGCTCCTAGGGATCCTTGTCCTGTTTGTTCCGTGCTGCAACATGTGGTTCCTGTTAATGGTTACTTACTGGTTTGTGCTGGGATGGCTGTTAAGTTGGAGGAGGGAGGCATCAAGTCATGGTTTCACATAAAAGCTGGCTGTTTGAAGATGTAACATGAATTATAGGCCTGTTCAGCCCATTGTGGTGTAACAACGATTTCTGGGATTGAAAATGGATATAGCTGTGGTTCAGGGGTTCCTCGTGATGGGACTTTTCTCCCTGTTTCATCTTCAAGTCAGTGTGAATGGAAAGAGCAGCAGCACATCCTGGTGAGATCCTGCATTCCCTGGTTTCTTTTGCACATCAGAAACTGGGAAAGCTTTGCCCAGGACAGAGAAGTTAGCGCAGAAGTAAAGGGGGCTGATTTCAGGGTTCATGGCACCAGTTCTAACCCTGTGAGGGTTACTCTTTTCAACCAGGGTCTTTAATTTTGTCTTCTGAATGTCTCCTCGATCACATGTGTGGATTCCTCTTGTGCCTGTGGACTTGTTTCATTTGAATGGCACTATATGTGGCAGTTGCCACTCTCCTGTCCATAATGAAGGGGTAGCTTAGCCTGTATGTACAGAGAAGTGGCAATTCCATAAAGCTTCTCCCAACTCTGAGCTGTATCTCCAGCATCTTCAACCTGTGCTGGAAACATTCTGTGATGAGTTCCCTGCCTGGGGAAACTTGCTTTTTTGAGTAACTTACAGCCATTAGAAGCTATAAGAAATCTCAGTGTTTTATATTCGGGATAATGAGTTTATCATCAAGTCTCTCCATTTCATTTTTGGTCTTATTAACCACGTTTCTCTTGTTTCGTTCCCAGAATGCCAGGACTGGTGGGCAGCAGGTTGCAGGCAGAACACTTCTACGCTTCCTGCAAACTGCACAGTCTGTTCTGCTGTGAAAAGCCTTCAGATAGTGACAGACTTTGGAGAACTATCAGAAAAGCTCCAGAGGCCTCAGCCTTTTCTAATCAAGGTAATGCAGGGCTTTGTAAGGCTGGATGATTAGTCCAAACTCACCAACCAAAGACCCCTGGCCAGTATTTTCAACTACATACTGCTGGTTGAGGTAGAACATGTATCTAAGAGAACATTTAGCCCCAGTCAAAAGATGTCAGGGGGTGAGGAGCTCTCTGCATCCTTAGCAAGTTGTTCCTCTGACTAATTACTGTGGTTGGAAACAGCAGTCTAGATGGCTGTCCCTCTTGGATGTTCTTTGGCAGGATGGAGATGGGAGTGGGGGGAACATCAGGTGCACAGCTTCTATCTTTGGTTTGTGTCATTTAAGACAGGGCAGCATCTCTCCTATGAAGAAATCAAACATTTTCAGTCTCAGGATCCAAAACTGGCAGAGGTTATAATAGAAGAAAACTCAGCTGAATTGTGGAGCTGCCCATTTTTCCTTCCCTGGTGAGTTAAAGACAAAACATATGATAGATGATACACATCCTTTCTGCAGAGGTGTCCTACCTCTTTGCCTTGGTTGGACTTGATGATGTTAAAGGTCTTTTCCAGCGTAGTTGATTCTGTGACTCTATATGAACAACCAGGAGCTTGCAAGCTGTACTTTAACTTTCACACTGAGCAGGGGAACAGCAGTGGGTTATGGGCTCTGCTTGCTAGCACTGATGTAACCCAAGGAGAAGGTTTACACTAAAAATGGAGTGTTGTGGCTGGGACTTCACATATTGTTCCCTTTGCAAGATAAAAATATCCAGTAACTGCTCGGTCTTGTTCTTCAGGCCATACATTAATCATCTGGGCTGTGGTCTGATCACCTGAGGCAACTGGTTTACATCTCTGATCCCCTCTGTCTGCTCAGTGGAAATCCTCCACCGTTAGTGTTGCTGAGAAGGGGTACCATGACTTCTGCAAAACACCGAGGAGTAGCAGAAAGCAGTTTGTGTTTGGTCCCGTGCAGGAAAAATGGCCAACCCTAATCCTGAGCTGCTGTTAACCAAAAGCTTTTTCCCGAAGCCTTTAGTGTGGCTCTGAGCTATGTGAACAATTCAGAGCTCTTTAAGGTTACAGAGCAACCCAGCAGCATCTTTTCATGTGGAGAAGGGTGAGGAGAACGTGAGGAGGTGCCTCCTGGCATGGAGCAGGAGCTTCACAGGAGCCAGCAGCAGCTCCTGGCATGTTTGTATGAGCAGAGGAGCATGGTTCAAGCAGACCTGGAGAAGGGCATGGTGGAGCCTGTGCCTTAGATGGGATCTTGCTGCGCTTCTTGTCCGCAGCACTGGTAGACAGATGGTCAGGGTACAGGAGTGTTAATCATGTCACTAGACTGAGATGGAAAAATAACAATCCCCACCCTGCCTTTTCCAGTTACGCTCCCTGGCCTAGAGAATAGACTTGTGTTCCCCCTCCTTGCCATGTGGTTTCAGTTATGGTTGTGTCCAGTACCACCTCTGTATCTTTGTAATTAACGGATATGATTGATGACTCAGATCATTTTAAGGGAAGGAGGTGGGAAGTTAACTTGAGGCATCCATCATGATCTTTGTTCCCTGTTTGCGTGGTCCTGCTACAGAAGGGGATAAGACAGAGCACAGGTTTAGAAGCTGGGAAGTCAAATTTGCTCCTGGGGCTGGGTTGCCATGCTGTTCATCAAGCAGGAATATTTGTGAAGAAGTAGAAAATAGTCTTTTAAACACAAGCATTATCATTGTAAGATATTTCTTTAATATGGGTTGTTTTGTTTAGGAACAAATCTGTGAATAAAACTCGGATTCTTCAGGAATTTTTCCCTGCTTCCTCTTTGCTGTCCTTCCCCAAGGCAGTGTCCCTGGAGAGCTGCTTCCTCATCCGCCATCCAGATCTGGGGAATAAGGTGAGAAGAAATTCATCCCAGAGACATTATCTCCTGACTGTTAGTTGTCCTCCAAGTCTCTGGGGGATTTGCAGGACGTTCTCAGCTGCTGCAATCCTGGCAAGAAGGGTTTAGGGGTTAGAGTTCTGTCCATCCCTGTGTAATGTGACATCTCAAGATTGCTGTGCCACCCAGAAGCTGTCTGGCTTTGTGCAGGTGGTACACCAGGCCCGTCTCCCTCAGCAGTTAGAGATGCCCAAGTGGTGTGCAAGCTCTGTTCACTTTCAGGGTGAGGGGATAGTCTTTTTGTGCACAGTTGGACAGAATTCATTGAAGAGTTGCATTGTAGGAGCTGTTTGGGGCAGTGAGTTTCACCCTTCTGAGATACCTGCCATCGAGGTGTTTCACTGAAGGTAGTGACACTTGAGGCTTCCAGCCTGATCTCCTCCTGCTTTCTTGTGGGTTTTGTGGGTGCAAAGAGCCTGTATTGCCTTGGGCAGAGATGGGAGTAGGAACCTTGCATGCAGCTGAGCTCAGGTATGACCTACTGGTAACTGGGAGGAGCAGCAAAGCTGTGGTTTGTGCTGTGTCACCTTGCTGCAGGGCAGAGACTTGCCCCCTTTTTGGTCAGACAGACCCAAGAGAAGCTGGCAAAGCTGTTGCAATGTTCTTTCATCCTAGAGCTACAGTCTGCACAGCCTCTTTGCTGTTGGAAGTGGACAGCTCACCCTGACTGTTGTACCTCTGGACAAGTGCAGAGAACACTGTGAGATGTTCAAGGTGGAGCTGGAAGCTGGAGATTTGGGTGAGTACTGGTGTTATAGTATGCAGGGTCTGGAAGATCCCTTGGTGTCAGAAGACTGCTTCCAGCTGGGTCTTTGCTGTGTGACACCTGAGAAGGTGGTGTGTTCCATTACCACCTCCAAACTGGTGTGTACCTGCTTGTGCCAGTACAGAGATCATCCTGGAATGGGACACATGTGACATTCAGTGTGAAAAGTGAGCAGGGTGGGCTGCACAAGACACGACGCTCTGCTGGGTATCACAACCCAGTGTGTCACAGAGGGCAGTGTCTTTCCAAAGAGCTTCTGCATACCTGCAGCACCTGATGGGAATCGGTGCAGTCATTAAGAATGGATTCATCTAATACACCCTCTTCATTGCCTCTCCCAAAGGTTATGCCAGCGCAGATTACTGGATGATGAGCTTCATGGCCAAAGGGACAGAGCCAGCAGTGATTTGTGATGGAGCTGCTAGCTAAGGACATGGGTGGGAGAACAGAGCTGTATCCAGGACAAGAAGACTTTCAGCTTTGAAGCCAAGGCAATGTCATGCAAGAGAATCGAGCTGGGGCAGGCAGCTTTGCCACCCTGCATGTTTACAATGTTTAAAAAGGACTGTTTCCCTGACCCTTGAGGTAATTCTTTGCCTTTCCCCAAATGTATTTTGGGAGAAGCTCAAGCTATTTATGATCTTCCCTGTCCTGTCAGGTAAGCCCTGGGTTTGCAGCAAAGGGATTTCTCAGGATGAGATTCACTTTGTGTCCTTTTTGGACTATGGCACTTCTGAAACTTCCTGGGGGGTTTGGGAGTGGAGGGGGTGTGTAACACTTGTGTGTACATTCCTCCTGAGGAGGAAGCTTTGAGCCTGTCTTGTCAGGCCAGCTCTATAAAGGGAATGAATTGATGTGTTCCAACTTCACCCTATCTCCATCACATTCGCAGCTGTGTGCCTCAGTGGTGTGCCCCATAAAGCCCATCTCTGCTCCATGCTCCAGGGTTGAGATGACCCTTGCAGCCTAAGGGCAGAGACCCTCAGCATCATTCTTGTACCAAAATAATCTGTTCAGGCCTCTTCTTTGTGTCTTGTGACCCCTCTCCTGCGGCTCTCTGTCAGCAGGTTATGAGTAAGTCAAATCGTAACTGTGCTTTTTCTTTCCCCACCTCCTTTCCTACAAACATACCAAGGCAAGTTTTGTGCTGGTGGTGCTGAGGGCCTCGTAATTCTGGATGGAGACGGGACTGGGGGCAGAGCAGCTCTGTGCAAGTTCCATCTCCTGATTCTGCACTTCAGACACAAGGGCTGCTCCACTGTTTCCTCCTTGCTTTGGGAGGTGCTGCCTGTGTCCCCCGCCCAGAGTACCTACAGGAGCACCTGAAAACTTCCTTGTCCCTGGTGTTTTTTTGCGTTGCCTCCATCCAGACCTGGAACTCTGTTGTCAGAGTGAACGTTGGTTTTTCCTGAGTCCTTTCCAAGCTGCCTTCACTTGCTTCCTGTTGCTCGAGCACTGCTCAGCAATGCCCTGAGAGAGGCTCAGTTTCAGTGTTTGCAGGCTGTGGATGCTGAGGGCTCTTCCAAGTCTGATCCTTTGGGTCTGATCCTGTTGTGGAAGATCATTTACAGATGTGTCAGGGCTGAACTGCCAGGCCAGGGCTGGGGTTCAGGATATATTCTCACACTTGTTAATATGGAATTGGGAGGGGGTTTGTTTGAAAGCGAGTTAACTCTGTTCTCAGGAGCAAGAACCTTTTCCTCTGTAAATACTTTAGGTACATGTGAAATGACAGGTTGGAAAACTGTGTGCCCAGCCTTTGTTTTTGAGCGAGACCAGGAGAATGGGAGCAAACATTGCACTGGTCCGAGTAAACTCTGACAAAAGCTGCCAAGTGGGATGACCACGTCTGGCTCCTGTACGAGGATAAGGCAGAGGACAGTTCCTGCTCCAAAGAATTTAGTCTGAGGCCTTGACACTACAAACATTTCTATGCATAACCCTTAGTTTTCTCCTGTAAACAAATGAGAGCAGCCCCAGGACCTGTGTCAGTCTGGATGCATGGCCCTCAACACTGCACCAACACACAGCAGGTCTGGTAGAACCGAAGGGGGAGAGTGTGACTGAGTCAGGACAGGAAAGGACTGATCTAATTTGTGACAAAATATTAAAGGGAATTGGATTAATAAGACTGCCATCAATATAATTAATGCTTGGGGGATGTTTTCCACTTGTGACACTACGTGCAATCTTGTACATGCCAAGACACACACCCCCCTCCTCCTCTCCCTCCTCTTAAAGCCTGGGTCTTAGTTAATGGAAATTTGGGGGTTTGGTGATGGCAGAATTAGGGCCTCGTTAGTGACTGTTGCTGTTTACACTCTGGCAGCTTCTCAAGTCAAATTCAAAGGCTGATGAGGTGACTTCACCTCTCACCCAGGTTGTACCTGAGCCCTTTGGTTAGAGACACGTGTGGGCAAAACCTGCTGGGCCTATGATTGTGGAGGCTGTGGGTGCTTTGGTGGTGCTGCCACTTCCAAGTGTCCTTGAATGTAACTTGTAAGAGCTGCAGAGACAATTCTCAAAGTGTCTGTGAAATGCCTGTGCTTTGTGAGTCCCGCCTAAGCCATTGTGGCTGTCTGGATCCTTTGGGAAGAAGCAGAGAAAACGGATCTATTGGTGCTTGCTGTTTAGACTGGGGGAAAAGGGGAGGGCTCCCGGGCAGGTTTGTGCCTATTTAACGAAAGTGCTCTCAGTATTGCTTCTCCCCTCCTCAGAGTTGCAGCTGGTTGGACAGAAGATGGTGAATCTGGCCTGTTTGCAGATCAGCTTTCCAAGTGCACTTTATGGTCTCTGCATAAGTTTCCAGCTCTGTGTCTAGGCGATACATTGCATATGTCCCAGCTGTGCTCCCTTTGGGGTTTACATCATTTGTTTTCAAACTTCCAGTATATTTTCTCTTCCTCTTCCAAAAGCTGTAAGGAATTAGCTGCTAAACTGAAACAGGAGGGCAGTTCTGCTGATAAAGAGCCGATCTTAGCCCTGGCCACTGTTGAGCCCCAGTCTGTAGCACGGCTTCTAGAGCAGCTCCTGTCCTCAGCTGCCAGAGGAGGAGCATGGGCAAGGAGCCGGGATGGAAAACTCGGATGCGAGGCCAAAGTGGCAAGATTGGGGTGGCCGGAAGGAGGTTTTGACCCCTTGGCCATCCAAGCAAGCAAGTCTTGGTTGTCTTCCTCACCCAGGGCTCCAGCTTCCCTTTGCAAGGGCTACAGGAAGGAGGCTGTGGCTTCCCTAGAGAGCCTGGCAGCTCCCAGTGAGCTGCTGAGGCTGAGCTGGGGGAGATGTGGCTGTTTCCTCAGCTACTGAGGCATCGATCAGATGAATCACTGGGGGTGTGTCCCACGTGCTCTCCCTCAGCTCCAGCCTCCCTTTGGCACTTGGGTGTATCCAAGTGTCCGTGCTGGTTTGGACAATCCCCACTCCCCACCCTGGTCAGCTTGGGGGGTGCCAATCAATGCATGCAACTTCCCTATTTAAAGCCTCTTTGTGTGCTGCAGAGCTCTGCCCATGAGCTGGGACATGGGCTCTGTTCACTCAGAGGCTGCAAAGCTGCTCTGGAATCACAGAGACCGGTACTACCCGAGAGCCCCGTGGGCAGAGGGGAGGGGGGATCATCCCTCTACTTGTCAGGGTACAAAGGCTGTCACCCGGCAGCAGGGCTGAGGCTCCTGGCTTAAAGATGTCTCCGTAAGCAGGGTCTCAGCCAGGCCTGAACTCAGGGTAACTGAAAGGAGGAGAAAGGAGGGGTGTTACTTCCTTCAGCACCAGGGAGTCAGCATCCCCTGTGGGAGCCAGGCTGCCAGCTCCTCTTGATTCTCTTTTTTCTCCCCTCTCGTTTTCCCCTCCCCTCTGGCACTGCACACACCAGTTCCCCCAGGGCAGCTGTCCGGGTCCCAGCCTCAAACCCCCTGAGCAGTGCCCTGGAGAATGGGTTTCCTGGGATCCCTGCTGCTTCTCCTGCTCCGCACTCTGGCAGAGGCTGGTTCTACTGGGCTGGATCAGAGCCCCCCTGCTCTCGTGGCTGCCCTCCCAGCACGTCCCACACGCAGCACGGGACAGTGGGGAGCAGAGCACCTCATCACTGGAGATGAGCTCCGGGAACAGCACCATCCCAGGCAGGGGATGCTCCTGCCTCTAAACCCGTGTTCACGTTGGGAATGCTGCTCCAGCAGGGAATTTTGCAGATCCCAGGCTCCATGATGGGAGTTTAGCCCCGTGGCTCCCAGGAGAACCGGATACGTTCTGTATTGAGGCCATGGTGGTGGGCGCACAACGAGCTTTGGCTTCCCACAAACCAAACTCTCACCTCTTGCTAAATTTCCTAGGTAGAACTCTGCTTTCTCCTCTTCAGGAAGCTCCTTCTTGCACAGGATTTACTGTCCTGCTGAGTTAAACACGGGAGATGCTGGACTTCCCCTTTGCTCTGGAGATTCAAGCACATGGCAAGTGATTACTCTTGGTGTTATCTCTTTGTCCTCAAGGAGAGAAGCTGTGTTAGAAGGGCTCAGGGGTGCTGGGAAGTCGAGCTGGACATGCATAAAGACTGTTTTGATGCTGAACACTATAAAGTCAGTGGTGGATTAAAAGAAAAAAGGATGTAAATATGCACTTAATGCAGAATTTTATGGATGGTCCTAATTTAATATATTGCAACCTTTGTAAATACTTGGGAAAAGCCTGTAAAGTGTGTAAATAAATGAGATTTGTATGGAAGAAGAATAAAAACAGTTTTTACTTTTTGCAATTAAATCCAAGTGTTAATGCAGCTTTTCCCCTTTCCTGATTCATTTTCATGTTGTATGTCAGTCATTGCGGGGTATTTAACCGTTTTAGGGCACTTTTTCTGGGTGGAAGTGTCATTTGAAGTGAAAAGTTGGAACATTTTCATTTGGAAATTCCGAAGGAACACTTTGGAGAATGTTTTGTCAGGTTTGGGCTGGTTCCCAAAGTTGGTGCCACAGCTCTGCCCATCCTTCCTTTCTTCCAGTAACAGTTTCTGTCCTCCCTTCACAATCCATAGAATCCCAGCCTGGTTTGGGTTGAAGGTACGTTAAAGCTCCTCCAGCTCCAACCCCTGCCACAGGCAGGGACCCCTTCCATAGAGCAGCTTGCTCCAAGCCCCTGTGTCCAACCTGGCCTTGAACACTGCCAGGGATGGGGCAGCCACAGCTTCTCTGGGCACCCTGTGCCAGCGCCTCAGCACCCTCACAGGGAAGAGCTTCTGCCTAAGAGCTCATCTCAGTCTCCCCTCTGGCAGGTTAAAGCCATTCCCCTTGGCCTGTCCCTACATCCCTTGTCCCAAGCCCCTCTCCAGCTTTCCTGCAGCCCCTTCAGGCACTGGAGCTGCTCTCAGGTCTCCCCTTCAGGAGCCTTCTCTTCTCCAGGCTGCCCCAGCCCAGCTCTCTCAGCCTGGCTCCAGAGCAGAGCTGCTCCAGCCCTCGCAGCATCTCCATGGCCTCCTCTGGCCTCGCTCCAACAGCTCCACGTCCCTCTTGTGCTGCTGCCCCAGAGCTGGATCAGGGCTGCAGGGGGGTCTCCCCAGAGCACAGCAGAGGGGCAGGATCCCCTCCCTGGCCTGTGCTCACGCTCCTTATTCAGCCCTACCTGACAGGGCTGATGGTGAAGCTCCTCCAGAGCGCATAAAAGCGGGCAAGTAGAGGAGAGAAAGATCCTGCTGCTCCTCCCAAGGCAACGCCTGGGCCCTCTCAGACACCAGAGGACCCACACTGGAGACCTTCAAGACATGAGTCAGTGGCAACCCAGCCTTTGCTGCTCCCCAGCCCGGAGCGGAGCCTTCCTGGAGCCTTCCAGCCTCGAGCCAGGCCTTGCACACCCCTTTGGTGCCTGTCACGGCTCCTGCCTGTGCCGAGGCTGCGGGTGCCGGGGCAGGCAGCAGGAGAGCCGCGTTCCTCTTGCACTTACCTAATGGTGCTGGACGGGAGCCGTCAGCCCCGGGGTGGGGACCTTGTGCTCCCAGTCTCCGTGCTTCAGACGCTGGCTCCAGCAGGAGCCCTGTGGGCAGGTTGGGGAGCTGGGAAATGGCTCTGCTCCCCCTTTGCCTGCAGCTGCTCTTGACCTTGCCCCGTGAGCCACATGCCCCGGTTGTGCCTCCTTCAGGGCTGTTTTCCCTACAAGCACCATGTGCCCCGTTTCCCTTAATCCTTGTTGCCACGCTATCTCCTGTGAGCCTTAGTCAGGACGCTGTAGTGCCAGGGGCTGCTACATGGTAGCGTGGCCCTTCATCTCTGCACCGTGTCTGCAGAGATCTGTGCCTGCACTGGGGCTTTGCGAACTGCTGCATTCCTTGTAAGTCAGACCCTGGTGAGCTGAGCAGCAGGAGCTATAACCAGCGCTGATCCCTTCGCACAAGGAAGGGACTCTCTGCCCTCTGACATAGAGCAGAGCTTTGTAAGAGTCATTCAGTCCCACCTGTAGGATTCCCCGTGTCCTGGGCTGGTCCCCAGAGCGTGAGCACAGCTCATGGAGGGGATCCTGCCCCTCTGCTGTGCTCTGGGGAGACCCCCCCTGCAGCCCTGATCCAGCTCTGGGGCAGCAGCACAAGAGGGACGTGGAACTGTTGGAGCGAGGCCAGAGGAGGCCGTGGAGATGCTGCAAGGGCTGGAGCAGCTCTGCTCTGGAGCCAGGCTGAGAGAGCTGGGCTGGGGCAGCCTGGAGAAGAGAAGGCTCCTGAAGGGGAGACCTGAGAGCAGCTCCAGTGCCTGAAGGGGCTGCAGGAAAGCTGGAGAGGGGCTTGGGACAAGGGATGTAGGGACAGGCCAAGGGGAATGGCTTTAACCTGCCAGAGGGGAGACTGAGATGAGCTCTTAGGCAGAAGCTGGGAGTTGAAGGCCTGTTGAGATGTCAGCCCAGACCCTGGTTGCCGCAATCATTGAACTACCAAGGCCACGGTAGACCCTGGACCCACTGAAGCCAAGCGGGGGCCAGGAGATCTGCTGTGGTCAGAGGTGATCGGTGTGGTCCAAACCAGGAGAGGTGGTGAAGCCCGGCCGGGGCAGAGCCGGCAGCGTGCGAGTGATGGGGCTTCGCTCCCAGGGCAGCTCCCGGCGCGGAGCCGGCGGTTGCACAAGTGCAGATGGGGGGGGAGAGGCTGCTGGGGCTCTGCCAGGGCCGCTCCATGGCCCCGGGGCTGGTGCTGAGCCCCGCGGTGTCCGCCTGGGGCCCGAGCGCAGCAGGGTCAATGTCTGTGGTTGCAGGCAGCCCTGCGCGCAGCTGCGGGCCCTCGAATCCCTGTTTCTGGGGCAGGCTCAGCTCTAGGTCCCGTTCTTCCTCTCCTGCTCATCCCTCTGATGGTCAGGGAGGGAGCATCAACCTCCGTGTTTCCCCCCTTCCCAGCAGGCTGGGGGAGCCCCGGAGGGGCCGTTCCTCGCTGCTTGCCCCCCTCGCAGGCACGGGGCTGGCTGAGGTGGGCTCTGACTCCTGCCTGGGGAGTTTCCACCCTCCAAACCGCTCCCAGCACTTGCATCTTGTCCTCGTTTCCAGACACAGCTGCGCTCCAGGGCCAGGGGAGGACCCTTGTACAAGGCTGGGCTTTGCCGGCTGCTTGGGGCTTCTCAGTGTAGTCCAGGAGGGAAGGGACAGGAGGTGGAAGAGGATCCGTAACCGGGGGCCTCGGGGGTGGCTGAGGTTTGGAGCAGCAGAGGCTTGGCTGCAAAGCGCCCATCCCGGGGTTAGGCTGCAGGCAGAGGGTCTCTCCTGGGGAGCAGACCCTGTGCACTCGCTGGCAAGGGCCATACTGCTGCTCCTCCATGAGGCCGATATGTGAGCTGGGTGTGTTCCTGTGGCTCCCAACTCTGCTCTCGTAAAGAAATCCATTTCCTCCCCAGTCTTCGAGCTGTTGGGTGTTCCTTGCTTTTGGGAGGTGCTTTAAAGCTGACTGCCAGAGCCGTGGGCTTACGAAGAGCAGAAGCTGGCTGCACGATGCTGAGCTCAGGTCTTCCTCCTGTTGTCCTGTTGCTCGCTGTGCTGGAGCTGAGCTCTGATGCTGGAGCATCGCTGAGCGATGAGGAAAAGAAGATCATCTTGGATGGGCATAATAAATATCGCTCCCAGGTCTCTCCTCCTGCCATGGACATGCTGAAGATGGTAAGTGGCTTTTAGTGCAGGGGAATGTCAGGGTTTGAGTAGTGCAAGCCTCGGTCTTAATGCTTGTAGGGATTGGGGTTCCCTTTAGGGGAGAAGAGCAATTCTTGTGTAGGGTTACAGCCAAGTGTCAATGCCTCTAAAGAGATCAGTTTCTGCTCACCTATAGAGATGTTTATGATCACTTCTGGAAGTTCCTAAGTGCGATCTGGGCGCCCTGATGCTCTGTGTGAGTGCGATGCAGCTCCCTCTGTGAGTGCCTGCTGGAGCTCGATGCGATGGGGAGGATGGAGGAGGATGTCCTGTGGATGCTGTGCGGGCATCACCTGCTGCCTTTCATTGGCCTTTATCTATAGGAGGAAGCATCAACTTCAAACATGACAAAACCATGACGGCCACCTCATTCAGCTGTTTGGGTTTTCCATCGTGCTCCGAACCCCTGCCATGACTTGTGCGTGGCTCTTGGAGGTGAGGGATCCCCCGTCTGCTTGGGAAACTCAATCAGGTGCCCACCATCACGTGTGGTTGCAGTGGGAGCAAACCCAAGCTCTCAAGCTGGTGCTTTTTGTCTCACTCACCCCCTTGATTTGATCAACATCTGGCTGTGGTGTTCTCTAGCACGTGAGGGGTTTTGTCACTGTTTGCAGAGCAGTGAGAGGAGGAGGATGGCTGTTGGTCACACCGAGCTGTGCCAGCGTGCCTGCAGCAGACCCCCCAGCAGTTGTCCAGGCTGAATGAAACCTTTGTGGGCTGGTAAATGGGAGCTTACTGAGCAAATGAAGCAGAAAGCCATGTGCAGGTACAGGAGGTCTGACGAGTGGCTTCACACTCAAAGGGCACAGAGCCTAAACCCTAAGGATCATGGTCCCACAGACACCCACCAGAGCAAGGCACAGAAGACTCAGAGTCTGAGGGCTTTGGAGCCTGAGGGAAACGACCTCTGCAGGTCCTTGAGTCAGCAGCAGCTCTGAACCAGGGACTGCTGCTCCCGGCTGAAGCTGCCGTTGAGGATCGCGTGCTCCGAGATGCTCCTTCCCTCTCTTCTTGCTTTGTTCCTGCTTCAACACAGCGAGCCCGCTCCCAGCCTGGAGCAGGGGGCTGGTTTGTGAGCACAGCACGCGTGGAGCTCGCAGCGGCCCCGGCACCTCCTTGGCAGAGGTTTCCCAGGAGAGCTCCATCCTCGCTTTCCTCAGGCTCTCTTTGCCTCCCAGCTCCCGCTGCCGTGGCACCGTGCCCGGCTGAGCTCACCCCCTGCTTCCATGGGGACACTGCTCCGGGGGCCGTGGAAACGGTGATGGGGGGGTCCAGAGCCTGAAACCAATCTTGTTTTGAACGAGGCAAACCCTGCAGGGGGGAGTCCCTGTTCACAGACCCAGCTCCGTGCCAGGGGCGTGCGCTCCCAAATGGGGTTTCTGCCACCGCTCTCAGCCTGCCTTGGGGCCATGGTGGGAGCTCAGTCACCAGCCGTGCCCCCTTACAGATGCCTTGGTGCTTCCTTCCCCTCTAGTACCTAAGTGCTGCTGCTCAGGGGCTCATCCACATCCCGTGGACACTCTGACGGTGACATGCCCTGCACCAGGGCCATGCCCTGATCCCTCTAGGACATATCCCTGGCTCCCACTGGAGAGGTCCCCCCTTAGGATCCCCTGTTTGCTGGCCTGCCTTCCCAGCAGAGCTGCCGTCTCCATCAGATGGTGTAAGGACGGTCCAAACAGCTGCGGCTTAGGATTCCCTGTGTGCATCCCTGGGAGGAAACCTCTCCTCCTCCTCCTGCACATCTCTGTGGCCGGTAGGCTCAGCTGGCGAGGGGGCTCCTGGCAGCGTTCAGCCATCCACATCTCTGATCCAAGCAGACAGATGATGTTGCCCAGGAACGTGTGCTCACAGGCTCAGTGCTGTGTCCTGCTCCCTCCCATCCCCACTCTGGTCAAAGAGGGGTGGCCCCAGGTTCCCCTCCTGCATGACCCGGGGTGAATTTCCTCCCTTCTGCTGTCCAGTGTCACGGTTCCTCTGTGCTAAGTTGAGGATGCTCCATGATGATGATGTTAGAAGCTGGTGCAGGGCCTGGAGCACAAGTGTGATGGGGAAGGGCTGAGGGACCTGGGGGGTTCAGGCTGGAGAAGAGAAGGCTCAGGGGGGACCTGATGGCTGCCTACAAGTGCCTGAGAGGAGGATGGAGCCAGGAGGGGCTGGGCTCTGCTCCCAAGGAACAAGGGATGGGACAAGAGGAAACGGCCTCAAGCTGCCCCAGGGCAGGTTTAGATGGAGCTGAGGAACAATTCCTGCCCCAGAGGGTGCTCAGGCATTGGAACAGGCTGCCCAGGGTAGGGCTGCAGTCACCGTCCCTGCAAGTGTTCACACAGCGTGGAGACGAGGCCTCAGTGCCATGGGTTAGGGGTGGCCTTGGCAGTGCTGGGCATGGTTGGACTGGATGGGATTAAAGGGCTTTTCCAACCTGGTTCATTCCATGATTCCATATGCTCTGGGCAAGGCTGTCACAGTCATGCTGCTGCACTGGCCTCGTGTTTGACCCAGGAGCTAACGTTTGGAGAGCTGACGTTCTCATGAACGGGGAAATCGGGGTCCTTGGTGCGAGCCCTGGCTCACGCTGAGAGCCCCGCGTCCCTCTCTGCGCGCTGACACCGAGCTCCTTTCAGAGCTGGGACACGGAGCTGGAGGCCTTTGCTCAGGCCTATGCAGAGAAGTGCATCTGGGACCATAACAAGGAGAGGGGCCGCCGGGGAGAAAACCTCTTCGCTATGGCCCCAATCCTGGACCTGGAATTCGCTGTGGAAGACTGGAACGGGGAGGAGAAATACTACAACTTGTCAGCTTCCACGTGTGTCTCCGGGCAGATGTGCGGCCACTACACCCAGGTACCGGGCTGCAGGGTCGAGGGATGGGGCTGTTGGGCTCCCAAAGTCTTTAGAGAGGGATGGGGAACCAGGGAGGAATCACAATGGTACAAAGGAACCTGGGCACGGTCCATGAGCAGCCTTTCGGAGAAGACCTTTGCTTAAACAAGCTCTGCAGCAATTTTTGGGTTACCCTGACCTGGGCACCAGCTGGTCTTGGGCAGAGATACGAGGTTTCAACCCTAGGTAGGAGGAAGGAGGAGCAGAGATGGTGGTGCTAAGTATGAGTATGGATGAAGAGAGTGTTCCAGGACCAAAGTAGAGATGGTGATGCTCTACCTGGCTAGACAATACAGTAGGAAAGCTGTGGCACTTGGATATACAACCTGCAGCCCCAGGTTGGTCCAGACAAGGGCAAGAAAGAGGATCCTGAATGCTAAAGTAATGTGGGGATGTGGGGCACACACTAGGGGATGAGGAGGACATTGGTGCAGTGATAGAGCAGTGCCAAGGGACAGGTCACCAACAGGGCACCATTTTAAACTGAAACAGGGGAAGTTCAGGTTGGATCTAAGGCAGAAGCTCTTCGCTGTGAGGGTGCTGAGGCGCTGGCACAGGGTGCCCAGAGAAGCTGTGGCTGCCCCATCCCTGGCAGTGTTCAAGGCCAGGTTGGACACAGGGGCTTGGAGCAAGCTGCTCTATGGAAGGGGTCCCTGACCGGGGCAGGGCTTGGAGCTGGAGGAGCTTTAAGTTCCTTCAAGCCAAACCAGTCCATGTTCCTATGGCTCTATCTGCCTCCACCCAATCACCCTGTCTTCCTCAGGTGGTCTGGGCCAGCACGCACCAGATCGGCTGTGGAGCAAAGTTCTGTGACAAGATCGATGGAATCGAAGCTGAGGGCATGCACCTGCTCGTCTGCAACTATTACCCCCCGTAAGTCCCACTCCTCCCGTGGCTGGTGCGCCGCCGTGGGGTTTCCGTGCAGGAGATGTCCTTCCTTCAGCCCCACAGCAGGGCAGGGTTTGGCCTTGCTCAGGAGCGATTCCCAGACAGGTCTCTGTTACCTTGGGTTGGTCACCAAGGCAGGAAGGGTTTTCTGGTGATCCCTGCCCATGACTGCCGCCGCTGAGGTGTGGGTCAGCTCCTGGCACACACCTGGGGAGGGACCTTTACCCCAAAGAGCTCCCCGGGGCTGATGTCGCGGTAGCTGAGGCGCAAACAGCAGCTCTCTGGGCTGTGCCTTGCTCTTCCCCGCCAGCAGCAGAGGTCACCTTGGATGGAGAAGCCCATTTGCAGCATCAGAAGCGGTTGGACATGGGAGGAGAGGTGGGTGCCTGCTTGCGAAGCCCTGGGACCAGCCTTGGGGACCACTTGCTTGGAGCTGATGACACCAACAAGAGCAGTTGGTGCCTGCAGGACTTTAGGGGTCTTGAGCAGACGGGAGACAAAGTGAGGTCTCCAAATGCCCATCTCCTGCTCTGTTCTAGGGGTGGTGAAGGATCTGCTCCCTGAAGCTGGCTCCATGGCTGCAGCAGCCTTGGTGCAAAGCTGTTGAGCAAACGGCACTGACGGTGTGGCAGGAGACAAGACTTGGCTTTCACGTTGTTAGCGTCGAGACAAACACATCACCACCGGGATGGTTATATGAGGTGCTTTATTGAGGCGCCGGGAACCAGGGGCACGCACCCAAATCTGGTTCCGATTCCCGTCCCATTGCGTTCGCAATTTATACACTAAAAATTTCGTAACTAATACATATTCAACACAGATTACATCACTGACTAATACATATGCATCAAGGATTGCCACATCAGTCTATTACGACATCAGCCTCTTCTGCGCTTGCGCCGCCCCCTCTGGTGGTCGTCCTGATGAAGTAAGGAGTCTTCCTCAGGTGAAGTAAGGAGTCTTCCTCAGGACCTTTTCCTTACTTGGATATATCCCAACCCTTGTGTGGACGCTAGCATTTTCTTATCAGCTTCTGGTATGCTCTTCTGGCTACCTTATGCATAGGTTCCATTTGGGTATAGTCTCCAGTACATACCTTTCTAAATCCACCCATACACATATCATTGCAACACTGGTTACAGAACAGCCGTGATACAAAATCGCAGTTACAACATTTTCTAATATACAAAACCTCACTATTCATTTATAAATTTCTCAAACATAATCATTTCTACTATTTTATATTATTGTTTTATTGTAAAAACTTCACCTCCTCTAAGAACGTTAGTCCTGAGTTTTGCCTTGGCTGGGATATTCCGTTTGGACCAGACCCCTCCTCTGGGATGGGTGTTTCCCCCTCTCCTCACACTTCTTTTTCCTGGCAGGGGTAATATGAAAGGCCGAAAGCCCTACAAGGAAGGACCCTCATGTTCACAGTGTCCCGAGGGCAGAGTCTGCGTCAACTCCTTGTGTGGTAGGTGAAGAGAAGCGGCGCGTGTGGGACTGGGACCCCTGCGTTGGGGTCCAAGCTCGGAACACTGCTGGAGCTATTGGGAAGCCCTGGACCAGCAGTTCCAGGGCTGGACCGTGAGACACGAGGTGTGCTGGCATGCTCCATGAGGAGGGTGGGACGAGGACTTGGAGCCCCCTTAGGCTGCAGTCTTTGCGCCGTGAGGATGCCCCTTGAGGAGCAGGAAGCGGTGGGAGGGGGATGAGAGGTCTCCAGGCTGGGAGCCCAGAGGCGGGACAGCCCCATTGAGCAGAGAGGGCTTGGCTGCTGCTTCAGCCCCGCTGGGTCCTGCTGGCCCTGCTCCGCACAGGGCTCTGCTGAGGGGAGGCCACAGCAGCCCTAACCCTGCACTTCTCGTCTCTTACCAGAGCCCACTGTAGAAGAGACCACTCCAGCCCCTGTGACAGCAAAGGCAAGGCCCTCCACCCCAACCACTGCCATGCCAAAACCCACAGCCACAGCCAGACCAGCACCCACAACACCAGTACCCACTGCAACCACAGCCAGACCAGCACCCACCACAGCCAGACCAGCACCAACAACACCAGTACCCACTGCAACCACAGCCAGACCAGCACCCACCACAGCCAGACCAGCACCAACAACACCAGTACCCACTGCAACCACAGCCAGACCAGCACCCACCACAGCCAGACCAGCACCCACCACAGCCAAACCAGCACCCACTACAGCCAGACCAGCACCCACCACAGCCAGACCAGCACCCACAACACCAGTACCCACTGCAACCACAGCCAGACCAGCACCCACCACAGCCAGACCAGCACCCACCACAGCCAGACCAGCACCCACCACAGCCAGACCAGCACCCACAACACCAGTACCCACTGCAACCACAGCCAGACCAGCACCCACCACAGCCAGACCAGCACCCACCACAGCCAAACCAGCACTCACAATGCCAGTACCCACTACAATCACAGCCAGACCAGCACCCACCACAGCCAAACCAGCACCTACCACAGCCAAACCAGCACTCACAACGCCAGTACCCACTACAACCACAGCCAGACCAGCACCCACCACAGCCAGACCAGCACCTACCACAGCCAAACCAGCACTCACAACACCAGTACCCACTACAATCACAGCCAAACCAGCACCCACCACAGCCAAACCAGCACTCACAACACCAGCACTCACCACAGCCAAACCAGCACCCATAACACCAGTACCCAGTATAACCACAGCCAAACCAGCACTCACAACACCAGCACCAACTACAGTCAAACCAGCACCCACATCAATGCCCACCACAGCCAAACCAGCACCCACAACACCAGTGCCTACCACAGCCAAACCAGCACCCATAACACCAGTACCCAGTATAACCACAGCCAAACCAGCACTCACAACACCAGCACCAACTACAGCCAAACCAACACCCACATCAATGCCCACCACAGCCAAACCAGCACCCACAACATCAGTGCCCACTACAGACAAAACAGCACCCACAACACCAGCACCCAGTACAACCACAGCCAAACCAGCACCCACAACACCAGTGCCCACCACAGCCAAGTCAAGACCCACAACCACACTTGCAATCACCACCACGTTCCCAACCACAGCCCAGCCCAGCCCCACACCGCTCACACCCATCACAACAGCCAAGCCAAAACCTGCCACCACACAACCAACGCCAACCCCAGACAAGCCAAAACCCATGACACCAGCAACCACCACAGCCATGGCCATGCCAAAGCCCACCATGCCAGCACCCAGCACCACTACTACCAAGCCAAAGGCCACCATGCTAACATCCACCACACCAAACCCCACCACAACTATGACCAAGCCAGCACTCACCACAACCACCGCTGCAGCCAAGCCAGCACCCACCACACCAACACCTACCACTACTACAGCCAAGCCAATACCTGCTGCTACAACATCACCAAAGCCCAAACTCACCACCACAACACCAGCTTCTACCACAACAGCAAAGGTGCAGCCAAAACCTACCACAACCACAAAGCCAGAACGCACTGAAACAGAAAGACCCACTCCTACTGGGGCAACTGGGCTATCTCTTTCCTTGGAGCCCACCCCAGACTTAGATTATGAAGTGTCTCCAGAAGCAGAGGTAGACACTGGAGAGCCTGTTAGCCCCTTAACTACAGAGGATCCAGCCTTGTTAGAAAGCATGGGCACAGCCTTCAGCCCCAAATCAGTCCCAGAAACAAATCAAGGTCTCAAAAAGGATGGGAAGGAGAAATCGGCCTTTTCCAGCCCACCTCCATCCCTCAACCAAATAGTTCCAGAGATCAAGTTAGGCTTCAACAAAGCTGAGCTCATAACCCCCTCAAAGCCAGTGCTCTTCAGCCCTGAAGAACCCACCTTCTTGCGCTTAACTTCATCTGCCAAAGACCAAAAAGGGCAGAGCCCTGCTTTCCAGAACTCCCTCTCAGGTAAGGTGATGGTGGAGTCTGTCCTGGCATGGACCCTCGGACGTTCCGTGATCCCCAAGCAGCATGGAGAATGCTTGGGAGGAACCAGGTCCTCTGGATCCTCCTCTTGTGCGTGGCACCAACTCTTCCCCACTCTCCTCTAACACTGAAAGGAGCTGGATGGATGTCTCCTCCACGCAGCGCGGTTTTGTCTGCAGCCTGCTCCCCACTAACCCACCAACCGCCTCACTGGGTGGCTGCACTGCTGCCTCGCATCTCGCCCTGCCTTGGTGCACGTCACCGATGGACCTGCATGAGAGGGAGCTCCTTTTTCTGCCTGCACCTTCCCCTCTAACTCCTCCTTTTCTCCTCTCCCACCAGCAGAAGCCCTGGACACCGAAGAACTGGAGACAAACTCGGACCATGCAAGTGCGGATCAGCCCACGGCTGGAGCCCCCAGTACCTGCATGGGGCTTTCGCTCTTCCTCCTGCCCAGTGTCATCCTGGTGGGCCTTCTGCTTTGAATGGTCTTCCTCAGCTGTCCCTGCACCGGTCACCAAGGCTTTCTTCAGCACTGGTTGTTCCACAACCCTTGCAGGCTTGGGAGACGCCACAGACAATACAGGTTGACACGCTCTCTTCTTATGCTGCCTTATCTGCTCCAGCCCCAGGGAGCCAAGGGCAGCTGGCAGTCCCATAGGAACCTGGTCCCCTTCCTGAGGAGACCCAAGGGCAGGAGGGTGTCTGCCATAGTGCTGGGGACCTTGGATGCTTCTCCTTTCCTCTCAGCCAGCCTGGACTTCTGGTCCATTTCCAAATGGAATGTGATGAGCTCTCCCACCACCCGTGTGGCTGGCCGGCCCCGCCGCACCGTGTCCCCAGGGAAAGCACAATGACTTGGAAACCGAGTGGCACTGAGACATGGGCATTGGTGTTTGTCTGTAGGTGAGACGTGGTGGTTGGGTTTGTCAGGATAAGCTTCCAGCAGAAGCACTCCTTGCTCCTCCTGATGTGTCTGTCTCAGTTCTGGAGAAGTTTCATCTCTTCCCTTCTTCTCCAAAAAGAGTGGCTTCTTCTTTTTTCCACAGGAGAGGATTTCTGTTTCCTTCCTGGTTCTGGTACAGATATGGCCAGTGCTACCCAAATGTTCTCCTTTCTCCTCCTCACACCTCTGCAGCCTTCGCCTCCTTCCTCTCTTCTGCTCTCTGCTGCATGTACCCGTTCCACAGTCATGGAATCATGGAACCCCAGGCTGGTTTGTGTTGAAGGGACCTTAAAGCTCCTCCAGCTCCAACCCCTGCCACAGGGAGGGACACCTTCCACTAGAGCAGCTTGCTCCAAGCCCCTGTGTCCAACCTGGCCTTGAACACTGCCAGGGATGGGGCAGCCACAGCTTCTCTGGGCACCCTGTGCCAGCGCCTCAGCACCCTCACAGGGAAGAGCTTCTGCCTAAGAGCTCATCTCAGTCTCCCCTCGGGCAGGTTAAAGCCATTCCCCTTGGCCTGTCCCTACAGGCCCTTGTCCCAAAGCCTCTCTCCAGCTTTCCTGCAGCCCCTTTAGGCACTGGAGCTGCTCCTTCTCTTCTAGTCCAGTGCCTTGACCATTATACGCATGTGCCTGCACCTCTGTGCACGCACACAAGACAAACCTTCAGCACCAAAGAGTTGTTGCTGGCTCCTCATAGAGCTTTCTTCTGCATGGCTTCCTTCTGTGTGTAACTTAAGTGTATTTGAATTCAGATACAGATCCTGGTTGACGTATAACTTGTGTGTGATGGAACTGGGTCCAGGAGAAATAAAAGTCAGCATGTGTGCTGGTGAAAATTGGAGCTCGAGAGAGCCAAGGGGATGATGCTAGAGGTTACCAGTGGTTCCAGGACTTGCTGCAGGACCACTTTCACTGTCTGGGACACTGTGTTTAGGCCCCCCCTCATGTCTCTGTTCCCTTCACCTGAGGATTCCCAGGGAGTGTTAAATATGTGACAAGCTTTGCAGAGTGGTGGGAAGGGAATAGGAGACCCAGTCCCTTCTCTGGTCGCTGCATCCTTTGATTTCTTAAACAGATGAGGTGTTGAATGAACCGAAGGCCAATATTTGTGTCCTCCACTCCACTGTTGTGTCCTGTGCATCCCCAGAGCATGCACTGAATAAACCCTGTTGGTGAAAGGCTGTGAAGTGTCTCGCTGGGGGATCTGGAGGCTGGGGACCTGCTTATTCTATCACTGAAACACTCTCAATGGTGAGCTTGGCAGAATCACTCCTGGGGTGCTGCAGGGGTTTGGGTTTGGCGTTGTGAAAGCACCCAGGAGCCAGTTTTTGCAAGGGTGAAACTTGAAGTTTTGAAGCCTGTGTAAAAGCAGCAGGAGGAGGAGGCTGGGGATGCTGTAGGGAATGTTTCCCAAGCACCCAGCTGAGGGCAAAGCAAAAACTGCCCCGCAGGAACCTGGGGGCAAGGAAAGCAAAAGGAAGAGAGCTCAGAGTTAAAAAATGGAAATCCAAGCTGGGGTTCTGTTTTCCCAGCCTCTCCCAGCCCCGAGCACAGTTTTTCATCTTTGCAGCAAGGACAGAAGTTAAATGCAAGTGTGTGGCCCCAGTTTCCCTGTTCCTGCAGCGCTTTCACTGCAGAACATCCCCCAGCTGCGAGCAGCGCCCGGGGAAAGGGCCTGTAAGACTTCAGCTCGCCGCCCTGGAGCGATGCTGGCACCAGGCCTTTGCTTTTGGCTTTTCCCCATCCTTTCCCCCCGGCTTTCCCTGGCCAGGCTGCCCCGCAGCTCCTCATTTCCCTTCTCCATGCAGCCGTGCAGCAGGAGCCCAGCAGCACCAGCTTCCTTGCAGGAAACCAGCTGCCTCCGGGGTTTCTTCGGGTCACGCTCGGTGCCAGCCCTGCGGAATGGGGACCGGCAGATGGCAGTGGGAGGGACACCGCTGAGAACTGGGCAGCTCGAACTCGCCACGCAGAACCCTTCGGTGCTTCACTGAATCCCAAGCATCAGATGAAGTTAAGAAGCAGATGAGAAAGAGCCTCCCACCCAGGTAGTGGGGCTGCTCTCGGCGCAGGCTGAGCTCCTGCTGTTGAGCTGCTTTCTGGGATAAAGAACCAGCCTTGGGTTAAGGATGGATGAGAGAAATAGAGCCCGAGCAGCTGGTGTTTGCCTGATGTGAGGGGTGAGGGTTCAGGCAGGGATGGAGCGCTGCAGGACCACAGCTGGTGAAGGAGAGCATAGCACCAACTCCCTGTGAGCAACAGAAAGAGCAGAAAAGCATTTCCCCTCCCAGCAAAGCCTGGGCATTTGGTCAACACCTGATCTTTTGCCAGTGCTGGATCCCCCTCCCTGCTGAGAGCCATCGTGGGGCTGGGAGCAGCAGCGCTGCTGCGTCAGCACAACTCCGTCGACAGGATGCCAGGATTTCAACGTTGCACCACGATTCCGGGGCTATGAGCTTTGTGAAAGCTGTTACCGTTTGGTTTCCATGAGGTTCCGATTTCTGGAGGCACGCGCTCGTGCAAGGACCTATTTATAGAGTTCCTTGTAACAGAAAATTCAGCCCCAGAAAGGAAATTCCCCTTTCCTCTTCCCCCTGCACACCCCAGCGGGGCTGAGCCCTGCCAGCACAGGCATTTGGGGTGCTTTGGTTTAACCCTAAATTAAGGGGGGGTAGGGAAGGACGGAAGATGACTGTGTGGCTAGGGCAGGGTATGGTGTGATGCACAGGGGGGGACACAAAACATGCAAGGGAGACTCCTGTAGCATTCCCATTCCATTTTCTGGGGTTGGCATGAAGGATGTTCTGGTATTGGGATGACCAAATAGAAAACTCCTCGGAGAAGGAGCCAATACCATAGCAAAGATGCTGCCAGATTCTGGCAGCCCCATGGCCACGTATGATGGGAGGAAGAGAGGGTGTTAACCATCAGCTGTGGCCATTTGGGTTAACAGCAGGGGATTTATGGTGTTTATAAGGCCTGGCTGCTGCATCAACCCCACCTACTTGGTTCTCCCGACCCCAGGGCCCTGTTTCCCAGCAGGGAGAGGGATACGCCTGGTGCTGGTTGAACGAGAGGAGGTTGCTTGACTTTGGATGCTGATGTTTCCCCTGAATATGGTGACTTGGAAGGGCTGGGGAAGCACATGCCCCATCCTGAGGGGTTTCAGCTGGGGCTGTGATGCTGGCTGCCAAATTCCCTTGGAGTGTTTGGGTTGAAAACCCTCTTGTACCTTCTTTTTGCTAGAAGGCACATACCCCAGCTTGCCATTGTGGCTAGAGATGGCATTGCTGCCCCACCGAGCTGTGCTGTGGGACCCTGGCCAGTGAGTCTGGCTATCCCATATATCCACAGTTATAAGCCTGCTGAGCCTCCTCCTGGGCAGAGGCTGCCCTTTCCCATACAGTGGGAAGCTTTAGAGACACTAAATATTGCCTTGGCTGATTTCTGAGCTCTAGCTGTGGCTTAGAGGGGACAAGATGATGGATTGGTGGAACCTGAAGTTCCCATGTTCTCCTGTTGCTGGTATCTCTCATGAGCATGCTTACAGCAAGGACTACCTAAGGCAGAGAGAAGCCCAGCCTGCAGCCCTTGAGCTGACTGGGGATGAGGAAGATTAGGCCTTCGCAACAGGATTTGGGTTGGCCCAGGAAAGCACCTACTGACAGCCAAAAATGAATGGTCTTAGCTGCTTGACCAACTCAATCTGCTCCACATCCTTATCGTGTCCCAGCTGTGGCTTCCCTTTCATGCTCAGGGTCTTGGTCAAACAGAGAATCTAGTCAGTGACACAGTCAGGAACCCTGGCCACCACTCTAGAGGTCCCAGTTCACCAACCAAGCTCCCTTCAAGGCAGTCAAAAGATGCTGTTTTAAAGAAGTCAAACCAAGTTCATTTGCAGAAGAGAATCTCTCCAGTAATATTTTATTCATGGCTTCCAGATCGCGCAGCTACATCACTCGAGATTCCCTGCCTGAGCATCAATGCAATGGAGGGGACTGAACTGATTTCACCTGGGACACACAGGATTGGTTCTTATAGAATCATAGCATGTTTTGGGTTGGAAGGGACCTTAAAACTCATGCAGTTCCAACCCCTGCCACGGGCAGGGACACCTTCCATAGAGCAGCTTGCTCCAAGCCCCTGTGTCCAACCTGGCCTTGAACACTGCCAGAGATGGGGCAGCCACAGCTTCTCTGGGCACCCTGTGCCAGCGCCTCAGCACCCTCACAGGGAAGAGCTTCTTTATATCCAACCTGAAGTTCCCCGGTTTGAGTTTAAACGCATTCCCCCTCGTTAAACACGAAGTGGATATGCTCTGTTCCCATGCTTCTGGTGCTATTTTGGTCCCTTCCAAGCGATTTGTGGGTAGGAGCCCTGCCCCTTTCGCAAGCAGCTAGAGGATAATAATGCATCTGAGAGGACCAGGCTGTAGTTTTGCACAGCACGTCGCCAGGACTGTTGAAGAGCCAGATTTATGGAGCGAGGGCTGCATTCCTTCACCACTAGACACTGCGGCATCCCCACCCACCAGCTGCTGCCCAGCCTGAGCAAGTCCCATCCCAGCCTCACCACAGCTACACCCTATCCCAGGAAGCAGAGGAGGCTTAACCAAGCTGCTTCATTTCTGGGGAGCCCCACGGCCCAAGCAGTCAGGTCTGGGTCTCCCTGTGCGTTTGCTCAGGGTGAAATTGGAGGGCTCCAGTTTCTTTTTGCAGGTCTCTTCCTCCCACATCATCTGAGAAGGTGGCCTCTGCTTGCCCTCGCTCCCCGATGTCTCGGATCTCTCCCGTCTCCATGGCAGTGAGATGGCAGTGATAATGGCCTGAGGTGGCCTTCAGTCTTGAGGAACTGATGCAGCCCTGATCGTGTTACAGCTCGATCCTACTTGCTCTTGCATCTAGCAGAGGGTTAGTCCCATCTGCTCCTAAGAAAGAGAAGAAATAACAATTCCCTGCCCCTGGTCAAGTGCCAGAGCTCTGGAGCAGGCTGTCTGCTCATGTCTGTTGGCATATGACAGTACTACCTGCCTGGGAGAACCCAAAAGGACTAGGACTTGCTCCCTTTGGCTTACATCTCTTCCTTACCTGTCTCCCCTCTAGGACAGGCTGTTAGTCTGAACCAGTGGCTTATCCTATGTAAGTACACATCTCCTCGCCAGGGTCTGTGTATTAGTGTTAGGTTGATATGGATTATCAAACCAGAAACAACCACCCTCTAACTCTATACCATGGCAAAGATGGGAACTTGTCCAAACCAGAATGCGCTTCCTGAGTGGGACCAACCAGCCAAATTGGATCAGCTCTCAAGGCTTTGAGTCTACAGGATAAGCACCCTCTTGGATCTAGTTTTTAACCCAGGCTTCAAATTGGGTGCTCAGATATATCCTCTTTGTACCAAAGCACCCACTGCCCTTCACACTTGAGGATAGACCAGAAAAGAACAGCACATTTAAACCATTTACAGCTTGAGCCCATCTCCTGCAAAAAAGAACAGTACTGAACACCAGAAGCTGATGCACCAGCTCAATTCATTGTTTCTCTTGCACCCATGAAACAGATTGATTTTATGCAGGAGGGTGGCTCCATACGCATAGCTGAGGCATGGAGCAGTCCCTGGAAGAACACAGTCCTGGGTGCTGTAAGAGAAGAGCCACCGAGCTGTTCGACAATGCTGTGCTGTGTTTTGGGACCCTCAACAGAGAGAAGTGATGCCTCAGGACCAACGTGGCTGAGCCAGTCCTCCAGAGGTTTTGCTGCTCTTTAAGGAAGGCAATAGACTGTATAGTTATCACCTGAAATGGGATAAAATCCCTCCCACCAAACTATACAACCTACTACCTCACCTCCACAGAGCAGTACAGAGGTCTTGGCTGACGCACGCCGTATCACTGGCTTTGCATTACTCGCACCACCTGCCTCCACGCCTGGTGTAGAAGATGAGAACTGAAGACCTGACTGTCTCCTTAGGAAAGACAGTAGATTGTATAGTTAGCTCAAAGGGAGGACCGGACTCCACAACTATTCAATCTACTACCTCAGCCTCAAGGACAGCTTGGGACCATGGCACTCTAAGGCAGTGAGATGATCCTGATTCAGGTGTTGGCTACTCCGAAGCTCCTGTGAAGAGAAACGTGAAAATCCATCAGACTTCGTGATGTTAGGGAAAGGAGTCTCATACCCAGCTTGTCCTGGAGCTCCCTTTCCTTCTTTAAACCTCCTTCAGTCCACTTGGGCTATCCTTTATCCTTGGCAATAACAAACCTTATGCACCCAAGGGCTTACGGAAGCGGCAGCCCTCCCCTTGGAACCCAGGGCCATACCTGCAGATAGCAGAGCTCTCCTGGAACTGCAGTCATGCCAAGTAACATACAGCCAGGCTGACCTCACCTCTTGAACACACACCGTATCTAGAACAAACCTGCCAGCCCAGATAAGAGAATCCATCCATTTAGCTGCTATGCACTCCAGGGAATTGAGCAGATTAGAAATAACTGACTACAAGGAAGCTTTTAGGCTGCAGATGTAATGGTATCGAGCACATCAAGGCAGATCTCATTTCCTAAACAAATGAGTGCAACATGCAGGCTTGGTGTCCCTTTAATGCTATAGCACAGCCAGGCAGTATTATCATGGATCTGAGACAGACTGGCTAACCCCCGAGCCCTTGGCTCACCTTCTGAGACTTTCTCATTCTCTGTACGCCCAAACACAGAAGCAAGGTACTAAGCTGGTAGTTTAAAAAGGTTCTTTTGCCATGAGAAATCATTCCCTTGGAGATGAAAGAAAGCCATAATGAAAAGGGAGCCACACGCAGCACATCAAGCGGGCTGTGTGTGCAGCACAATGGAGCCCCAAAGGAGGACTTTCCCCAGGTCTCAGCAGGAGGTGGCCCCAGGCTCTGCTGAGTGCTGTGCTGGGACAGGCAGGCGCTAAGGCAGCAGTCCCCAAGGAGACAGAGGCTGCCTGGTGCTTTGTGCTTCCCCAGCTAACAGCAACAGCCTGAGTAAGTGACATTCCCTGAGGTTTGGTGAGCTGTGGCAGCTGAGATCCTCGAGGTGACAGTTCTGGATGGCAGGGGTAGGAGGATATCTGTGCAGCGAGGTTTGGAAAGTGCCCCTGTTCCTTTGCAGGGCTCTCTGAAGTCCTTCTCACTGCTGTTCAACACGGTCCAGGTAATTCTCTTAATTTCCTTTGACAAACCCAGCCTTCACAAGGGGTAACCTACTGTGCCAGGCCATCTGGCCCAGGCCTCTCCTGGTGTGACAGGGTACAAACAGCTTCAGAAAATCAATGTTGCGGGACTGATTCCTACAGCATTTCAGTACCCAGCCCATCCACAGCGCCAAGTACCTTGCATCCCAAACAGCCTTCTGATGGGAAGTATTACTCTTCCTATTTTACTGGCATAAAAAATGATGCACAGAGGCTGTACGTCCCTCTGTAGCACGTACAACACCAAGGTTAGTCAGCCTAAAGGTCCATCCAGTGTGTCACAGACCACTCTGCCTCATCAGGGACAGAAGAATGAGTTTAGCCTGAAGCGTTTCAGCTTTCCAAGAATTAAGCCAGTGTCACAGGCATGAACCAGAAGGGACCATGGTGGCAAGAAAGCCTGTGATCGCTGCCATGGCAGAGGCCTGGGGATGTGGATGGTCTGGGTGATCACACTGGGTGATGCAGAAAATCATCATCTCCAAAGACACTTGTGGCACCTGACCTGGGGGAACAATTCTTCCTGATTGCCAGTCCAGTGGCTTATATTGTTTTAAACATATAAGCAAGATGTATAGGCCAGGTATAGGCCAGGCCTTTAAAAGGTCACTCTTGCTACCATTGCAGAGAAGAGGTGTTTGGGCCAACCTCAAACCGTGGGTGGGAAATTGCATTAAATAACTCCTAGTTCCCATAGATCCAATTATACATGGAGAGGTGAAAAAAAAATCCCTTCTGACTTCTATCAGTAATCCTGAAAACAGGAGGTTTAATTAGAATAATTGTCTTAATGAGTATAGGTTTGGGGAATACCCAGCTGCTGACTTTGCAATCCTGATCCTGCCAGGATCTGTGAAGAAAGGAGTCAAACAGGAGGATTTAGGAATACTACACCTGGTAAGGATCCCTGTGACCATCCTAGCCTTACCTTTGCTGTCATAGAATAGTTATGGGTTGGAAAGGACCTCAAGATCATCCAGTTCCAACCCCCCTGCCATGGGCAGGGACACCTCACATGTCAGCATGCCATGCAAGGCTTCGTCCAACCTGGCCTTGAACACCACCAGGGATGGAGCATTCACAACTTCCCTGGGCAACCCATTCCAGTGCCTCACCACCCTAACAGGAAAGAATTTCCTCCTTAGATCCAATCTGTTTCAGTTTGAACCCGTTACCCCTTGTCCTGTCACTACAGTCCCTAATGAAGAGTCCCTCCCCAGCATCCCTATAGCATCCCTGTCACTCTTGTTCGTGCTAGGTGCTGTACCAATTGCAGTGACAGCAAGTCCCTCTCCTGATGGTTTGAGGTCTAAACCATCAAGACACAGGATGGGGAAAGAAAGAGAAGCGGAGAGGTGACCCAACCTATCTAAGATCATAAAGAAAGTCCATGGTAAAGCTGACGCTGGCTCCAGCCTTGGGAAGCCCTGCTCCAGTCTCTGGTCATAATGCCAGGGCAATGGTTTGCCCGGGCCAGCCTTGACCATGTTAGGACAGGCTGATGTCCATGTCCCCCAGCTGTCTTTGATGGAGAGGTTAAAGATGATGTTCTGTTTCAATATCTGCAGGACAACCACAGATCCTGGGAGAGACATCCTCACACACATTCTGGATAACAGCTCAATGATAAAACCCTGCTGGGGTTTCACAGAGACGCATTATGAATTAGTCATATACCCGTGCAACCATCAGATTTGTGCAAACTCCGTCTCTACAGAGATTCCCTGCACAAATCCCATGGCAATCACCAAGGAGAGCTGCATTCCAGCTCTGCCCTGCTTTCCAGACACAAAGCCTTCCCTTCTAGCCTATCTCTGCTGAAGCATTGGATTTACAAGCACCTGAATGTGATGCAGCTGAGGAAAATGCTGGGTAGAACAGCCAAGAGGGGCTGTAGGAGGCAGAAGCCTACACCCCAAAGCTTCTCACTGCCTTCCAAGTTATTTAAGCTCAGGTTTTGAAGATCTTTGGATACCTGACTGCTAAGAACTGGATGTGTTTGAAATCCACTGTTTTCTGGGTAGACCCTAAGGCCGTGGCACTGCCCTTTGCCCCTTCCAGATTCACACGAGTCCTTCAAACTTCACCAAATGGGATTTTTGTGAGAAAAACTGAAGTCTGCGAGGAACCTGAGGGTGGTCCCTGTGCTCAGTGTGCCACAGCACAGTCCTAGTGCACAGAGCCTCTTAGAGCGGTGAGGCACATTGGCAGGTAAAGGATGAGTATGTTTCTTCACAGCAAGATCCTCCAGGCTGGCAGAAAAGTCATTTCCAATGAGGTTTCAGACCCATTTTGGGGAGGAAAAGGTGATGTACAGCTGTCCTTCAGTGATCAGGGGGGCTCGGGACGACAGCCCATGGACCCAAGTGATGTCCCCCAGAGTTCAAAGCATCTCCAGACCAAGGATGCCCGAGCACGGCCAAGTCTCTGCCTTTAGAACAGGGCTGCCTCGGAGAGGAGTTGGAAAGGCTCCGGAGCTTGGAGGAGCTGATCTGGTTTATTAAGGAGCACTGAATGAAGTGGAGGAGGAGGGGGAGGAGGCAACCATGAAACAGCAGTAGCTCCTTTAAAAAGCAGACACTGCTTTCAGCCTTTGTATAGCCACGGCCCCGCGTGTCGGTGCCAAAACGTGCTGGGGACAGGCAGGGCTTCCCAGCAGGAAACCCTGAGCCGCCGAGAGGTTTTCCAGCCTCATGGAGCATGGGAGGACTGGGGCAGAACCAGCCCGGCCAAGGCGAAGCCTGCGTGGGCACAAAATGGCTGCCTGTCGGCCATTTTGTTTCCTCAGCTTAGCCTGTAGGGAGGCCAGCGGTGACTTCCCGTCCTCCCCTCGCCGCGTCGCCGGAGTGGGTAAATTCAAAGCAAACAGCCAAAAAAAACCCACCCCAAACGGAACAAACCCCAAATAAGTGAAATCAAAAAGGAGCGGGGAAGGTTTCCAACAGCTTCCCCAGCGCCGCCGCGGTGTGCGGCTGCACAGAGCAGCGCTCAGAGCCGTGCGGCTGCCGGCCGGCAGCCAGAAACCCGCTCACAGAAAACACAGCAAACAGTCCCAAAACCCCATCCTGAGCACACCCTGTGCCGCGGGAAAGGCACCAAATGACATCTGCCAGCCTGGCCACGGGGACAAACCGCTTCGAACTCCTCACAGGCCGGCCAAGTGTCCTTCAAGACCCCGCATCCTGGGGTCGACATGGAAATATCACGATTCAAAAGAGTTATCCATAGGGAAAGGGAAAGAGAAGTCAAAATGGTTAAAGTTCATTCCTGCAATAGCCTCGGCAATGCTTTTCCTCCGTGCTCTTTTCATGACGTAGGTAGTATTCCGTATCAACGTTGTCATAGCATTTAAGCATTTACTATAATACAATTAGCAAGTATCTTACTAAGTAGCCACTCATCTGTTCGGGGTTGTCTCGAGTCCTGTCAGATGTTTATAAACATCTGGATCGTCATTAGCAAATCTGGTATTATCATGCATAATACAGGCATTGGTAACCTGCTTGTTATGTGCCTTATCTTTTATTAACCCTTCCTAAATCCATTACAAAGGTGGCCCCAAAGGTAGCATTTGTTTTTCTAAATGTTCATGTATGTTCCTTGTAAATTAACACAGAATTTACACTCCTGAAGGAAAAAAATTCCAAGGATTTTTGCCGTAAAGCGGGTGTTACGGCTATTTCATAGTGCGATCTTTCTGAAATACTAAAAAATATCCAAAAATACCAAAAATCAAGAGATGTGAGAGAAAAAAATTATCTTCCTGATTTATTTGTACCTGCTCCATCCTCAATTCTGTACGTTACAAACCGAAAGAAAGAAGATCCTTGCCTGTAACCCTCTATAAAGCTCTTCCATGAATACTGTTTCCTGCGCGATGCTCAGCTCCGAAGTTGCCCACAAAAGGTGCAGTTAACGTCCACCCCTGCCGCAGCTTTGGACCCCAACCCTTGGATTTGCCATGCAAACCGCCCGCCCAGCGCCCACACATGCAGCCCTGGCTCCGGGGCCACCGTCGCCCATGCAATCCTGCACATTGTCAAGCTAAAGCAGACACGGAGGCAAATACCTTTCTGTGCGAGAAAAGCGATTTCACCTCTTTCTGCTCCCAGCTCCTCTCTGCAAGCGTCCGCTCCTCTCCCGATGGCTGGGCAGCCCCTCAGGGGAAGGCAGGACGATGGCTCCAACAGCGATGCCTGAGCAGAGCCCGATCCCACCCATGCCACTTGACTGAGATCCGAACGGCTGCGAGCGAAGAGACGTGGCCACTACCTCCAAGACATCCAGGCTACGGCAGGAAACGCAGATTCACTTGAAAGAACCAAAAAACAAATCACTTTTATTTGGCACATTCTGTGGTATTTTTGCCATGCTTCTGCGCAAAATTGTATGGTAACAGCACCAAGTTCCCTTAAACTTTTCGAGGCATGTTACTGTTGATGGCGTCTCTGTCGTGTATCACACCTTAACGTGTGCAGGATACACAGGCTGGTGCAGTAAGCAGCTTGTGAACACAGTTCAGCTCCATCCCCGTGAGAAAAGCGAGGGCTTAAAAAAAAAAAAAAAAAAAAAAGCCAGGAACAGCTCTTTCTTTTAACATTTAAATTAAGATTTTGTATTCCTGAGAGGAAAACTTTCGAGGCAAGAAGGCAGTAAACAAAAGAGAAATGCCTACAGAAAACCAAGCCGATCCTCCGGATCACATCAGTTAAATCCAGGTCGGGTATCAGAGTCACCAACAGCAAGAGGACACACAACAGGTTAAAACGTTACCGTCCGGCACTGACCAGCTCTAATCATACCAAGCCGATGTGTAAAGCCATCCGCCCGTCCAAAAGCAAATGAGACAACAGTGCTCTCTGGTACTTTATAAACACAGAAGAAAGGAGGGCTGTTTTATTTAGTATAGCGAACAAACCTTTCCGTCCGGCTATACCGTGCAGCCCTGCGACGCTGCAGGCACCGGGTAGCCGTTACGCTGCTAGTACAAAAGCTCAGTTTGGCAATTCCAGGCATTTTCAGTGCTCAACATACGCCAAAACTACCCACTCTCTGCCTCTGACTTTGGTCTCGTTCCAAAAGGTCCTTTTTTTTCTCTCTCTCGCTCTTTTTTTTCCCCTCTCTCACTACAGCCGGTGCCACGTAGAGACGGGAGAGTTGGGCTCCAAAAAAGAGCCAAGTCTCAGCGTCCTGGCTTCCCCCTTTCCAGACGGAAAACAAAATGGCCATGCAGCAGCCATTTTGTTTGCTGCGGGATGGGAGGGAGAAGGGAAGGGAGGGGAGGCGCAGGCCAGGCGGGAGCGCGTGGGAAGGACGAGGGGGGGAGAAGGGAGGGAGAGGGGAGGGCGTCGATTCGGCAGGAACCCAAAAGCCCGGCAGCGATGCCCGGGCGCGTCCTCCCTTCCTCCCGCCGCCCGGCCCCGCAAGCACCCATGCGGAGGGATGGACACGGGGCCGCGTTCGCCGGCTCTCCCAGGCCGGCCGAGCTCGAGTTGTGCGGGCTGATGGGGGTACGGCTCCTTGCCCAGGCCTGGCTGGCACCTCCCTGCTGCCCGCTGGTGCTGCTGGGTGCCTGCAGAGCAGGGCTGGGGCTCTGCGAGAGCTCCCAATGGGAGCCAGGCAGGAGAGCGGAAACCAACCGGGAACGTCAAACTCCTGAACTTCCCCGGGCAGGAAACGGTGTAAATAACACCCGCGGGGAGGGGGAGAGGAACCCGGAGCAGGCGAGGAGGCCTTGGGGACAGCGGCTTGGCAGCAGCATGGCCTCGGCAACCTGGATCGCTCCGGCACCTGCGGTGAGGAGGGAGGGAGCAGTGATGGAGGTTGCCTCGCTGGCTCCCATCCGGACAAGCCTGTGTCAGAAACGGAGCCGCATGGCCGAGGCCTGTGCAGGGTCTGGGCTGCCCTGCGGCGATGCCTCTGCACTCCCAAGCGCACCAGGCAGCGGCAGGCTGTGCACCATGGAGGACGGGGCTCCAGGCTGCGCTCCCCTCCTGAGCTCCATGGCTTTCATCTTTCTGCCCTTCCACAAACCAACACCGCAATGACCCCTGCAGCCCACGGCTTGGGGGACCAGGGAAGCATCACTCATCCCTCTTCTCCCTAAAGCACAGGGCTGAGCTCCGGGCTAGCAGCCTTCCTGAGGAAGCCAACAAGCTGCACAGATGAATCCTACCCTCCGCTTTCAGGTGAAGTCCCTTCAAGTCCTGATCAAAACCAGTCTTATAGAGCAAGGCAAGCACCTTGGGACCTTGCGTGAGAGTAGCCAGCCCAGGAAGACCCTTAGGAGCACACAAATCAAACACATCCTGGGCTTTCTGCTTCTGTAGAAGAGACAAGCAATGTGAATCAGGACTATTCCCAGGATTTAGGATGGGTGAGAGCTCTCAGCCTCAAGCCCTATCCCCTAAGGATGTAGGGAACTGGAAATGCCAAACCTCGCATAGTTCTGAAGTTGTTACAGGAAAATCCTATGAGGAAGGTTGTTAATTGGACAAGGCACTTTGTGGCATATTCATGTGGGATAAATTTAAGCACTGGAGGTTGGACCTGCTAAGCTTTATCTGGTTAGATGTGAGGGCAGTTTCTCTGCAGAGTAATTCAGAGCAGAAACGTGATGCCAACAGCTTGAATTACCCTGTGAGGAAACCTAAAATCTGAAGCTGGTTTTAATAACCATTATTCCTCACCAACTTTCAGCAAAGTAACCTAAAATCTCCAGGTGAGAAACGTTATGGATTTATTGCTTGGCAATGTGCTGTGATGGATTAGTCTTCAAATGGCCCTGAAATCAAGCATCACCTCTAGCAAACTCTATCAATGCCCGTCCTAACTTCTCATAGGGGCTTGGTGGGGAGCCGTATGATCTTGGAGGTAGGTCTGTGCATTTCGTACTAACCTTGTAGTGTGGGAATTTGGGAGTTATTTGAAAGCTCCAAATCTGGTTTATTTTAATAGGATTTGGGAAGGCAAGGCTCACTTGAAAACTTTGCACTGAAAGGGTATTGCATTCTCTTGTGAAATACTCTTCCAGGAAAAACAGCAAGGCAGCTTTGCAGAATAAAGACCAAAGAGCTCTAGAGATGCCTGTAGCAATAGATCAAGCAATGGCCACATGCGGCGTGTTAGCTTGAAACTAGGAATAAGAAACGATTCCTGCTCTGAATATTCTCTTGTAGAAAAGCCCTGACAAACTGAGGAACGTTATTTTTATCCTTATTCTAAGTGAAAACCTGTTACAAACAAGGCAGGACAAGAGGCATTTTTAAGACAGGGTGTTTTGCCTTTCCCAATAACAGGGTCCCTAGATCTGCTAGGCAGCTCCTTGCTGGTGGGTCCTGAGATGCAGCAGCAGGGGTTAGGGACATACATGGGGCTGAAGATAATAACAGCACACCCAAAAATGCAGAGGGCCCCTCAGCACAAGCTGCTTGTTCAATGTATCTTAGTCAAATGGGGGTGTGCACGGGGTGAAAGATGGGAATAAGAATAAACAAGAGGGTGTGTGTGCTTAGGAGGCTTATTAGCATGGAGGAGAAGGTACCTGACCACATAAAGAAGGGGAAGGAGATTGTGAATGCATAGGTTTTGTGCACCAAGGTTCCTGAGAGAGCTGAGATGGTTTGTGCTGGGAGAGGGAGGTGTGAATATGAGCAAAATGCTGGAGCTCTACAAAGGACAAGGGAGGAGCTGCTGAGCAGGGGGGATATTTCTGTAGCCTCCATTCTGGGCTTAGTAAACCAGGGGTAGCTTAAGCTGTGGTCATGAAAGGGGTCCTTTCTACAGGGCAGGCTGCTTGGAATTGCTGCTTTCTGCTTTCAGGGGCTGCTGCTGTGGCCTCACCAGAGGTCTCATTCAAGGCACACTCCCAACTTGCTGTTCAAGCCTCCAGTATTGTGAAGGGCAAAACCCATCTGAAAGCCCTAAGCGGAGGACTGGTAAGGTACATGGGTCCATGCGCAAGCCCCAGAGACACATTTGTCTTCCTCGGAGACAAATCATTGAATGCAGGAGTTGGTTCTCATTCTTCTACGCACATATATTTGCTGCCAAGGGTTGCTATTTGATAGTGGGTAGAGCAAAGAACGCTGTCGCTGACTTCAGATCAGAGCTGGGTGAGGAGAACAAGACTCCCATTCCTGTTCATGACCAGGACTCTCAGAAAAGGGTCTGTGATGCTGTCATGAGTGTTGCAAACCAAAGAGCTCTATCCTTGTGCTTTAGCTCTGGTTTTTCCTACCACATTGTAAAGCTGTGGAAATCAGCTGCTCATCATCATGTGTTTGAGGTGGTGGACATCAGAGCTTCCCCTCTGGCTGTTTGCTGGAGTCTCTTCAGGTCTTACTCTTCCTATTTGTTCACATCCCAGTCAGCCCATACAAACACAGCCCCACTGTCACCTCTCACATGACCTCCCTGCGCTGACCATTTTGCTTCTGGTTCATGAAATTTAGAGTGGATGAAAATGTAAGAAGCAAAGGGGGGTTATTCATTTGCTGGTGAGAAAAAAAAACTTCCCTCGTGAAGGAGGATAAATGGTCTTAGCTTTTTTCCTTTAGTTGGTGCGAGCATGTGGGTGAACTGAATTGCCTTTTCTGGGTACTTGGATGGATTCTTCTCCAGGTTTGTTCAGTGGTACCATTCTCACTGCGCCTGAGCACTCTCCTGGGAGTCTTTGGACTCCTCTATTCCTGTCTCAGGGGAGCTATGTACATAAGGCAGCAGCAGCAACAACAAAATCACTTGGGAAGGGAAAAAAACAGTTAAACAGCCGCATTGCTGAGCTCCTGCATCCAGTCTGAGTCACTTTGCCTCTGTTTCCTCCTTTGGGAGACAGTCCCTACACGGGATGCTGAGAAGGTTAATTAGTTAATACACTAATTAACCGAGTGTGCTTTGAACAAAGGAATCGCTTTAGGCACTAGCTCTCATGAAGGTCTAAGTCTAATACTGGTTTTAACAAGGTTTGGCTTCCACTTCTTATCAGCTGGGATAGCTTGCCCTCAGCCAGAGAGAAAAGACAAACTTACATGCATTATTCATACTGTTGCCACAACATATCTGAAGCAGAAATGGACAGAGTCCATCCAAGCTCTTTCCTGCCTTCTTCTTCCACCAAGGATGAAGATGAAACTGGTTTTCTTCTCACAAACACAGCTCTGGGGCTCCAGGCCAAGGAAACAGAGAAATCCAAGCTAAGGCTTTGACAGCATTGCTAGTCAATGCCCAGCAGTCTGGTTGTGACCCGTATCCCACCTTGCTCTGGAGGACTGCACACACATAAGGCAGCTTCTCCTCTCTCTTCCAGAAGATGGATGAAAGTAGAGTACTCTGCCTGCTGAAGTGAGAAGCACTTCACTTTTCGCATCACTGGGACCCATCCCAGACTGGATTTGAAGCTGCAGCTGCAACAAATCCTGCAAGCCAAACTGGTTTAGACTTTGGCCAGTCCTGAGCTCATCCAAGGACACATGTCTAGGGAAGCACCTGAACAGTGAAGCCAAACCCCATAGTGGAGGCTGTAACCCGGTTCTGAAATGTTCCAACAAAGATGTAACCGCTGGGGCTGATGAAGGTTGCTTGCCTTACTCAGGCGTGATCACAGCAATACACCTAGACCCTGCACTTCATCAGGGTGCCAGAAGATACCCTTTAAGAGTGAGACTGTCCCCACAGGCTGGGTGGAAGAGAAATTGTGACAGTTTTGATTGCTCAGGGAGCTGAGGTTGAGTTTGATTTCTAAATGTGAAACTAAATTCTCCTTCCACATGAGTTCTGCAAGCTCAGAAACTGAGGGTTTAGCTGGGCTCCTCCCCAGATGGAAAAGAAAACTCAAGGCATTGTCACTGCTATTTCTTCTGTGTCACAGTTATACAATACACAGGCCTAATCTACAGAGCTGAAAATCATAACCAGGGAGACAAGAACCTCCAGTCTCTGCATCCCTCTCTCTGGTCTAGTCTGAGGTGTGTGCTGTATTAGACTCCTCAAGGCTGCATTTTCAGAGCTGCATTTTCAGAACTGAACTGCTGCTGAAAGCAGGCCCCCTAAAATAAGCAAGCTTAGTGAATGTTCCCACCTGCAGCGGGTGTGACGATGACACCAACAGGCAGACTTCCTCCACCCTTTTGGCTGAGCCCGTCTGGAACTGTGGACATGTTTTCTGCAGGAAGAGCTCTTCACAAAACTCCTTTTCCAACACAGAACCTATACGGATTCCTGATTGCAGCCAAGTTTGACCACAGACACCATCATACAGATCCATCTCTCTTCCCTCTTTGTGGATGCAGAAATGCCTTGCAGAAACAGTACCGACATGTCATTGCTAATTAACGGTGTGTTGGCTTTGACCCATCCTCAACTGCCATTTCCTAAAACCTGGATTTTTCTGCTTGTTTATCTTCCCTGGCCTTGTTTGCACACAGCCACCACCCAAAAACCTCTCTCTGTCCAGGGAGTAGGAGTTATCACTTCTGTTTCAGCAGCAGCAGAACACAGAACAATGTAGGGCCTATGCAAACAAGTACTGCTGTTTTCTTTTGCTTTTCATTTATTCCTTAGTGGTAAATCAGTGCATTCCAAACCAAATAAAAATCACAAGATTTAGGATCCAAAAGAGCAGTTCAGAGCAATATAATAGGGGCTGAAGACAGGCTGCATTTAGAAGTTAAGCAACAAGTAGCCCTTGAAAGCAAATGAAATATTTAATCTGTGCTGCATGCCTCAAATTGTTTCTGGCTGGTAATGATGTTTTGCATTCTGCAAATGGCAGGAGCTCAGGTGCCTGGATCACTTAACACCAGACACAGGAGAGAGCTGGGCGGAGCACGTAAGCTGCTCCGGGCAGGAACCACCTTTATCTTCCGTGTGTGAACAGCACTTAGTACAATGGATCCCTCAAGACATTCCAATGACCAAACGTGACACAAGTAAGAGCTAATAGAGGCGCAGGCTGACCCAGTTTACAGGAGTCTATAGGGCAGCAGGACTGCGAATCACAACCTTCTCACTTTGTCACCAAGCTTGACCTTTCAGAAGACCCATGCAAGCTTGAGCCACTGTATTATGAGAGAGCACCATCCACACATCAGCTCCTTCAACTTCACTTCAGTCCAAGCCCCCATGTTGGCCTGGCATTTGCAAGCAAATGCAGGGCTGCCACGTGCTTTTTGCATAGTTGGACGAGGCTGCCGAGGAAAAGAAGGTGGGATGAACCCTCAGGACCCTGCACCAGCACCTATTGGCTTTAACCAGTGTTCCTACAGACCAGGGCTGAAAGCCCAGTCCTTTCCATGACCACGCGGGGACTGGATAGCGACTTCACAACCCTGCTAGCCAAATACAATCCACCTTTACCTGCCTGAGGTAAAGCAGAGCCCAGAGGAACAGGCAGCGTCTGTAGAGCTGAGCTTATCGGCGCGTTACAAAGATCACTTTGAACTTGTGCTCAAAGCCCTTTGGAGCAGACGCCCGCCCTCCCTCCCTCCCTCCAAAGAGGCTTTTCCTGGGCTTGGTGCTGCTGTTTGCAGCAGTCGCAGCCGCTCTCTTGGTCCCCTGGGGCTCCCTCTCGCCTCAGCCCCACAGGGAGAGGGAGCAGACGCTGGCTCAGAGCAAGGCTCGCTCCGAGCCTGGCAGGAGAGACCCTGGCAGACAGGGATAAAGCAGTGCCCGGGAGGCATCTGCCTGCAACGGGGCGTGCGCTGTCGATGCGCAGGGATGAGCAGATGGGTTGGTTACACAGCGAGAAATGGACACTAATCGCACCCAGATTCACCAGCTGCAGGATTTCCTCCTGAGCCCTAAAGTACAGGAAGCCCTTACCTGCTTCGTTATCCTGTCTCTGTTCATTAGCCCCTTCCCCCGCCCTGGGAACCACATCTCTGCTAATCCCCTGGGCAGGGGAGGGCCCTGACTGCAAAGCTGAGATCCAGATGGGAGCTCCCACAATGCTGAGGCACGGCTGGATCCTGCCCCAAGTCAGGGGCCTATCCAGGCTGTCAGCTCCAGCACAGCCAGGCTCCACCGGCTCAAGTTTCCCTCCCTGCTCTGGGAGCTCATTGCTGGACTCTTCTCTTGCTGCTGCCTCTCTGAACAGCTGGGAAGATTTCAGGGCTAACAAGAGCAAGGTGTGCAACACAGTCTGCGATGGGGCTCGACACATCGTGTGTCTCCGCATCCCTGCTGAGATGCAGCCGCTTCTGTGTGTGTGCATCAGCACAGGGCTGATGGAGCTTTAGCAGATTTAAACCAGCAGCAGTGATCCCCCAGCAAGCCGCAGGACCACTGGCCACACTGAACTGGGAGGTGATGCTGGTGGAGACCTTGGCTGTGTTCTTATTCCTGGGAGACTGAAACATGCTGAGTGGTTGGGTTTCATCACCTGCTGTGCAGTGCCAGCTTGGAGAAAGGAGCAAAACCCTCTTAGACCTCTTTATCCATGTCCTTGTGCATCCATCCCAGCTGCAGTGATGTGCAGAGGGATGATCCCAGGCAGCTTCCCTGTGGGGCTGCTCAGCTCCCAGGGTCTTAGCCTAATCTTTCTTCCACTAACAGGAGCCTTGGGAGGAGATTTCGGAACTTCAAGCTATTGATCACCTTGGTATTAGCACCCCCCCGAGTTCTGGTGGAGGCTCCACATGAGGACTACAGCCCGCTTGACAAATGCTATAACTCAAGCCATTGCTCCAAGTTGGGCTTTTTGGGACCCAGTCTCCTTGCATCTCCTTCACTGCTAACCTTTAGGGCAAGCAAATCTGCCTGCTCCCATCCCGCTGCCTGCTCCCAAGCCATCCCAAGCTGCCCCTCTGACCTCCATTCCCCTTGGCAGAGCCAGTGCCCAGCACTGGGCAAGCAAAGACTGAAGGAGAGGAGAACTGCTCCTTGAATTCTTGGTGTTACCTCCAGAATATCCCTACCCAGCTGCAGCTGATTCAGGTCCCCAGGCCTGGCACTAAGACATCAGCATGGGCCTTCCCAGTTCAAACCAGACCCTGAGCATCCTGACTGAGCAGTCAACCAAGTCATGGCTGCCCCACAGAGCCCTCAAGCTGGGAGGAGGAGGAGGAGGAGGAAGCACAATGCTTGTCATTGTCTTGCAGGTGAGGAGAAACCTGCACAGGCCAGGGCTGCCCTGGGGTGCGCAGCCTTGGGCTGTTCCTTAGTCCCAAGCCCAGCAGGGCTGTGACACTGATGTGCTGGCAGCAGCCACAGGACAGAAGAGCACTGGTGGGAATGAGCAGGAGCAGTGCTGGCAAAGCCACCACCCCGCAGCCTGGCTGTGGACCTCCCAAAGCCACAGGGTGCTCCATACGGGGTGATATTTGGCTGTCATCACCACAATAACACAACACCTATCTCTTGGACCGCACAGACCTCACTTTATGCAGCATGCTGTTGTGCCCTTTGCTGGGATACTTCTTCTCTTACATTCTCCATGGCCGGGACTACCCCAGCATGCCAACCCCAGTGTGCATTAGCCCTGTGCATCTCCTGGGCTTTACAACTGCAAAGCCAAACAGCACAGCTCAGTGCCCACGAGCAACCCTACAACAACAAACCGGCCACCTCACTCCTTCCTCCCAGACATCACCTTTCCCAGCAGCCAAGTAACATCAAAGATAAGCAATAGCCATGAGCAGCTCCACGCTAACAAACCAGTGCCGCAGAAGAAAGTGGAGAGAAATTAGGGATGGAAGAGAGAAAAGAAAAGCAGGGAGGAAACCAAACTATATTGATTCTTCTGGGGACAAGCTGGGGGGTGGTATGGAAGGAGAATCAGATCTGGGTACCTCTGAATACTGTCCTCCACAGTGCATGAAGCCACTAGCATCAGCTCTCCTTTGGATGTGTTTCTACATGGATGTTGTTAAAGCTGTGCCCCCAGATCCATTGGAACAATTAGTGGAAAGGCTGAGGATGGAGCCAACAAAGGCCAAATTCGGTCTCCCTGCCTTTTACGCCCTCTTTGCCCACCAGAAGTGGTCAGTGGAGTGACAAAGCTGATTACAGGGATGGTGCAGCGGGGGGGCAGCTGGTACCTGGCCTGTGGACACAGAGCACAGTGTTTACTGCACCCAAAATCAGGCAGCTTTCACCAGGGCACGTTTTGCTTGGAGCCTGGTTTCTGTTTGTCAGTTTGTTACCTAAAAAATGGGAAAAGGAAATAAATCCCAATCCAAACCCTGCCCAGACCTGGCCCTTCTGAGGAAAGGAGATTTCCCAGAGCCACCCTCCACAAACCTGGAGGCCCGATCCTGCTCCCAGGAATGTCAGTGCAAAGCCAGAGTGGCCCTGCTGACTGCTGGGGGGGGGGGTGTTATAGCAGCCGAATGGGGCTCAAGACTTGGGGAAAGGCTCCTGGTCTCCTTCCTGGAGAAGGAGCAGAGCAGCCTGGGAGCACACTCGGGATTCAAAGGCAATAAACAGCGGAAGGATCCAGCTCCCAGTTTCAAGAACTCCTCCTTTTTGCTGAGCCATGCTCTGGAAGCACGAGCCCTGTTTTGCTGTGAGCTGTGTGCAATAAAGCAGCTGCATCCCTTGGCTGGGTGGCTCTTCCAGGGGTGCCAGATGTTCTGCTTCGGACACGTCACAAGTGTCTTGCTTGAGGTTCAGACTTTCTGTCCTCTGGAGCTGCCCACTGGAGCTTTAGGGGGATTTTTCTACCCACCCTCCACCAGCTTTTCGCAGGAAGCAATAGGGACTGGGAGCAAACTGGGAAAGGTCTGGGTTTATCCCAGCCCCTGCTTGTATAAATAATCTGCAAGGAGAAAGCTGGATCGATGAGGAAAACACTTGTGCTGCCTTCCCACTGGCATAAAGGGTCTGGATAGAAACTGGTGTGTAAATGTGCCATAGTGAAGAGGGCCCCTCAATGGACTTGGATTCAGAGCCCACAAATGACACAGCCTCAGCTCCCACATGGGAGTTTCAGCTTCCAAACCAGCCATGGTATTGGGAAAACCTTCCTATGGCTGTGCTGAACGACACACCAGTGAGCAGCAAGGTCCAGAGGCAGATCCCAGCCACCAAACCCGGCTGCACAAGGCCACACAGCTCACTGAGGGGCTGGAAAGATGCTCAACACCCAGGACAGCATCTCTGGGCCGCAAGGGGCAGGCAAGGTGATTTGGGAACGTCTCTGGAGCACAGCTGAGATGTGAGGCAAAGCAGGGCCGGGGCATTCGGGTGCCTTGTGGCCAGGTCAAAGGCTTTACTGCAGGGCCATGTGTCACTCACTGAAAGAGGGGGTTTGGGGAGAAGGAAGGAGGAAGGGGAAAGCTGAGAGGGGGGAAAGAGGAGGAAGAATTTAGTGAAGGAAGAGGGGCGCCTCTCATGGCTCTGGAGTGCCTGCCAAGTGCACGGTGGTGGGACAGAAGGATCCTGCCCTGCAAACTGCCTGCTTTTGTTGTGTCCTGAATGGGCCTGAATTCAGTTGGACAGAAGGAGGGCAGGGTCACACACAGCGGGACCAAACCTGGGCTCGGCTCTGGCCTGGCAGACCCAGAGAGCTCCAATCTCACCCGGGAGAGGTGAGAACCTCCACGAGGCGGGAGGTGCTGCAGGCCAGGAGCAGCCCTGTTGATCCCGATGCCTTCCCAAAGCAGCTTCCTCCCAGGAGCACCCGGCTCAGTCCATTCCCAAAGCCTAAAGGCTGCCAGAGCGCTGCTTCACCCGCTGGGACCAGCAGAACCTCCCACCCCATTCCCGGGCATCTCCCCATGCGTGCTGCCCGCCCGGGCACGCTGTGCCAGCACGGAAAACAAGCCAGCTTCTAAAGAGTTAACGCTGCCAAACCCAGCCCGCTGGAGTTCCCACCTTCCCCAACCGCTCCTGGTTCAATTCACCCCCCCAGATGAAATGAAATTATCCGCCTCCTCTGCCCTCACCAGCGTCCTCCCTCCTTCCCTCCTTCCCATCCTTCCTCTCCCTCCTTCCACCCTTCCCGTGCCGCCACGCTGCGCTGGCACGGCCGGAGCACGCGTGTGCCGGGCTGCTCCGTGCTCCCACCACGTTAGCGGCGGCTGCCATGTTGAATTGCAAATCCGACATGATTCGACATCTTTTCTGCCCCCCTCGGCCAGTGGAGAACGAAAGCAGCACCCGCAAGGCACGCACCCAGCCCCGGGTGGCTCCTGGGGGCATCCCGGGTGGCGGCGTGAGGGCAGGGACTGAAACCACCCTGCGGTCCTGCTCCAAGCACTGCCCGTAGGGACCTGCCTGTCTGCTATAGATCCCTCTCTATAGGAGACCGATTGTAAAGTCGGCTGGTTTAGCACCACGGGCCTCGATGGGAAGGGGGCTTTTTGGGGGGCAGGAGGCAGGTTACAGCAACAACAAAGCCACTGAGGAGCAAAAAAACGTAATTTCAAATCAAAGGCAAAAAATGAAAAAAAAGAAAAACCCAACCGCACGGACAAAAAAAACCCTAAAAAGGCAAAATTAAGAGTGAGGTTCGAGTTCGTACCAAGGCAGCAAAGAGACGCACCGTGGAAGAGAGCGGGTTTGTTGTGGAGTGGTGGCTGGATTTAGCTCCGCTTTCTCCGGACAATCACCGGGGAAGGATCCTTTTCCGAGAAAGGCCAGTTTGAGTGAGACAGCTTTTTTTTTCCCTTCTCTCGCTCTGCTCTCTCCCCTTTTCCTTCTCCTCGCAGCTCAACGCCAAGAAATGGGCGGTGCCTGGATGCCAGGCTCCATCCGAACGAGACACCCAAGGCCAACGGAGGCTGGCACAAAGGCGAGCTGGCAGGAATTCCTGCACTGGGAGCCGCGCGCCCTCGGGATGAGCCCCGACACCTCCCAGAAAACCAACCTCCGACACTGCCTGTTCCGGAAAGTTGCCCCGTTCGGCTCGATAATGCCCTGCCAGGGTCCAACACAGAGGGGAAAGCAAGGATAAGGGGAGGGACCCCCCCCCCCAAGACCTTCCTTTGCATCGACGCAGGTTAAACAAAAGGCCTGGGGAGGTGAATTATTTTCTCCCACCCCCCGGCCTCCTTTTCCCGCCCGTCCGCCCCTCTCCTCCATCGCCGCTCCCAACATCCAGGCAGAAACGAGCCCTGGGCTCCCTCCTTCCTGGTTTTAGCACGACAGGAGGTGGCGGGTGCTTGAATAGGAGCACACACACCCAGCGCGAGAGGGAGCCGATGGCGGGGAGGAAATCAGAAAGGGACAAAAAACCCCGCACGCAAACAACAACCCACCCGCCATGGAGGGCGGTTGGAGCAGCCACCACCCAGGGTGGTGGTGTTGGGGGTGCTTTGGGTGCCAGGGGGGTGCCTTTGGCCTTATTCCTTCGCTGCCCTGGCACCCGGGTCATGGCGATTGTACGAGGGGAGCCGCAGCGGGCTGGGGCAGGCACGAGGAGGGGGGCAGCCGGGGTTGGCAGCGCTGCTGGGGAGATGCCAAAAGCCCCAAACAAAACACGTCTTCATCTCGCCTGCACCAGCCTGGGCGCGGGCGAGCGCGGGAGGAGAGGGAGGGAGAGGGAAGCGCACGCCGGGAGCGAGCCACCGCGCTCCGGCATGGGCCTGCGGCCACGTCCCTCTGCTTCCCGCTCCCTCGGCCCCCTTCTCCCTGCCCACCCGGCTGCTGCTGCCAAGTCCGAGTTGGCACCGCTCCCCCGGCTGCACCGAACAAAGCCGTCACCCAGCCCCGAGCCAGCGCTGACAGTAAGCAAAGTGACAGGCGCATCTTCCGCATGTTAATCCAACCGGCGAGGAGGCGATCGAGCAGCAGAGGCCCCCCCTTTTGATACCATGCACCCCCCCCCCCCACGCTGCCACCGCCACCCCATGCATCCATCCCACCCTTGGCACCCGCCGGCCTCGTGCGGCCATGGCGAAGGCCCCCACCGGCGGCAGCACCGAAGCCTCTGTGTCGGCGAGGTTTAAACGGAGCCAAAGCCGCGCTCGGCGGGCAAACGAGGCCACTCGGCATCTGCTGTACCTGTTCCCGCTGCCTTCATCTCGCCTTGGACGCGTGACAAGAGCACACTCGCCTCTGGTGGGCTCTCCGAGCCGCGGGTCTGTAACCCTTTGCAGGAAGTTGGCACCGATCCCAGGTAGGACTTTACTCCCCGGCTCCCGCTTTCTCCCCCCACCTCCGCCTCCTGCTCCCTCCCCTCCGCTCCCCCACCCATCCTGTCCCTTGGGCCCCCCAAAAACACCACCCAGGCCCCTGCTCCCCCTCCACACCGCTCGCCCGCCTCGGCGGCCAAGGGGCAACACGGAGGGCGGCTGCTGATGGCTGCTGGGCGCCCACCGAGCCCCTTCGCCCGCCACCGTGCCACACGTACCCTGTCAGGATGACCTGGGCAAGACACACAACAACAACTTCCTGCTCCGGCTCCCTAAAACGCCTGTTTCCACGCAGGGGTTAGGCGGCGCGGCGAGACGGGGGGAGCTGGGAGGAGGTTTGGGGGTTTGTCGTCATTGAACCATGCTTGCTTTTTTTTTCATATGCCTTTTTTTCCCCTTTTTTTTTAACATAGATATATTTCTTTTTCACCCAGCAGCCCCAGCCCAACACGAAGGAGAAAAGGGGGGGAAAAAGAGAAATCAAATGGGAAGAGAACAGCTCCAAGTCGCCAGGACAATGCATGGGAAACGGGGAGATTAGCGTAGCTCTGGAAATGCATCGCGCCCGCCCCGTTCCTGCCCCGTTCACCCCCGCGCCTCGTCTCTTTTAATTCTCCCAGCTCCTGAATTATTCCAGTCCACGAGCGGGAGGGGAAACGCGCAGTCCGGAGTCCCTCGGAGCTGCCAAGAGCATTGCAACAGGAAAGAAAGGAAAGCGCGAGAGGGAGAGAGCCCGGCAGAGCCCTCACAATCAAGCAGCGAGAAGAGCAAGGAGAAATTAACATCCAATTAGTGCCGTGTTTAACGAGGGAGACAGAGGCGGCTGTTGTTTTATTGCCCTGTTCTTTTCAGGCGCAGCTGACAGGCAGCGTTAAGGCACCCCAGCTCCAAGTGACGTCATCAGATTTGATTTTTTTAATCATTTCTCTTCCCCCCCCCTTTTTTTTTTATCCCCCCCCCCCTTTTTTCCTCCTCCAAGTTTCACAGCGACAGTCCCAGCAACTCGGCCAAGGAAATTTGGTACTTTCTCGTCCCCCCCCCCCTTCCATCTCCGGCCTCTTTCCTCCCCCCTTCCCCAGCCACCGACACCAACCCCGGAAAAACAACCGCGCCAAACCCACCCCAAAGGCTTTGTTCTTCCAAAAAAACACCACAAAAAAAAAAGGAAAAGAGAAGGAAAATCATCATCATCATCATCAGAAACGCTGCGATCCGAGCCGCAGGGAGCCCGGAGGAGGTCTCTCCGCGTGCGCGTCCGGGTGCGTGCGTGCGGCTGTCCCCTCTCCCGTCCCTCTCCCCTTGTAAAACTTGGCTGCATGTGACGCTGCTCCGGCCTCCGCTGGCAGCCTGACAAGAGCCGCCCGGCGCAGGCGGCTCTTAAGGGAGAAAACTCCATTGCTAAAGATCACGGAATTAACACGTTTGCTGCAGGGGAAGCCTCGGCCAACGGCGGCCGCAGCCGCGGTGCGGATCTCACCGTGTCAGCAGGGAGCAGGGGGAGAGGAGAGGGAGCAAAACTGGATCAGAACCGGGGAGGCTTTTCCCCCCTTTCGCAACTCCCTGGGCCTCCGGCTTCTCCCCCGGGATGGGGGCCCAGTGCTGTGCAAGTGCCAAGGGAGGCATCCGGGGACCGTGGTGGCTGCAGGCAAAGGCATCCCGGCTGACCCCGGCCGGCCTCTGCTGCCACATCTGTCCCCAAAGCCTGGGATGGCCTCAGGAGGGATCAAACCCTGCTTGCTTCCCCCCAAAAAGCACTGCAAAGGCAGGAAGTGATGGGACAGCTCGCCTGGGGAGGGTTGGAGGGAGTTACCCCCCATAGAAGGCCCACAACAGCCAAGGGTGAGTGTGGAAAGCAGCGTCCCCACGCTCTTTCCCTCCTTGTCCAAGCTGCCAGCATGGCAGGGCAGGCCACCACACCGAGCTCTCCTGCCAGGCCCTTTGTGCCCTTGTTTCCAGCCAGGATTTCCCTGTCCAGGGGGAGGAATCCAGGAGGACCCTGCTCCTCCAGAACCTCCCGCTCCGGGTGAACAGGACCATCCTGCTCCCACAGGGGACGGGGACAGGGCCACCTCGCTGCTGGCACCTGGGTCCAGTATGAGTGCCCACCCTGAGCAATTCCCAGTCCCACCTTCCCGGCAGCAGGATCTCCTCCCCAAGGGTTACTATTGTACAGATACTCATGAGGAGTTCTCTGCTATGAGCTCGGCGCTGTGGGAGAGCAGCTCAAGCAAACAGCCTGCTCGAGGGCAGCCGCACGGGCACTTCCTTATGCACAGCCACAGGCAGGGGCCCCTCCATTGCTGCTGGGGCTGGTGAGGGCTTGGCAAGGGCAGCTGGCAGCCCCTGGCCTTTCTGCTGACCAGACACCAGGGTGATGGGCACCGTGCAGTCACTACAACAGTTTGGCTGGGCTGCTTTTGCACCTGGCTCCGCAGCAGGAAGGGCAGCGCGGCCAGGTGGGGGTTTGGGTTTAACTGAAGGCTCCTTAGCAGGACGATGCAATCGTTCCAAACTCAGCTGCGCTTTTCCTGGGTACCAAAGGCTTTGCCAGCACCGAAACCCCATCGGATCCAAGTGTCCAGCCCTGGCACAGGGACCCAGAAGCCTTGACCTGAGTTTCCCTCTCCTGGTTGCTTCCCTTCTCTGCCAGCGGCTGGGAGCAGGTGAGGCCAAAGCCCCGGCAATCTCTGCTTTGCACTGATAAATCCCCAGGGCCCCGGCCGGCAGTGACCTCCACCCAGGCCGCCTCTGGGCAAGAGAAAGTCAATATTTGAAGCCAGCTCTGTTTCCTGGGCTGATCAGGGAGCACTGGGGCCATTGGTGGGAGAAATCCCCAGCTCCAACCCAGGCACCGGGCCCAAACCTCCTCCCACAGCCCTTGGTTTGCTCTCCCGGCCACAACTTTCAGCCTAGATCTCATCTCCTACGGGAGCAGGGCCCCATCAGCTACATGAGAACCAGCACCCAGGGCCAGGCAGCAATTTAAGGGAGGAAGGTGCCCAGCCAGGGTTTGGGTTGTCCCAGACTTCCCTTGCTCCTGGTGTGGACACTGTCCCCATGGTGGAACACCATGGGATGAGAACCAGGGACAGAAATGGGAGGAGGTAAGGGAATATTTAATCTTCCTATAAATGGCAGCCCTTACTTCAAGGTAAGACAGTGCCCTGAAAGCTTTGAAATGTGGCTTTCATTTAAAGTGACCAAAACCTCTATTCGAGTGATGTGTTTCCAGCAAAGTTTGGGGGTCCCAGTGAACTGGGCAGAAATTGGTGGCAGGGTGCTTGCTCTGGTGCAGATTTACTTAAATCCCTAAAGTGAATTCCTCAAAGGAAATTGCCCTTTACATTGCAGTGGCTGGAGCCAGGCTGTGCATGGGGTGTCAGAGGTTTTACAGGCGTGTGACCAGCAAAAGGTGACCTTAACTTTGAGGATAAAGGCTCACGTATGCTCCACAGGAGGTGCTGGGTGATCTGGGAGATACAATGCCCAGTGTTGGGGTAGGCAAGAAATCAGCTCATGTGACAAAAGGTCCTGGGGTGAGGATGCAGGGAGGTGGGCAGGGGAGGATGGAGCAGCTGAGCCCGTCCAAGGGGGTCTCCATCAGCCCTCCCACAAGAGCTCAGGGTCAAAAACTCTTCCCTGTGAGGGTGCTGAGGCGCTGGCACAGGGTGCCCAGAGAAGCTGTGGCTGCCCCATCCCTGGCAGTGTTCAAGGCCAGGTTGGACTCAGGGGCTTGGAGCAAGCTGCTCTATGGAAGGGGTCCCTGCCTGTGGCAGGGGTTGGAACTGGAGGAGCTTTAAGGTCCCTTCAAGACAAACCAGGCTGGGATTCTATGATTCTAAACTCCAAATACCCACTTTCATGTGTGGGTGCACCCAGTGCCATTTGCTCAGCCTACACCCACCAACTTCCATGGAGCTGTGGAAGCTCAGAGGGAATGTGAGTTTGCAAGAAGCTGGATCAGCCCCTGCTAGGGGAAGAAACTGAAGGAAGCACCCGTCTCAAACTGAACCCTTCCCTGAGGGAGGGCGCCTGCTGTGCAGAAAATAATGCCACCTTTAACAAAAAGAAACACCCAAGTTAGCTGTTTTAGAGCTGTATTTTGGAGCAGAGTTAAATCCTCTTGGAAATCATCTCTGGTGTTAGGGAACAGGACCATGCATTATTTAACTTCTGTTACTGTAACACAAACCGTTTGGGAGGAAGGGAGGAAAGTCAGGACCCACTTCACAACACCGAACGGAGCTGGGTTCAGGCTGCTGGTCCCAGCATGTACCAGCACTGCCCCAGAAGCCCTGGCTGGGAGGTGTGGATCGAACCCGTCTGATGCAGGAAAAGCCCTGTGCCACGGCAGGCTGGGGTCCCAGAGGACCAGGAGATGTGACCCCTCACAAGAACCTGCTCAAGGACCCCAAAGCCTCCTCACAGGGAGTGCAGCAACACCTCTGTGCAAAAGACTGCTCTGTGGGGGAACCAAAATGGGGAATCAGCCTGGCTGCTGTGGCAGCACAGACTGGTGCAAATAAACCTCCTGTCTGGAGAGCTGAGGGTAAATCCCTCCCTGCTGTCACCAGTGAGCTGCTTACGTAAGAGCCAAACGTGCACAGGGAGCCCTGGAACCCGGTGCCTTGCAAGCCTTTGGACAGCTCAAGGTTTGTTCCTTCATTCCAGCCCTGGACCGAGTGCTGGGGCCCTGCAATGCTGGGGCTCCTGGTGCTGCTGACAGGGAGATGCTCCTGTGGTGCCACTGTGCCAGTGCAAGCAGGCCCCATGCCCCCTGGGAAATGGACACCCAGGATACACCCAGCAGCTCTGTGGGATGTATCCTACCTACATCAGCCCATCCTGCTACAAAAGCCTTCCCAAAGCAGTTGCCATCACAGCACACAGCCCTCCCTGAGAGCTCTCTCCATGTCCAAGACCCAACACCACTCCTGAGCCGAGCTGTGCCTCTCCCTTTGCAACTGTGCTGTTCTTTATAGTGGGAAGCGTTTCCCTTTTCTGTTTCTGATACTCCAGTTTTCCTCTCACACCCTGGGAGATGCTGAGCTTCCTACTGCTCAGGTACCCTCAAAACCTCAAATACAGGTCGCAGGGTTGATCTCGCTCAGGATGAGCCATGCCAACCTTTGCCCTCTCCAGAGGAGAAGAGCCAGGAAGCTGGTCAGCTGCTGTAGCCTTCCCAGCAAGGAGATCCTGGATCTCCTGCTGCTCCCCAGCTCAGGCAGAATGAAGCAGTCTTTTGTCCCTCAATCAGTATCTGGGCATTTCCTGGTTTCCCAGACTCCCAGAGCCATAAACTGGACCAAAGAGACAAGTCAACGCTCTTCTGCTCTCTGCTGCACATCCTGGTTGAAACAGCCATGAGGATGGAGCTTTGGTCCAGCTGGAGCCTGAAGCAAGATGTCCAGAAGCCAACTTGGTGCTGGCCTTACTGGAGAGGAGGCATCTTATTCTGGCACCACGGGATTTGGATCAAAAACTAAAACTATACAAGTGTCAAATCAAGCTCAGGGTTTCTTGAGCAGTCCAAGCTCACCACCTCTCCCTGCCCAGGAGTCAGTCAATGGGGAAGCGGGCGGCTGGGACGGGAGCTCTGCGGAAGAGCAGGCTGGAGCCACGGAACAGCTGCCCCTGGGGAGGAGGAGGAAGAGAAAGTGCAGGGTCAGGGCAGCCACACTGGGACCTGGTTTAGCAGGGGCTGACTCCTGCGCACTGCAAGGCCTGAGCACCCTGCGGTGCTACAGAGAAAGTGGGGTTTCAGCCCCATGGGTGCTGCAGTTGGGCCTTTCCCCCATGGATAAGGAACAGAGGAGGGCAGAGCCACCTTCCTTTGCTGCATGCAATGCATTGGCTAAAAGGCTGCAGGCTGCCAGCCCAGGGCACGTAACAGGCAGAGCAGTACTGCCATGCTGGGCACCAGTGCCACAGCTGGAGGGTGAAAACAGGCTACAGCACGTGAAGAACGTGGCTCAGGAACCTCAGGAAGGAGCATCGGGAGCCCCAAGCCCTGCGTGTGCCCCTCACCTGAGCACTCAGATGCCTCCAGCAGTGGATCCAGGATGTGAATGCAGGAGCGTAGGGAGGGAGGCCGGCACGCAACCTGCATGGCAACAAGGAATAGCTGAGGAATAGCTGTGGAGGTGTCACATTATCCCACAGGTAACACAAGAGCAGCAGTCAGTGTAAGTGAGGACACAGAACAGTGTCTGCACTGGGCTGAAGGCCAAACGACCGGCTCATTATTTACAATGCAACAGATCATGTGATTTAATTACCCCTGGAGTGTTACCTGCACGCATTAATCCAGGACTATGCACTGTATCTACACCTTCAAGAGCCGGCAGATACTTGGAAAACACCACACCAGCACCTTGGATCCAGTCTCTTTCCCACAAGCATGAATGCAGAACATGTCTTGTAGCAATGGGACTGAGAAAGCCAGCTTGGTCGTGCCCCTGTCTGCACCCATTGCTGTGTGCAGCTTTGCTTTCCCTCGTGCTGCTCCCCAGCACAATCCCTTTGATCCCTCCTGCCTCCAGTCTACTTCAGACTGGGCCACACCACCACAACTCCCCGTTTCGCTCCACTTGAGCTTTTGTGCTGCTCTTGGCTGTATCCTCTGATCTAAAATTATAAGCAACCTGGGACAGGAAAGGAGATGGCTCTGTGAGGTGCCATCGGGTTTATGGCTCTGTATGAAAGCTTTACGATCCTTAGCAGTGGATTCAGCCAACAAGGGGCTGGAAGAAAGGAAGGGAAAGCCTTAGATCTCAGTGTGATGGACATACCCACAGTTGTTCACTGCCATGAGATCTCCCACGAGAAGGAATGGGTACGTCAGCATGCTCACAGCAATCTGAAAGCAGAGAAAACCAGTAGCCTCTCTAATGTTCACCATGTCAGAAAACCTATTCCCAGCTTTGGCATGTCAGAGAAGTTATCTTCATTTGGATATAAGGGACAGAGCAGCCTTTGCCCCAAACCATAAGCTCTCACCCCACAGATGGCAGGAAGAGGAGAAATGACAAAGCAGTTTTCTACGTACCCCTATCACGAACTTGGTGTAGCTCCGGATCACCGATGCCTGGCTGAACTGCAAAGAGAAACCAAAGGGACTGTGGAGGAGCTGGCTGACCCCAGGCTGTCACTGTCACTGGGTGGCATCCCTCTGAGCCTCAAACACAGGGCATGCGGCAGGGGAACAAAGTAGAAAGCCACAGTAACCACACCACATCGCAGCTGGGAATGAGGGAAGACATTTGCTATCAAAGCTGATTCCCCCCAAAGTGCAGCTGAAACAGCCCTGAGCAGACGCAGCATCTCAGCACTTTCACAGGGCTGTATTCAAAGCCCAGTGTCTGTATTTAATGACCCCCCACTTCCTGTTACCTCCTTCCACGTGCAGGCACTTGGGATGGGCCCCCCAACCCCTCCACTGGGCACTTGCACTCACGTTATCATCCACAGCGTAGGTGTTGATGAAGTGAGCCAGCAGGTTGCAGCACCAGAGGAAGATGACGTCCCCCAGGATGTGAGGAACTAAACCCCTGCAAGGGTGAAAAGAGGGGGGTGAGGTGCAGAAGGGTCCCAAGTGCTGCCTTCTGAGGTGCTTAGCCCTCCCTCCACCAGCACAGAGGAACCCCACTCCCCCAGAATGCATCTTTGCTTTGGGAGGAAGTGAAAGGGAGAAGGGAAGAGCCCTCCCAGCCTTCAAATGTGGTCCTGCATGTGCTGCAGCTGCTCCAGCCAAGGGATGCTCTGGGGTAGGAAGTTTGGGATCTGTCATTCAGACACGACTCAGCCAAGTCACCTTTTTCTACCCCAAATCCCTCCTTGGCCAGCTCCTGCTCTGAAATCCAAGTGAGACACAGATGAAGTGGATCTATCAAGCTCGTTTTACAGATGCTCTTCTGGATGCAGAATGAGAAGTTCATCTCTGGACTCTTCCTCCTTTTAGAAATTGAGGGGGTTGTTCCTGCAAAACCCACTACTGCAACATGGGATTAACAGGGGGCAGCACTCCGGTCCCTCTGATTTCCCCCAGTTCCCTGCTGCCCTCCGGAAGCATGGCTAAAACATTAACAGAACGGTTCAAAGGGTTTCTCCAGGTCAGCCCTTCTCCAGCATCTGCTGCACCACTGCAGGCATCGAGCAAAGCTCCTGCTTTGGCTGTGTGGTTGTTGCATTGCAAAAGGATCCCGGTGTGCATTAAAGCCGTGTTTCACCAGCAGATGTGTTCAGTTCTGAAAACGAGCCTGTTGAGCCACCCGAGTGTTTGCTGGGCTGGAAAGAGCCACCTCCAAGCACACAAATCCAAGTCATTCCTGCTGCCCATGTGGAGCAGGGACCAGTTTTGCTTCCTGCAGCAGCAGCACAGTTGGGACCACACGCTCTTCTCCAGCCTGCCGCTTGCTTGGGGTTGGGGTTTATGCTTCTTGCAGACACACTGTATATTGTCAAGGCTCCAGCAGCTCTGGAGATGCTGCCCAGGTCTCAGGGGCTGGGCACAGCAGAAGTCTTTAACAGAAGAGATGTGATAGATGGGAGCAGCAGCCAGGACAAGGAAATCAAAGCTCTCTGGTCCCAAGGAGAAGGTCTGTTTTGTGTTTAGCTTTCAGCCTTTGAGGAAAAAAATCCTTTCTTTAACTCAGTCAGGTCTGAAGCAGGCTCCTGAGCTGCTGCAGATACAACAGGGGCTTAACAAAGTCCAGAAACGGAGGCTGGGCCGTGGCAGCCACGTAAGAAAAACCTTACCCATCTGTTGATAGAGAATCACATCGTTTGTTCCATGTGCAGTAAGCATCCATCCCCCTTTCTCCTCCATCATCAAAGCAACCATGGATGCTGGGCCCAAACTTATGGGGTGACTGGAGACCAGGGCTCTGAGAGCTGCAGGAAGGGGCTTAAAAACCCAAATTCATTTGTGCTCAACCCTGGTGAGATGCCCAAGGAAATCTGGACTAGGAATATTTGTAAAAGAGAAGTCATTAAAAGCTAGAACAGGAGCAGGCAGACGAGGAAGGCTGTGATGTACAGCGATGTGACCCAGCAGGAGAAACCCCATCTTCAAGCTGGCCATGCACAGCAGTTTTGGAGCCCAGGGAACATCCTTCTGGCCTGCTGGCAGGCAGGAGACTGCTGCAGATATGAGGGGAAGGAGGTATGTCCATCCCCTGAAAGTGTTTCTCTCCAGCCATGCACACATCCAGAGAGTGCCACTGTTGGTGCTGCACAGATATTGTAAGGCCACCAGAAATAAGAGATTTTAATGGTTTTAATGGAGCAATGATTTTTAAGGGAGAGAATGTTTGGATTGCTGGGAGGGCTGGGAGCAGGAAAGCAGCAGTTTGGTCCTACAGATGCAGTTTGTGCTCCAACCCCCCCCCCCAGCAGTGTGATTTCCTAGTGGGGCTGTAGAGCACCTACAACTTCAGAGCCCTCCTGAGACATTTTGGGCTGTGTTAAAGCCTTTCCTGTGAACTATTAAGTTTGATTAGGCTCCCAACAGTGTTTGGTTTATGTGGATAGAAGGAAATGCAGCAGCTCCTTTCACGTTTACTCCTCAGGACGTGGAGGGGAAGGAGGACTGCAGCCTGCTCTGTCCGTGCCCCACACACAGGGAACATCCCAGAGGAACCTGTATTTAATGGAGATCTGGGGCTGCACAGCTCAGCAGAGAAGCTGTGGGCTGCAAAAGGAAGATGTAGGGACACTGAAATTGATGGGAGCTCTGCAGACCTCAAGCCCTTTTCCCTTGAGGAGAAGCGGATCACAGGTGATACCCCCTCCGACTGCTTGCCTCTCCCTGATGCATTCAGGTTTTATCTGGAGGCCCAGATTTTGTGATTGCAGAGCCAAAGGCATCAGGCCTGAAATCCCCTCCAGAAATGTCAGAGCTGCCTTTACTATTGTTGACACACTAAAGTGAGTTATCTCCCCACTGGGAGTAGAGGCAGCACGTGGTTCTGCTTTTATGTAGATGGGGAAAAAAAGGCAAAAAGCATTAAATAAGGGTTCAAGCAAAAAGGTGTCCAATAGAATTCCACTTCAGGGATGCCACCAATTCACCACCACGCCTCATAAGCAGCTGGAAGCACCTTTCAGCTCCTTCTGGTCCAGTCAGCAACGTCACTGAGCTGGGCAGCATCATGATCCCACCGTACAGGCAAACAGGCTCATTACAAGCACCCACGGTGCTCCTCAAGGAATGTGCTTCTTACCCAGCCCCTGGCTTTTATTTCAACAAGGGGTCTCACTGTTGCACTTGATCTTGGTGCCTGTTGCACAAACAAGTGCTTTAAATGGCCCTTCACTGAAACACAAGGAAGCATCAAAGGAAAAAGAGAAAGGTATGAAAAAAACTACTGGGTTTCTCTGGGCTCTCAAGGTTCGAGTGAAGATAAGATCTGGGTCAAACTTAATGGCCAAGCTGGAATGCTGTCAAAGCCACAGATTTAATCTGTGCTCATGGGAATGATGTGAGAGTCCCAGGGTCAGGCAATGTTCTGGAGCTCAGCACCACTCTGAGGTTGGCAGAGCAGCCAGGAGAGCCACCAGTGCCCTTGGACTACAGGAGAACGTACTGAAATAACTCACGTACACAAAGAATCCCAGGATCCCTTCTTCCTTAAGTATCCTGCCAATGGCACTGAACACACCACTGCCAAGGAAGGAAAAGAGCTGTAAGTGTCAGGGGCTCCTCCATCTCTGTCCTGTGCAGCTTCACACATATTCTGCAGCCACCAGGCGCAGCAGTGGCACCCCAGCCATTGTGCCAGCACTGCAGTGTGGCTCTGCAGCTCTGTTCTTGCTGCTTCTCCTCAGCCCGTGAAGGAGGGTCAGGTCTGCCCAGGAGAACAGCCAACTTGCTGACAGCCACTCAAACGCTGAAGCTAGAAGAGCTCTGCTTGGCTTTGTGAGAGTGAATACACGTGCTGCAACCACAGCACATCACATGCTTTGATTCAGCTGATTCTCAGCCCAAGAACCCTGTGCTGTCTCTGGAAGCTCGTGCTGGCTGTCATGGGTTAGCATGCTTTCACGTGGCTGCACGTGTAGTTTTGCCCTGCAGAGGGACAGGCTTGGAAAAACTCTTGCAGGGCTGCAGCAATGTTTTGTGTTACCTACTCTGCCTCCCTGCTGGCTTCCCTTCCTATTAACGCCTGAAGCAAAACGGCAGGAGACGCACTGTGTGATGAAATGTGTGTTACAGCCACCAAAACCCCCGTGGGCACAAGGCAGAACCAAGGCAGCCTGGGTACAGAGCCCAGGCTTTCCCTGCACCTTCACCCTGCAGTCACTCACCCTCTTAAGCACAGCTCAGGTTCACTTTCTGGCCACCCAGACCTCCTGGGTTGCCACATCCCCCACTGCACAGAGCACCCGGCACTGCTGACTCCCACTCATGCTTCTGTGTGCCCAAACCCTTCAGAGCTGCAGCCACTCACCTGTACTTGACTTCCCGGCCTATGAACTGAACCATGCAGCGCATAGAGATCACTAGGAGGAGAGAAACACAGGGCTGGCAAAGAAACAAAACCTGTTTGGGTTGCAATGGATGTGAAGGAAAACACAGCCTGACCCTTCTGCCCTCCCTCCCTCAAGCTGTGTCACCTCCAGCTCCTCTCGGTGGTCCTCATTAGAAACTGGTGACCTCCCTGGTACTGTGAACGATGGAAGGGATTTCTGGCCCTAACCCAAATGGGGTCTATAGGATGAAGTCTTGGATGAATGAATGAAGCACCTCACTGCTCTGCTGGGTTGGTCCTTGAAGTCCAACCCAAGTGTCAGCCTCCCAGAGAGGCTCAGACCTGCATCTGCTCTGATTTCATACAAAGTAATTTATGATAAAGAAGCACATGAAGTAATCAGGGTTTTGGGGTGACCCCCAGTCCAGAGAGAGCTGCCAGGCAGCAGGACAGGACTCACCGTGCAACGGATGCGAGACAACACGGGACATGCACTGCATCATCATCTCATGGGAGGTCTGGGAAGAAACAAACCCACACAGGTGTGAAAAGCAGCTCTGCTCCACCTGCACAGCTCAGGCCTTTCCCTCAGCAAAGGGAAACCCGTATCAAGTCCCCTTTTGAAATCTGTTGCTCATGGCAGACCTCTGTTCCTATGAAATATTCCACAGGTGGACACAGAGTGGCTACTATATCCCACAACCTTCCCACCCAGAGGTTCTCTCGAAGTAATTCCACCCACAGCCCACAGTTTAAGGTGTGTGCCTGCTCTCCAGGCACATCACTGCGATCTCCCTGATCACCCATGAAGATGCAACATCCCCTTCTCACCTCTTTCACCACTTTCCTAAGGGAGGTCTTCACATCATCCTTGTTAGAAACGTGCTCCATGTCTTCCAGTGGACAGGCCTGCGTGGAAGGAGAAGAAACAGGGTCAAAACTGAAGGAGAAACTGACCCAAACCCCTCAGTGTCTGAGGACAAGAGGAAACCAAGAGCAATTGTGCTCTAGATGGGAGGAGAAAAACAGGCAAGAGGGAAAAAGGAGAAGGAAGGATAGGGAAGTAAAACAGGGGAAAAGAGGGGTTGTTTGAATTAAATGAAAAACAGGTTTAAAAAGAAGTTTGGGGGATATGAGCACTGTTCTCCTCCTGTCCTGGAGGAGTATTCTGAGCCCTCAGGAGGGATTTGGGCTCTTTAGTCCTCCACGTGCAGTCGTTGCCTGGGGCAGGCACACGCAGGCTCTCTGCAGTAGCACCAGCCACCCCGGCAAGCTGATTTATGGAGAGAAAAGCTGACCTTTACCTTCTTCACACTCCCCCTGGTGATGGTTGATAAAGTGCTTGAGATGAGGCGAGGAGTAAGACCACGGAAGAGGCCTCTCTTCCCATCCACTTCCACAATGTGTCTGGCTGGGTAAGAAAACACCAGGCTGCTGTCAGCTGGGAGCCAGAGCACCCCAAAGACCTCCAGCCAAAACCACACTGTAGTGATTTAGTGTAACAGCCCCAGACTTCATATAGGATGTACAGAATCCTTAAGTATTCCCTGTCATCTATCTGATCTGGAAGGACAGCTCCAGTATTTTGGGCTGCTCCCCATCTTTTGAATCTTTCGCTCACCTGGAACGGCTACAAGGTGGATTGACTGGAGCGGGGCAGGGAGGGATCATCTCATGTGTGGTGTCATCTCCTCCCTCCTCCACCCTGGGGATTAACATGGATTCCACAAACCCACCTTCAGTTCCTGCCCCACCACCATCTCCCAGTCAAACTTCCTTATCTTTCCAGCTGAAACAACAGATCCCAATTTCCCCCTGACATAACAAGGTGGAACACAACCCGCTACATGCCTGTGAGTACTGCTCATATCCCCCATCCTCTGCTGTCCCAAGCTAAGATCAGCGCATCTCCATCACCCACCCATTTGGAAAATGCATATTCCAAAGGGCAGCATCAGAGTGTTTCCAGCTCTGGGTGGCCCAGGATGGGTTTGGGATCAGCCCAACCTGGCTTTCAGAACCGTGTGCTCCCCTTCCCCACAGCAAACCCACTGGGAAAGCAACCCCCGAGGTCACAGAGCATCCACCCGCCTCTCCCGTGCTGCTCCAGCCGCAACGAGAGAAAAAAGTCACTTTTTTTCCTTCTAAACATATTACCTTCCCCTTTTCTTGGGATTTCTGTCCGTTTAGGGCTCCATCTACAACACAAACGAGGAGGGCAGGGGGGCGAGTTATTGCAGGGCTGTTTGGTAGCAAAGGCAGGCGCTTTGCTGTCTCTAACACACACCAAACCCTCCACCAACAAACCTGCCCCACCTAAACCCCCACCAACCCCTCTGCTACGGTGTAAGCTCAGAGCAACGTGCCACGGGAAGGGGATGAAGCACCAACACCAGGGCCACCACCTCCTTCTCCCCACCAACAGGTAGGGACGTCTTTGCCTTACAACCAGCTGTTGGGGTTTATGTCTCGCTGCAGCCTCAGGCTGATTCCAGTGGGGATGTGGGAGTGCTGCTGGGGGTCAGCAGCTCCCAGCCCTGATTTTAGGCAGGACCTTGAGCTGGCGGCGAGGGATGTTTGCTCACCATAGGTGAAGAAGCCGGGCAGGTAAAGGACTTTCCTTCCCAGCACGTTTCTTCCAATGGTTGGAGGTAGTGGCTCATGCCCGACCTGCAAGAGAAACCCTATGAGCAGGCTCCTGTCTGGCATTCCCAAAGCTCCTGAAGCCATGCAGCCTCTATCCCGGCCTCCGCGAGCTGCCAAAGGGCCCTGCTCTCGCTGCTGCCCTCAGATAAATGGGGATCCCATGGCACTGGCAGTCCCTTTCCCACCGCAGGGCACACGGGGTTCTCAACCCTCCCATTCTGGGGGGTCCCTACTACGGAAGCTCTCAGGACACCCTTTACACAGGCATTTCCCACCCCTCCTTATACAAGAGCCCCCACTGCAGAGGGGATCCTCACCCCCCCCCCCCCTTTATAGGGGTCCCCACCGGACGCGGTGTCCCAATCCCATCACAGGGGGTGTCCCCACCCCACAGGGCTCCCCGCTCCCTGTTACAGGCAGCAGGTCTCTCTCTGAGCCAGGCCGCCCCGTTCCACAGCTGCCCTCACCTCCCGGTCACACAGGGACCCCCCATTTCACAGGGGCCTCCTGGTTCACACAGCGCTCGCTACAGGGGCACCACAGAGGAGCCCACCCCCGGCCCCCCCGGTGCCCCCGGACCTGCACGAGCAGCTTCACGTAGAGCAGGGGGTGGCTGGCGGCGGCGAGCCCCGCGCCCAGCGCCACCAGCAGCGCCTCGCTCCCCTCGGGGGGCCCCGCGGCACCGCCAGGGGGCGCCGGCGCCGCCGGGGGCAGCGGCGATGCCACCGCCGCCATGGCCCCGCCGCCACTGCGCCTGCGCTGCCCGCACCAACGGTGCGTCCTACGTCACCGCGCCGGGCACGGGGGTGGGACCACGGCGTACAAGGAGGGAGGGGGAGCGGGGGGGAACCATTGAGGCGGGGGGGACATGGAGGTGTAATTGGAGGGAAGGGACATGGGATCATGGGATGGTTGGAAAAGCGATTTAATGCATCCAGTGCAACCCCTACCCCAGCACTGCCGAGGCCACCCCTAACCCGTGGCACTGAGGCCTCGTCTCCACGCTGTGTGAACACTTGCAGGGACGGTGACTGCAGCCCTGCCCTGGGCAGCCTGTTCCAATGCCTGAGCACCCTCTGGGGCAGGAATTGTTCCTCAGCTCCATCTAAACCTGCCCTGGGGCAGCTTGAGGCCGTTTCCTCTTGTCCCATCCCTTGTTCCTTGGGAGCAGAGCCCAGCCCCTCCTGGCTCCATCCTCCTCTCAGGCACTTGTAGGCAGCCATCAGGTCCCCCCTGAGCCTTCTCTTCTCCAGCCTGAACCCCTCAGGGTCCCTCAGCCCTTCCCCATCACACTTGTGCTCCAGGCCCTGCACCAGCTCCGCTGCCCTTCTCTGGCCCCGCTCCAGCACCTCAATGTCTCTCTTGTAGTGAGGGGCCCAGAGCTGAACACAGGATTCGAGGTGCGGCCTCACCAGTGCCCAGCACAGGGCACAATCCCTGCCCTGGCCCTGCTGCCGCGCTGGTGCTGGTACAGGCCAGGATGCTGGGGGCTTCCTGGCTGCCTGGGCACAAGCTGCTCATGTGCAGCTCCATCACTCAGCACCCCCAGCTCCTTTCCCATGAGCAGTTTCCAGCCACAATTCCCAAAGCCTGGAGCATTGCAGGGGGTTGTTGTGGCCCAAGTGCAGGACTCAGCATTCAGCCCTGTTGAAACCTCATCCCATTGCCCACAGCTCATGGATCCAGCCTGCCCAGTCCCTCTGCAGAGCCTCCTGCCCTCAATGGGAGCTCAATGCTCCCTCCCAGGGGTGCGGGGCAGCCCCTCCTAGTGAGGGGTACCCCAATGTGGGGCACAGCCCACCTGTTAGAAAAGGGTGAGGTTTTTACAATAAAATAATCATACAGAATAGTAAAATGATTTGAGAAATTTATAAAGCACCTGAGGCTTTGTATATTAGAGGAGGTTGCAGCTTTGCTGTTTTGTATCACTTACTGTATAACTAGATGTTACAATGGTAGTCTTGGTAGCAAGAACTAACATAACCACATATGGTGAAGGGAGTGTGGTGAATTTAGGACAGTATGTATTGCGAAAATCTACCCCAGCAGAAACCTACGCTTAAGGTAGCCAAAAGGACATACCAGAGGCAGTCAAGGGAAGATAAGAAAATGCTGGCGTCCACACAAAGGTTGGGACGTATCCAAAGAACAGAAAGGTGAAAAGGACAAGCCGAGGAAGACTCCTTACTTCATCCGAGGAAGACTCCTTACTTCATCAGGACGACCACCAGAGGGGGCTGCGCAGGCGCAAAAGAGGCTGATGTCGTAATAGACTGATGTGGCAATCCTTGATGCATATGTATTAGTCAGTGATGTAATCTGTGTTGAATATGTATTAGTTACGAAATTTTTAGTGTATAAAATGCGAACGCGATGGGACCAGGGTGAAGCCAGATTTGGGTGCGTGCCCCTGGTTTCCAGCCCTGCAATAAAGCACCTCATATAACCATCCCGGTGGTTATGTGTCAGTTCTTACGCTAACATTTTGGCACCCCAGACGGGACCTCGCGGGCACTGCTGAGGTGGATCGCGTCTCGATCCTGCTCCAGCCGGCACCGAGGGATTCTCGGGGAGCCATCGACCGCGACCAACCTCCGCTGCTCACGACGGACCTCTGATACGGTAAGAAAGGTGCTTTTTCTGATTCGGTCACGGTGCCGATTTCTGGTAAAGTCTGGTTTGGTAAAGCCTGCCTGTAAGACGCCGTGAAAAAGCTGCGTTTGGCTGGGCAGGGAGCTCTGGTGTAAGCCTAGGCGCCGTCCGTTAGACGGCAGCGAAAGCTCTGCAGGTTCGGCAAAGCTGGTCTGGTTTTGTGCTGCGGGACCAGCATCTGTCTAGCTAGACATTGTAACTCAGTGGTGGGTGGGTGTGTGTGGTGTGAAAGAAACTTGTTTTAGATCTCTTTGTATTTGTAAAATGTCGTCGATCCCTAAGTCGTCCCCATTAGGCTGTCTTTTAAGCCACTGGAAGGAGGGTCGGTTTGGGCAGAGTATGAAGAAAAGTAAACTAATTGATTACTGTAATGTATGGTGGGCACAGTATAAACTGGAGGATCAGGAGAAATGGCCTGAAAATGGGACTTTGCAGTACAATACTATATTGCAGTTGATGTTATATTGTAAAAGGGAAGGAAAATGGGACGAGGTACCATATGTGGATCTATTCTTTGCTTTAAGAAATAATGATGAATGGCAAAAATCCTGTGGAATAATGTTTGTAAAGGTAAATGCTAAAGAACAGTGTAAGGGATGTGTTACCGAGAAAAAGTGCATGCAATGCCTTGCTGTAGACAATAGTTTACAACATCAGAGGGATATTGAAAGTCTGGATTTAGTAGTGGCCCCATCAGCCCCACCGGCACCAAATGAAGAAAGGGGGGAGGGAGAAGATGACAGTGAGGAAGAGAGTGATAGTGATCTTGAAAGCATGGGAAGTTGTGAGCACAGGGAAGATCAGAGGGCAGCCCTCCCCGCTACTCCGGTTTCACACAGAACTCGCCAGAGGGGAAATCGGGAAGGAAAAATGCAAACCCAGGTACCTAAAGCAGTGCTGGTGCCTTTTAGACAGAGGGTGGGAGCTGAGGGCCCGGTGTACCTTAAGGTACCCCTCTCGCCTGGAGATTTAATCATCTGGAAACAATTAGCAGGAACATATAGAGAAAACCCTGATAAAGTAGCCCGTGTAATGAAAATGATTATGAAAACTCAAAATCCAGATTGGGATGATATACAGGTGCTCTTAGACACTCTTATGGATTCAACAGAAAAGGAAATGGTATTACGAACTGCTCGGGAAAGAGTTCGGGAGGATATAAGACAAGGGTTAGTTACAGGAAACATAGATCAAAACTTCCCTATGGAAGATCCGATGTGGGATTATAATACACAAATAGGGATGAGGAATTTACGAAGGTATCAGGACTGGGTAATTGTTGGAGTGCAAAATGCCATGCCTAAAACAATAAACTGGTCAAAACTGTATGATGTCAGACAGGAGAAGGCAGAATCGCCGTCTGCTTTCCTAGAAAGACTTAAGGAAACGGCCAAGAAGTATACAGATTTGGATGTGGAAACTGAACAGGCTAGGGCACAATTGGCTTTAATTTTCTTAGGACAGTCTCAGGATGATATTAGGAAAAAGTTACAAAAATTGGAGGGGAGAGACCTGCGGAACCTAGATAGATTATTGGAAGTGGCCTGGAAAGTGTATAACAACAGGGAAAAAGAGAGCTCTCGGAGGCAGCAGCAAAATCTGTTGGATGTAATCCAGGGGAGAGGACGAGGCTTCCCTAACCCTAGAGGAAGAGGACGGGGAAATATGCGAGGACGGGGACGAGGAAGGGGATTTAGCAACCCAAACTTAGGGATGAATACAGAAAGGCTAGGGTATAACCAATGTGCCATTTGTAAACAAGAAGGTCACTGGAAAAATGAATGTCCGTTTAAAGGAGGATACATCCAAAACTGGAATGAAGAGCCATTAAAAGAGCAGTGGGACGGACCATACCAAGTACTGTTAACCACGTTCATGGCAGTAAAAGTAGAAGGGGTGGATTCTTGGATACATAATGCACGAGTAAAGAAAGTTCCAAAGGTTTGAGAAACACAGGTACTAAGTCCTACGAGACTAAAACTGAAATGTAAATAAGATGTCTGGGTTCATTTACAAAACTTTAATTGTCATTTGGTCATTAACACAGCTGACGGTTGTTCCCTTTCTAGAAATTCCTCAGAAAAGAGATGTTTTGACACGGCTCATAGGACAAGATGCCATTCTGCCCTGCAAGTTCACAGACACCATTCCGGTAGGATCAATGCCAGTAAGGGTAATTTGGGAAAAGGTAAATAGTCCTCCCCAATATCCAGACCTTATCTTTGACAGTAAGAAACATGAGACTCAACTGCAGGGTAAATGGAAGTTGAAAGGTGAAGTTAAAAATAGACTCAATAGGCAGAACCAAAATGCTGGGGAAGTAGAATTAAAGTTATCAAACTTAACTTTTGAAGACCAGGGCAAATATCGATGCATTATAAAAAAGAAATGAAAGTGTAGATTATGCAGAAAGAACATTAATTGTCAACTCTGCAGAAAATTATGGAATGAAAGCAAATCAAAAACCTGCAATTGACTACAGTGAAATTGAAGTTACAGGAAAAAGAATTAAAAGATAGAATCATAGAATCGTTAGGGTTGGAAAGGGCCTTAAGATCATCCAGTTCCAACCCCTCTGCCGTGGGCAGGGACACCTTACGCTAAACCATATCACCCAAGGCTTTGTCCAACCTGTCCTTGAACACTGCCAGGGATGGAGCATTCACAACCTCCCTGAGCAACCCATTCCAGTGCCTTACCACCCTAACAGGAAAGAATTTCCTCCTTATATCCAACCTAAACTTCCCCTGTTTAAGTTTGAACCCGTTACCCCTTGTCCTGTCACTACAGTCTCTAATGAAGAGTCCCTCTCCAGCATCCCTATAGGCCCCCTTCAGATACTGGAAGGCTGCTATGAGGTCTCCACACAGCTTCTCTTCTCCAGGCTGAACAGTGGATCCAGTGGATCCAACACAAATAGTCCAGATATCCCGCCAGGATCCTGAAGAAAACAATGATAGGCCTAATGGAAGATTTTGCAAAGATGCAAAATACAAGTAAAATAACGGCATGTTTACCAATACCAACAGAGGCCGGAGAACCGATTGAATGGGGAATAATAACGTTCTCACTTCCAGAAATTAACGAAACAATTACATGTCAGGAGAAGGAAATGACCAAAAAACGTAACGGCGAGAGAATATCATAAGGAAGGTATTCTGGGAACCTCCATAGCAAAGTCATTATGTGAAAAGAAACTAAACTCGCAGTTTACCTCTTATGAAGGAGGAGTTGGGAGATGTATTTATGATAAAGAAACTAAAGTAAATAGACAAGTAAAGGAAAAGGTGTGGGAATGCCAAAAGGTGAATGATTCAAAGCAAAGTTGGGATACGGTCTGGTCAATGAGTATCGTACAGAAATTCCAATATGGTGGAGACACACCTTGGTGTCTTAAAGGGACAGGGAAACAAAATGCAACAGGAGACATAAACTTGCAGTCAATGAATAAGGTCAGTCGAGATACTATCAAAAATATTCCCTGGTGGAATTGTACAAGGATTTTGGATTGTGATACTGACCCTGAAGAGATTGCAGTACTCCCAGTTAAGGTTGCTTTGATGGCTGGGTGTGCATGTTGAGGACTAAAAATAGGAGGAAAAACAATTCACGTCCCAGATAATACTGTAGGCTGTAGGTATTCAACAGTGCATAGTATGGGACACTTTGGGCAGTTAGTGATGGGACCTGGACTACCCACCTACCTATGGAAGGTCCAGTTAAAGAACTTACTTTAGGATTACCCACACTCTCTTCAATTTGGAAGAAATCACCATTTAAAGGTAAGCTGGAAACCCTACAAATTCAAACAAAAAGGGATATAGATGATGATGATGAAAATACTTGGCAAGAACCCTCCAAGGGAGTCAAAGTAGGATGGGCTTTAGAACCCCTGTTCGCCCAGGTTGCAACCTACCGAACTAGGGAAATGATTTATAATCTGATTGGTCAAACAGAGAGACTAGCCAGAGTAACAAAGAAAGGATTTAGAGATTTGAACTTACAGTTGCAAGCAACAACTAAAATGACCTTGCAGAACAGAATGGCATTGGACATGTTACTAATTAAAGAGCATGGTGTTTGTGAATACTTGAAAGACAGAATAGAGCATTGTTGTTTTCATATTCCTAACGTAACTGTGAACATAGAATACGGTATTTCCCAGCTGACCAAAGTAGAAAAAGAAGCAGAAAGAGAGTACATTGAACAAAGGTGGATTGGAGCACTCTTCGAGAGTTTGGGCCTTCACCTCACGGGATGGGTGCGTTCCCTCGTGCAAACTGTAATTGTGATACTGATTGTATTTTTAATGCTATATCTGATGTATCTTTGTATCCAGAAGGAAATAGCCCGAAGCAGTGCATGGACCCATCGAATTATAGGAGCAGTAACTAGAGAATATCCAAAGCACCCTACACCTCCACCTACCTATCAGGAGACAGTCACCTAAGGAAATGATAATACTTGCTTAAGTTACATGAAGTATTTTCCAGGGGGGCAAATGTTAGAAAAGGGTGAGGTTTTTACAATTAAATAATCATACAGAATAGTAAAATGATTGTATTTGAGAAATTTATAAAGCACCTGAGGCTTTGTGTATTAGAGGAGGTTGCAACTTTGCTGTTTTGTATCACTTTATAACTAGATGTTACAATGGTAGTCTTGGTAGCAAGAACTAACATAACCACATATGGTGAAGGGAGTGTGGTGAATTTAGGACAGTATGTATTGCGAAAATCTACCCCAGCAGAAACCTACGCTTAAGGTAGCCAAAAGGACATACCAGAGGCAGTCAAGGGAAGATAAGAAAATGCTGGCGTCCACACAAAGGTTGGGACGTATCCAAAGAACAGAAAGGTGAAAAGGACAAGCCGAGGAAGACTCCTTACTTCATCCGAGGAAGACTCCTTACTTCATCAGGACGACCACCAGAGGGGGCTGCGCAGGCGCAAAAGAGGCTGATGTCGTAATAGACTGATGTGGCAATCCTTGATGCATATGTATTAGTCAGTGATGTAATCTGTGTTGAATATGTATTAGTTACGAAATTTTTAGTGTATAAAATGCGAACGCGATGGGACCAGGGTGAAGCCAGATTTGGGTGCGTGCCCCTGGTTTCCAGCCCTGCAATAAAGCACCTCATATAACCATCCCGGTGGTTATGTGTCAGTTCTTACGCTAACACAGCCATTGCTGGGGGCTCCCTGCAGGCAGCCATCAGGCCTCCTGCCCTTTCCCCAGCCCCACTGCTGCTCTGGGCACGGTTCCGCCCAGCCTGGGGCACACACAGTGAGGTTCTCCCAGACTGAACAAATTCCCAGTGTTTTCTCAACGTTTCTCCTACTTGTGCTGTGCTTCCTCTTTCCTTTCCCTTTTGAGGCCAGCGCAGAGACAAGCTCTCCCCCCACAGAAAGGAGGGCAGCAGATGGTCTTTGCCTTGTGCAGATCCTCATCCCAAACCAACATCCTGGGTCCCAGAAGCACCTCGAGAAGAAGGGATCATCAGCTCCCACCCTGCAGTCCCTTGACACCCGCTCCCAGCCGGTGCAGGCAGCGCCATGGAGGGAGAGGCTGAAAATCAACAGAGGGTGCTGAACCTGGTGGCTGTGTTTGAAGAGCGCTGGTAAGGAGCGAGGGTCCTGGGTGCTGTGGGTGCATTTGAGCTCTGTGCAGCATGGATTTGGGAAAGAAGAAACCCAGCACAGAGGTGGCCTGGAGGCTGCAGAGGAGCTGACAAGGTGATCTGCTTCTCTTTAGCACTCAGATCTGCCCCAGTGTCTTCCTCCTGTGCATGGAAGGCTGAAAACCTCAGTGGGATGTGGCTGTGCTGGAGGTGTCAGTGCCTGGCTCAGGGATAGGTTGTGCCGTGTTCCCTCTGTGCTCAGCACCTTTGTGTCAGCCTGGCCGGGGAATGCTTTTTCTCCTGCTGCTGGGGAAAAGGGTTTTGCTTTGTAAATGTATGGGCAAGGGTTTTCACTGGGAATTGACTGCTTGAAGGCCTGGGAGGATCCAAGCCTCAGGCACCAGCCTCAGGCTCTCCAGCTGTTTGCAACGATGGGACTCCCTGGAAAGGGAAGAGAAAGCATCGTGTTAAGGGGAAGAGCAAGTTCCTTTGGGGCTGCACAGGAGGCCCATAAAACAGCACCTTCACTGGGAGTGAAGCAGGGAACCTCAGACAGCGTGACCCAGGGTTGGAGCGAGGGGATCTGCCTTGCCCCTGGTGTGGAAGTGATTCTGAGGCTTGGGGCGAGTCATTGTTGTGGTCTGTGCCTCAGTTTCCCCACCTATTGAACCAGGATGCCACATCCTGCCTTCCCTTGTGTCCTCTCAGTGAGCCTCGGTGAGGCTGGGTGGTTGGGCCAATGGGTTCTGCAGTAGAGGTGGTCAGGCAGTGTCTGCTCCGGGAATGTCACCTCCATCTCTGCGGCTTTGTCCCCAGCTTTCTGCTCTGGATGGCTCCAGAGCAGCGGTTGTCCCCGTGGTCCCACAGTTGAAGTGTGCCCTTGTGATGTTGTGGTCCTGGAAGCATTGGTGGCATTTGATGTGCCTCCGTTTCACTGCTGCAGAGTGTTCGTTGTTCATCACAAAGCGTGACTTGGATTTAGGGGAAATAGAAGTAACTTTGACTTTCAGGGGAAGCTGAGGAAGCTGGAAACAGGTTTTCTGGAACAGAAAATGGCTTAGCCCAGGTCAGCACAAATAGAAAGAGAGAAGTTCCCAGCTGGATCCTGGGAGTGGGTTTAGGCTGGCACAGTCTGGGAGGCACCAGGAGGTGAAGCCTCCCTGTCACATGAAGGGTTATGCCATCCCCATGGACAGGAGGGGATGTGAGCATGGCTGTGGATGCACTACCGAGCTCACAGACACGTGCTGATCAGCGTGAGAATGGACCCACCATCTGTTTCACAGGAGTGTCTGCCCCTCAAGTCATCTGCTATCCTCAGCTTTGCAGTTCTGTGTCCAGTTTCATCCCACCTTTCTCCTCCTCCTTATCCCGCTCCTGTGTGCAGGCCACCAGGGAATGTCCTTCTAGTTTCTGTCCAGGGCAGTTCACCCCAGGGACCAGCTCTCGGGTGACAGACATGAACCCTGTCATGTTCACAGCCTGTGCCCTGTGTGGCTTCTCCCCCTTGCCTGCTCTGGACCTGTTTTCCTTGTCTTTGCCAGAAAGAGGAAGAGAGAAAACCACCAAAGAGCTACGCCTCTGCACAACCACCTACACAAGCCTCCTCTTGGCTGATGCCTCTTGGCTCTTTGGCCGTTAAAGCCTCGTGCCTGAGGCTGCTGCTCCCCACTTTGGCTCTGCGGTGGCAGCAGGCAGAGGGCCAGAGCTGTGCCAGCACCGCAGAGGTCAGGGTTATCCTTTGGGAAAGAAATGCCTGTGGGTTGGATGAACAGCAGGGAGAGTTGTGTTCTTCTAGAGCACGACAGGGCCTGACCACATCAGCAGGAGGCACTGGAAAAGAGAGACTGGATCCTTGGAGGATGTATGGGCTTTCAGACCCTGGTCTGGAGAGCAAGGCGGCATCAGCTGCTTTGTGTCCCATCACGTTCACTTGAGGATGGTGGCTTTAACCTGGGAGCTGGGTGGGCCACACCATGGGGGAATGGGTGAGCTGATCACACTGATTCTATCATGGCAGGGCCTGGAGGGGCAAGCAGGCTCCACACATCCAGCCCAGTCCTGCAAGCAGCCAGTCCCAGCAGCTTCCAGCACCTCCAGCCAGCCAGAGCCTCTCCCAGATGGATGCCCGGCACCAAGCGGAGCAAGGGAGCAATGAGCAGCAGCAGCAGGGGCAGCGCGGGCTCAGCTTCAAATGCCTCCGTTCCTTCCAGCACAAGGTCAGAGAGGACAGCTGGAGGAGGCAGCAGGATCCCGGGCTCAAACCGGGCAGCAAGGTGAGCTCCGGGGTTGGGTTGGGTTGGGTTGGGTTGGGTTGGGTTGGGTTGGGTTGGGTTGGGTTGGAGCCGAGGCCTCTGCAGCCCTCAGCAGGTCCCTGCCCTGCAAGGGCTGCGGTGTGATGTGACAGAAGTGGCCCCTTCCCTGGTGCTTCAGGCACAAAGTCCCCATAGTCAGTTAGGTCCAAGCAGACCTTGTCTCTTCCAGCTCTGATACAACCGCACCATGAGGGTCTGATCATAGAATCCCAGACTGGTTTCTGTTGGAAGGGACCTTAAAGCTCCTCCAGCTCCAGCCCCCTGCCATGGGCGAGGCCCCTTCCACTGGAGCAGCTTGTTCCAAGCCCCTGTGTCCAGCCTGGCCTTGAACACTGCCAGGGATGTGCAGGTGAGCCCAGCCAGGTCCATCTCAGGGCATCCCCAGGGCTGTGCTGCCCTTTGCTGACTGCAGGACTGCATTCAATTCCTAGATGCATCTGTAGACCGTAGGGTTGATCCACCCCATGCTGCCCCACCCCTCAGGATCACTAACCCTGTATTGCTCTGGGATAAATAGGCACAGAGAAGGGGGTGATCCAGGAGGACATGAGCCAGGCTTCCCAACAGCCACCAGGCAGCTTTGTTTTCACCCTTGTTTCACTGCATGCTTTGTAGAGCTACTTCCCTTGATGGGAAGGTCTGGTTTAATGCTTTACTGTGGTCTCTGAACACTGGGAAATGGAGCTGAATCCTCTCAGGCTGGTGGAGGTCATGTCTCTGCCCATGACATTGATCCTTTCTCTCCATGCAGGAGCCAGAGGAGAAGAAGATCGCTCTGGAGCTGCTGGAGACAGAGCAGGCATATGTCAGCCGCCTTCACCTTCTCGACCAGGTGAGCTGGGAGCAGAGGAACCCACACGGGGAAGCAAAAGCCCTGCTGCCATCTGCCCCACCAGCACAGCTCAGCTGATAAACCACTCAGGGCCAGGGCACAGCTCCACACTCCCCACGTTTCATGTACCCTTCGGCAGGGCTCGGGCCCTGTGGCAGTGCCCAGGCTCAGTTCAGGGTATGCACAGACCAGGGACTGCTTCATGGAGATTTTGGGGAGAATGAAGCTGTACAGATGTGAGCCACGCTGGCCTCTTGGTCTTCATGACCGGAGAATGGGTCTGGCCCTCCATGGAGCACCTTTGTCCCAGCAAAGCTTTCCATTCCCCACACTTCTCTCTTGGGGCTTGGGATTTCCCTCCTGCACAGTCATGCCCTTCCACTGGGTAATGTGCCAGTCTCAGAGAGGAATCCTCAAGCATCTTCCTGACCATTTGATTTAGCCCTTCTTTCTTCCAGATATTCTATACAGAGCTGATGAAAGAAGCCAAAAATGGGAAGACAGTCCCAGAGGAGGTGGTGAAAATGATCTTCTCCAACATCTCCTCCATCCACCAGTTCCACTCCAAGTTCTTCCTGCCAGAGCTGCAGAAGCGCATGGAGGACTGGTGAGCTGCACTCAGGATACCTGGCTTGCTTTGCCAGAATGGGGGAGCAGGGAGGAATTTGGGCTTCCATCAGGACCAGAGCTCAGCCTGGTTCACTCCAAATGTCTTTGTGCTCTAAAGCTCTTCCTTAAAACACTTCAGCATACATCAGGGTATGTCTGGGGGGGGGGGGGGGGGGGGGGACGGACACATCTCAGGTGCTTTTAAGCTGGCTGCAAGCTGGGGACCATCCTGTTCTGGAAAGCATGAAGTTGTCTGGGGACACAGCTGGTCACAGGGGTAAAAACCTGTGTTCTCCACCGTGCACAAGCTTTGATTTACCCTTCACTGTCTGTTGGTCCCATTGCACTGCGGTCTCTGGTTCCTTCCTGCAGGAGCTGCAACCCACGGATCGGGGATGTGATCCAGAAGCTTGCGCCGTTCCTTAAGATGTATGGTGAATACGTCAAGAACTTTGACAAGGCCGTGGAGCTCATCACTGTCTGGTCAGAGAAGTCGCCGCCCTTCCAGGAGCTCATTGCTGACATCCAGGTATTGGGAGACAGCAGCAGCGCTCCCCAAAATCTCCGTGCAAGGGGGAGCAGCAGAGGGTAGGAGCTGCCTTGGTCACTGGTTCTGGTCACTGTTTCTCTCTCCGTGCCTGGTGTCTCTCCCCAGAAGAGGAAGATCTGTGCTAACCTAACACTGCAGCACCACATGCTGGAACCTGTGCAGAGGATCCCACGCTACGAACTCCTCCTGAAGGATTATGTCCGAAAACTACCTCCCGAGTCCCCAGACCGGGATGATGCAGAGAGTAAGGGCTCCCTCTGGCTCTTCCTGCTGTGGGGAGCAGCAGGATGGGTTTGTAGGGGAATAACAGCCCCTGATGTTGTTTGTGCATGGGCATCAGGATACCTGGATTCTCTTGGATAAACCTCTCAGTGCGACCCTTTCCTAGCAGGGAGAGGGATGAATCTGCCCTTGCAGGGTCTGTGGAGGTCAGCGGGGAAGGCGGGTGGTGGTTCAGGATAAGGGTAGTTCCTCCAGAGCATCCCCCAGGGAGAGCCGCAGTGGCCAGGGCAGTGCTCTACCCCTGCGGACACCAGCTCCCACTCCTGCTGGGATGGAAGAAGCCGCCGGCTGCCCCAGGGCCATGCAGGCTGTCCCCAGGGCCATGCAGGCTGTGTCCAGGGCCATGCAGGCTGTGTCCAGGGCCATGCAGGCTGTGTCCAGGGCCGTGCAGGCTGTCCCCAGGGCCGTGCAGGCTGTCCCCAGGGCCATGCAGGCTGTGTCCAGGGCCGTGCAGGCTGTCCCCAGGGCCATGCAGGCTGTGCCCAGGGCCATGCAGGCTGTGCCCAGGGCCATGCAGGCTGTCCCCAGGGCCGTGCAGGCTGTGTCCAGGGGAGGGCAGCAGGCACCGCACACGCGGTGGGAAGGAGAGACCATGGACTTTTCTTTAACCTCCATCCTTTCTCTCCTGGTTACAGAGGCTCTGCAGATGATTTTTATGGTGGCCAAGCACTCAAACGCAGCTATCGCAGAGATGGTGAGTGCCTGTCCCAGCTGGAAGTGCTTTGCTGCTCATGGCACCACGGTGACTTACAGCTTCCTTCTTGACCTTGTTGCTGTGCCATGCCCTGAGTGGGGCAGGAGCACTGTGGGTTCAGCAGAGGAGGTTAGACCCTACTCTTGATGCCCGACCCATCAACCTGAGCCTGGAGAAGCCATATCTGCAACATCAGCTGTGATGTTCAAGGCTGGGAGAGGGGTTTGGGGTCAAAGAGCTGTGCCATCCTTCACGGGCTCGTCTGCTGGCCTGGGGACGGAGAGAACCAGGGGCGACAAGGTTGTGGCTGCTCAGCTCCGCACAGAATATGTCCTCTGCCTCCCCAGGAGCGGCTGCAGAACCTCTGGGTGGTCTATCAGCGGCTGGGCCTTGAGGATGACATCGTGGATCCCTCCAATGAGCTGATCAAGGAGGGGCCAATCCAGAAGATCTCCACCCGCAGCAACAGCACATCGGAGAAGTACCTGTTCCTGGTGGGAGCCGGGATGCCCAGGGAAATGGCAGGGAGCAGATAAGTTGGGAATGGGGAGAGGGGCAGCACCACCTCACTGGGTGTTGCTGGGTCATCTCTACACAGAGGGGGTGAATTCAGAGCTGGGGGGTTTGACCTGCACGAGACACCCTGCACAGAAGATGGTTGGGAACCTGTGGAGCCCTGGGTGTTCCCAGAGCATTTCACCTTTGCAGGGTGGGAGAGGGCTGGGACAGGAACAGTCACTTTTGGGGCTGGATGCTTCCCAAAGACCAGTTCAAGCCTCAGGGAGTAAAGGACTCCAGATCCCAGGGAAGCCCTCAGCTCTGAGCAGGCTGGTGCTGGGCTCCAGCCAAGCCCACTCCCCCTTCCTGCCCAGTTCAACAACATGCTGCTGTACTGCGTGCCCAGAGTCATCCAGGTGGGAGCTGAGTTCCAGGTCCACCTCCGCATCAACGTGGACAGCATGAAGGTCAGACAGCACCTTGTCTTTGGGCTTCTTCCCGACCCTGGCCTCCACTTTGGGGTGTAATGTGGCTTTTTCTCTGTGCTTCCTTAGGAAGGGGGGAGGAGCTGGAGCCGGGGGGGTGGCTCTGTGGGTGAGGAGGGCTGGTTGATACACCCAGATCCTGTGGAACAGCAGTGAAACCTGGTCCATGCAGGATCTGAGGGGCTGAAGGGCTTGTCCCTGAGGAGGGAAGTCCCTGTCCCTCACGCCATGGGGGAAGGTCTCTGTGTGTTGGAGGTGGGTTCAGCTGCTCCACATCCTCCGGTCTCTCAGGTGCGGGAGCTGAACGATGCGCAGTTCCCAAACACATTCCTGGTCTCGGGAAAGCAGCGGACGCTGGAGCTGCAGGCCAGGTAAGGGGAAGGGTGATGGTCCCGCAGACCCTCAAGGAGGAGAGAGGGTGGCTTATGCAGCTCCCTTTTTGTACCCAGGTCTGAGGAGGAGATGAACGCCTGGATCAAGGTACCGCTCAGGGCTGGATGAGGCGGCACGTCCCACTCATGCTGGATGCCCTGTGTGGTGGGAATCCTCTCTGACCACCCCTCCATGCCCTCCTTCCCCTCTAGGCCTTCCAAGATGCCATTGACAGGAAGGAGAAGAGGAGTGAGACCTTTAAGACAGCAGTGCTTGGGCTGGAGATGGGCCCCCCTGCACTGAAGGTAACCCTCCTGCCCTCCCCATGCCTTGCCTGCCTCCAGCAACCCCTGCACAGCACCCACCGTGCTGTGCCTCAGTTTCCCTTGATAACCGAGCTGTGGGGAGGCTGCAGATGGGGAGACAGGCTGAGGAGGAGAAGGGGTGAGATCAGAGGGGCTGGGAGCACCAGACCATGGCTCGCCAGCCCCATTGATGCAGCCTCCCACCGCAGACAGAGGAGCTGGGCCGCCGTGCTCCGCAGTGGGTGCGGGACAACCTGGTGACCATGTGCATGCGCTGCAGGGAGCCCTTCAACGCCATCGTGCGCCGCAGGCACCACTGTCGAGCTTGTGGATACGTGAGTCTCCCTGTGCCCCTCCCGGCCTGTGCAGGTGGCTGCTGGGGCTGGAGCACTCCGCTCCTACACCTTACACACTTGTCCTCGGGATCAGCGCTGCTCCTGCCCCTCAGCTCCTCATGGAGCTGTCCCTGGGATGCCCCAGCACTGCTCCAGTCTCACCAGTGTCCCGGTCTGGTGGCTGCAGGTGGTGTGTGCTCGCTGCTCTGACTACAGGGCTGAGCTGCAGTACGATGGGAACCGCCTGAACCGCGTGTGCCAGGAGTGTTACGTGTTCCTCATGGGCCACGTGGTGCTCGAGGACCGGGAGGGGAAGCCCAAAGGCATCTTGGAGGTGAGCTCTGCCCCTCTTCCTCTGAGCTCTACACACACCCTGGTCCCTCAGTGCCTGGCAGCCAGGACCACCCCTCGCCTGCCCCTGGCTTGGAGGGAGCTGTGGATCAGGCAGGGAATTCCCCAGGAAATGGCCATTGCTCATTGCCCTTTCTGCCTCCTGCACTGGTGTTCAGGGATGTGGTTGGGTTGGTTTTTGGCAGAAGGAAGCTGCAGAGGTTTCAGGCCGGAGTTTGCTCTGCAGTTCCCTGCAGATGCTGGACAAGAATGGCAAAGGAGGCACCCGGGGCTGGTTTGTGATCCCGCAGGATGATCCCCTCGTGCTGTACATCTACGCAGCCCCCCAGGTAAGACCAGGCTCAGCTCCACCTCCAAGGGCCTTCCCCTTGTGCCCGTCCCCTGCCTCCCACCATGCTTCTGCTCTTGGCAGGATGTCCGAGCCCACACCTCCATCCCGCTGCTGGGATACAGGGTGAGGGACCTGCCGCACGAGAATTCCCGGCACCTTTTCCAGCTGGTGCAGTCGGGGCAGGTCCACACCTTCCTGGCTGACACTGAGGAGCTGAAGCGGTGCTGGATGAGGGTCATGGCACGCTGTGCCGCGGGGATCACACAGCCCGAGGAGGAAGAGGAGGATGCAGAGTCCTGCAATGAAGCAGAATAAGGCCCAGCTCCAGGTGGGTGAAACCTCCCCATTCCCATCCTGCTCATCCTGCCTTCAGGCAGATCCCAACCTCTCTGCGTTTTGGTTTTCCAGCACAGAAAGGACAAGGTGGAGGAACGTTTGTCACCGCACGGACGAGCTGCATCCTCCTTCCCCTCTCTCCGCGCTGGACAGGGAGGATGGAGATACCCGAGCCCTGCTTGGGGGAGCCTCAGCCCGCTCTGCCGCCGGCTGCCGCCCGAGGGCAGCAGCGCCTCAGCCTTCCTCCCCGGCTGAGGATGGTGCAGGGGGATGCCCGGTTGTGTTAAAGCATGTGTGGAACTGAGCCCGCTGTGATAAACCCGACCTGCAACCCCCGGTGCAGCCCACCGAGCCTTTTTGGGGGTGGATTTTCCAGAGCGTCCTGTGGGATTGTCACCGCGGCAGCACATCGGCTGATCTGTGACCAGAGACCCAGCTTGTTCCTCACCCCTGCCTGGCCCAGGGGTGCTGGATTTAGGATGTCCTGCTGCTGTCCTGGGATTGCAGCAGTCCCACAGCCTGCACTGCTGATCCAGCCTGTGCTCCTGCCCATCCCAGCCTTCCCCTGCTCCCCGTCCTGCCCGCCAGCGCCTTCCCTCTTGTGCCTCTCTCAGTCACTCATTTCTGGATAGGGGAAACACTCTGGGCCAAGGTCAGGCCCGTGCAGCTGCTGGTGCAGGGCAGTGATGCTGGGGCACATGGGGACGTCCCCCCTCCACCACCAGTCAGCAAAAGGAGCACCCCTGGTCATTCACGCAGTGCTGCAGGCTCCAGCCCCATGTATTTTCTCTCCACATCCTTTTTAGCTTCCCCCAAGATGTTGCTCAGTCACCACTTGTGAGCCTGCCAGGGGCTAAATTGGAGCCCCGTGGAGGGAGCTGGGGTGTCCCCTGTCCATGTCAGCAGCACCTGCTGCCTCTGCCTGGATCCCACAGCAACCTCTGGCAGAGCTCAGGGGTGTCATGGGCTAAATGGATCCATGGGGAGCAGGAATGGAAGTGAGATACTACAAACAGGGATAATACCTGGGGAAAGGATGAGGAGCAAAGATGAAGCCCAGCCATTGCCACTCTGGGGGTGGGCGTTAGGGAGCCAGGTAGAAGCCGTGAACATCATCCTCCTTCCTTGGGCTGCTCAGCTCGCCCCATGCAAGGGGCAAACCAACCTTGGTGGCTTTATCTCCTCCAACTTGAGAGATACCATCAAGGAAGGGGAAAAGGAGCTTGATTGGGGGGGGGAGAGTTCTGCCGAAGCAATTGCCCCTCGGGGTGCCACCCAGCACGGGGTTTTCCAGAGACACCCCAAAACCACCCTCACCTCCCACCATCACCTCATGTGATGGGAAACCCCAGCTACCCCATGGAAAGCTGTGGGGTGCGGGGTGCTGAGGGGGAAGGTCCCAGCAAGGGGATGCCCATGGGGCTGGAAGGCTCTGCCTCGGTGTCGCCTCTGGGGCAGGCAGGAACAAAACAAGCTCTGAACGGGAGCAGGAGCTGCCCCAGCTCATGAATGGGCCTAAGAATACATTTCCTGTTTACCCAGCAAGAAATGGCTCCTGGGGCAGAGGGCACCTGGGTGCTATTTTTACCAGCTCCTTCCTGATGCACTCCCAGCCCCCAGCAGCCCTCAGGGACCAACAGAGCACCCATGGAATCAAGGAATCCCAGCCTGGTTTGGGTTGAAGGGACCTTAAAGCTCCTCCAGCTCCAACCCCTGCCACGGGCAGGGACCCCTTCCATAGAGCAGCTTGCTCCAAGCCCCTGTGTCCAACCTGGCCTTGAGCACTGCCAGGGATGGGGTATCCATGTGTGCCATAGGAAGGGGCTGCCAGGGAAGAGGGGTGGCCAAGGGATGAAGAGGATGAGGGGGTAGAGGTTGCTCCCATGGCCTTGGCATCACCCCATTCCCAAAGAAGGCTGGCAGGGAGGCAGCATCACTTGGCTGCCTGAGCGTCCCCAGCACCGGCTCATGGGGAAGGGGAGCGATTCTTGTACCCAAGGCACACAGCAGCCGCACTGATGGGTGTCTCGGTCCCTCAGCCGTGGCACAGCCGTGGTCAAGATCCGGCCTCTCTCCTCCGCGCGCAGAAAGCGAAACCCTGTGGAGAAGTCGCTCGGTTTCCTATTCTCGAGAATGAGGAAGGCCCCGGGGCCGGTTACGGGAACCCCCCCACAGCAGCCCCCCCCCCACCACTTCTTGTAAGCGCAGACCAAAATACATTGTGAAACCCGCGCGGCGGAGCTCAGCTGGGGCCGGGCCAGCCCTCACCGAGCCTGCAGCGAGGGCAGCGGCCGCCGGCGCAGAGCCTCCGCTGCCCGCGCTCACCCCAAACCCGGCCGGGTCCCCCGCTCCGCAGGAAGGAGCTCAGCAGGTCCCAGGGCTGCTCCCCTCTTGTGCCCCCCGGGTGTGGGACCGGGACCATGTGGAGGGTTGAAACTGGAGCAGTTTTAAGGTCCCGTCCAAGCCAAACCGGTCTGGGATTCTATGATATTCTCTTATTGCCAGTTGTGGGTCCCTATAGGTGCTGCGCTCTGCTATGGGAGATGGGGTTTCCCACCCTACACGGGCTGTTCTGTAGGGGACGGCATCGCTGAGCAGTATCTTGCTCTGTAATGCCTGGGGATGGGTTGTGTATTGCTGGGCTCAGTAGGGGCCAGCCCATTGCAGCAGGGGCTCCTCTCCCACACCCTGTCCTATAGGTGCTGTACTAAGCCCTGTAGAGGCTGTAGCATGCCCCGTAGGGGCTGTACCGTGTCCTATAGGTGCTGTACTATGCCCTGTAGAAGCTGTAGCACGCCCCGTAGGGGCTGTGCCATGTCCTGTAGGTGCTGTACCGTGTCTTATAGGTGCTGTACGGTGTCCTATAGGTGCTGTACTATGCCCTGTAGAGTGTAGCATGCCCCGTAGGGGCTGTGCCATGTCCTATAGCTGCCGTGCTATGCCCTGTAGGGGCTGTGCCCCACCGCGGCTCCGCAGGACGCTGCAGCCCAGGTCCGTTCCGCACATGGCCCTCGCCGCAGCGGCGCTGGAGATGCGCGGCCGGAGCTGCAGCATCACCAGGGGCCCCTCCCGCAGCCTCTGCAGCCCGCGGGGGCTCCCACGTCTCCCGCCGAGCGCTTGGAATAACCGGTAATGGCGAGGCCGAAGGCAGCGGAGCCTGCTCCGGAGCATCCCCGCTCCGTGCCGGGGCTGCGGGACACGTGGGACCCCAAACCTCTCCTGAGCCTGGGGGCACCCCGTGGGCGGGGGGGGTAAGGCAGGGAGATGATGCCCCCCCCCCCCCCCCCCCGAGAAAAGAGCATTGAACAGCCTCGGGACTGGGGCACGCCCCCCCCCCCACATGGAGGGATGGAAGCAGGAGGGGGACCCCACATCCACCCAGCTGCACCCCCTCTGCATTGCACGGGCAGGACCTCGCTGTGGGGTGCCCCCAGGCTCGGGGAGCTTTGAGCGGGGCTGAGGCTTCCACCGCCTTTGCCCGCAGGCTGCTGCAAAGGGCGCTTGGTGCTGCTCCGGCGAGGCGGGAGGTGATTCCCGGTGGCGCAGGAATGTGCGGGGAGGGAGGGGGGCCCCGGCAGTTGTTATCGTTGGTTTTCCTTTCCTGCCTCCATCCAGGAATCTCTGCAATGTGCCGGCTGCTCCCCGCGCTGCCGTGAGTCACCGCTGCCGCTGGAACGTGACTCAACCCTGCTGCTCCCCCGGCAGGACATGACCAGACTGCCAAAGCCTGGGAGAAGCCCCAGCGCCGTCTCCTGCCCACGCCAGCGCGTGAGGATGCACCAAATCCCTCCGGAGAGCTCAGCCCTCCATTCCCGCAGGGATACCACCCCCCGCCGTGGGGCAGAGCTCACAATGGGCTCCTTTATTTATCCTCATTTTATTTATCCTCTCCTTTTGGTTTTTTCCCAGCCAGGAAAACCCTCCCCACATGCTCTGGCTCACCCAGCCGCGGGTCGCTGGGGGTGCGTCCCCAGGGTTTTGCTGCTTCTCCTTCCAGACCAGGCTCTCTGTGAGCAGGGAAAGCTCCGGGCGCTGCTCCTGCCCCAGTTCCCGTGCCTCGGTTTCCTCATCCCGTGGGGATGCGGCAGCAGGACCGGGGTCACTTCAGGTTGTGTTTTGAGGTCAGTGAAGAGCAGCTGCGGGGGGGGCGGTATTATTGGTATTAATAACCAGGCTGGGTCAGGGCTCAGGTGCTGGGGAGGGACGGGAGGGGGATGTGAAGCAGCCCTGAGTCACAGGGCAGGAGCAGCCCTGCGCTGAGCCCTGACACACTCACTGCACCCCAGGCTGCCCTGCTCATCCATCCCACCCGGGGAAATGGGCTCCAGGCGTTGGGAGAGCAGCAGCCGTGGGGCAGAGCTGAGCACCGAGCTGCTCGTCACAGCCCAGGCCCTGCGTGGCCACAGCTGCCTCTGTGAGCAGTGATTGAGAGCCCAGCCCGGCTCCCTGCGAGCTTCTTAATTAAGAACTACATTTAATTAGCAGCGCCCCAGCTGTGACTCAGCCGATCTGTGTGATCCAAGCAAGAGCCCGGCTCCAGCTTAAGCCTCCCCCCGAGCCGTGACCCCCCGGCTCCGCAGTGGGACCCTGTCACCCCCAGGCACCACCCAGTGCCCCCTGCGGGTTTTGGGGTGAGTTTTCTCCTGTGCTGGTGGCAGGTTGGGGCCGAGGCCGTCCTCACACAACACACACACACACACACACACAGGGTGTCATCCCCACCCGGGGCAATTACCCATTGCCACACTGTGAATAATCATATGAATAACCCATTTACTGGGCTATAAATAGCCTCGATAATAACAGCCTGGGCTTTCCAGGAATAGAGCATCAAAAAATGCAGGGAAAGCCATTCCCCTCTGCCTGGGATGCAGTGGGGAAACTGAGGCACGGCTGGGTTTGGGCACGACCCAGCCGTCTGCCAGGCAGCTGTGGAATTTGCTCCCGACTAAACCGTCATGTAAATGAGCCCTTATGTATATTTATAGGCACCATCCTGCCAGCTGGAATCTCAGAGGGGAGAAAATGCACTGGGAAAGCGCCTGGAACAGGAGGGAGGCGCTTCACACCTTGGCCCGCAGTGCTGGGTGTCTGTCCTTAGTGCTGGGTGTCTGTCCTTGGTCCTGGGTGCCCAGATCTGCACGCCGGGGTGCTCAGCTCTGGTCCTGGGCACCACATCCCTGGATGCCCCCATCCTGGGGAGCTGACACTGAGTGCACTGAGGCTGCTGCAGGCTGCAGTGGCTTTGGGGTTGGGATAATCTGGGGATGCTGCCAGCACTGGGTATAGTGGGGTCACAGTGAGTGATGCTGCAGCACCTTTGGCATCCCTGTGCAGAATGCACAAGGGGTTGCCCCCCCCCCCCGCCCCCCGGTTATCAGGGTGGCACCTCCATCCCCAGAGCTGATGAGTGCTTTTTGCTTGCTGTGCACATGTGTGTGCATGTGTACATGTGTACATGTACATACATGTGCGTGGCTGTGCGTGCATGCGGCAGTGCTGGCTGCACAGCACCCACCCTGCAGGCAGCCGGGGCGGGGAGCAAGACACCAGCACCCATAGCAGGGAAGCAGAGCACCCGGGGTGCCATCGCCCGGCTTTCCCGCAGCCTCCATCCGCAGCGGCGCTGGGCAGGGAGCGTGCAGCGGGAGGAGGATCATTAGGGATGCAGACAGTGCTGCGTGCTAATGTTTCCTGTCTCGAGAAGGCAGCAGCAGTCTGCGGCCTCCCCTCCACACCCTGAGCCTACCCCGTGCCAGGGTGCAGCCCCGCTGCCTGCTTTCCGTGGCCGTGGTTCCTTGGGTCCCCGCAGGGCGCTGAGGGATGCGATGATGCCAAGGCCCAGCGTGATCCTGCGCCATCCCAGGGCGGGGCTCCTCCCTGGAACGGGAGGCAGCAAGGATTTGGGAGCAGGGATGCTGATGGGGCTTTGTGCTGCAGCATCTTCCTCCCCAGCCCCCCGCTGCTCCCGAGCACTCGCCACCGTGATTCCCTGCAGTGGGCTAAAAATATCCCCAGGAGCTGCCGCCGCGCACCGGCGCTGGGGGGGGGATGTAAATAACTGGGAGGGGAAGGCTCACACATCCCACGTTGCTCCCTCCGGCCCTTGCCGGCTGCGGGAGGAGGCCAGAGCCCCGTCCTGCTGGAGGGGTGGTTGGACAGATGGGGATGTGCAGGGAAATGGGGATGGAGCAGCCTCTGCCCCTCGGCTGTGTGGGGAAACTGAGACTCAAGTGGTGCTCTTCTGGGGTGAGGGGAGGCGATGGGTCCGTTTCAGGGCTGCCAGGGTGGAGGGGACAAGTCCCGTGCTCATGGCAGGGCTGGGGGTGACACAAACTGTCTGCATCACATGCATCCCTCGCATCAAACCTGTCCCTTTGCAGCAGCTCCAGCCCCTGCAGCAGAACCAGCCTCCTGCAGCCGATCCATCCGTCTGTGATGGATCTGTCCCTTTGCACTAGCTCCATTCTTCTGCATTGGCTCCTTCCCTTTGCACTGGATCCATCTTGCTGCCGTGGATCCGTCCCACTGCCTCGGATCCATCCTGCTCCATCAGAGCATCCTCAGGCCAGAATTGCCTCTTTTCCCACACCACCCTCCTCTGGGCGGGGGCTGAGCCCTGGGGACCCTTCCCTCCCACCGCTCCATCCCAAGGGACCACACTCCCACCTCTGATCCATGCACCAAGCTGGGGTATTTCTCATGCCCATGCACCTCAGGCCAGCTTCCTTCAAGGCCACGGGGAATGGGCTGCAAGGGTGGGGGGGGTCCTGATTCGGTCCCTCCATCCCACTGGGGCCGAGCATCCATGAGGACATCCGCCCTTCCCACCATCCCTCCCTCCTCTCTCCCGTTCTCGCCGCATCCCCGCCTGCCCCAGCAGAGCTGCCAAAGCACAGGGCAAACGGGGACAACCAGGCAGAGTGATTTTTGGAGGCGTTTATTTCCCTCCATCGAAATCCACCAGGCGGAGAAAGCAGCGGGGGGAGAGGATGGGGAAACCCATCACAGGGAACGCTGCCCACCCCCACGCTGGTGCTGTATTTATTCCCCCCCCCCCCCGCCCCATTTCATGTCGGCCCCGCAATGAAGCCGGGTGATAAATCGCAGCGTGCCGGTAAGCGCTGAATCACCGCCCGCTGCCGCCGCTGCGCACCGTGACCGTGTCCCCAGCCCTGTCCCCGCCCCGGCCCTACGCCGCAGCCAGGCCGCCACCACCGGGCAGTTTCGGCCACGCACAGACACGTTTGGCCGCATTCCCCTGGCTCCAGCCCCAGCCAGTGCTGGGAATCGGCTCCAAAAGCCGTGTTTTGTGGGAGGGCACCCGCTGGGCAGTGACATTTCAGCAGCTGATGGAGGCTGCGGGAGAGCCGGGGATGCTCCTGCCCCCCGCTCCGGATGCTGGGGTGTCACACAGTGGGTCCCCGCTGCCTTGTCCTCACGGTGCCTAACTGGTTCCAGTGGGTTCACACGACCCAGGGGCAGATGTCCCGTTTTCCAGCCCCCAAACCCCATCCCGACACCCCTGACCCCCCCGCCCTGCATCCTCTCTGCACTCATCCTGCACCCTCTGGCCTCAGGTCCCCGGGGGGTGCAGGGAGACCCAAACCCGGCTGTGGTTTCCCTCCCCACCAGGTCAGTGTGTCCCCAGAGAGCCAAAGTGACACATCTGTAAGTGCAACCGCTGGGGGGATGCTCTGGGCTCCTCCCCAGCACTAAACCCCCTCCAAAGCAGCTCCCCAAACCCACCCCGGGCCCTCAGCCCCGCCTGGAACCCACAGATGCCGGCACATCTGGAAGGCACATCTGAGGCCGTGCACCCCAGCGGCTCGGTGTCACCCTCGGTGGGGAGGGACACGGCCCATCGCAAGTGCCACCGCAGTCCCCGTGGTCCTCAGGAGCTGGAGTTCAAAGCCCCCCCCCGGGCTGCTGATCCCCTCCACAAGTTACAGAAGGTGCTTGGACCTGGCGAGCAGCTGGTGTGAAGCTGTAATTACCGTAATTAGCTCAGGGATCGCGTTCCCTCCCCAGGCTAATTTCGTTTCTACAGTAACCAGCCCGAGAGGTGTGTGTGTGCTCCGAGCGAGCCGGAGACAGGAGCCCTGGCAGCCAAACCAGCACCCCGAAACCAGCCCGAAACCCGGGGCCACCCCCAAATCTACGCACCCTCGGGCTCAGCAGAGCTTCAAGTGTTTCCCATGATCCCAACGGGGCCATTGGCTGCCAGCAGCATCCATCCGGCTCCAGGGAAGGGACTGTCTGGGGGGAGACTGACGGTGCCCAAATGCAATGGTTGGGTTTAGGAGCAGGCAGAGCCTGGGCTTGTTCTTGCTGCTGGTATTTGCTGTAACCCAATATCCCCCCGATGGAAGAGCCATTTGGGAGGAAACCATAAAAGCTTCAGGAAATGGGTATTAATTCACCCCGTGGCAATAAAAGGGAAGGAGGGCTCCAGGCAGCGCGTCCGCCTCGGGGCTGGGGAGCACAACCTCTGCCCATCTTGGAGCAGATCTCCCCATCACGGGGAATTAACCCCCCCCCCCGAGTGTTTCTGGATGGAAAAGGGATGCTGCAGCGTGGGAGCTCTGAGGTCTCACCCAAATGAAGCATCACCAGCCCCTCGAGTTGAGTGTCTGGAGCTGGAGCGTGGCTGGGACAACTTTCTCACCCTGGGATTTTGGAGCAGATCCAGCTCCAAACGCCAAACCCTCTTCTGACCACATCCCTCCCTGATGCAAACCAGACCTGGCATGGAGAGGGCAATCCTGCAGCATGGGCAGAGGCTGGGGCTGCTCCTGATCCATAGACTGAGCAGGGAGAAAGAAGGGTGGGGGAGCACCGTGCTCCCACCCTCCACAAGGACAAGGGCTGGGCAGTACCACTGCAGTGCTGCTCCAGTGGCCATCACTGCAGTGGCATCATCCTGCCAGGGAAAAGGGCCCTGGGCTGAGCAGGATCGATCCCGCTGCTTGTAGATGGAGCAGGGTGATGCTCTGGGGAGCCCCAGGGGATGCAAGCGGGGTACCCTGGGCTCACGGCGCACATGGAGCTATGAATAGTGCTGGAAAGCAGGTTGTGATGCTCCATCACTCCATGGAGGATTCAACAGCCCAAAAAGCCATCAGGGTGCAGAGAGGGGACTGGAAGGGTGCGGAGCAGGGACCATCACACTCCTGTCCTCTGTTCCAGACACCCCCGAGCAGCGTTTCCCGGGCAGCAGCAGCAGGACGGGGACGGAGGTGAATTTCGCTGAGTGGCTGCTTTTAAAAATAGCTCTGCCTTTGTCAGCAGGTCAGGGCTGCTCCACATGGAATAATCGCAGCCGCCCAGCCCTGCCCTGCTCCCGGCGCTCGCTGCCAGCCCCAGCTCGGGATGCAGCCGGAGGGTGATGGACCACGGCGCCTCCGTTGGCTTTGTGGTCCCCAGGGGGTCGACATCTCATGGGGGATGCGATGCTCTGCAGCCCCCACCCTGCTTCCCCCAGAACCCAGCCCAAAGGGAGCTGGGTGATGCCCCGAGGTTGCATCCCTTGGGATGGGGGGAATAGGGGAAGATGTGAGAGGCGTCAGGGCGTGCGGGGATGGAGCTGTCGGGCGTTTGCTGGAATGGCTGATTCATACAGTAATTACACCTTAAATGAGAGCACGTTTGTGCAGGGATGAAAGATGCTCACATGAGCCAAGGCAGGAGCTCCTCTGCTCTTCCTCTGCTAAAGGCTTTGTCCCGGCTGCCGCTGTGGCCGGGAAGGAGCAGATCCAGCCGCCTTTCACCAGGAGCAGGGAAAATCATAGAATCCCTGACTGATTTAGTTTGGAAGGGACCTTAAAGCTCCTCCAGCTCCAACCCCTGCCACGGGCAGGGACACCTTCCATAGAGCAGCTTGCTCCAAGCCCCTGTGTCCAACCTGCCCTTGAACACTGCCAGGGATGGGGCAGCCACAGCTTCTCTGGGCACCCTGTGCCAGCGCCTCAGCACCCTCACAGGGAAGAGCTTCTGCCTAAGAGCTCATCTCAGTCTCCCCTCTGGCAGGTTAAAGCCATTCCCCTTGGCCTGTCCCTACATCCCTTGTCCCAAGCCCCTCTCCAGCTTTTCTGCAGCCCCTTCAGGCACTGGAGCTGCTCTCAGGTCTCCCCTTCAGGAGCCTTCTCTTCTCCAGGCTGCCCCAGCCCAGCTCTCTCAGCCTGGCTCCAGAGCAGAGCTGCTCCAGCCCTCACAGCATCTCCATGGCCTCATTTGGCCTCCCTCCCACAGTTCCACGTCCCTGCTGTGCTGCTGCCCCAGAGCTGGATCAGGGCTGTAGGGGGGGTCTCCCCAGAGCACAGCAGAGGGGCAGGATCCCCTCCCTCCTATGTCGGTGCTCTGGGGTGCAGCCCAGCACATGGGGCGTTCTGGGCTCTGAGTGCACGCTGATAGCTTTTGGGCAGGAATTGAAGGGTGGAAAGGAGGGAACATGGAGATGATGGGGACAACCTGGGGCAGAATGGACAAGTGCAGGGGAAGGAAGGTGAAACCCTGTGGTGCAAATGATGTCTCCATCCCAGTCTCTCTTTGGGGCATCCTGAGAGCAAACATTGGTGTTGCACAGATAATTTTAGTCTGTGAAGAAAGTGGATACAGTGGAGGAACCACAGGCACCCTATTGCTCCTTACAAAGACCCTGTGTAACCTTACAAAGGCTACAGTGTATGGGAAGAAACCTGCTTGGTAGGACCCCATCAGCAGGACACGGGAGGGTGGAAACCAGAGGATGCACTGAAAAGGGACTCAGGCTGCCGGGAGCTGCCATTCAGGCTCCCCTGGGCAATGTTCCCCCACAGTGGAGCGGGGCTCCTCAGCATCCTGATGCAGACGTCCTCATGTGCCCTTTGCCAGGCAGTGGGGACACAAAACCTCCCCATCATGACACAGCTACCAGAGTGAATGCCAGCAGCAAGACCAGATCTCACAGAGAAGTCCTCAGCTTTGTTCAGGTCTGATTTACACCCTGGAGATGCTCCCATGCTCAGTAAAGCCACTGCTGAGTGATAGCAGTGTGACAGCATCCCACCCTGAGCCACCTGCATCCTCCCAGCACCCGGGGTCAGCCCTGGCCACCCACCCTCCTGCAGCCCCATCTGCCCACGATGGCATCACCCCACGGAGCCATCCCTCCACCGGGATGCAGGGGTGATGATCCCCAGCACCCCGCAGCATCCCTGGCTGCTTCCATCCCTATCGGGCTGCAGTGGGACCGTGCATCCCCATGCAGTCCTGTGGGGAAACATCACCAGGATCCACCAGCCCCCTCACTTTTGTGTCTGGTGGGTACCAGCTCTGCTGGAGGCTGATCCAGCTGTGGAGCACTGGGGACCTTTCCATGTTCCCATCGGACATCTGCAGTCACTCCCTCCCTCATTGCAAAATGCCTCCCCAAGACCTTCCCATTAAAATCCAACCCACTGGCACATGTGGGTTTGTGGTCAGCATAGGGGGTGGGTGGATTTGGCCTCCCATCCCTCCTCCTCACCCCCCATGCTGTTTTGGATGGGAGAAAGGGCATTGCAGCCTTGGATATCCTCCTTGTTCTTTGAATACTAAAGGCAGGGAGCAGGTTGGGATTGTGCTGCTCATGGAGGGGCTGGGAGGGGAAAACAGGGAGGGGGGATATAAAAGGTTTCCTGTGGTGAGCTGGGCACTCAGGGAACAGGCTGAAAGGGGGCGGTGAGTGCTTTGTGTTTCATGCTTGAAGGCACCGAGGCTTTTACCAGCCTTCCCATGGTGATTTAAGGCCAGCGCTGCAGCTCAGGATCTGGAAGGGGATTTGGAGCCATGGCAGGGGAAGCTCCGGGACCCGCCGTGTCTGCTCAGGGTGAAGCCTGGTCCTGGCTTGGGGAATGCCCCAAACAGGCAGGTACCAAAAGTGAGTGCTCATGAGGCAGCTGCAGAGTCAACAGACATCTCTGGGCGAGAGCCTGGTATAGGTGTTTGCCCCTGGATGTCACTTGCAGGACTGGTTATGTGCCCCAGTCCCTGCTGTCCCCTTGTCTCCCTCCTGCTCATCCCACAGGGCGCATCCCTTCTGAGGGGTATTTACTGTCACAGGGAGTGTGCTAATCATAGAATCATGGAATGGTTTGGGTTGGAAGGGCTCTCAAAGCTCCTCCAGCTCCAACCCCTGCCACAGGCAGGGACCCCTTCCATAGAGCAGCTTGCTCCAAGTCCCTGTGTCCAACCTGGCCTTGAACACTGCCAGGGATGGGGCAGCCACAGCTTCTCTGGGCACCCTGTGCCAGCGCCTCAGCACCCTCACAGGGAAGAGCTTCTGCCTAAGAGCTCATCTCAGTCTCCCCTCTGGCAGGTTCAAGCCATTCCCCTTGGCCTGTCCCTACAGGCCCTTGGCCCAAGCCCCTCTCCAGCTTTCCTGCAGCCCCTGTAGGCACTGGAGCTGCTCTGAGGTTATCAGCTCACTCGGGGCTGTGCAAATGAGCATGTTTGCAGATGACTGCTCCCCAGCACAGGGATCTGGGGACCAGCTGCAACCCCCAGACCCATTTGCTCTTGCTCATGGGGTGCAGCCCATGTTTTGGGCTCAACCTCATACTTCAGTCGGTTTGGCAGCAGCACATTTTGGAACTGAGGTTTTGCTGCTCTCACCGGTACAGCCCAGCAGACCCGGGCTGTGCCAGCTCCTGGATCCCCCAAGTGCCTCCCAGGACAAGACCACCTCCTTCAGGTCCCCTGTTCTCCATCCTCCCTCCCAGCCACCTCCAACCCAGCTGCAGATCTCACAACCATCCCATCTCCCAAGCTGAGCTGGATCCATCCCGTTTCCCATCACCCTACCCACCCCAGGGCTACTTAAGCCCTGAGCAGCCTCAGCTGAGTTTCCCCTCTCTGGACTTTGCTCTTTTTGCTAATTCTGCCTTAAACCAGGCCAGTGGCTGCTCAGCTCCTGTGCGAAGGCTCTTCTGCTTCATCCTGGGCAAGATGTGGATGAGAAGGGTTGGAAGGATCAGGGATGGTGCAGGGTAAGGCCACATCATGGCAAGTAACCGGTGTGAATGGCAGCAGAGGCTCACTGGGAGGACCCATGCGCTATAAAGGGGTGATAGCAGAAAAGCTCCTGAAGAAGCTGCAGGGTTTCTGCAGCTCAGGGAGGGAACTGGAAAGGAGAAGTAAGGGTGTGAGAAATGGTTGTGTAGGACCTGAAGTTTGCTGGGGAAAAGCATAGGGAAAGTGTGAGCTCCAAATGAGGTGAGAGTGGCCAAGGATGGGGCTGCAGCAGGGATGCAGGTAGGAGCGTTAGTCCGGGTGCATGGCGGAAGCATCAGGGGACCATCTCAGCTTGGGATGCACCAGGATGGGGAATGGGAACAGCTCAGCATCACTGGGAAAACAGCCCCTGGGCCACCCCCAGCACTGCTGGCTCCTAACAGCAGCCTGGAAAGGGGCACAGGGGCTGCAGCTGCGCCTGAAGAAGGAGCTCCATTTACTGTAGCCATGCCTGGGGTGTTACCGTAAAGACCCCAAAGGAATGAAATGCCAGGTTGTTGCTGCCCACCCCCCTGCAGGGTGCAGGGACCCCTTCCCAGGGGGTGGGCAGAGCCGATAACCCCCGGCTGCCCTTCCAGAGCACAGGAAGCCGCAGATAAAAGCACCACAGGCCAAGCCGGGCACAGCTCCAGGCCTGGGTTAGGCTGATACCAGCCCTGAGGGGCGACCTCTCCCTTGGGCTCGGCCACCTCCCCCACTTCACCCTAAATTCCCCCTGATAAGCAGCTTGCACCACTCTGATTGACCCGGCTGATACCCAGCCGTGCCCTTACCCTGCTCCTATTCAGCTCTGACCATAGTTTGGGGAGGAAAATCGTGTTTATTACCAAAGAGACCTGCAGCGATGCCCACATCAAGTCCCAAAGCCCTGTGAAAGCCTCTGGCATCACAGGTTGAGGCTGGGAGGAGCGGGAGGAGGGGAAGCAGCTGCTTTGGGGGTTATTAATGAGCAGCGAGTGATGGGAAAGCTGAGGATCAATTGAAACAAAGGAGTTCAATGGTAAAAAGAAACGTTTGGGGAGTAATGGGAGTCCATTTCTCCAGCCCACTGTCGGAAGCGCATCCTGTTCAACATCCATCAATTATCCCAGCTTGCAAATGCATTAGAGTAATGAGGAATTATCCATCAAATACACTTAAAGCCAGTGCCCCCCTCTGCCAGCGGCCCTGCAAAGAGCCACTTCAGGAAGGGAAAATAGCCTGAAGGTGGATGCAGATGCAAGGAGTGGGGCAGTGAGGAGGCCCCGGGGCTGTATCCCCTGGAGCCTGGTCCAGCCTGGAGTATGCATTCCCAGCTCCTGGGCTTGGCTCCCACCTCTGGTATCCACATTTCCTTCAGAAACCGGCGGTGCCACCGGCCCAGGTACCCGCTCTGTGCCTCGGTTTCCCCCATTCCTCCTGTAATGCTGCCTGGGGCCACCCATGGGTGCTGCTCATGCTCATGCCATGTCCTCCATCACCCCTCTTCCCAGGAACAGAAGTAGTGGTGAGTGTGGTGTGTGGCATGGAAGCTGAGTCCCTGGAAACCCGTCCTCTGCCAGTGCCTTCCCCTGCATCACCCATGGTCCTTGCACCCCACGCTGGCAGAAGAGGGATGTGGGGCTCAAAAGGGCCTTGCAGCCCCTTTGGGTGCCAGTCCGTGCACTGGGTGCACCCAGCAGAAGACAGCAGCATCTTTCACGTAGGATCCTGCTCTGGCATCAGAGGGAAAAAGGCCTGGAGGAGCTGCAGGTCTGGACTGTGTGTGTGATGGGATGATCCCATCCCCATGGGTGGGTTTGGAAAGTGGCTGTGGGATGTGGGCAAAGGGAAGTTAAGGGATATGAGGTCGGTTGATGATCCCGGGTAAGGGTTTGACCCCTTCAGGGCTGGACCTGGGGCCAAGCCTGGAGTTTTCCAACCTGGGTGATGCAAACCTCGTCCACAGCTCTGGTGCTGTGATGTGAGGGATGCGTCCTCCTCCCCAGGGACAGGGCTGGGTTTATCAGGGTGCTCTTCCAGCAGCAGGATCTGCGGAGCTGGGGCTGCTCTGTGGTGCTTTGCTGTGGATTCTCTGATGTCTGGTGCTGTGGTTGTGGGCAGGCTCCTGCCTCTCCCTTCATGTAGGGGGAGAATTGAAGAGCAGAAGTCAGTGTTTGTACACCCGCCTGGTTCTCCTCAGCTCTGCAAGCACCAGTTTGGGGTTGGAGGTAGCCAGCAGGTTCAAGAGTCCATGGGAGGAGGGGAGTGGACAACCAGCACATTCATAACTTGTTTCCATAAGGAACAGAGAGAAAAACAGCTCCTGGGCTCATCTTTCCCTCATCTCTCCATCTCCCAAACCCATCTGGCAGCCCCATGGGGCTCAGCAACACTGCCCTGGGCTGGGTACCAGCACATTCCTTGATGGGTGGCTCCGTGGTGAGCTGAGGTTTCCTGGGAGAGCCCTGGGTCTGATAACAGTAACTGCCATTAGGTGTCACAAGAGCATCAGGTCTTTGCTCTTCCTGGGGAGATGGGCAGTGGCATGGGACAGGGGGGTGGGTGATGAGGTGGCCTTTGGGGTGGCACCTGAGGCAGCAGAGACGAGCTCTGGCTGCTGGGAGGAGATCCTGTGATGCCACTGTCATCCCTGGAGGCCACCACCCTTCTGTGCCCCGCTGCTGCCCAGCTGTCCCGGTCACCTCCTGCCTGTCCTGCCCTGGCACTGGAGACAGGCAGGAGGTGGCACCAGGTTCCTGCTGTCCCACACTTGGCCCTTCAATAACCCCCTGCCTTTTACTGCACGAAAGCAAAAGCAGCGGCTGCCCTTGAGACCTGACCGGCGCTGGTGCAGCTCCTCCCTGCAGCCAGCGTCCTCCCAGTGCCCCAAGCTGAGACACCTCCAAACCCATCACCATTCCTCCCCATTTCCAGCCATGGAGGTTGCAAGGGCACAGCCATGCGGGCTCTGGGTGCTCCTCTATGGAGGGATGCTCCGTGGATTGATCCCTCCTGGGATTCCCGCTCCATTCTTGCTCCTCGGGCCACCTCCCGCAGTCCCAGGCCAGGGCACACTCAGAAAATCCTGCAGGAATTTTCAGTTCTTCCCCAAAACACCATTTTCCTCTTTTTTTTTTGCAACACAACCTGAAACAAAGCGGCATCTGGGGCTCAGCGCCTCGACAAGGTGCCCCTGGGAAAAGCTTTTCTCTCCTCTCCAGTGCTCGGTACGAAGCTGTGGTGAGCTGATAAAGCCGAAAACACCGGCTTCCTTGGGGGAAGGAGTGGAATTGGAGCTGCCTCAGGAAGCATCTCTCCCCCTTCCCTCCTGCCAGCCTCCGGAGGGGATGGAGGTGGCCGAGTGGGAGAGCCCGGAGCGCTGGGCTGGGATAGCTTCCCGGCCCCGGGTGACCTCCCAGCATCACGTCATCCCTCCCCACTCGGAGAGGCTGAGTTCATGTCTGGCCTCCCCAGGGCTGGGGACTGTTCCTGGCCTGCCTGCCCTAACCCGTGCCCAGATGCCAGGGTGATGGCCACCTCCAGCATCTCAGCTGGGTTCATACCCCAGGTGGGCCTGGGTATCTCTGGCGGGTAATAGGGGTGTCTCAGGGCACTGGATCACCCCTGGCTCACCCCAAAACCAGGGTGCAGCACGCACAGCCTCCAGTCCCCATCCTGGCCCGCTGGGCTGAGGGGCTGGTGGCGTGGGGATGCTTTCCCCATGACTCACGGCATTCCTCGCAGGCTGGAGGACACCGACATTCCTCACTGCCCCTGCCCTCTGCCTGAACTCCACTGGCAAAGCCAACTTTCCCGTTGCAGATGCTGGAGGTCCTCGGCCCCATCACTGTGCCAGGCAGGCGGAGGCAGCGGGGTGCCCCTGGGCTCCCACGCAGGTGTGTGTGCTGGCAAAGTGGCCTCTACAGAACCTGTGGGTTTCCTCTTGCTCTGCAGAGCCCCAGAGGAGAATGGGCTCCCCCCAAACACCCCAGTGCAGCCCTGCCCCCCTCAAGCCCTTCTGTGCCTCAGTTTCCTTATGCTGGGTCAAAGGGAAGCAGATCCAATGCTATGCATAGAGACAAGAGCCTCAGTGCATGGCAATGCTTCTCCCCACCAGCTCTTCTTGGGAACACCCCAGTTGCTGCTTAGATTTCCCCCTCCAAATAAAACATTTCACTTTCTCTTTTCAACTTGAGCCTTTTGAATCCGCCCCAGGGGAGCCTCGGGGTGCTTCCTGCAGCACAACGCTGTGTTTTGCTGCATCCCACCAGCCCCAGCCATCCCGTCTTGCTGCTATTCAGGTTGCAAGTCATCAGTCTTGGGTCTGTTCTCTCCACTGCCATAGGCACCCCTTCCCTACCGGGACCGGGGCAGATGAGTGCAGAGGAGCTGATCCGGCAGCCCCACAGCACATGCAGCGCCCATCCTGGCTGTGTCCCGCCCGCTGCCCAGTGCTCAGCACGCAGGAATGCTGTGAGTTTGCAAAGTGGTTTCAGCGAGACGTTATCTAATGGAGGAGGAGGAGGAGGGTGGGTTAAGCCAAACCCACAGCACCGGCGTTCAATTAACCCCGGCGAGTTTACAGCTTCTCCTGACACAGTGAACACGCGCCCCGAGAGGCCGGTGGGATCCTGACCAGGCGTTTTCCTCCATCCCTGGCAGGGGAAGTGAGCAGCATCCCATGGGCTGTCCTGTGGCAGTGAGAAACCCCGTGGGCTTTGCTGTATTTACCATCAAAGTGCAGGGAAACACAGAGCTTATAACAGTCTTCCAGTGCCTAAAGGGCCTGTAGGGACAGGCCAAGGGGAATGGCTTTAACCTGCCAGAGGGGAGACTGAGATGAGCTCTTAGGCAGAAGCTCTTCCCTGTGAGGGTGCTGAGGCGCTGGCACAGGGTGCCCAGAGAAGCTGTGGCTGCCCCATCCCTGGCAGTGTTCAAGGGCAGGTTGGACACAGGGGCTTGGAGCAAGCTGCTCTATGGAAGGGGTCCCTGCCTGTGGCAGGGGGCTGGAACTTGATGAGCTTTAAGCTCCCTTCCAACCTAAAGCAGTCTGGCATTCTGGGATTCTATGAAATGCTGGCAATGCTGCGTTGGGTGCTGCACCCTGGAGCCATTCCACATCAGGCACCCTGGCTGTAGGGACAGAAGGGATCAGGAGAGAGATGGAGACCTGGGAGAAGAAACACCCCACCAGCATCCACTGGGCTGCAGAGATGCCAACAGCATCAGGGCTTCAGGTACTGCAGCAGCACCCTGGGATGGAGGGTGCTGTGGTGCAATGGGTGTGTGGTGCTCGATACCCGTAGCCCTAGTACCAGGCTCAGCCCTCCCTGGCTGCCTGATGGTCTCCTCCCAGCAGCTCCCCTGCATGGCCCTGCATCAGTCCTGCACACCCAGAGCCACAGTTTCCTCTGGAGCAGGGAAGGGTGCAGGTTTTCCGGGTGCGGTGGGAGAAGGGTGAGCCGGGTGAGCCAGAGGAGCCAAGAGTGGATCTCGCAACCGGGGCCGACTGGGTGAGAGGTGCATCCACACGTGTGCCAGGATGTGCCTGGCATCCACTGCCAGTAGCCTGGGTGCCACCCTTGCCTGAGGTGGGGACACAGCAGCACCCCCTTGCCCCATAGAAAGGGGTCCAGTGGGACCAGATCAGAGCATCCTGCCGCCCTGAGCCCAGCACTCACAGGCACCTAAAGATCCCTGAGCCCTTTTGGCCACCGTGGAGGAGGCCTGGGCATTCTGCTGGTCCCTGACTATGGGAGATGAGGCTGTGGTACCTCCCAGCCCTGCCGTGCCACAGCAGCACCCACACCCCGGATGCAGGCACCTGGCCAGTAAGGTGACGAAGGAGCCCGACGAGGGTGCTGGGGTGACGTCCCAGCCCCGCCGCTGACGTCTGATGAAGAGAAAAGCCCTCCCTAGAGCAAATAAGCATCCGCGCTGTGCAAACCCGGCTCAGCGGGTGTCTCTGGGCAGGTATCTGGGTCCCATCTGGCTGCTGTTTACCTGCCCACTGGAATCCACCCTGCAAACTTCCTCCTTGCATGGCCCAGATAAGGCAAAGGAGCCGTGCTCAGCCCTGCACCGGCTTTGTAGGGATGAGCCCAGCATCCTGGTGCTGCTGCTGACCCTGAGCTGGGTGGCTCAGGGGTATGGCAATCCCATGGCGATGCCTTGCTCCCCACACAGGGCAGTGCTGCAGGCAACAGAGTGGATCCAAATGGAGTTTCAGGGAATCTGAGCACCCAGCCCCTGCCAGGTTCACAGCCCCAGGGCTGAACCCTGATAAAACCAGCCTGGCTCTGAGCAGCCCCAGGAGCTGCAACCAGAACGCAGGAGCTGGGATGCTGGTGCCTATCCAGCAGGGTTAGGGTAGGACACTGGGGCTGTTCAGCCTGGAGAAGGGCAGCTGGGTGGAGACCTCAGAGAAGTTCCCAGTATCTGAAGGGGACCTACAAGGATGCTGGGGAGGGACTCTTCATCAGGGACTGCAGCGACAGGACACACGGTGATGGGTTCAAACTGAAACAGGGGAAGTTCAGGTTGGATCTAAGGCAGAAGCTCTTCCCTGTGAGGGTGCTGAGGCACTGGCACAGGGTGCCCAGAGAAGCTGTGGCTGCCCCATCCCTGGCAGTGTTCAAGGCCAGGTTGGACACAGGGGCTTGGCGCAAGCTGCTCTATGGAAGGGGTCCCTGCCTGTGGCAGGGGTTGGAGCTGGAGGAGCTTTAAGGTCCCTTCAACCCAACCCATTCTATCATTGTAGGACACAGCATCCCTGCCACTGCCTCAGTGTCACTCAGCTGGGCTTGCCTGTCCTGTCTGTCCCTCCCTGACCCGCAGCGGTGCCTTCTGCTGCATGCAGGGACCTGCCAACATGCAGGGATGGGATTGTGCTGGGTACGCATCCGGCCTTCACTGCCTGACCCAGGCAGGACCCTGCCTGCATCGCCCTGCCAGCAGCTTCAGGGGCAGCCGGGATTGCTCAGCCACCGGCACAGGGCGACTGAGAAGTCTCCGCCCCGCTCCTATCCTGCACCTTGCTCTGAGGTCCCACATCCACCCTGTAGGACAGGGGCGAGCAGTGGGCAATGCTCTAGTGGAAGGTGTCCCTGCCCATGGCAGGGGGTTGGAACTGGATGATCTTTAGGTCCTTTCCAACCCAAACCATTCCATGATTCCATGATTTCACCTCACAGCACAACATATCCACACTCCTGCTCTTCTTGCAAGCAGCTGTGGCTTGCAGGGATGTATTTCCACCTCTACAAAGGTGGGGAAACTGAGGCAGGAGAAGCAGGTGCCCACAGGCAGGAAGGGCAGTGACAGAGCGGGGAGTGAACCCGAGCGCGGCCCCGCGCTGTGAAAGCAGCCGGTTATCAGCGCGAGCGCGATGCTCGGAGCGAGCAGCTTCCAGGAAAGGAAGGAAGTGTGGGGTCACCCCGCGCCGCTGCCGCCCTTTTCCAGCAAGCAGCCCAGCCCTGCTGATAACGGGGCCGTGCCGCCGGCCGCCCGGCAGTGTGGGGCCTCCAGCCACACCTGCACCCGAAACAGGAGATTTCCCCCCGTTTCCTCACCCATGAGAGCAGGTTGTGAACCTGGGGCTGATGCCACCCAGCTCTTGCATGGGGTGCAGAGCAGGATCACACATCCACAGTGCCCCATTTGCACCCCAGTGCTTCTCACTGGTGGGAACTGGGAGTCACTGAGGTTGCTCCTGGGCTGTGAAAGGGTGCGTGAAGGTGCTCATGGATGTGGTGCTGCCCTGGCACAAGGCAGGAACCCCAGTGCAGGGTTGAACTGGGCTGTGGCAGGGCAAGGGGGTGATGGGGATCTGCTGCTCCTGCTCCTCTCCCATCACTTCCCACTGGACACAGTTCCGGAGGCACCAGGCAGTCCCATCATCCTAGTGGGCCCTGCAGCAGCACCAGGGCAGGATCTGTGCCCCTGCCACCATCCTGCCATGTGAAGTGGCCCAGGAGAGAGCAGGGATTGGAGCCTGGAGCTTGCTCCACCCCGATACTGAGAATAATTACATGATTATGCGATTTGGAAGCAAAGTGCAGATTAATCTCTGATCTCGTTAGTCCGTGTTTTACCATCTGCTTTGTACAGGCAGGAGAAGCCCTCACCCCCCTGTAAGAGGTGATAAAAGCCCCCAGGGAGAGCTGAAGTCCCACAGGGAAGCATGACCCGGGTGCATTAGGACATGCGTGCTTTAGGAAACGGGTGTGCGGGGACCCGAGCACGTCAGGACAAGCAGATGCTACCCAAGGCACCAGCTGTCACCCACAGTCCCGATTCCTGGAAGTGAGGCTGGATCCGGCTCGGCGGCTGCGATGGGACTCCTCCTTTGACCAACAAGGGTGACGACAGCCACAAGCAACGCACTTCCCGGGGCTGCTGGAAGGGAGATGCCAGGGTTCAGGTCACGGGGAGAGGTTTCTTATAGTCCAGGTGGGACAAAGAGATGGAGTGATCGCACTGAGGGCACGCAGGGGGTGTGTGGCAGCTGAGGGGATAGCCCCGCATCCCCTGGGCCCCTCAGGGGCTCCCCCCATCTCCTCCACTCAGGATTTTTTTGCTGAGCAGGCAGGGAGGGTGAGCTCTGCCTTTATTATGCTCTTGCCAAGGGGCCTGTGCCTGCCCCGGCTGCAGAGCCAGGCCCAGCCTCTGCTCCAGAGCTGCTCCAGAGCTCTGCACCCGGCACAGGGAGAGCCTGGTCTACAGACTGCCCTCATGGGAATGGCACTGGGCTCCCACCAAGATTTTTTCAGGCTGGGGGCAGCACCATGGCCCGGCTCCCTTGGGCACCCAGAGCTCCCTGGAGTGATGCTGGGTAGGAACTGGTACCCAGGAACCTCCATGTCCCCAGTGGGGCTGAGCCACCAGCACAGAGCCTGTGTCGTGGGCATTGCAGGACGCAGGGGATGGTGTTTGGGGGTTCCAGTGTCCCTCTGAGCTGTGCAAAGGGACAAAGGGCAAACCTAATTGCCCATCAGCTATCCCGGGGTGACCATTGTGACCCATCCATCCCATCTCCCCACCGTCCATCCCAATTCGGCCTCCTCCAGTTTGGAGCCAGCGTCCGGCCACCCAGGAGCCTCCCCTTTTCCAGGCGCAGACAAAACCCTCTCCTGCGCTCCAGGGCCACGTGCTGGCTAAAGCCCGGGAAAAGATGAAAGGGATTTCCCGGCTGACCTCCTCACCCCGCACTATTTGCACCTCCTTTCCCGCACGCAGACAGACATTTTTCCCATGCTCAGGGGGTCAGCGCCCTCCCTGCACTCCCAGCCGGAGCAATGCCAGGAATGTACCTGGGAATAGGCAGGGGTCTGCAGGGCGGAGGGGGAAGAGGAGAGCTGGGCACCCTCAGCTCCTCCATCAGCCACCAAAATCATTTTCATAACCTTTAAAAGGTGCTTTTCTCATGCAAACACTGCAGAAGGAAAACCTGTTGCAGCGGGGCAGCCTGAGCCTTGGGTGTACATACAGCCTGTGCTCCTCAAGTGCTGCCAGCCCATGGTCATGGGGCCAGATCCTGAGCCCCTAGGCACAGTCAGGGGTCTCCCTTGGGTGCAGGGTCCTCCCTGGTATAGCCATAGGCAGCACTTGGGTTGATCCCATCCACATCTTCCTTGGCTTGCAAATCATTTTTTTGCCCTTTCATCCCCTTTTCGGGGTGGAATAAGCCCATCTCCAGCCCCCCTCCTCCTGCCTCAGTTTTCCTGGGCTAAATCAGGGAGGACAGCCTGTCCCTAGCATACAGTCCCTGGAAGAGGAGCCCCGTTGCTGCAGCACGTGCTGGCATGGTCTGATCCTGCAGCATCCTTTGGACCAGTCTGGGTGCTGCACTTCCATGCTGTGACAGTCTCTTCCCAGCTGTCAGATCAGAGATGGAGGATAACAGGGAATAACACAGGAAAACAGCGTTTCCCTCCCCTCCTCCCCACCTTGACCTTGTATCACCCAAAAGAGCAATGAAGGGGAAATGAAAATGAACAGTTTTGGGACAAAACCTGGGCTTGGCTCAGGAGATGCTTGGGATGATGCCAGAGGGTGATGCCAGGTCTGGAGGCTGCTCCCATCACCCAGCAAGGTACAAAACCTGAGCCCAGGCTTAGTACTGAGCCCTTGCCCCCTCACAGAGCCCTATGTTTCTGGCTGCCCCTTTCCCTTCCCTCTTGGGGAAGAGGATTTTCCTGCCTGTGCACAGGGATGATCCGGGCAGCTGCAGCTCAGGGGAATGGGAAGGATGGGAAACCTCTTGGGGCCACGGGAGGACAGAGTGTGGAAGCCAGGACACCCCGTGCATGCAGGAGACACCCCAGGACACACTGGCTGCTGGGACCTCGCTGCAGAGGGGATGTGGGGGGAAAGCTCAGGGGAGCAGGGGGCAATCGCCTCTTTGTGCTCATGGGGAAGGGATGTGGGTGACACATGGTGGGATCCCCACCTTCACCCCCATGAATCCCTCTTTGCCCTTTTGCTCTGCAAAGGGGTTTGCTTGTAAACAGCAGCCCCTGGGTAACACTTTAATCCCTCGCCTCTTGGCTATTATTCATCCCCAGCTAACCTAAAAGCCTCCCCCTTTTTCTCTGCGAGGCACCCCCAGAGCAGAGGAAATTCCTCAGCCCTGACGTGATGTGAAACACGAGCGGCTCGGCCCCAGCCGCCCCCTTCTCTGCCCCAACCTACCCGGGCCATTTCCCAACCCAGGTTTCCCTGTAGCATCCCAATCCAGCCCCCCCCCCCCCCGCCTTCCCTCTCCTTTTTTTCCCCCAACCACCCTTTTCTGCTTTAGACATTGTAACCCGAGAGGCTGGAAATGCAGCTCCTTTCATCTTCCATTTCCCACATCCTGAGAGTCTGGGGAGAAGGAGCCCACCCAGATGAAGGAATCCCAAATATGTGGCTCCCTCCACCTCCCCATCCCCTCGGCCGCCCCCCGTGCAGCTCCATTCACAAAGCACATTAGCCATGCTGCCGCCTCCCCGCACACCTCGCCCCAAAAGCCCGCGCTAAAAAAGCCAACATACAAAAAGAAGTTGAAATTAAGAAGAAGAAATCCTCGGGTCTGCTCGCCCCAGGGAGCAGGATGGGTCCCTGCACCTCCTGCCCTGCTCGCAGGTCCCATCGTCTTCCTAAACCAGCAGGGATTGGCACCCAAAGGCCAGGACTGGGTCATGGCTTAGGGGCTTTATCAAGTGCTCCAGCACATCAGTGAGGACCTTCCCCCTCCTTGTCCTTAGGTGACTCCAGCCCCAGGATGGGATATGGGGTTCCCAAGCTGTCACTGCTGCTCTGGGGGCTCAGATGGGTTAGGGGTGACCACAAGGACCCAGATGGGGAGGGGAATCAACACCTTGCAGCTGCCCTGGCCCCCAGCATCCATGATCTCAATCCATGGCTGGGGGGAGCACCAGCATCTCCGAGCACCCCAGGATCGGCTGCATGCTGCAGGTTGATGCCCACCACCCGCACCACGATGATGCTGAGGGATGAACACTCATTTTATTGCGCTTATAAAGCCACCACTGGGACACGAGGGCACCTTGTCACCGCCATAGAGGTGACTTCAAGCGGGTGACGGCACGTTGGGGTGTCCCAACCGCAGCACCCAGGGCCTGGCCGAGGGCAGCGCCCGCTTCCTCGCCGGTGTGGCAGGGGCTTGCTCACCACACGTAGGTGGGAGCATCTTGGCTGAGGAAGCTTCACGCTTTCCCTGAGCACCAGCAGGTTCCTGCGGCCGCCTCACGCCCCACGCCCTGGCCCAGCCGGTTCTGCGGGCGCCCGAGCCCAGCGAGCCACGAGCAGACCCAGCCAAGGTCATGCAGTGACTCAAAGCTCATGCTTGGAAAACCACAGCCTTTCTGTGTCATGGCTTTAATAGCCCCACCGTCCTCCCCTCCCTCCTCCAGGGATGCTGTCCCATCTGGAGGGGGGTGCTCGTGTGGCTGATGTGGGGTTGTGCTCATGGCTTGGCATTGACCTTGCTGTTTTGTTTGCAGTTTTAACTCTCCACGAGCTGCAACTTTACCACCCCTCCACCCCAGGGACTCCTGGGCAGCGAATCTTCCCTCTCCACCCCCTGAGTGTGATACCCTGGCCCTCTCCATTTTCACCTCTTTGCTAATTGTGCTGGCGGGGAAGGCGAGGGGGAGGAAGTACAGAAAGTAAACTGGGAAAGCAACACAGCAGCTCCAAGGGCCCAGCACAGCAATCAAGCGATAAAGCAGTAATTAAGCCTGATTATCATGCAAGGCAGCCCCGGTTAGACTGGAATGCCACTGAAGAGCCCCAAAGCTGCCAGGATTGTTTGCAGGGCTGAGAACTGATCTTTTGATGTCTGCTGGAAGCTCCTTTCCTGCAGACCTGCCACCAGCTCCATGTGCCACCCGGGGGTCCTGCTTCTTCCCAGGCACGGTCCTGCACTTGGGTTTTAACTCCCTGCAAGACTTATGCCACCTCCTCTGAGCTGCAAACTGCTCCCTGGGGGTCAAGCCTTGGGTTTGACCCAAGGGTGGGAAGAGAGCCTGGATCAGGGATGCTGAAAGACCTGTTGTTCTGCTCAGACATCCATGTGTCCATGCAAGTGCTAAAAGACACAGGCTGCTCTTCTGCATCCATCTTTGGTGGCTTTCATCCTGGAGGAAGAGGGCTGGGAGAAGAGGTGATCCCTATGGACAAGGGCAAAGCAGGTAGCCAGCAGGATGGGGTTTGTTTCATGTTAGTTTGAATGCCTGACACATCCCAATGGCCTCACCCGGGTTGGGAGGGGAAAGGTGAGTATGTGGGATGGGCCTGGGGGGGAAAGATGGCTTCTAACCCCGGATTGGGGTCATCTGGGTAACAGGGATGGGTTATTCTGGAGAGAGATGGATTTGGGTGGGAAATGGGGCCACATCCCATCTCTGCATGGCCAGGGCATGGAGAAATGTCTCCCCATCACCTCCAAGATGGGGGTTTTCCCTAACCTAGGAGGGATGCAACCCCTGGGCACGGGCAGGAAGAGTCCTGCTGACTCAGCCCCCCAAGGCAATGGGCAGGTTTCCACACAAGGATGATCTGGCCCCAGCTCATCCAGGCTGCAAGACACGCTGCTCCCATCCACGCTAATGAGCAGGTTGGGGCAGAGTGAGGACAAGGCTACACCTCCCAAGGAGGTCAGGGGAAGGCAGCCCCCAGGAAGGCCCAGCAGCTCCGGGTGAGCTTTGTTTGTCAATAAAGAGCTGGGTTTCCAGGGCACCCCATCCTTACCTTTCATCATCCTGGCAAAGAACTTGATAATGGGTTTGGGGCCAGATGCTAAGTCACCCCGTCCCATGGGTGAGCACTGACTGGCAGAACCAGTTGTCCCAAATATGCCTGGGTGCTGGGTGGGAATAAGGCAGGAGAAAGGCCCTGCCCGCCCCTCTCCTCCGCCCTCAACTTGCATCACCCCAAATAACAACAATAACATACATAAAAATAAATAGGGGAAAATAAATAATAAAAAAAAAAAAGGATGAAGGGTGCAGGGTCAGATTTTCCAAACTTTTCGCCAAAATCAAATGCCACCTTCTGAGTAAAAAACAATGTAGGTTTTTCAGGTTTTAGGTTTTTGGTTATCTCAGTTCCTGAAAGAGGATGTGCTGCGTTCCTGGTAAATCTAAAGGAGGCAACAGCGGTGGCGAGCGCTTCCTGGCTGGTGCGCGAGCTGAGCCACAGCTCCAGGCACCACTTTGGGGGTTACTTTTTGGTTGTGTTTTATTCTTTATTTTTCTTTCAAGAAATACTAAAGGAGACAGGAGCTCACCAGCGTTTCCAGTAAATCCCATTCGATTTCAAGCAATTCATCCCACAAGTATGTGTGGGATGCTGGGAACTCCTCGGTTTCATTCGGGCGAGAGAGTCCAGATGGGCTTCGTCTGGAATAATTCAGCGCCCGGTGGCTGGAGCTCTTTGCTCTAAATGCTAATAGAGTGAGTAATCAGAGACCTCCATCCAGTAAATTATTTATCTTATCTCTGGAACTCGGGAAAGCATCTCAGCCAGCGACTTCTGCGGAGGAAAACAGGGAAAACCGCGTTGATAGACAAGAGTCCCAGCTGGCATCGGCACTTTTACTAGAAAAGGGAAAAGTTTAGACACTCGTTTGCCCGCGATGAAGTAACGGCGGCGCGGGGGGAGCGGGCGGGATGGGGGCCGGGAAAGGCCGGGCACCGCTGGCGAGCGGCGAGGCTGCAGGGAAAAGGGATAATGTGAGGAACGAGCTCCACAGGGAGGGCTCGGACAGGAAGCGCCGCGGCTCGGTCGCGGGGGTGATGCCGCTGAGAGCGGGGACGCGACCCGCAGCCGGTGCCTCCCCGGTGCCCCCAGCGCCGGGGCTCCTCCCGCCACCCCGCGGGACTCCCGCGCCGCTCCGCTCTCCCGCTCCCGGCAGTGGCGGCGCTGGGCGGGCCCCGCCGCTGGCTGTGGCGCGGCAGCACCGCCCCCTGGCGCTCCCCGGCCCGCCCCCAGCCCCCGCTACGCCCGGGGCCGGCCGGGGGCCGCCGCCACACACGGGGCCCGGCGCCGCGCGGAGCAGCCGGGCCGCGGCCGCTCCCTCACCGCCCCGCAGCCGCCGCGGCCGCCTCCGCCCCGGGGCTGCCCCGCCCGGCCCCGGCCGCTCGGCCCCGCGACTGCCGGCTCCGAGCCACCGGAGCCCGGTGCGGCTGCGGAGGTGCCGGGACCGGCCCCGGTCGGGCGAGGGGACCGGGATGCTGCTCTCGAAAATTAGCTCGTTGGCCCATCTGCGCTCCGGGACCGGCGGGGAGCTGCACGCCGCGAAGCTGCAAGCGGGTAAGGGCGGTAACTGCCCGGCTCCGCTCGGCCCGGGGCGGCGGGTAGGGGCCGGTTGGAGCCCCGGCTGCAGCGGTAACGGCCGCGTCTGGCGCGCAGGGAAGGAGAAGGAGCCCCTGGAGCAGCTTTACCGCGTGGGACCGCTGCTGGGGAGCGGCGGCTTCGGGTCCGTGTACTCGGGGGTCCGCCTGTCCGACAGCGCCCCGGTAAGTGGCGGGGCCGGCGCTGGGGCGGGGGGAGGCGGCGCGGCGGGGGCCAGCTCAGCCCAACGCTGCCCTTGGCTTGCAGGTGGCGATCAAACACGTGGCTCGGGACCGCATCTCCTCGTGGGGCGAGCTGGTGAGTGCGGGACCACCGGGACAGCGGGAGGGGAAACCGGGAGTCACCGGGGAAGGCGGAGCAGCCGGGTGGGGGATGCCCGGTACCGATGGGACCGAGCAGGGCGGCACCGGAGCATCCTCGTGCTAGGGGAGCACGGTACTGTTGTGGCCAGACAGGAGGGCACTGGAGCGTCCGCTGGACTGGGGGATGCCCAAGCACCGTTGGGGCTATGCTGGTGGACAGACGAGCTTTCCCCTGGTTGGGGGATGCCTGGCACTTGTGGGGCTGGGCAGGAGAGTACCAGAGTATCCGTTGGACCAGGAAATGCCCAAGCACCATAGGGGCCGGGCAGGGGGACAGTGGAGCTTTCCCCAGGTTGCAGGATGCCCAGTACCAGTGGGGCCAGGCAGGGCAAAACAGCAGCAACCGCAGGGCAGGGGGCACCAGACCCCTGGCGCAGCATCAGCCCAGCTGATGGCATCATGGTCCCCCCGCAGCCCAACGGCACTCGAGTACCAATGGAGATAGCCATGCTGAAGAAGGTGGGCTCTGGCTGCAGCGCCATCATCCACCTCCTGGACTGGTTTGAGCTGCCCGACAGCTTCGTGCTGGTGCTGGAGCGTCCGGAGCCGTCGCAGGATCTGTTTGACTTCATCACGGAGCGGAGGTTCCTGCCTGAGGACCTGGCGCGGGGGCTGTTCCTCCAGGTGCTGGAGGCTGTGCGACACTGCCACAGCTGCGGCGTCGTGCACCGAGACATCAAGGACGAGAACATCATCATCAACCTGTCCACCGGAGAGCTCAAGCTCATCGACTTCGGCTCCAGCACCTTCCTCAAGGACACAGCCTACACCGAATTTGACGGTGAGCCCGGAGCTGGGGGGATGCTCCCGGTCCCGGGCAGTGCAGGGCCCAGCCTGGCTGGGCACCGGCAGTTCCCTGCATTGCTGGAGGGGGAGTTCATTCTCTAGCAGCTGCCAAGCAGCTTTTTGGCGCGGGGCGGATGTTGTGAAACGGGAGCCGACAGCCTCTGCCACCCGCCCTGCCCCTGGCTGGGGGTTGCCAAACCCGTGCTGGGGCCGGTTGGGTTTGCAGGCATGGAAGTGCTGGGGCTGCTCCGCTCCCTTCGTCTGCCGTGGCTTGTTATGATTTCTCAGTGGCTGAGGTGGGGGCAGGCGGGTTTTCCCCCCGTAAGGGTCGGTGCTCCCCCGGTTCCGTGCTGCCATCTTCCGGCACCCGCGGCTTTTCCTTACAACCCAAAGTTTGTCAACAAGAGTCACGTGCTGATGACGGGGAGCGGGTGACACGGTGTGTGTGTCCCCATGGGGCCACTGGTGCAGCCTCTGTCATCCCAGGGATGCATCCTCCTGCTGAGCTGTGCCTGTATCCCATAGGAACACGCGTGTACAGCCCACCGGAGTGGGTCCGCTACCACCGCTACCACGGCCGTCCAGCGGCCATCTGGTCACTGGGCGTGCTGCTTTATGACATGGTCTGCGGGGACGTCCCCTTCGAGCGTGATGAGGACATCATCGGTGGGGAGCTCTTCTTCCGGCGCCGGGTCTCTGTCGGTGGGTACCCGGCCTCGTGGCACAGGGGAGAACGGGATTTAGGAGGTGTCTCCGGCCACACGAGCATTGTGTGACTCACGGCGGGTCCTGCTTCTCTCCCCAGAGTGCCAGCACCTCATCCGGTGGTGTTTATCCCTGCACGCTTCCGACAGACCATCCCTGGAAGACATTTTCAACCACACGTGGCTGCAAGCCCTTCACCTGCCCCAGGAGACAGCCGACATCCACCTGCACAGCCTCATCCAGGAGCCTGGCAAGTGACAGCTTCAGGCAGCTCCTGGCCAGAAGCAGCAAAGAATCCCAGACTTGTCCTGCTGAGCACAGAACTGAGCAAGGATCCTCAGATGCACCTCGCACAGCTTGTCCTGGACCTCGTCTTCCAAGCACCAGTGGCCGCCATCCAGCCCGGCTGCCCTGGACTTTGTGTTGTTCCGTTTAGTTTGCTTTGGTTTGGTTTGTTCTGGTTTGTTTTCTGGGGGGGGATCAGGGTTTGGCTTTGTCCAGTTTGGGTTTCAGGGGGACTGGGGTAGAGTTTTGGGGTTGGCTGTTTTTTTAGGGAGGTCTGGGATTTTGGGCAATTTGGGCTTTTTGGAGGGTGGGTTTTATCAGGGAGCTGGGTTGGGGGGTTGGGTGTAGTTCTTGTGTTTCGTTTTTTGTTGTTGTTTTGTTTTCTTTGTTTTGTTTCTGTTTCTGGGTTTGGAGGCTCCCAGGTGTCTCCTGACCTGCTGGATTCAGGAACACAAGAGGAACAGGGACCTTCTTGTGAGAAAAGCTTCAACAGGGAAGAACTGATGGCGGGGGGCAGGTCCAGGGTCGTGCCTCTTCTCCTCTGTCCCCCTGCTTGAGTGCCTTCAGTTGCCACCTGGGCTGTGCTGGAGGAAATACTTGAATTTTCCTACTCTGGTGCTTTCCCGAGACTCGCCTGGATGTACAGCTCCTTGCCAAGGAGCTCAGAGGACAGCGGGAGCCCAGCCGGGTGATGCCTCCTGTGCCTCCATCTCACGTGGATTTGTCTGGGGTTCCTTGCTTCTCTGTGCCCTCATGAATGCACAAACAATGCAAACCAACAGAGCTGTAAATATGGACAAAGTCAGAGAGGAGCAAAGTCTGTTGTACAGTTGTTAATAGTGCTAAGAATTGACCTTTTTTCTTGTTGCTCCAGGTTTGGTTTTTAACTTATTTTCATGAATTTGTTGTTTGTTTTGTTTTTTTTAAAGAGTTCTAGCCGGTGGGCAAAGTTATTTATTTATTTATAATTCCCATGGGTTTCCAACCCGCGCCTTGCTCCTGCAGCTGCTGATCCCCTGGTTTTCCATTTGGATCTTCCCTCCGTGTGTGTCCTGTGTCTGCCCCCAGCTCCGTAGTGTTCCTGTCAGCAGCCTGGCGGAGGTGTGGAGCAGCTCCTGCTCCCAGCTCCCTGTGCCCACAGTTGTGGTTGCTGGTGTTTCCCTGCCACGGGCAGGTTCTCAGTCTGCAGATGAGGTTTGGTTGTCTCCAGGGGTGTCTTGTTTGGGGCTGGGCCGGGGGAGCTGGCCCAGGCTGTCTGCATGTCAAGTCTTGATGTGTAGCCGAGTGTTGAGCCGGTGGGATTTGTGTTAATAGTTCATATTGTACAGGGGAACTCAGAAATCTTATTTTTTTTATGCGGTTTTAAATAAAATTGAACCACTTGATGTGATGGAGCCATCCATTTATCGCAGGGCGGGATGAAGGGATGTTGTGCAGGATGCAGGGCACTACACTGGCTACTGCAAGGACCACCAGTGTGTGTCCCACAGGGACTGACTCAAAGGCTGCTGGGCCGCGTCAACCAGGACCCGCAGCTGAAAGCACCAGGGGGAAGGCTGGATCCATCCCTCGGCAGGATGTTTCCGGCATCCACTGCTCCTGCCAGGTCTCTTGGAGTGATCAGGGTGCTGGAGCCCTTTCCGTTTCCATCCGTCCGCAGGCTGGTGTGGAGCATGTGCTGGGTTTGCCAAGTAAACAAACATCAAAGCACCCCGATGAGACGCCGGATGTTGTCGGCCAAATTCAGTTTTGGTAAGGCAGATCCTGCTGCTCCGGCTCTGCTGGCGCAGAGCGGAGCGGGTGCTGCATGCTGGGTGCTGGTGGGTGAAGGAAGCCACCACGGGCTGTCCCCACCTCCAGCTCGGCTGCGGTGAGCGCAGAGCCAGAGGAAGTTGATGTTGGGATTACGAGAAGTCAGTCAGCAGTGGTTAACGCTTCACTCGAGCTTTTAATCTCCAAACTGTCAAACCCCGCTTCCAGCTCTGCGGTGCTTTGGTGTCAGGGCTGCTGGGTTTGGGTCCTTTGTTAATTTGTTGTTCTTTCTTGGGATTCTATCATTCTGTTAATTTTTGCGCTGAATTTGAAGCACTGCTCCTGCTTGACCTCCTGGTCCCCTGCTGCTGTGTGCACAGTGCTGTCTGCTCAAAGAAGGGGCACGTTTCCCTTTCTGCAGGTTGCTTTCCAACCTACAGTCACCTTGCAGCTCGAGCACAACAGGACCCTCCTTCCCTTGGCTTGCCCCAGGACCCTCCTGTTTAAAACGCAGGCAGCGATCCCTTTCCCAGCTCACCCCGGGCTGGCCGGCATCACTCTCCGAGCCATGGGGCTGCTATGGGGAGGATGAGACAGGGAGCCCTGGAGGCAAGCACCAGCCTGGCGTGTGACTGGTGTGTGGGTCACTGCTGAGCCGCTGCCTTCTGCAGAAATCTTCACTCTGGGTTTCTGCTTTCTCCTTTTTAACTCAGCTGCATCTTTGGTCTCCTCTTTGGGGCTGTGAGGAGCAGGAAGCGCGGCTCCAAACACCTTCAGAGCTCAGGCCTATTTCGAGATGTGGCTTGTATTGAACCTCCTCTCTCACTTCTGCCCCGGGCCCTCCGGGAAGCCGCTCTCAGGCAGCACCAAACCTCCCCCGGGCTGCCGTGGCTGTGAGGGGCCCGGGCCCCTCGGGTGGCCGCCATCTCCCCTAGCACCCCAAAGCACTATCGCAGCCAGCGCGGCTGCAGGCTGAGCTCGGCCCAGCCCTTCCCGTCGGCGCTCACCAACGGCTGGGCTGTTTCTTAGAAACCTCGCCGCAGAAGAGCCGAGCAGCCCCAGCAGGGGCTGGGGGCTCGCAGGGACACGGGGTTTGTGCCTTTGCTGCTGGTTTTGTCCCCACTGGGCTTGTCCTGCAGGAAGGGAAGAGGGGCATCGTGGCCGCTGACATGACCCCACAGCTGAGCACCCTCTAGTCCTGCCCGGGCACCATCCTGTCCTTCCAGATACAAGCTTGTCCTGCCAAGGTACCACCTTCTGGGGTCAGAGGCCAATCTTGTCCTTCTAAGGTGCCATCTTGTCCTTCTAAGGTGCCATCTTGTCCTGTCTGGTGACCAAGTGAAGCCAAGTTTTGGGTGCTGGAAAAGGATCTTGTTTGATCCCCTGTTCTCTGCTTTTCCTGTGCAGTGAGACCTTCACAGGGCCAAGAGCCACCAGATCTTTCACCCTTTTCCAAGCTGTTGGTGCCCTTCCTCCAGGGTAATGGTTTTGTGTCCTCAATCAACCTTTTTCTTACGGTTAGGAGGGGGTTAAGCAACCCCAAAACTGAAACAACAGCTCCCGTTTCACTCTGAAGCAGCCACTTCAGCCAACCTGGAGTGACGCGTAACACGTGCGTGTCTGAGTGATGAGCAGAGGAACAGGGATCTCACCCCGCCACCAAAGCTGTGAGGCAAACAGGTCCCACAGACCGTCCCTGAAGACATTTACACCGGCTGGAGTCTGCCTCTTGATGGTGATTTTGTGCTCGCTGGGCTTGTGCTGCAGGAAGAGAAGAGGGGCATCGTGTCCCCTGACAAGGTCCTGCTGCTGAGCACCATCTAGTCCTGCCCGGGCGCCATCTTGCTTTTCCAAGTTACACTTTTGTCCGGCCATCTTCCGGAGCCAGGGCACAATCTTGTCCTTCTGAAGTACTGTTCTGTCCTGCTAAGGTACTGTCTTGTCCTTCTAAGGTGCACCCTCTTGTTTCGTCCTTCTAAGGTATTACCCTGTCCTTCTAAAGTACACCCTCTTGTGCCCAGGCTCCATCTTGTCCTGCCTGGGCGCCATCTTGTTCTCCCTCATTTAGTATCTTTTCCTGAGGCAGGGCTGGAAGAGTCCTGCCCGGGCACAAGCTTGTCCTGCCTGGTTTCCATCTTTCCCTGCCCAGTTGATACCTTGTCCTTCTGAAGTACAATTTTGTCCTGCCAAGGTGCCATCTCCTGGCGTCAGAGCACAGCATTGTTCTGCTAAGGTCCCATCTTGTCCTGCCTGGGCGCCATCTTGTCCTGCCTGTGTGACCGAGTGCAGCCAAGTTCTGGGTGCTGGAAGAGGATCTTGCTGGATCCCTGTGCTCTGCTTTTCCTGGGCAGTGAGACCTTCACAAGGGCAAGAGCCACCACATCCGTGTCCCAGACCTCTGCCATGGGGAAGGAGCCATGGCAGATGAGATGGGAGACCTGAAGACCTGCAGCCGCGGCACGGCTGCCCATGGCTCCCCTCCATGCTGCCCATCACCAGCACATTGTGGCACAGGGACTGCACACATGGACTGGAGGAGAGGAAAAGGGTTTTTCACCCCTTGTTTCCCCTTGATGGGGAGTTCACTGCCCTTTGGTAGGAGAGGATAAGGACATCACTCAGACCGAGTGAGTTCCCGGGGCTTTATATGAGAAAACCCCCTACTTACTCACTGTAAAAAGCCTACTGTAAAACCCTTTCCCTGTGTAAGTTGAGTCAAACGCAGCAGCTTCAGCTAATGAAACATGTTTTTAAAGGGGCTTATCCCAGTGTTTCTTTCATCCTTTTCCCAGCTTTGGTGCCCTTCCTGCAGGGTCATGGTTTTGCGAACTCAGTCACCGTGTTTCTCAGTTAGGAGGGGGTCAGGCAAGCCCCCGACCGAAACAACACGTCCCGTTTCACACCGCAGCAGTCACCTCACCCACCCGAGCTGGAGCACCGGCACGCGCGTGCACCTGGGGGGCAACCCCGGCACCCGGCGGGGCTTAAGGAAAACAAGGGGAAACGCGAGGAATAAGCTCCCCGCGGCGGGCTCGGACGCGGAGCACCGCGGGGATGCTGCCGGTGAGCGCGGGGCCGTGACCCGCAGGCCGGGGCTCCCGCGCTGCTCCGCTCTCCCGCTCCCGGCAGTGGCGGCGCGGGGCGGGCCCCGCCGCTGGCTCTGGAGAGGCAGCGCCGCCTCCTGGCGTTCCCCCGCCCGCCCTCAGCGCCAGCTACTCCCGGGGCCGGCCATGGGCAGCCGCCGCCAGACGCGCGCTGCGGTTGTGGAGGTGCCGGGACCGGCCCCGGTCGGGCGAGGGGACCGGGATGCTGCTCTCGAAAATTAGCTCGTTGGCCCATCTGCGCTCCGGGACCGGCGGGGAGCTGCACGCCGCGAAGCTGCAAGCGGGTAAGGGCGGTAACTGCCCGGCTCCGCTCGGCCCGGGGCGGCGGGTAGGGGCCGGTTGGAGCCCCGGCTGCAGCGGTAACGGCCGCGTCTGGCGCGCAGGGAAGGAGAAGGAGCCCCTGGAGCAGCTTTACCGCGTGGGACCGCTGCTGGGGAGCGGCGGCTTCGGGTCCGTGTACTCGGGGGTCCGCCTGTCCGACAGCGCCCCGGTAAGTGGCGGGGCCGGCGCTGGGGCGGGGGGAGGCGGCGCGGCGGGGGCCAGCTCAGCCCAACGCTGCCCTTGGCTTGCAGGTGGCGATCAAACACGTGGCTCGGGACGCAGCAGCAGCCTCGCCTGTAAGGGTCGGTGCTCCCCCGGTTCCGTGCTGCCATCTTCCGGCACCCGCGGCTTTTCCTTACAACCCAAAGTTTGTCAACAAGAGTCACGTGCTGATGACGGGGAGCGGGTGACACGGTGTGTGTGTCCCCATGGGGCCGCTGGTGCAGCCTCTGCGATCCCAGGGATGCATCCTCCTGCTGAGCTGTGCCTGTATCCCATAGGAACACGCGTGTACAGCCCACCGGAGTGGGTCCGCTACCACCGCTACCACGGCCGTCCAGCGGCCATCTGGTCACTGGGCGTGCTGCTTTATGACATGGTCTGCGGGGACGTCCCCTTCGAGCGTGATGAGGACATCATCGGTGGGGAGCTCTTCTTCCGGCGCCGGGTCTCTGTCGGTGGGTACCCGGCCTCGTGGCACAGGGGAGAACGGGATTTAGGAGGTGTCTCCGGCCACACGAGCATTGTGTGACTCACGGCGGGTCCTGCTTCTCTCCCCAGAGTGCCAGCACCTCATCCGGTGGTGTTTATCCCTGCACGCTTCCGACAGACCATCCCTGGAAGACATTTTCAACCACACGTGGCTGCAAGCCCTTCACCTGCCCCAGGAGACAGCCGACATCCACCTGCACAGCCTCATCCAGGAGCCTGGCAAGTGACAGCTTCAGGCAGCTCCTGGCCAGAAGCAGCAAAGAATCCCAGACTTGTCCTGCTGAGCACAGAACTGAGCAAGGATCCTCAGACGCGACCATGCACGTCTTGTCCTGGACTTTTCTTTCGTTTTGATTTGGGGTTTGAGTCGTTTTTTTTATTGGGGGGGGGGGGGGGCACGGGCTAGGGGTGCAGTTTCATTTTGTTCATTTTGGGTTTTAGGGGGTCAGGTCCTTTTTTGGTGGGGTCAGACACTTGAGAGCCAAACCAGACACCATGCATCTTTCCTGTCCGGACAGATGGAGCCCCAGGTCATGGATGGGGTGAACTCAACAAACCTTTCTAGGATGGTCCGTAGGCTAAGGGAAGGTCTGTGTGTGTGTGTGTGTTTGTGTGTGTGTGTGTATATGTATATAATTTCTTGTACAGCTGTTAGTAGTGCTAGATCTGACCTTTTTTCTTGTTGCTCCATTTTTTTTAACTTATTTGGGGTTTTAACTTATTTCCATGAATTTTTTGGTTTGGTTTTGGTGTTTTTTTTTAAGAGTTCTGGCTCTTAAAGTGGTCAAAGTTATTTATTTATTTGTAATTCCCATGGATTTCCAACTCCTACAGCTGCTGATCCCCTGGTTTTCCATTTGGGTCTTCCGTGTGTGTAGGATTTGCGTTAATAGTTCCTTTTGTACAGGGGAATACAGAAATTTTACTTTTTTATGTGCATTTCCATAAAACCAAACTACTTGATGTGATGGAGCCATCCCTTTATCATGGGGTGGGATGAAGGATGCTGTGAGCGTGTGGGGTACCTAGCACCACATCACAACTACTGCGGGGACCACCAGTGTGTCTCCCACTGAGACGACTCTGAACATCCCACCAAAGCAATACAGGGAAGGCTGGATCCATCCTTCTGCAGGGACACCAGTGGGATCTGGCAATGCCAGCAGAATCGTGGAATTCTGCTGTTCCCAGGGGCTCCAGCTGTGGCCTGGAGGACCTCACCTTGTGAGGCAAAGATGGGGTTGGGACAGGTCATGGGTTTCCAAAGGCTGCCACAAGGGATGGGTTGGGGTGGTCCCAAGTGCAGCTTGTGAGTATGAAGGTGGGGCTGGCCTTGCCGTGCCAAGGGGCTCTATCTGGGGAAGGGGCTGAGGAGGGAATTTGGGGGTCCCAGAGGCAGCTGCCTCTAGCAGGGAGCAGCCGGTCCCTGCTGCAAGCAAGGATCTCCCTGAGCCATCCCTAACAGCACCCCAGCAGGTGGTACTGGGAGCTTGATGCCTCCATCAGCTGCATGTGTGAAAGCCTTGTGGTTGAGAAGTGTGGAGTTGCCTGTGTGGTGATGCATCTTCCCCCCCATTCCCAATCCCCTCAGCTGCACTACAACCTCAGGAATTCCTTTGGGTAATGAGTTGGATGGTGAAAAGTCCCTTGACTGTATCAGGCTCACAGGGGACCAGTGTACATAAAGGTGAGTAATGAGCAAATCTGACTTGGCTTTGAGTTTTAGGCAGTACTGGAACTCTGTTGCAGTGTATTTCCACTCATGCCTTTATTGGTTCTATGAACCATGAAAAGAAGTTAAACTTACTTCCTTCTAGACTCATGCTTTTCCCATCCCCCTTTCCCTGCCCTTCACCTTCCTTTTGTACTGTTTTTCTAGACAGCTCCATAAAACTGGCTCTGGGAAGAGCTGAGTGAGGACTGCCCCAGCATCACCTCTCAGTGTGGTTCCCCTGCTTGCCCTACTGGAACACCACATGCCTGAAGCAAGGTGAAGCCTCCTGAACACATCAGGGTTGGTTGACACTGATCATCCTGTTGCACTCCCCCTGCTTCAAATCAAACCCCAAGTGGCACTTTTCAGGAAGACTAAGAACACAGTAATAAGTTTAATGTACAAACCCAGACACTGCTGTATGTGGACAGCACTACATCTGTGCCAGCAGAAAGTAGGCTCCTGGGGGGTAAAAATACACTGAAGGCCTTGAACGTTCCTGCCCCTGCTCTGCTGAAGCAGAGGTGCTCAAGGCTCCAGGTCAGGTGTGTGGCTCCAATCTCATGCCAGACTGCAGCAGCAATGGCCTGAAGCCTCACTGCAGTCCCTCAAGGCTTTCCACAATGCTCCTGCAGGAGCTCCAGTCCCATAGCTCTGCTGTGACTCTCATGAGGTTCACAACAGGAAGCTTGTTTCCATTTCTGTCTTCTCTTGCTGCTCTTAGGACACTTCAGTGGAAGATGATCTTTTTATATTTGGAATTGGGGATCTGTCCTCGTGCCTTCAGCCTCCTGACCGCCTCCCGCATGTGTTTGGGCTGCAGAGGTGGCAGCTCCCCCCACTTCTCACACACGTCCAGTGCTACACATCAAAAACCAAGAAGAGTTCCCATAAGCAAGACAGTTAAGCTTAGCCCATCTCCTACTGTTTGAGCTTTAATTTTAAAGCCAACAGTTAACATTATCGTTTGGGGTTTACAGCTCATAGTTTAACACGCAAGAATGGGCTTCTCTTTGTCTGAGTGAAAAGTCAGTCCTAAGGGCATCAATACCAGACTAGAGTAAACCACTTAGCTACTAAGGCATATGCTGGTTGGAGACACATGCACTTACTCTTTAAACCTTCTGCTCTAAAGCCACCCCTGGGCTGGATGGTGTGTTTTGGGGTGTTGTGTATGACAGTAACGGAAGTGGACATACAGACCAGTTTCTTTTCTATCATTTCAAGTATCATTCACACCTCCTGCCAAGGATATAAAGCAGTTGAGCACAGGAAACAACCAAGGACAGCACTGAAGCTGCTTATAGAAACCACCTCAGGCAACACAGCACCTCAGAGACAGCAGCAGGCCCTGGTAAGGGTGACCCCAGCACACACACGCCACATTCTGCCTGGCAAGTCTATACAAACTGCTTGGCAGCAAAGCCTATGCCTCTTCCTCCTCCAGCCCAAGCAAGGAGGGACACAGCTGGTCAGCCTCCCAGCCCATGTCCCAGAAAGATCCTGGACCTTCCCATGAGCAGACAATATTTACAGGTTTAAGAGACTTAAATATCTAATTTCCCTCTGGGCTGAATTTATCCACAGCAGTACCAAGAGAAGATCCTTACTGCCCTGTTGCAGCCTGCTCACAGGCTGACTTGCAAGAGCTAACTTCTCAGAAGGGATAAACCAGGAGCTCAGTGGTCACCAGCCTCTGCTGATGGGTGAGCAGTGACACCAACAGGCTTAGAGGGGACTAATGGCAACACCATACACCACCCTTCTCAGCTTGGCTCTTAACCACAGCATTTGGAAGGTCAGAGGGTCCCATAGGGCAGCAACCAGGAAACATCCAGCTTTACTCCATTGTCCTGCTCTGCTGCATGCAATGCATTCCCCCATCTTTTTCACTTTCTCCTCAACATCTGCCACTTACCTTCCTCCACCACCTCCCCAACAAAGACCTTGGAAATGCCGGACATGGCGATAACCACATTCTGAGAGACAGAGGTGCCGGTGATGGACTGGATCAGCTGGACAAGAGGAGGAGAGTCAGCTGATGGTGAAGCATTTTAGCTCATATTTAGCAGTTTGAGCCTGGCAAGTATCAACTGACAGCTCATGAAATGCACAGAACAGCAGTGACCGATCTTTAGAATTAGATCTACAGGTCTGGGCACATGCTGGCTGTCAAGGTTTTAGCTTTGCTCGTTCAGCTGCTGACCCTGAACCAGGCACTGCTTCTTCCCATTGCCTCACGGCCCCCCAAACCAGCATCATTTTAAGTAGATTCTGATTTAACTGCATAAGCCATGCAAGGGCACTGAGCTGGGACATAATAAGATCAGCTGAGCCGAGGGCAACAGTCTGAGCCACAGGGGCTGAGATGCAACTGGAGGAGAGCACACCAAGGCCCAAATAAGACCCCAGCCAGTAAGGCTCAGCCTGCTTGCCCTGCTCAGACTCAGTCTGTGGTGAAGCATTACTGATTTCATACCCGTTTAATGGCAGCTTTGGGGAAAGCAGAGCGCCGATACATCTCATAACGGTTCAGCTGTTCTTCAGAAAAGGAAGAGACCAGTATTCTGCATAGAGAGCATTGATTATTTACAGCAAAAAATTACAATAGAAGCCCGAAGCCTTTCAGGCTGCTGCAACAGTCCTGCAAAGCCCTTTGACCCTCCCAAGCCTCCTGCAACACAGAGCCAGGAAGGGGAAGGCAGTGCTCAGGTTTGTAACACAAAGGGGCTGGGCCTGTTCAGGAGGGATCCGGGATGGAGCTGCAGCCACTGCTGACCACGGGCTCACACACGGATTCCATCACAGAATTACAAAATCCCAGACCGGTTTGTATAGAAGGGACCTTAAAGTTCATCCAGTTCCAACCCCCTGCCACGGGCAGGAACACCTTCCCAGGGAAAAACTTACTCCTTTTATCCAATCTGAACTTCCCCTGTTTCAGTTTGATCCCGCTGCCGCTTGTCCTACCGCTACAGTCCCTGATGAAGGGCTCCTCTCTGTATTCAATGATTACCGCACACCCTGAAGCAAACCCCGAGCACCGACGTCCCCCGGCCCCGCTGCGCTCCTGCACTCACTGCATTTTCTGGATCTCGTCCTCGTCCACCTTGTGCTTCTTCTCCTTCCTCTCCTTCAGCTCCAGCTTCACCTTCTTGGCCGCGGACGGCTGCAGGCTGGGGTCCTCCCCGTCCACCACCTCCCTCTCTGCGCTCCTCACCTGAGCGAGAGCGCAGCGGTCGGCTCGGCGTCCCCGCGGTCCGCCCGGATCCCGCTCCCCGCGTACCCGGCCCGGCCTCACCTCTCCGTCCGGCACGTCCCCCTTGGGCTCGCCGCCCCCACCGGCCTCTCCCGTTTCGCCCTCGCCTGCCACCTCCGCGGCCGCCGGCTCCTCCGCGGCCATGGCCGGGCCATCGTCCGAGGGGGACGGGGCCGCGGGCGGCGGCTCCTGCGCGGCGCCGGCCCCGAGCTCCTCCCGGCCCGCGCCGCCAGGGTCCGCCATCACGCTCCGAGCGGCGTCGCCTCCTGATGACGCAGCGCGACGGCTGCTGCGGGAGGACGCGGCGGGGCGGGGCCTGTCGCCAGGGCAACGGGTCAGCGGCTGCGGGGGGGCAGGGGGTGGGAAAGGGGGGACCGGGGTGGGAAGCGCTGGGGAAAGGGGGAGAGTGGAATGGGAACGGGTGGGGGGCCTTAGGAGACGGGGGTGGGAAGGGCTGGGGAACTGGGGGCACTGGGGTGGCCGGTGCTGGGGTACAGCAGTGGCCAGGGGCAAGCAGGGGGTGCGGGAGGGCGCTCTGAGAGTGGGGCTGGGGCCGGGACCGGGGGATCCCCTCCAGCCGTTCAAGTCCTTTGCATTGAACTGTAGTTGAAGCTGGATGTGGCAAGGAGCCGTGTTACAGCAGGTGTTCACCCACAGCCCCAGTCTGGGCCCAGAGGGACTGAAGTGACATAGACCTCCTCGAGGTATGGCTGTGGGTTTCCTGCTGGTTTTGTGTCTTGGAAGCTGTTGGAGGTTGGAGCAAGTTGGCACAGTCCGTCTCTTCCCACCTTCCCATTGCACATGGTCCACCCTGGCAGCAGGGAGCGTGGGTCGTGCTGGGAGAGCCCCTCCTTGGCATAGTGATTCTCACCCCACTGCTTTGTGTCTTTGTTGTGCTGGAAAGTGGGGTGCTAATATAGGGCTGCAGGATTCATCCCAGCACACAAAGACCTTTGGCAAAAGGTGCTAAATAAGTGAAATTTCCAGCCTTTGCGTATCCTCCTCCTCCGTGCTGTTTGCTGGTCCTGAGCCCTCCAGCATGAAGATAGCACTGCATGGGAAGGCCATAATGAACACTAAGTGGGTGTGTTGGACACCAAGGCCATGATCCCTGTGTGCAGCACAACACAGGATCAGGACGTGCTCCCCTCACCTTCCTCAAGTGCAAACCAAACTATAAAGGGCTTCCCCTCAAAACTGCTGGCGTCAACCCATGCTCATCCCCTTCGAGGGGGCAAGCAGCCATCTGTGAGGGCTCATACTGTTAACACTGTGTTCAAACAAACCATCTGACCATATCTGAATGATTTTTTATGCTGGCTTGTAGCATTACGCAGTGGATAACAGCTTCTAACTGCTTTACTTCCTTGGCATGCAATGCAGAATGGCACGCACCCCAGAGACTTCCCTGTGGGAAAACAGCTGCAAAACTGCTTGTGATTATTCATCCTCCCAATAAACACATGGAGGGAAAACTCTGGCAAAGATACTCTTTTATATACTCTTTTATATATACCCTCGTTTACATGCATGCCTCCTTTACATGCATACCTTCTGTATATACCCCCTGAGCTGGTGCCCACCATGGTTTACACCTGGCTCCTCCAGTCTATCAGAGATTTGGAAGATGGAAAATCCTAGAATCCCAGACTGGATTGTGTTGGAAGGGGCCTTAAAGCTCCTCCAGCTCCAACCCCTGCCACAGGCAGGGACCCCTTCCACTAGAGCAGCTTGCTCCAAGCCCCTGTGTCCAACCTGGCCTTGAACACTGCCAGGGATGGGGCAGCCACAGCTTCTCTGGGCACCCTGTGCCAGCGCCTCAGCACCCTCACAGGGAAGAGCTTCTGCCTAAGAGCTCAGCTCAGTCTCCCCTCGGGCAGGTTAAAGCCATTCCCCTTGGCCTGTCCCTACATCCCTTGTCCCAAGCCCCTCTCCAGCTTTTCTGCAGCCCCTTTAGGCACTGGAGCTGCTCTCAGGTCTCCCCTTCAGGAGCCTTCTCTTCTCCAGGCTGCCCCAGCCCAGCTCTCTCAGCCTGGCTCCAGAGCAGAGCTGCTTCAGCCCTCACAGCATCTCCATGGCCTCCTCTGGCCTCGCTCCAACAGCTCCGTGTCTTTCTTGTGCTGAGGACTCCAGAGCTGGATCAGGACTGCAGGGGGGGGTCTCCCCAGAGCACAGCAGAGGGGCAGGATCCCCTCCTGAGCTGCTGCTCACACTCTGGGGGTGCAGCCCAGCACACGGTGGGGGGGGTTCTGGGCTGTGAGCACACACTGCTTTGGCAAACCCCGGCTCCTTTCATACTGCAGCGCGTGCCGGAACCCCACTTTCATGGTATTCACTCGCTGAAGGAATAATCTGAACTAAAACGAGCAAAAAAACGATGCGCAGAAACGTGGCCCAGCCCGAAACAGCCCTGGGGCGGGGCCTGAGCGAGACCACGCCCCCTCCCAGCAGAAGCTCCGCCCCTCAGCTGACTCCGCCCCGGAAGGCCGCGCACGGGGGGGGGCGTGGCTCGGCGGGCGGCGGCGGCGGGCGGCGGCGGCCGGGCCGGGCCGGGCCATGGGGAAGGAGCAGGAGCTGCTGGAGGCCGCTCGTACCGGGAACCTGCCCGCCGTGGAGAAGCTGTTATCGGGGAAACGGCTCAGCTCCGGCTTCGGTGGCTCCGCGGGGGGAGGCGGAGGAGGAGGTGGAGGCGGCTCCGGAGGGGGAGGCGGCGGTGGAGGCAGCGGGAGCGGCGGTGTGGGGCACCCGCTGTCCAGTCTCCTCAGGTGAGGCGCGGCCTGAGGGAATGGGGGGGGCTGTGGGAGTGGGGCTGAGGGCTGGGGAGGAGGAGGAGTTGCGGGTTATGAGGAGGGGGCTGCGGGCCTGTGAGGAAAGGGGACGCTGTATGAGTAGGGGGGATATATGGGGCCATACAGGGCTTAGGGGGCTGTGGGGGAGGCAGGAGGGTGTGGGCTTTTGGGGTGTTGCAAGACTGTGAAGCAGGTTGGGAGTGTGGAGCTATGGGGTGGTATTAATAGGGGCTGGAGGAGGCAAGAGGTTGGGGGTCCGTAGGGGTTTAGGTTAGAAGATGTGAGTTGGGGGGTGTGGGACAAGGGGTTGCGGGGCTGAGGGGATCGGGGCAGGGGCTGTAGGGAAGGGAGGCAGCTCTAGGGGTTTGGGTGTGCTCTTGGCGTGGAGGCAAGGGGGTGTTGGAGGTCACTGGGGCTCAGCGGTGGGGGCTGGAGCCCCAGGGAACGCAGATGTGGGCTGCAACACTGCAGGGATAGAGGGGCTGAGGAGACCAGTCCCTGGGGCGCCTGGGCCAGCGTGGGTCAGAGAACGGGTGAGTTGGGTGGGAATTGAGGGCTAAGGGGATGGGATGAGGTATTGCAGTGGGCTGTGATGGATGTGGAGCGAATAGGGAGTGTGAGGACAGGCTGGGGTAGCCCTGAGGTTTTGGTGCTGCCCGTGGGACCAGGGGTGTGAGGAGGTCACGCTGGAGGGGGCTGGTGGTGGAGCCTGTCAGGCTTGCGTGCCCTGACGTGAGGAGCAGCAGTGACTGGTGGGCTGGGAGAGGACAGGAGGCTCTTTGGAGTGGGCACTTCCAGGGCTGGGTTCTGCTCCGGTGTGGCATGTCCTTTGGAGATCAGAGCGCTCAGGGTTGTGGGTGCTGCTGGTTACCATCTCTAGCTGCAGACTGGGAAATGTGTGTGTGGAGGAGGCCTCTGGGTCAGGCTGCTGACTGAAGCCAGGGCATGTGTATGTTCCCATGGTGAGGAGAGCTGGATGGATTTAATGGAGCAGATGTGCAGCTGGGTGCTGGACAAGGCATCCTCTCTGCTCTTGTCCTTCCTCAGTGTAGTGTTCATGGCTTGCAGAGCTCCTCTGTTGTGGTTCTTGGTGATGGTGGGTAGGGTTTGGAGCTCAGCACCCTGCACTGGGTGCTGTGCTGGGGCTGTGCTAGCAGATGGAGGGTACAGTCGTTCACTTTAGCATTTAAAGTACTGTGCTGTGTAATTTGCTCTGTTTTGAAGCTCTGAGACCTTTGTTAGTTTTTTCTTCTCCCCCTTTTTTCCAGCATCTCCCAGTGAATCTGCTTGCTGGTGCATTTCTTGACTTGCAGCTTTTTGCCATTTCGGCTGCTCTGCTGGAAATGCTGCTGTTCCTGTTCCCTGAGCAACTGGTGTATACTGGGGAGGATATTTGAGTCCAGGGCTGAGTGACACTGTCACTGTAGGACCTGACTGTTTGGAGGGATATGACTTGCCCGTTAGTGGCCAGATTTGATCCATTTTGTCTTTCACATAACATTACCAGTTCTCTGCTGTTGCTGACTCTCAGAGCTTGTTCTTCCCCAGTGCACATGTTGCTCCTCCAAAATGTAATCTTGGGTTGAGCTTTATTCTCTTTTAATGCATTAAATGCCCTGGGCCCTTGTTTTGAGTGAGAGATTGCTCTGACCACTTCAGGCTCGTCTGCGTTGGAAGGTGGATGTACCTGCAGGGTGTTCAGTTTAAAGTGGAGAGGGTCAGTGGAGTTAAATACACACCAGGAGTGTTATCAGCCTCTTGTTCTAACAGCTCCGCCGCGCTATCCATCAATGCGTGGGGATGACGCAGCGACCCCTTCTCTCTGGTAAGAGAAGTGCTTGTGATTCCAGCTGGGCTGGGGAGTGGGGCAGGCTTTGATCTGAGCAGTTAACACGGTTTTCCACGTGTAAATGTGGTTTTGTGTCTGAAGGATGGTGAATCCCACTGCTGCCATTCATTGTTTCTGTGTTCATTAACTGTCTGAAATGTCTGTCAGTGAGATCCTTCTCCCACCAAATGTCCCAAAACTTCCCAGTCCCTGAACTGTGGTTTGTTTTTTTCCCTGCTGCTGAGTGATGTCAGGCTTTTTGCATGCTCATGATGGTGGTTTTTGTTTTGGAGGCTTGTTGTTGTTCCCAGCATGTTGGGAGTCACTGCAGCACATCCTTAACTTGCTGCGTGAAATCTGCTGCAGCTTCCCTGGATTTACGGGAGTTTGCATGCCCACAGATGCTCGTTCCGAGTGTGACTGCAATCCCACGTGGGCGCGACCTCTCTACCCTGTTTGTAGAGCAGTGGCTGCAGTATTCCTCAGTCTCAGTGTTCCAGATGCCAGGCAGTGACCCTGGGGATAGCCTGTGGTCACCTCTGGCAAACTGGCAGTGGTGGGAGAGCTCAGGGGGCTGTGGTTGCAGCACTGGGAAATAGGAGGTTGCTGGGGATTGTTCCAAGGCTTGGGTGCTGTGATGAATGCTGCATGTGAGATATCCAGAGCGGACTTTCAATGATTCAGAGGTATTATGATTGCTTCCAGTGTTCTGTCAGCTTCTTGGGCTTTTACTTTGCCTTAGCTGACTCCACCAGAGATTTCTGCTTGTTTTATAGTGATGAGGCTTTTGTGAGAAGCAGCTGCTAAATGGAGCTGTGAGGTGATTGGAGAGCAGCTTGGACATGCTGGGCAGGTTCAAAACTGTTTTCTGTAGTGTGGGCTCATCTAAGTGACTGCTCAGTGTCCTGTGTGGTTGTGAGGTGGCTCTGAGCTTATAGCAGCAAACACACTCCTTTGTGTCACAGAATCCCAGACTGGTTTGTGTTGGAAGGGACCTTAAAGCTCCTCCAGCTCCAACCCTGCCACAGGCAGGGACCCCTTCCACTAGAGCAGCTTGCTCCAAGCCCCTGTGTCCAACCTGGCCTTGAACACTGCCAGGGATGGGGCAGCCACAGCTTCTCTGGGCACCCTGTGCCAGCGCCTCAGCACCCTCACAGGGAAGAGCTTCTGCCTTATGTCTTACCTGAACTGTTTCAGTTTGAACCCATCACCCCTTGTCCTATCATTACAGACCCTTATGAAGAGTTCCTCTCCAGCATCCTTGTAGCCCCCTTAGTACAGCAGCAAAACATTGGATTTTGAGGATTGAGCTGCCAAAGAAGCCAGACTGAGTTTCAAAGTGGCCTAAGTGTATCTGAGAATAAATTCTGGCCTTTGTCTCCTGCCTGTTTGTCACCCTGCCTCTGCTGTAGTGTTTTTTCCCTTGTAAAGGGCGAGATGAACTCCTGCCCCTGATGCCAAGCCTGGTTACTGGCTGTTTTGCTCATCTCTGAAGGTGCACGATTCCTCTGGAGCACCTTTGCCTGTGGTTTCCCTGTGTCCCGGGGCAGGGAGGATGTGGCAGTAAGTTCTCCGCAGCAGGATGATATTTAATTATATCTAACTTTGCCTTTCTGTCCCCCTTTACAAATGACTTCAAGGGTTTGGAAACAGGGAATGTGACATTTGCTGGCTGACACTTCATGGAAAGTTAAAGGCTGGCAAATTAAAGGGACCTGGTGTTTAGGAGGAGGGTGGATGTGATAGGAAAGATTCTGCTTGGTGTCCACCCCACCTTCATGGCATCCAAAGGTGTGCAACAGGTCCATAAAAACTTTGGAGGGTTTTCTCTTGGGTATCTTATTCTTGCATCTTGGTTTATTTTGCTGATGATGATTAGATGCATTTTCTAAATTAAAACCAGTAAATATGGCCTGGACCTGTGCCCAGGGAAAGCCACAGTGCAATGAAGTGGAAGCATTAATGGAAGGAGTTGATGGGGAAGGCCAAGGTGCTTCACTTGGTGGCTGCTGGTCAAGGCTCTGCAGTGCAGGAAAGCTGCTTGAACAATAGATGTCATCAGTGCTGGTGGGTTAAGAAATCAAAAACTAGGTATATGGAGCAGGGATTTAGTTCTTTGTGTCGATAAAGCTGCATCTGAGAGAATTCAGGTTACAAAGCTTTCTCACTGAGACTTCCAGGTACTTAGAAAAGAGGTATGGCTGCTTTTCTCCTTGCTCAGAAGTGAGTCCTGCTGCAAATTTCTGGCCAAAATGGCCTTGTGTCCTTTGGAACAGCCAAACACCGTTTCTTAGTTGGGCTCCTGTGAAAAGCATCTCTGAATCCCATGTAATTGCTTTGCAAAACCATAGTTGGCCTGCATGACAAGAGGATGACCACAGTTGATGGAAAAAGAGGCAGGTTACTTTAATTTTGGGGATGGGAAACTTTACCAATGCCAGAACAAGGGAACTTTTCTAGTTAAGGGTTCCTTACCCCTTGGTTGTGATGGGGAAACCTGTCCTCAGCTTTATATGCTTTGTGTGTTCCCTTCCTCAAACAGCTTCTGTCAGCCTTCTTCTTTCTGCATGGTCATTTTCATTCCTGGTCCTGTATCTAATAGTATCCCCTCATAAGGTTGTTGCTAAGTTGACTTTCCCCCCAAAGCTCATTCCAGAAACAGGGACATGAATGCTTGGCTGGACCAGCAGAACTCTATTGTTCCTTTCTCCATCTGGTTTTGGGTCTCTGCTGTTGGCATGGTATTTAGTTCCTTTTTAAAGTCTCACTGTTTGGGTTACCTGTTCTCACAAGAGCATCTCTCCTTCTGAGGGGCAGATCCCAGCCTTTTCTCTGCAGGTCTGCAGCATTTCAGAAGTCTCAAAAATACAGTTTTGGATTAAATACGAAGGCAGTTCCTGGAAGAAACACGTGTGTTTGTGGGCATGGTGTGGGAAGCTGCATACCCACTTGTTAGCATAGAATCATGGAATGGGTTGGGATGGAAAGGACCTTAAAGCTCTTACAGTTCCAACCCCTGCCACAGGCAGGGACACTTTCCACTAGAGCAGCTTGCTCCAAGCCCCTGTGTCCAACCTGGCCTTGAACACTGCCAGGGATGGGGCAGCCACAGCTTCTCTGGGCACCCTGTGCCAGCACCTCAGCACCTTCACAGGGCCTAAGATCCAACCTGAACTTGCCCTGTTTCAGTCTGAACCCATCACCCCTTGTCCTATCACTGCAGTCCCTGATGAAGAGTCCCTCTCCAGCATCTTTGTAGCCCCCTTCAGACACTGGAAGCTGCTCTGAGGTCTCCACGCAGTTTCTCTTCTCCAGGCTGCGTCGAGGCCTCATAGCAGCTGAACAGCCCCAATGTTCTCAGCCTACCTCCATATGGGAGGTGCTCCAGCCCCTGGTCATCTTCATGGCCTCCTCTGGGGACTTGCTTCAACAGCTCCATGTCCTTCTTACACCTGGTAAATGTTTGTACTGACCGAGGGACTTCTCTGAGCTGGAACATGAAACATTTTGTACCTGTTTTTTTTTTTCCAAAGAGAGCAAATGCCAGTCCACGAAGTCATAGAAGATGCCTCCAGCAATAAAGCCTGTGGAATGTGTTGTTTTATCACATAAACTTAACCGTCCCCCATGTTTAGTATAATTTCAATGTGAACTTTGTCAAGGTCTGAGGCTTTCATACTTCCTGCTTAGATCACTGAGCTGAGCCCTGTGGGTGTGAGGCGTGCACAAACTCCACATGAAATCACCAGGTTCTGGAGGTAAGCAGGAAACAAGTTGTGATAAGCCAAATGAAAAGGAAATGCAAGGACATTTAAAGATAAAGGCTCTCCCTATGGGGTGAATGTGCCACTGTGTAATGCTACAAATGTTAGGCAGGAGAATAAAGCTCATGTGAATGAGGGAGGTTGAGGTATCAGGAAGGACATGGGGAGGACAAGAAGCAGTAGAGGAGAGGGAGACCAGTTTCTGGTTTTGCCAGAGCAGGTGGTGGGGCTTACAAAGAGGTGGTGGTTTGCCAGGCTTTGGGGGAGGTTTGGCTTCATGCTGCCATCCAGAATCTGATCTGTTCAGGGCCTGGAAATCTGTGGAAAGCTGGATCCAGGAGCCTGATGCAAGTCTCTGCTCCTTGAGCATACTCTGACCTGCCTCATTTGCAGAACAGCTCTCATAGGTCATGGGCAAAAGTGGCTTTTGGAGATCAGTGAGCATCTGGAGATAAAAACAACTTAATGTAACTACAGCTTATTGCTTGTTAGAAATGCTTTGTGAATGCATGAGGTTTAGTAGGGTTTTGGGGGTACTTCTGCACAGAGGATGCAAAATTAGGATTTCTTTTTATTTATTCTTTTTACTGCTTCACTGAAGTTAAAGACAGGAAGTAGCAAACCAATCTGTGGCCTGAAATATCAAGCTGCATTCAGTAGGTCTTGCCAGGAGCAGTAAGGGATGAATTGTGTTAAAGCCAAATCTGCAGAAAAAGCTTTTAATGTTCATTTCTTGATGTGAGAAGACTGGATCTTTGTTGGTGAGAGGGGAAACTGAGGCTGCTGCTGAGCCTCAGCTTCTATACACCATCTTCTGTAAGTCAGCAAGGAGAAACTTCTGCTGTGGATTCAGACTTTTTTGTATACATCTGTTGTGGGAAGGGATTTGGTTGCTGCTTCACAGAAGCCACAGCAAGCGTCCTACTCAATCTGCAGCAGTTATTGCTGGTGACTGTTTTGTCTGGTTTAGGAAACATGGTGTAATGGCTGAACACTTCAAGGAGCTTCAAACACTCTCAATATGCTTAGGAGACAGGAAAATTATTTCTGTTCTCAAAAGAAGTGGGGTTCCACACTTGTTCTTGTGTGACCTGATTGTTTAAAGGAATGATGTGTTGGTGCTCCATGTTCTCCTGGTGATCTGAGGTCTTGCTGCAACCTTTCTGCCGCCTGTGTTCCCATTTGGAAGGGGGGTCCCATTCCGATGGTGCAGCCAGCTGGGGAGGAGAGGAATTGCTCTTTACATAGTAAGGAAAAGGCCGTTTGTGTGTCTGTCCACTCTCAGGTGTGTTGTTACCACATTGTGTGGTTAAGAGCTAGCCCTGCAGTGTGTGGCTGAGGTAGGGAACAGCAGCTCCGAGGTCTGAGCTTAAGGATAGTGTAAAGGTACAAGCAGAATATTTCCCTATTTTCCCCCCATAGAAAGGAGGTGCTCCTGGTTTCACGTAAACCAGGGCTGTGTTGAAAATCATGACTGGGCTTTTCACTGCTCTTGGGGCTGTGATTAATAATCTCACCCACTTTTAAACTGTCTTCTATTCCACACCCTGCTTGCAAACAGCAAAGCAGGACAGAGCTCTCTTTAATTAGGAGCTGAACTCTGGGATTGGTGAGAGTATCAGTGCCATGGGCGTTAGGTGTGCACCAGCTGTGTTCTGTGAATTGTTTTCTAAGCACATTTTAAATCATTCAGGATGGCTGCAGTTATTGGCAGGGACTCTGAAGTGTTTTGGATCTTTGGGATCTTCTAATTCACCTTTGGAACGTTTTATTTGCTTGCTTTGGTTGGCACAGTTCTGTGACTGGGGATGTGGCTGGGGTGGACTGGGGTTTTCTTGCCATAAGTTTGAAGTGGGACCTCAGACAAGTCGCATTATCCGTGCCCTGCTTTGCTCACCTATTTTCCTCTTTAGAATGGACTTGTTTTTAGGTAGCACCCAGGGCTTGCTTGGAGTGCACAGGAAAATTGTTGTGTAGGTGGTTTTCCTTTTTGGGAAACTCCCTTGGGAGAGTTTTGTCCTGCTTCCTTCCAGACAGACTGCGCAGGCTGAGGTTTCATGCTGTGCATGCTGGTTTGCTTGGCAGTGGACAGGAGGGACAGTGGTGCTGTGGAGGGTGTGAGGAGCTGAATTCAGTGAGTGAGGAGTTGGGAGCAGATGTGAATCAGTTGAGGTGTCACAGCCTTCAAGCAAAATGCTTTGAGCACAGCACGTTGGATAGAAATCTCTGCTAATGCTGAGGAGAAGTGTCCTAACTGTGTGGGCAGAGACTGATTAATCTGGCATTGGCACTATAATATAGGTGGCTGTCCAGGCTGGGGTGGATTCTTCTGGCTGTTGACTTCCCATCAGTCTTTACCCACATGCCAGGTCCTCCAGTGTCCTGGGACTTGCTTTCTTGGGAGCACCAATGTGTTTGTGTCAGATGGAAGGTGAGAACACATTAGCTTAATTCTTGCTTTGCTTTGAGAATTTCCCAGCAGAGTGTTTTGAAGTGCCAAACAGGTTTGGGATATATCCATATGCTCATATTTGAAGCACTCCATGGGGGAGTTACTGTGGTCTAAGATGGGATTTTAGGAGTTGTAGGTGGGTCAGGATGTTAGATAGGTCAGATTATGTTGAGGATGTCAGAACCAAGCCAGGCACTGCCTGGTGATGGATTCAGGATTTAAATAGCAGCAGTATCCCCATGTGTTCAGGGGCAGGAGCAGGGTGAGGAGGCAGCGCTCCTGGGCTGCTTTTCCAATTGCTAGGTTACACTCCTTCCCAGGAGCATCATTTTGCAGCTCTTAGCATTCACAAGACACACAAGATTTGTGCTTTGCCCCATCATGGGAGGAACAGTGAATTGCATCCATGACATGCAGTTTACTTACTTTCCATGCCTCGAAAAAGGCTGGCTTCAGAGCTGGCTGGAGGATCCCAAACAGCTCTAGGAAGCCTGAGGACTGAGGAGGTGGTTTGTGTTCGGGGTGCCTGCAGGGGCGGCTTGAGCTCTGCACTGGTGCTTTGGTTACAATGCTGGGTGCAGGCTTGAAATCTGCATTTTGTAAGGCTTTAGGGATGGCTTTGTTGGTGCTGGAATTAGCAGCTGCCTTCAGCCCTTGGTGCAGGGGGTGTCTCTGTGTTTACCTTGGTGGCAGAGTGGATGCTTGTGGCACTGGAGTGGACTGAGTGGATGTTTGTGAGAATCCCTGATGGCTTTTCAATCTATATACCCCACGTTATTGTCCTACCATTGAGCTCTGTGTAGGAATTTCAGGACCCAAACCACAGCTATGCATGTAAACAAATATGGAATGCTTGAGCAATGCGATACTGACATTTCCACAGCTTCATTCCCCTCTACTTCTGTCTGCAGTCCCAAAACTGAAGAAATGTCACTGCAGATTTGAGTACATCCAGAGTGCTCTGTTTCGAGGGCAGGAGCTGTGCAGTGTTCAGCTGGGTGCTGAATGCTCAACAGACAGGTTTCCATAGAATCCCAGGCTGGGTTGGGTTGGAAAGGACCTTAAGATCCTTCAGTTCCCAGCCCCTGCCACGGGCAGGGACCCCTTCCACTAGAGCAGCTTGCTCCAAGCCCCTGTGTCCAACCTGGCCTTGATCACTGCCAGGGATGGGGCAGCCACAGCTTCTCTGGGCACCCTGTGCCAGCGCCTCAACACCCTCACAGGGAAGAGCTTCTGCCTAAGATCCAACCTGAACTTCCCCTGTTTCAGTTTGACCCCATCACCCCTTGTCCTACTGCTACAGTCCCTGATGAAGGTCCCCTGTTTTCTCTCCCAACAGTCATTTGTGTTGTGGGGCTGTTCCAGGGTGAATCACCCCAGCTGAGCTAACAGATACCTCTTGTTTCATGAGACTGCGCAGTTCCTAAGTCCAATAGGAGGGAAATGACAGAAACCTGCAGGTGACAGCACAGAGGAGCAGGATCTCCCCTTCCCTTCTCCTTTGCTTGGGGAGCAGTTGTCCTGCTGCAGCTGTCTATGTAGTCATTCAGATCTGCATGTGGACTGTCTAAACAGCATGTGTTGGTGGAAGCTCTGCTTCATGACGTAGGTCCTACTCTGGCTGATTAAGGCTGTTTGGCAGATAGCTGAAGTTTCTGAAGATGAATGTGTGAAACAGTATTTGATCTTTTAGGAGCAGCTGAGCCAAAAAACTGTTCATCCAGTAGGATTTTTATGACGTAATGCATTGTTTTGGTGAGATTGAAGGAAAAAGCAGGACGTAAAAGATTTAATGAAAGATGTGATACAGAATATGGGCAACAAGTGCGCTTCATCTCGTACCGAAAGGGCAAGCCCTCTCCCAGCTGCACTTGGACAAGGATAAGGCAAATTCCTGGAGGCTTGCACCAGGTTAACATGTGCTAATGCCTTGACTCTGTGTGAGCCCATTGCCTTCCATGAGGAGCTTCCACTGAGCCACATTCATCCTGTGAGTACAGCAGGTTGTGGGGACTCAGTGATGATCCTTCTGTCTGCGCAGAGGGTGTTTGACATCTGGTGGGTGCTCAAATGAGCTTACCCAGCATATCCATGGTCTTCAGGCTGTGCCAGCCACTCCTCTGCTCTTTTCCACTTCACAGATACAGCCACAACTCGGTAATACTCTGACTGCACGAATCATTTCAAGGTGAAGTGTCCTCTTGAAATGAAGAAGGTGCTTTTGAATAAGAGTGATGGCCATTTCTTTGTATCACTGACACCAGGTATGAGGTCCTGTCATGCTGAGATGTCACTGTCCCTGTCCCAAAGAGCTCGTTCTGGAGTACAGCTTAGTCATGGAAATGAAATAAATCCTATTTCACAGAAACTGGTAAAAATAAGTGTTGAGGATTGGTTTGTTTCTATAGCAACAGCCTAGAGAAGCTCATCTGGCTGCTTCTGCAGAAGGGAGGAAAACAGGAATTGAAATGTTGGTCCACCTGGGACTGTAGCTGTCAGCAAGAGGAAGGTCTTTGATAGACTGATGAGGGGGTAAAAAGCTTAATTAAAGGCAGAGGGCAGGATGATGGGAGCTGTGTTTGGAGAGGAATTGCTGCTGGAGTGTGTGAATGTGCCCTCTTCTTCCATGCCAGACCTGAAGAGCCTGTATTAGGTCCTCAGGACTATTTATAGCCTGTTTCCCAAAGGATTGCTTTCTGAACTTGCTTGCCACCTCGTGTCGGTGGGGAAATGCCCTGCTTAAAGCAAAGCAGAGCTTTGATGCTGTTCAGCACCTGAGTGTTCATCATTGTTAAACCTGGATTTAAACCCCTTCTGTCCTGCAATGATTCTCCAGGGTTTGCTTGAGAAAGTTCAAGGTTGATCAGGAAATCTCTCTGTGGCATGGGCTGGGAGGTGACCTTTGAAAAGTTTGGATGACTAGCTGAGCTAAATTGTCTTGATTCCTTTTAACTCAAGCTGAATCATAGAATCCTGGAGTGGTTTGGATTGAAGGGACCATTAAAGCTCCTCCAGCTCCAACCCCTGCCACGGGCAGGGACACCTTCCATAGAGCAGCTTGCTCCAAGCCTCTGTGTCCAACCTGGCCTTGAGCACTGCCAGGGATGGGGCAGCCACAGCTTCTCTGGGCACCCTGTGCCAGCGCCTCAGCACCCTCACAGGGAAGAGCTTCTGGCTAAGATCCAACCTGAACTTGCCCTGTTTCAGTCTGAACCCATCACCCCTTGTCCTATCACTGCAGTCCCTAATGAAGAGTCTTTCTCCAGCATCCTTGTAGCCCCCTTCAGACACTGGAAGCTGCTCTGAGGTCTCCACGCAGCTTCTCTTCTCCATCCTGAACAGCCCCAGTGTTCTCAGCCTGGCTCCATACAGGAGGTGCTCCAGCCCCTGAGCATCCTTGTGGCCTCTTCTGGCCTTGCTCCAACAGCTCCATGTCCTTCTTGTGTTGGGGACACAGGCACTGCACACAGTGCTGCACGTGGGGTCTCCCCAGAGCAGAGGGGCAGAATCCCCTCCTTCAACCTGCTGCTGATGCTCCTTTTGATGCAGCGCAGTTTGATGCAGCCTGATGCTCCGTAGCAGTGTGTGCCAGGGTAGAGTTTGCCGTGGATGTTTGTATCCTGGAGCAAAAACCCAGTAAAGCATCCAGACTGCTGGATAATGGGTTTGGATTTCAAAACAGTTTTATCTCTACAGTGTGAACATTTGTGTGGTGTTTTACTGTTTCCTAAACCAAGCCTTTTAGCAGACTTTAGCACATGCAGGTGTTGAGGTGGCTGTTTTCCCCCACAGTTAGTAAAGGTGAACTCCTGTCTGGGAGGCCTTGAGATGCCAAGTGCTGAGGCCATGTACATTGTTGATGATGAATCCTACCTTACCTGACTGTACCAGTAAAGGTGTCTGAGACTATCAGGATATTGATGAAGTTACAGAAGTTGCTTTTGAAACGGGAGTGTGTGTGCCCAAGGCTTGCACAAGGCTTTCACCAGGCTCTCAGAGAGAATCTGCTGTTTAGCAGAGCTCGAGTTCATCTTGTTTAGGTTTGGTAAACCCATGTTAAACTAGTGCTCTTCCCTTGTTATTTATAGACAGGGTTTCTTTTAAAGGGAAATTAAAGTTGAAAATAAACCTTTTTACAGCTAAAAGGAAGTGTCTGTAGTGCCACATGCTAAGGACACAAGAACACAGCCCTAGACAGTGAGTGCCATAAATTTTATGTAAATACATGATCTCATTAGATTTATATCTAATCCTATTGCCTGCTGTTTTCCAGACTCTTAGGGCAAGCCAGGCTGAAGATGTGATAGATGGTCTTTAAATCTAACCTTGAAGTGGGCTGGAAATCAGGTGATATGACTTTTGCCTCATCCTAATTAAGGCACTATGAAAAATCCTTTCAAGTTTGGCATCACAAAGTAATTTGCCTGGGTTTAAAATGTAATCTGGTTAAAGATGCCTGATAAGGTTTGAAGTCTGTCCATGCAGGGATGCAGATGGGCTCCCAGGCCCTTCCTTAATTTCAGAATCGGAGCAAGCTTTTTAGGAAGCAGGAACAGGATTATGTCGAAACCTTGAATTTTGGAGACTTTAAAGCTTTGCATTCTGGTCTGGGTTCTGTTGAAGGACTGGGAGGTCCATCAGATGACCTAAATAAGGGACCATATACTGTGTTCAGCTCTGGGCCCCTCACTACAAGAGAGACATTGAGGTGCTGGAGCGGGGCCAGAGAAGGGCAGCGGAGCTGGTGCAGGGCCTGGAGCACAAGTGTGATGGGGAAGGGCTGAGGGACCTGGGGGGTTCAGGCTGGAGAAGAGAAGGCTCAGGGGGGACCTGATGGCTCCCTACAAGTGCCTGAGAGGAGGATGGAGCCAGGAGGGGCTGGGCTCTGCTCCCAGGGAACAAGGGATGGGACAAGAGGAAACGGCCTCAAGCTGCCCCAGGGCAGGTTTAGATGGAGCTGAGGAACAATTCCTGCCCCAGAGGGTGCTCAGGCATTGGAACAGGCTGCCCAGGGCAGGGCTGCAGTCACCGTCCCTGCAAGTGTTCACACAGCGTGGAGACGAGGCCTCAGTGCCATGGGTTAGGGGTGGCCTTGGCAGTGCTGGGCTAAGGGTTGGACTTGATGATCTCAAAGGTCTTTTCCAACCTGGATGACTCTATATGTCCAGTGGACTTTATTCTTTTTGCTAGTACTTCTTCCCAGTGGTTTTTCAAGCCATGATTTCTCGCTGCACAGTGTTGGATGTCACGTGAGAGTTGCTTAAATTACCTCAGTTCATCCTGAGACACCCCGATGGGTGATTTCTGGTTGTTTTAGAGTGTTTTGGTAGCTACCTTTGCATGATCTAAAATGACATGCATTCCTCTTGTGACATTGGGCTCTCTTTACAGCCTTGAGGAGTCTGAAGCCATATGTCTGAACTTCTGTGGCTCATCTCCATTGAGTGAGAAACAGCTGAAAACAGAGAGAACTTTGCCATGCATAATTAGTGCTGGATTTGGTATGTGGAGACTCTTTCCTTTAACCTCAACAGGAATTACTTCACAGAAGGAGTGAAACAGGATGTCTTCTTGACATTCCTTTCTGCTGAGAATAAAGCCCTAAAAAGAAGAGAATTGGTTATAAAAAGCAAACTGCAGTCTTTGCGCTTGTCCAGTGTGGAGGACGTCATCCAGGCACGGTGTTGGTTGTCTGTGCTGAGGGTGGTGCTGAAACTACTCAGTGGTTGAGCTGCTGTGAGGAGTCCAGCGCAGCTTTCCTGCCAGACCTAGAGAAGAGAGCCCAGAGATGCTGTAGTTCTAAGTACAAGCTTCATAATGAAGATTCTTGGTTTCTCTACAACTCACTCATGCTTCACTTACGCTTTTTCTGTTAAATTCCTCAGGAAAGTTGGGCATAATTTAATGGTCTTCAGTGCAGCTCCAAGGCAGCTATGGAGAGCTGCAAAAAGGACTTTGTGCTTTCCATCTCAAAAGCTGTCACTGTTGGTAGGTAAGCACTTGAAGCCATCTGAAATGCTTTAAGGTCTTGGTAGTTCTATGGGTCTGAGTTGTCACAGCTGAGATACAGTTCTTTGCTGGGATAGAGTTGCAATGACCCTGAAACTGTTTGAAGTAATGGAGAGTTTTATCCCTGCATAAGTTTATAATTTAGGAGCCTGACTTGCATATCGAGATTCCTCCTGTGTGTTAAAAATGGTAGGCTGGGAAAGGCTCTGCCACTAAAAGCAGCTCCTGGCTGGGAGAACTGTATTTATCAGCAGAAAGAGAAGCCCAGAACTGTTTTTAAATGCTTTCAAATAAGTAGGCAGAAGTGTTTTAAGGGGTTTGGAACACATTATTTCATGTTGTGTATGTTCCCCAAAGAAAATCCATTTTGGTTTGTCATCTTGGGTGAAATCAAATGTGGCAGGTGGATAAAAGCTGGAAGCTTAAAGGTGCCCAGTGAAATGTGTGGGAAAGAGCTCTCTTTGCTGCCTGATCCAGTATTTATTCCGTTTACTGGTGGTGATTTCCACAGGTGCCTGTCAGCTCTCTGAGGAGCTCCCTGCCCTTCTAGCTTTCCCCACAGCTCTTTCGAGGCAGTTAGCAGGGAAAGGACCTTAGTTAGCATTTAATACGTATCATTTTGCTGGCTCACTTATCCACTCCTGGCTTTCAGCTCAGACCTTATCTCTGTTCTGCATAGCATAGACAAGTAATGACAACTTTATAGGAGCTATCTCAGGATTTGGGAATAACTTCCTGCCTCGGCCATTCACTCTTGTGCCTGGTTTTTAACAGGCTGGGTTTCACAGATGCTTCTGGAGGAAAAGGACATCCTTTTTCATGTCCATCCAACTTTTCTTTAAGCCTTCTTAAGAACTCTTGTCTTAAGTTGATGCTTTCTATGTTTGCTTGATGCATACATACCAAGAGGGAGCAGGAGCTTATCACAGTGCTCTTTGAATGCGATGGGTGAGGTGTGTCCTTATAATGTTCCCATCCAAGCCACTGCAGGGTCACTTTTCTGTTTCCCTTCTTACCCTTACTGTCTTTGCTCTCTTGTTTTCTTGTTACTTGCTCTTTGAGCATCCAATTAAAAAGCTCATCAAGAAAGAATTTCATCTGGAGTCAGAGCAGTGGCATGTTTGTTTCCCTCATTGTTGCCAGTTAATCTCTTGCTTGGCCCTGTCTTTCTTTAGCCTTCAGGGACCTTCTGATTATGCCGGAGCACTGGGATTTGATGCATGCTCAAATTGAGCTGTGTGGGTGAAACAGCTCTGCTGCTGATGTGGGTTGTGTTGAAGGGCAAAGTCTGCTCCAAATGCTTAAGTGGAAGCTTTGTCGTGGCTCTTAATTCTCCAGTCCCATGTTTTGTTCCTTGAGGGCCTCTTCTCCCATCCCACTGCATTTGGTCTTCAGTATCAGAGCAACTAATTTCCTTTTTACTGAAGCTGAACGTTGTCTTGATGCACAAGGATTGGCACCCTGTGGGTCCCTGCTGAAGGCATGTGGGGTCTCTCCCTGCATGTGCACTCCCCATCTGTCTCAACAATTAAGCACTTCAATGCCAGTGTAAATTCAAAGCCTTCATGTCGCTCATCTTTGCAATGTCACAAGGGAAATAGTATGTTCTCATTTCTTTCAGTCTCCCTAAGGCAAAAGTGCACTCCAGCTGCAGTTATTGATACAAAATAATTGCATTTGCTTTTTAATTGATGGAGGGAAGAGCTGATTCAGTCCCTGGATCTTTGTTTCTCTGGCTCTGCTTTATTTGGCCCATTTCCCTGTTTCTCATCTATGCCAGGTCAGACACAAGCATCGCTGTTCAGTGTTTTGGGCATCAGTTCTAGGCAGCAACCTTGCTGAAAAGGAAGAGCTGGCTTGCTGTGGGAGTGAGTGGGTTGATGTAGTTCCATGATGGCTTGGGGTGGAGATGGCTTTGCCTGGGCTGGAGGGCACGGTGGCCAAGTGGAGCATCTGAGCTTGGCTCTCGTGGGCCAGAGTGAGGAGAGGACAGGTCTGTTTGGCACTGAGAGATGGTGGAAAACATGGAGGTGTATTTAGTTTCTCTGTGTAGGATATATCTAAGACTTAACCACCTTTCCTTTATGCTTCCAGGTGCAAGGTTCCCAAATTCCCACTGAGATCATGTTGGATCAAATCACTCTGGGTGCTAGGAGAAAAAAATAGGAACTTTGACTTGTTCTGATCCTGTTGATTTCATCTGACAATGAACATGTAGCTGTCCTGCAGAGTAGACAGCTAGCAGAGAGTGACACGTATCTCCCATCCCAAAACACGTAATTGGTGCATCAGTTTCCCCCATACAGGAATAATGACAGGCCATGGGAATGAAGTGCACCCTGCCACAATGGTTTTCTGCACAACTTGCTTGTGGCAACACTTTTACTCCAAACTCAGACCTTTTGTGTGTCTGTCAGAAGGGAACAGCGCAGATGGACGCGTACAGTTCAAGCTGGTTGGTTGTCATGTCTCTTGGGATGCTGTAGCTTGTTAAATCTTCTCACAAAGGAGAAAAGGGGGAGGGAAAATCCACTGTTGCCAGCTGCAGCTTGGTGGGGTTTTGATTAGGAATTTGTGGTTGCCCAGGCAGCTTGCTGCTGTTTCTCCGGAAGCTCTGGATGGAGGGAAGGCAATGGGAAGGTCTTGTACCTTTCTAAGGAATTGTGCTTCAGCACAACCCAGCTAGATGTGTCCTGCTAATTGTCTCTGTGTCTGATTGTTTACCTGTTAATACTGCATTTTCTTCCACTTAGTTGCATCTTCTCCATTACTGTGGCAACAGCAGAGCTCAGCTTCAAATGAAGAGTGAGGAACGCTTATGGTAGCAGCACTGCTGGTTCCAGTTTGCAATTCCATGAAATTGTCAGTTCCAGGCTCTTGTATCTGACCTTCATAATGCTGCTCAGTTTATTGAGTTTCTGCAAGAATGTTCTGCTTGCTTTTTGCTCCTATTCCTCCAAATCCTATCTAGTCAGATGCAAAGGAAGAACACACCACAAGCCTGGTATTCAGTAAACATCCTTAAGAGCTCTGTGGGCATTTTGTGAGCAGATCTCTATACTTTCTTAGAGCTCAGTTTCCTGACCAAGACAGCTTTTTGGACTTCAGGGGTTCATATAAAAATCCCACATCTGTGTGCTGCGTGCTCAGGGTTTGCTCCCTGCTACATACAGGCACTCTATTTTGAGAATGCTGTTATTAAGGTAGCAGTAGAGACTGCGTTCTGCTTTCAGTTACATGTGTTAGAAGCTAAATTCAAACTCTCTTTTTAAATGACTCCAGTGGGCATTTTCCTTCTCTTTCCTTCTGAAATCTCCTCATCTCTTCTGAGTTTTGCCTTCAGTTGAGCTAAGTGACATGAAAACATGAGGGACCTGTGGCTGATGCCTTTTTGATGTTACCTTCCTGTTATCCCTTCTCTTCCCCTGGGAACAGGCTGCCCTTGGACATGCTTGGAGAATGGGGTGCTCCTGACACTGTACACATCAGAAACCAGAGCTCTGGCTGCTCTCCCATGGAGGACACTGGTTGGCTTTCCCTGCCTTGATGACTGAAGCTTTTTGCACTTCTTTCAGAACAGCTTTGTTCAGATCTGGCCCCTGTAGTCAATGCCAGCATGTAGAGCCTGTGTTGTATGTGAACTCTGCTCCATTGCATGTAATCAGCTGGAAATGCTCCCGTAATGGGAGCAGATTGCAGAGTTGAGTGTCTGTAATGCTTTTAAGAATAAAGGACAGCATATGCACTCAAACCAGACCGGGTTTTTTCCTCTCCTGCAGCTATTTATTTTGCCTCCTGCTTGGAGGGATTCTTTGAAGTAACATAACACACACGCCTGACCCTTCCTTTCTGCCTCTCATTTCATAATGCAGGTGACAGAGCCCACTGTCACCCCCCACCAGACATTAAAGAAATGCATTTCCACTGCCAGGAGCTATCTGTGAGGCTAGGGCTGCCCTCTTCCTAGTGGGGAATTTTAGTTTGGATGGATGCTTTTCTATTAGCAATGCCAACTGTGTCTTGTTCCTTTATAGCGTGAGCCTGCAAGCCCAGAGGTTAAATGCGTGGTTGTCATAGTTCTTGTGCCAACCTGAAACAACCTCCTGAAATGAGGAGTGGGAGGTGGTAGACTGGTTCTGAGAGAGAGAAATGAGCTTATCTGTTGCCTCTTATGAGTCCTGATCTGGTCCTTCATGGGGTTGCTGTCACTTTGAAAACTCATTCAGGTTTCCTGCTGCCTGCTATTCACTACTCACTGTATCTGAAGAGCCAGTGGTTCTTCTCTGTTCATAAAGAACAGTTTGGCCATTAGAGGATCAGTTGCTGCATGGTGTTGCTCCGCTGGCTGAAATGCTGGCTTTTGCACAATATGCTGCTAACCTTACACTGGCTGAAGTGTTCGTGTTGGGCAATGAGTCTGGAGCTGTCAGCAATCTTTGTTCACAACTGTTGCTTCACACTGAAAATGAGCTGGCAAAGTGGAAGCATTTGAGGGCTGGGAACTTGGTCTTGTACTGTGCAGAGGGCCAGGCACAGTCTTACTGCTGCTGTGTGACAGCGAGTGGACTGAAGCTGAGCATTTTCACCCAAACCCCTTATCAGTAGCTCTGCCTTCACTCCTGGGTATCTTGAGAGCAAGTCTCTGATAGCCTGAGCTCCAGCAGCTCTGGAATGGGGTCTTGGTGTTGTGCAGTGTCAGCTGGGTTGTTTTCACATGTCCTGCTCTTATTAAGGTCCCTGCTTTTTCCCGTCCATCCCCATCATGTACTTGAACTCCTGATCCTGTGACGTTTTTCACCTTGTTAGCCTGTCTTTGGCTCTACTTTACCTGGTGGGATGTAGGGAAGGGGTTTGGCTTTGTTCTCTCAATGTTCAGCTCTAACTCTTGTGCTGCACACATGCAAAGTTGATGTTGCCAAATAATTGCTAAGTGCTAACAAATAAGCTCTGAGGCTTTCAAGACAGAATGGCCTGAAACTTCTCATTCTGGTCCTGATGCTGTGGAAGGAAGGGAAGGTGAAATGGCCAAAGGTTTGTCTTGCTGCTCAGACTTTACATGGCATCAAGTGTCCCCGGTAGCTGCTTTTTCAGTTGCACTCACCGTCAGCTTTGTCTTGCAGGTATTAACACATTACTTCCTTGTGTATTTCATTTAGTGTAAGAGGATTAAGTCTTTTAATGTCTGTCTTGTATATTTGGTCTCACAGTTTAACATGTTAGTAGTAGTGTGGAAAGTACTACAGGGAATGTGAGCCTTAAATGTGATGTTAGCCTTCTATGTAAATCAATAGCCCTGTAATTCCCACAAGTGGAAGCATGTGCCTTTGCCCTTCTGCATTGAAAATAGCATCTTCTGCAGTGAGTTAGATGTGAAGTGGGATTTCAGTGTGGTGGTGGGCATTGACAAGTCACTTGTTTTACTTGGAGGAAAAGAAACCCAGGAGAATATTGGGGGGGAGGGCAGAAAATACTTTTAAGGCTCCCCTCCAAGATGTTGGGTGCTGTTAGCAAGTTGATGGGTAGGATGTGTGTAGTGGTTTGGGGTGCAGATATCAGTTGAATAGGAGCACAAAGACCTTCTTGCTTGTGCAACCACTGAAGTGGTCTCTGGAGAGTAAAGGGGAAAGAACCAAGTGGGGCAGTGGCCAAAATCCTGTTACAGCCTCAGTGCAGATGAATGCTCCATATGTGTTTGGAATGCAATGTCCATGCTCCTTGAGGACTCAGTGACCACCCCGATGCTGTCGTTCCTGGTGGGTGCATGTGGAGGTGGTTTGTTTCCACTGTTGTGTTTGTCAAAGACATACTCCCACCATCACCCCTTCCAAACACATAGATTCTCCTCTCTTGGGAAACTTCAGCGCTGCATTTCACTGTTGGGAGCTGGGTGGAGGAAGTGATGTGCTTTCTCATGTCCCAGACCTACTTCTTTTGGCCAACCTTCTGAAAGGAAAGGAACCCAGGGGCTTGTAGGAGTTCAAAAAGTCACTATTGAAAGCTCACCTCAATTTTACTTTGACTGTAACATTACAGATCTGTGCTGTGGCTTCTCCTTCCAGCCCTGCTCTTTCCTACCAGAGAACCAGCTGAGCCGGGAGATTTGCTCTCCTGCTCTCCTTGGCTTCTGTAGCTAACCATGAATCATGTTTGATGTGATGATGAAGTTTTAGTCTCACTCTTACTTAACTGTCCCTCTTCAAAACTGGGGTGCCAGGAAAGTTTAGGTGCTGGTTTTCATTAAAAGTTGCACATGTGTAGTTAAGATTTGCTTAAAGCTGAAGCTGTCAAATACTTCTTCACTAAGATCCTGATCTAAACTTGATCTAAAATCATTGGAACAAAGTCCACTGGGAAGTGCACGTTGATACTGCAGCTACTAGATGAGATGTATGTGCCCCCTGCCATGCAGAGGTGTTGTGTGCAAACAGACCTAGACATGAGAATTACAGGGAGTTTTGTGGATACAGCTGTTGAAAACAGTTATTACTCCCATAAAACTTCCTTGATACACGAATGCAGCTACAAAATAAATTCTCCCTATGAACATGTCCATAAATCTGAAGTTGCTCTTAGGTGAGGAGGACACTACCTGTTGAAGGAGAACGGTTAATGCTGCAGCATAATGCTGTCAGCAGCCTTCCACTGAGTTTAGCTGTCAGGATTTGTTAGGTATCTATGCAAAGCAATACAAGCACTGGGAAACTCTTGTTTTTCATGTGCTTGAAAGGAGTTTTCTGGAAAGAGCTGCCTGCAATTAGAGTGGGAAAAGCACCTCCAGCAGGCACTGAGTTAGTGTTGCAGTGTGCATTCTGCATGTCTTTACCTGTTTGCTCTACTTGGAAACGCAGTTGTCGTTCCTTGATAGATGGAGTGCCTGACTCAGCTCTGGCTGGTGCAAGCTGTGAGGAAAGAAGGTGTGTTTTGACAGTGTGGAAGAACAGAGACAGTGAGATCTCGTATCACTGCCTTGTGAATCCCTGAAAACAGCTTTGTGCAGTGCTGACACAACATTGATCACTGTCTCCATAGCTGTGAGATGGAGACTTCAGCTGGTAACTTGAGTTATCCCACATGGACAGTGTCTTGCCTGCAGAGCTAGGTCCGTGCTGCTCCTGTTGCAGTATGTTCTGTCAGTTCAGGAGTGATGCTCACCAGTCGTCTGTGTCTCGGTTCAGCAGTTCAAGTGGCTGCACGGTTAATGCATGTGCCCCTTACCTTTGACTTGAACCTATGCCCTGTGTCTCAAGTATCCATTTCCTGGAATGGTGTGTCCAAATCCCAGGAGGATCAATCTGTCTGCTCTGGTGGTTTTGTTCTTTTCATGTTTGAAACTGGATGCGTTGCACAGATGTTTGTGATCCCAGTGCTCTTTCCTTATAGGTGTTGCTTTCCTGCTCTTGTGTGTTCATTGCCAGGGAAACTGCTGCTTTGCAGCCCGGAACTAACAGCATCTCAGTGGTGATTTTTCACATACCACAGGCTCTCTCCGGAAGGAGAAGTATAAAGCAGCGTGTAACTCCGTGCTGGTGCTGTAACAGCAGGGCTGTGCTGTACTCTGCGCTGTGTTAACTCTTGTATGTGGGGTTAGTGGTCTCCCATTTCCTCTAATTTCAGACTTTTAAGCACAGCAGTGAGGACATGGTGAATTCCAGCAGCAGGAAACGTAAGCAGAAACACCTCGTAGGCAGCTTACAGTGACATTACTCAGCATTGCACCTTTTGACCTGTAAATCCAGATGTGCTCTTTCATTTACCCCTAATCATTCAAGCTCTGTATTCATTTTGCCATCAAGATCTGTCCAGATAACTTACTGTTTGCGTGAAGGATCTTTCCAGTCTTCCCCCGATAGCTTTAGCAATACATTGCTCTAACTTCCCTGCTCCTTTCAGTGTGAAAAGCTGGTTGAGAGCTTCAGCTCTTCTGAGGCCTTGTGGGCTGTGTGATCTATGGGATAGATACATCCTTGCTGACAGTTGTTCTTGCATGTGTTTTTGCCAAGTCTCTAGAGGCACTTGAGAAGCACATGTATTAGCTCAGATCGTTCAGCTTCTTCCCTTTCATTTAAGTCTCTGAAGCTGCATTTTAGCCTTGTCAGTCAAGAAGAAAACTTTGCTCTGAATTATTGCAAAAAAGAGAGAGAAAAATCAAACGCAACAACTGAACTCCAACAACAAATCAAACCAAACCAACCTGTACCTCTCCCCTTTGGCCCCATGGCTCTTGACAGCACTCTTCTGCATCAGGTGATGCACAGAACCTAATGCCTGTGGTTGTAAAATGCTTGGCAACATCATCGTATTTGAAGTGCTAAATGTGAATAACTGTATTTTTCCAAAAGCAAAATGGAGGCAGCAATGTTAGAGAATTTTATATACAGGGAATGCTTCCTGCCTAGGACTGGAATGTGAAGTGAGACTTCTGCATGCATTTAACATGCCTGCATTCCCTGCAGAGCATTATATCATTAGCCTCCGTATTAAATGACCACCCACATTTTCTATAGTACGTCTGAGTTTGGTTTTCTGACTGATAATGGCAATGCCAAACTCTTCAATGTTGTGCTTTTAGAGCTGCAGTTAGAGGAAAACACTAACAAAGGCAGAAAGGACTTCTCTGTGGTCAGTTCTACAAGGAGCTGGAAGCGGCGGTCGGAATGAAGCTTCTGTTGAGCTTAGGTGCTCTTTGAGCTCTTCAGGCCTGAGCAGAACAGACCAGGCAGATGCACAGATTGTATGTTCTGTGGTTTGTTGTGTGGGAAACACTTGTGTTTGAAAGGAATGGGCTGAACAGAGAGGAAAGGAGGATGTGAAAGGCATAAGAGGATGATGGTGAGGGCAAGCATATAGGAAGGGGGCAGCCAAGGGGTTTGGGTGGGAGCAGTCATCCCAACTGACTGCTTTTATTTTATATGTATAGCAAAGGAAAGTCTTGGACAGGATTTGAGTGTAGAAGCCATGTATCATTTATGACCACTTCGGCTTCCCTTGCAGCCTCTCCGCTAGCTGGAATCTAACCGGGTTGCTCTCCATGCTCTTTCCTGAAGCCTGCCAAAAGGGGCTGAGAAAGTGCTGCTTGGGATGTAGCCACGTTCTCCCCTGCCCCAGGAATCCTCTGCTTTAATCTGCTCCAGCCTTGCATCAGCAGTTTATTTTTGGAAAGGCTGTTGTATTATCTTGTGGTTGAGGCATGCAAGAAGAGGGGTCACAGCTCCATTGTGAGCCCTACTTCATACACCAAACCCCTTCCCATCAGTGAGATGGGTGTAGTGCTCCTTTTCTCCCTCTGCAGAAGAATTAAGCACACTTTGTGAATCTAAAGCCTTGCACAAAGCATGTGAGTTGTTTGCATTAGCAGTCTATAAGCAGGAAATACCAAAAGGGGGTTGTGTTCCTTGCAGGGATCTAACAGTTGTATGGATATTAATAGCTGAGATGTGTGTATTGACTTGTGATGTCCTCCAGGCAATGGACTAGGAGTTAATCTGCCTCCAGCCTCCGCTGCCCCTATGACACTTTGTCTCTAAGGCATTGAACTAAGCCTACAAACATCGGGGTCAAGTTCTCAGCTACTTTAAACTTCCTTTGTGACCCTGGGCCAAGCCACTCACGTATCCTGGCTTCTGGTATCTGAACCAGGGATGGCACTCGTTTTGTGCTTTGTGTCTTTAGTGTTGGGTATGTAAATACAGTGGGTAGCAGTGGCCTCTGCTGTCTGCTCTGCACAGGTAAGAGTACTGGTCCCTGAGGTCTTGGCGTGCTTCTGTAATCCATGCAAGTGAGACTAAATCAGCTTTAAAGACTCATCATTTGACTTGAAAGCACTGAGTTGTTCTTCCAGTGGCTTGGCCTTTGCTCTAACCCACTGCTTCAGACGATTCTGTGAGTAAAGTTACTATAGTCAGGAAGAAATAAGTGGAAAAGCAAGAGGACAAATATGGTCTTGTTTAAAGGAAATGCTGGGGTTTATCGTGACCTAAAGCAATGTGCTTTATTCAGCAGTTTTTACAAACAGGAAGCTTTATTTAAAAAGCTCCAGCACTTGCTGAATCATGGAGCAAGAGAAAGCTGAGAGGAGAATTAGCTTAAACGGAGCAGATTTTGTGATTTTCAGAGCTTTTCTTACATCCTTAATGTTCTGTCTCAGTTGCCTCAAACAGATACATGATGGACATGGTTAGAATACTGCTGTGGTGGAGCAAAAGGGAGATGAAATCCAGGTAATCATCCAGGCTTTCATAACAGAGACTGCTAATGTAACCCCCCCCTTGATGTGAAGGGGTGGCAGTGGAATTGGCTCCAGCCCTTCCTTGAGCTTTATTGGAGACTTGTATTTACAGCATTCTTCTGGGATCTGTTGTTCTGTTTAATCACAAACAGCCCCAAAATCACACTGTACATAGATAGTACTTGGCTTTGTACTCGGCTTCTCTCAGTTCTGTATTTCCATTTTATAGATGGGAAAACTGAGGTCTGGAAGTAGGGCTTTCCCCAGGGCTATGTAGCACAGCGGGGAGTAAAGCCCTTGTGATTCCAGAGTCATCATCTATGCCCTGGCTTGCTAGGCTTGATGAATATCACACAGTGATCTGGTGTTAGGATTTCCTGGCATTTTGTTCTGTCTTGTCTATTCTTGCTGAAGGCAGAGTTCATAGTGCCCTGTTCTGAATTACTTCCCCTCATGCTTTGTAAAATCAGGGCAGCAGGTCTGTAAGTAGGTATTGTTAACATGAACTGATTCAGGCTTTGCCACTGCATGATCTCACAGCACCATAAATAACTGCTCATCTCTTTCTCATTTAATTTCTCATCTGCAAGCCATTGGAGATAATATATTCTAGGTGGAGATGCAGCCCCTGGCCTTGATGTGAGCATCTGTGCCTTAGCAGGAGGTTAGTGGCTTGAAGGAGAAACCCCTCTAAAGGGGATGGAGCCTGCCCAGCTGCTGCAGATGCCTCATTTCCCTGCAGGATTTCTGTGTCTCCATAAAAGCAGCTTGCTTGATTCTTAATGTAGTATTTTTATTGTTCTCTCTGTTGTGAAACGTGCTCACACTGAGACTCTTCATCAGGGCCTGTAGCGATAGGACAGGAGGTGATGGGCTTAAACAAGGGAGATTCAGGTTGAATATAAGGCAGAAGCTCTTCCCTGTGAGGGTGCTGAGGCGCTGGCACAGGGTGCCCAGAGAAGCTGTGGCTGCCCCATCCCTGGCGGTGTTCAAGGCCAGGTTGGACACAGGGGCTTGGAGCAAGCTGCTCTATGGAAGGGGTCCCTGCCTGTGGCAGGGGTTGGAGCTGGATGAGGTTTTTAAGGTCCTTTCCAGCCCAACCCAGTCTGGTTTGTGTTGCACACTGTTCCCATAAGAGCTCCCAGACTGGGGTTGGATGAACAGGGCTTCACGTACCTGTGAGCCTGACATCTCAAAGTCTCGCTGAGTCGTTCCTGTTGACTTAAACCTGAATTTCCTTGTCTGGCCTGAAAACACCTGGCAAACTCCTCGCTTCCAAAAATGTTGTTTGAATCCCAGAGTTCTCACCTCCTCCCCAGAGTGATCTGAGGGGGTTTTCTTAATAATAGCTTAGATTAGAGCCTGGGCTTTGTTTCCAGTAGCTCTGCCACAGTTCCTACAGAGATGTCATTCAAATCAAATGCACCAGGCACTGCAAACTGTGCTCTGAGGGACCTGCGGGGTCTTTCACAAGGGACATTCCAGTGTTTTTCCAACTCCTAGTTTCTGCAGACCATAGCAGAGTTATTTTCCGGTGGTTAGATCTAAGTTGGGACCTTCCTAGTCTGTCACTTTAATGCTGTGCCTTGCATAAATAAAATTGGGATGGAAGCTTTGGTTTCTGTTAACTCAGGAGGCTGTGGCCTTCCTGGCAGAACTGGGGAGGAAGAGGAGGGAAGAGACTGACATGCTTCAGTGCAGCCCTCATCTAAATATAAATAGTTCTCTCCTTGGATCCGTTCAGTCTGAACTTCTGGGTCATTTGACCTTTCTTTGATAAAAGCTTCCTTTATTTGCAAGACTAAAAGGGCAGAGGGGAGGGAAGGACACGGCACATTGTTATGTTTTACTTAATATCCTAAAATCCTGCCCCTTGGTTTCCGCAGTGCAGTGCCCGGCGCTTGCTGTGGACCCACTTCCATGCCGGGCTCCAGTTTCTCTCCTCCAAGTGCCTTGAGTGAACTTTGCTTTTACTCTAAAGCATTAACCTGAAAGGTTTTCAGGAAGTTTATGGAAGCGTGTTCCTTATGGAATTGTGTTTTCCCACAGAGAGCCTCTGATGGGGACAGATACCCTGTTCCAGTGCCCAGCCCTGCTGCCAGAGCAAATGACTTGGTTTATGCCCATTGCACCACTAACTTGGGTTTCCCTTCGTAACTTCAGCTGAAAGAAATACTTGTATTAAATGCTGCTGGTTTTTCATACGTGCACCCTGAAGCTTTTTGAGCTCAGCATCAAAACACAGCTCTGTTCAGGATGTGAAACCACTGAACGCTGGCTTTGGTCTCAGGTTAGCAGCCTGTGCAAGCGAATGTGCAGGTGCAGCATTTAGAACTGCTCCAGACTACACGCAAGTCTTTCTGGCACTAGTTTTAACCATTAATCACTTTAAATCCAGCAATAAATTATTTGAGCAACCACACTGCGTGAACCCACTGCCAAGAATAAACCAGAGCCTGAGAATTACTCAGATCCCCTTCATACCTCAGGACTGTTGCTGCTGGATGGGGCAGGGCTCCTCCTGGACTCAGTTTTGGTTTTTTGGTGCATGTCTTCTGCATGTAGTTGAAGCCATCATCCTGCAAATGATGTTAGTAGCAGTTGAAATGCATTGCATGCATGTGTTGATTTGCTGTTTGCTTCTGAAGTGAGTGGTGTTGTATGGGAATGCAGCTGGATAAGCAGCCTCATCTGTTGCAAATTGGATTTTAGGGCTCACTTGCCTGTCCTCTTGGATAAAGTTTCCCCTCAGCTGCCTCTCCTCTAGTGGAGCTTGTGTCTATCTCAGGCCTGCAAAGCCTTTTATAATGCTCTGCTGGATCAGGAGTCACTCAGGAGGGGCTGAGAGTTTCCATTTCAGAGTGTGCTTCTGAATCCTACCTGAAACATGCTTGGTTTACTCCTGAATTTCCACTTGGTCTGCATGAGATTCCCGTTGGTTTGGTGCTTTTCCTGCTGCTTCTGCACGCTGTGGTGGAGTGTTTTTTCTGGCTGGGAGTCCTCTAGTTAATGACTGTTAGAAAACCTGGTTACTGCTCGGGCTGTCTTTGTATCCTACAATGAGTCGTAGCAGTTACATGCTGGGAAGGAAATGAAATGGTCAGGAAAAGCCTAATTCATAAAGAGCAACAGTTGACTTTATTTTAAACCAATTAAATGGGGGATTAGAGAGTGCTGGTAAGTTCTACCCCTAGTTAAAGAAAACAGCGCAGGCAAACGTGCTGTATTAGCATGAGCATGATTGTCCAAGCTTATAATAAATCCTGTATAATTCCTGACAGTATTAACACGGGCCAGCATACAGGGAAGGTGGGTTGACAGAGGGGTGAATGGTTTCAATTTGCTTGTAAGAACATCTTGATGTGTGTTCATGTGCCCTTTCTCGGAGAGGGTGGTAGCACTGTGAGGAGTGGCAGCAGAAGCCCAACTCCTTTAACAGCAAGCTCAAGAGCAGTGCCAGCTCCTTACACGTGTTTCTCCACTGGTTTAAATAGAACATCTTGCAGGGGTTAGAGGGAAGATTAATGCTCTACAGGGTTAATCCTTAAATCCTTGGTGTTCAACTTCTGAACAAGGGAGGGAAGTGAACAATATCCTCGAACCTCAGAGACCACCTACTCTTTCATATCGACTGCAGCAGCTGTCAGATGGAAGTGATTTTTGGACAGTAAGAAGTCTGCATGGAATCACACTGGTGACCCAGAGCAGGCCCTGTACCCCTGAGTCTTGGACTTCCACTCCTAGTGACTCATGCCACAGAGGGAAAAGGGTTTCCCAGACCCATCAGAGTTCTTCAGAGGGGTGTGAATTAGAAGTGGGTTGATGGTTTACTGTCTCTTGTGGTTAAATTTAATAGACACATGTTTCTCTGAAGATGCTTTTTGGTAAGCACGTGTGTGGCTGAAAGGAGGTCTAGTAGCAGGAGAACATCCCTGATTTAAAACCAGGATGGTCTGATGAAGCACAGAGTAGTGAATTCCTGTACCAGTTGTGTGCTTTGTGCCACTAACCCCTCTGCTTGGCGCAGTGCTCTCTGCGGTCTGTACTCTGTATTACTGCTCTTAACCACAGCTGTCCAGCCCCTCGTTTGCTTCCAGATAACCAACTTGGTGTGAAAACTCTGCTCAGACTTGTCCTTGCCAGCTGTCCATCCGTTTGGTGTATGCCTAAGTGTTCCCTGTACGTTTTCTGTCTTGCAGCATCTGGAGAGGGCCAAATGTGAACTGCGTTGACAGTACTGGATACACTCCACTGCACCATGCTGCTTTGAATGGTCATAAGTGAGTCATCTTATAATGCTTTTGATTTAGCCGATGCTATGTGCTTTACAAGCTATGGTTTCTGTGTAATTCATTCACCTAATGAATGTAATTCATTCTAATGCTGTTCCCACTAAAAATGTGGCAGTGGTGCAGCACTACACCATCTTGAGGACAAGTAGTGAAGAACATCAGTGCAGTGAAGCTGTAGAGGCATTGCCTGCTGCACATACATTTAAGAGGTCATACATCTCTTAAAATTGGGCAAAGCACTGACGTTTTCAACCACTCTTTTATTTATAGAAAATTTGGATAAGATATAACAACATGTTAAAGGTGGCTTCTCCAGTAACAGTCCTCTGCAGTCTGTCTGATGTCCAGTGTGTTGCTGTGCCTGCAACACTTACAGTTTGCTTTCAAGTATATAACATTTTTAAGTAACTCCAGTCCTCAGCGTGGTAAATCTCGTGGTGTTCATTGCTGCTTAAGATATTGGGAAGTTGAATAGCATTGCCTTCATTGTTCTGGTGCAATTCACTTTTCACCAGAGTGGCTTGTGGATGACCTTGGTCCCTGTTCAGCTCCATTAGTATGAAGGTAACACAGATCTTCCCTGAGCTCATCTCAGCAGTGTTTCATTTTCCTTGGGCAGCATTTAATAGGAATGCTTTAAAAACACATTTCAAGAGCATCTCTGAACTACTCCCGTTCAGATTAACCTTTTGTGCAGCACTTGCTGCAGAAGCTGTGGAACAAGGACTGAGTATCTTATGGGCTGAAGTTTCCTTCTCTTGCAGGGATGTTGTGGAAGTTCTGCTGCGGAACGACGCACTAACCAATGTAGCCGACTGCAAAGGCTGTTACCCTCTTCACTTGGCTGCTTGGAAAGGAGATGCAGACATAGTGAAGCTCCTCATCCACCAAGGACCTTCACATACCAAAGTGAACGAGCAGGTCTGTGTGGTTTACTCTAATATACTATTGAATTGCTTTCCTTGGATGGAGACTACTTCAGCTGACTCCTGGCCAACTACTTCAGCTGACTCCTGGCCCTTCTCAAAGGAGTAGCAATGGTTATAAAGTCCTACTTGCTAATGGGATAAGAAGAGCACTGCCTAAAGCAATACCTCCAGTTCTGAGTTAGTGGTTGAATGAGTAAGCAATGTATGTTTATAAAGAGATAGAGAAGTATGAGAACCACTCAGCACCTAGGAAGTGGTCTCCTGCTTTCATACTGGGCTTCTGAAACTAACTCGCATTTCCTTTCAGTTGCTGGATAGCAGAGAAGGTTTCAGTTCTGTCAAAAGATCCATTGGCTCCCTTCTTTGGGAACTAATCAAAGCAGCTTTTTTAGTCTTTGTTTGGCCATGCTCTCTTAGCTACTCTCCTGGCTTGTCTCTAGCACTCGCTCCACTGAACTAATTTGTAAGTTGCAAGATAACTGTAACCCTACTTGCCCCCAGATTAGTCCCTAGCTTAATCTTAAGAAATCAGGCAAGACAAACAATCTGGTGGATTCCTTCCCTTTGTCAAGGTGATGGTTTTTGGTCTGGGATGCAGAGGGATTGATTGGTGTGAGACAGCTGTTCTGTACAGTGGCTGCTGTGTCCATGTTGGGGGGCTGGCTCCATCTAACTTCCCTTTGGAAGTCAGCAGATATCTGTCAGTAGGGAACTTCTGGAAAGCTACTGCTGGAAGACCCAAATACTGCTCTTGTTGAAGAGTTTTAGATAGGGGACTGGTTTACTGAGTGAGGCCAACTGAGCAGTGTTACTGAGCCACTTATGGCTGAGGGAGTTTGGGCAGACATGCAGTAACATATCCAAATCAGATGGTTAAAGCTACCATAGCCCTTGGTTGTCCTGTCCCTGAGGCAGGAATGTCTAATGTCCCTGTGAATCAACTCCTAAACCCCTCAGGTTTTCATCCAGGAGGAGAGGAGTAAAACAGAAGTTTGTCTGCCTTAGTAGCACAAGGCTAAACATGTTCAGAAGTTAATCCCCAGGTAGGTCAGATACTCAGAGCTCAAATTTAGCGAAATCAGTCAAAGTCCAGATGAGCAGCTGGTAACTGTGGGTTTTGCTGTTTAATTTTGATGTAAGGTCAGACACTGAGGAGCAAAAATTCCCTTTGGAGTTGGGTTTAGGAGTCCTAATACTGCTTCCAGCCACACTTTGTGGCAACCAGAGAGCCATGCTTAAGTTTTCCTGAGTTCTGTTCCTTGGTCTAAGGTGGCTAACTTGATGCATTGGGCTGCTCCAGGGCTGAACAGTTGCTTCTGAAGCATCACAAAATGAGTGATACAGTGGTAATGCTATTCACTACCATTCCTCTATTGGAATAAAAAAAGGGGGGGTGTTTAATGTCTGTGGATAGGTTTCCACTTTGGGGCTGCAGTTAATGATGTCTTCAGGCACAGCTGCAGGCATTCAGTCTGTTCAAATAGATTTGAGATGTGTAGTTAGCTGTTTGCAATCCATCTGATAAGAACTGACTGAGGGCCCCGACTGTAAACTCTTCTGCTCTGAGTCGAACAGGTACAAGGCAAACCTTTGCAAAAGATTAAAAGCTTTAGTAGTGTAATCCTTCCAGGTAATGTTTCATTAATGTCTGATTAGTAGGAACCTTTCTAAATGAGAAAAGTCAGCTGAGTAGCCTGTGCTGCTTGTGTTTGAAGGCTTGTCAATGAAATGCACAGTGGTTCAAGTTACAGGAATCAGCAGCTGGAATGGCTTCTGCTGGTAATAGCTTTGACTGGAACAAGATGCTGTGTTCTGTCATTTCCACCCCTTGGGAGTCACCCATTGCTTTGTTGCTTTACCTCACCCATTTCATTATCACATTTTTTGTTTTCTTTTTCCTCTTCCTTTTTGTAGAATGCTCTTGAGATCAAAGAACTCAAAAAGTACGGCCCCTTTGACCCATATATCAATGCCAAGGTGTGTACTTTGCTGTCAGCATTTCACTGCATCATTACTCCAAGCTGCAGTCGTGTGCTTCCAGGTGCAATGTCATCCAGTTGCAGTTAATACCTGTTCACTTTGCAGCAGCTTGGGAAAAATATGACAATTTATTTACTGTGGGTTTCTTTCTTCAAAGCAGTTATAGAAACATAATTTAAGGGAAGCTTTTCCTTACTTTTCCTGGGGGCTCCTTCAGTGCTTAGCCTTGTAGGACTCACGGTGATGGTCAGTTTGCTTGATTGGGCTGGATGACTTCCAAAAGGTAATGTTATTTCCGTTAAAAATGCTTTAGGTTTTGTTTCGTGTGCTAATGTTGCTGATAAATGCAAAGAGATGGATTTTTTTCCTGCTTAAACATGGATGTGTTTTCTCTGTGGGCTGTTTAGAGTGGATTTTCCTGCCTTTTCCCCTACAAAATGCTGTTTTTGTTGTTTGAATGGACACTTAACTCTGGTGGTGGGGAGAAGGGAAGGCAGTAATGCTCATGCCTCCCTTCCCAAGTCCTTCATGTCCTGCTTATTGCATCAGTCTCTCTTTTTTGAATGTTAAGTCTGTTGTGTCGTCTGACCCTTCAGCCCTGGTCTTCTGTTCCTGTTTTCTTGCCTATTTTGCTCCTCTTGCTTTTAGTTGTTCTTGAGCTACACAAAGGCCATGACATCAGCATTTCAGTGCGCTGAGGCTGAGCAGTTGAGGAAGCAGATAAGAGAGTTCCTGGTGGTGTCTTCTCAGACACCATTTTTCATTGTTATTTATAGTGAAGCTGTGGGCTAATGGTGGCAGAAGAGTCGCTGATTTATTGTAAGGTACTTCTGCTGTAAGCCACCACCTCATGGTTGTTTCCAGGTAGTTATTTGGGATCCAGCCATCCATGGCAGATTAAACTCTCAGAGTTTAGTTAACACTTTCACTCTGCTCTATCTGCAGTGCCTTAAAAACATGTATGAAAGTTTCTGAGCTTGCTTACCACTGGGAATTGGGTTTGGGTTTGCAGACCTGTGTTTCAGGATACTCCAGTGCATACCTCTTAAGCACAGATATATCTACATGCACATCAGTGATTTCTACAAAAATCCAGATGGGAATTTTTCCCACAGTGGATGTCTTCTGTGGAAGGATCACAGTTGAGCAGTTCAGTTGCCTCAAGAGGAACTTCCTGAATCATTGTCAGTACCAGAGTAAAATCTTCCACACTCCAGCATTAAAATGCTGAATGAATGAAGTGTGCAGTGCGCTCACTTTCTGGTGGAGTTCTTACTGTGTGTTCTGATTTGGGCTTTGTATTTTTGACAAGTGCCTTATTTTAAACTTCCAGTTCACTCTCAGAGGTGGCTGTGGTGCTTTTGAGAAGGCAATGTGGTTTTGAAATCTGTGCCTTGCTTTTAAGGATAGAGATGATTTATACATAATCTGTTAGGTTCATCACAAGTTCTCACCAGCTTTCCACCAGGTTCTCCCCAGGGTTGATGAAGAGCATGTGGAATCTTATGTCCTGCAAACCTTGATGCTTTCTCGATAGCCTGGCTGCAGGTGGGAGCACCACAAAAGGTCCAGGTGTAAAGTGTGAGTGTCATTCCTTAGGTGGTGCTTTCAGCTTCTCCGCTCCGATGCAGAATGGGATATCATGCAGGAACAATTGAGAGATGTTTCATCTTTCCAAGCATTTTGGGATATTTAGGAGAGGGAGGAAGCATTTATATAAGGCTGGACTGCAATCTAATACCCTGTTGAGGAAGAGGTAAGAAAGCCCAGAAGCTTCTTGCTTTTCTAAGAACTAAAGCAAGAGCTGAGCTTCTTTTTATGTCTTTTTAAACATCCGTTTTAAACAGGAGGCCCCTGCAATATGGACTTCTGAAAAGCAAATGATAGAAGCAAAGGAGATAGAGCAGCAGCTTTGCTTCAGTACCTCCTGCTATCTTGAATTTAGTTCTTTAATTTGTATGAAGGAGCCAACCATTTGAGCAGAGCCAGCATAGAAAAGGCTGTCACACAGCTCAGCTTTGTGCACTGCACAGACTACCTTTGTCTTTTGTAATCGGAAGCAAATGAATCCTGCAGATTGGGTTTAAGGAAAGGAGGTCTGTTCATCCTTCTATGCTCCTGGCAGTGCTGTGTGGGATACCTGTGGAGAGCACATGCTGCAAAAGGAGGGAAGGAGCTGGTACAACTCTTTTGGCCAGCTCTGTGCCTGAGGTGCTGATGTTCTTTAGGTGTTACCTCCTGGTGAAGTTTGGATTTTGCTTCACGTGTTTTCTCTTTTATGCCGGTTAGACATGGCTGTTCTGTGCTTTAGTTTCAGATATGTCACTGGGGCAGGAAAGTAGGTTTTTAATAGGGCAAGGCACTGTTAGACGTGTATACACTGACACAAGACCTCCACAGGGACCTTAGAAATAGCTTGGATGGGACTTAAGAGTCCTATGGCCTCTTTCCCCACCCCTGAGGCCAGATCGTATCTACCTAAACCACTGCTGACCAGTGTTTGTGTAGCAGCTTCTCAGAACCCTTGGAGAGAGACAGCTCTATAATCTCCCTTGGCAGCTTATTCAACCATTCAAATCTCTGTAGGTTAGAAAGATAGAAACCTTTCCCTTGTTTAAACCCAGTCACCCCTGCTTCAGTCAGACCTCTCTTATGGTGCGTTACAAACACCGGTGCAGACCAACATACTTTAAGTGGTTATAGATTCTCCATATTAGCATCTGATGAGGAGTATAAGGCCTATGGTATGTAGTATTCCGTTAACAGGGCTTGAAAAATTTGATGGAGCCCATATGAAAGCAGAGGCATTCCTTTTTGTATTCCCATTTTGTGGTCTGTAGGGAGGCATCTTACGAGCCTGGCTTCTAGCTCCCAGCTGTGAACTGGGGGGGAGATGTGAGAATTCCTGCACGAATGCAGCCCCTGGGCCTTCTTGAGTGCTCTCTTTTTCTAAGAAGGTTTGAAATTTGACGCCATTTGCCTTGTGGCTGCTGGAAAGGAATTTTCTTTTCCCATCTCCAATAAATGTATGTCTGAGAGCTCATGCGTATTGCTCAGGCTCCACCCCGGTTTGTGCTTGCAGAGGGGATGTGAAGGGAGGCAGACTCCCTTGCCTGATCAGCTCTAGTGTTTGTGGCTGCTCAGAACTCTCCCGGAATGGAGGCAGTAAGGACTTGGGCAGTAGTGGGGGTTTCCAGTCACAGCCTGTGGTGGTGATGGGGGACCTGCTTGAATGATTCAGGGGATGTTACCACCTGGGGACCTCTGCTGCTGGAGGATGGTCTGGGGATCTCACCCTGAGCCTCAGAGCCCTGGTCTGCTTAGGGAAGATCAGACTAAATTGCAGTGAAGATTGGGGAAGCCTCCAGCAATTCTGTTATTGAAGGATGTTGTGTTCCATTCCTGAGCCACCAGGCAGGTGTTTGGAGTTGCTGTGTGCTTTAAAGCACCCTTGAGGGATACGGTCTCTGTGCCAGGGAGGGATGAGAGGGGAAATACCTGTTAGCCAGGGCTATGTGGCATAGGCAGTGCATGTCCCCCATGGCTCTCTGCAGACACCCACTGCTCCAGAGGGACCAGGGTTATCTCCTCCTCCTGCAGGAATTGGCATTGAGCCTCCTTTATGCTATGGGGCAGTCTGAGTTCCTTGGTCTTGTGCTGTGGGCTCACTGATACCCAGGTTCCCTTCCCTGTCAGTTAATATGTGATTTACCAACCTTAAATGCCTTGAGAGCAACAGGTTAAACTGATTGATAGGTGTGATCTCTGTAGTTGTCTTTTCTCTCCCCTTCTCACTCCATATGTATATTTTATGTGCAGACTTCTTTATTCTACAGTAACTTCTGTCCACATATGTGTGCCTTCCTTCATCATGGCTGCCTCTGCCACTCCAAGTATAGAGTCTGTTGTTTGACTTTGACCTTCTGTGCTAACAGTGATGCTGTGCTTTCCTTGCCTTCCTAAATATCTCACTCCTGCATGTGGCTGATGCTGCTTCCTGCGTCCTTAGGCTTTGCTTTTACACAAGCTGCAGCTGCACAGAGCCTCTCCAAAGCTCCTCACTTCCCTTCTGCTTCTCATGTGGCTGAAAAATGATGCACATACCAGATCCAAACAAGTGGGGGTTTGCATGCATGACTCCTGTAATCCTTAGAATAACTTACCATGGTAATAAGATTGAAGTACCTGTACAACAGAGTAAGTTCTGCAGTGTGTGGTTGTGAAGTGGTGCAAAATACTGACTGTTCCTACAAGCTGGTATCCAAGAAAGTGCATGTGAAAGCCAAAAGGAAGGTACTTGTGATCAAATTTGATCTCTAAAGCAGTACCTATAACTCCTTCAAGACAGTTCTGTTCTCTAGTTTTGTTTTTGGTTTTCAATAGGAATTATTCTTCCTATGTAGGAACTAAAATGACAAATTCAGCTGTGATTCTTTGAGCTAAAGTTGAAGTGTGTAACAGTTTGTACTAAAGTTTTTTTTGGGTCAGATTGTCAGATACTTGTTTCTAGAGTCCTAAACCAAAACCCCTTTGTGTATAATGACTCTGTAACACACAGCAATAAAACTAGAAACTTGAGGTGAATTTAAGAAAAGGCTTTCTTAAACCTAGCAACATTCTGATTTTGCACCTGCAAGTGCAGTGTGTTGGGTTGCTTGTCTTTCAATGCTTTGCATTGCTGATTTTTACCCTGCCGAATGCTGCATGCATTAGTTGGACCTGGCTTTCACTGTGGAGGTGTCCTCCTGTTGCTTGGACATCTCTTCCCTCAGCTGAACTGAGACCTTGGCTTCTTAGTGGAATGATCTGATTGCACTGCTTTAATTCACAAACTGCATGTAACTTAATGCACCCTTTCTTGTGAGCTTTGGAATTGCAAAGGTGGAATGACTGTTATAATCAGGATAAGTAGGATTTGAAACAATTGAAGTTTAAATCTAAAATGATGACAGTTAAGCTACAGCAGATAGAACTCATGCTGCAGTTTGCCTATCATACATTGCAGCCTTCTGTTTTTGTGGCACCTCCAAGTGTGGGATGCTGCCAACAAATAACAGACTGCCTTTCCCAAGTGCTAGCAGGATTAATGGGAATCCAGATCCAGCTCAACAGTCCCTTCCTTTAACCTTAGCATGGTCCCTTGATTTTGACCTCAGTGCTTTGAAAGCAGGCTATTGCACATATAGCATCTATTTCCCATTGAGCTGATTTATGATACCTAAGTAAAGCTTACTGTTCTGGATGGTTTTGAAGCTTTCACTGGGTGGTTGGTTGATGAGCTCACGAGGGGATGTCTGTGCCTGGTAAACGGCTATTGAGATGGTGAAAAGCTGCCTCCAGGCTGTTTCAGACTGGGCTCTCTGCTTCCCAACTGCCTTTTTGGTCTTGTTTTTGCATTTAAACTTCAATGGTTTGAGCGAGGCATGAGGCAGCTCTGTACTGCCCTGTTCTGATGCACTGGCATTTGTGACCCCCCCAGAACAACGACAATGAGACGGCACTGCACTGTGCTGCACAGTATGGCCACACAGAGGTGGTGAAGGTCCTTCTGGAGGAGCTGACTGACCCCACCATGCGCAATAACAAGTTTGAGACTCCTCTGGACCTGGCTGCACTCTACGGGAGGCTGGAAGTTGTGAAGATGCTCTTGAACGCTCACCCCAATCTCTTAAGCTGCAACACTAAGAAACACACTCCTCTGCACTTGGCAGCTAGGAATGGTCACAAAACTGTAGTACATGTCCTCCTGGATGCTGGCATGGATAGCAACTATCAGGTATCTGGTGTGGCTGTGTGTGGAAGACTGCTCTGATAGCTGGGGGATGGAGAATCCCTGTGGTTACCATACAGAGAGCTCCACCTAACCCTCTTCCCAGAGGGATCCTTTATGAAAGATAAGCAGTAGCTTTGTTTGTTTGCCTCTGGGCTGTTTGTTCAACTCTTAGTTGCTCTGAGAAGCTGCTCAGAGGGGTTCTGGTGCTATGCATGCTTCTTGCCTGCTTGGTAGTTGGTTAAAGAGCCCCAGACACATGGCAAGGGAGAAAACAAGCTGAAGCTGTTCTGTCCCGCAATACCGTGAGCTCTTGATAGGGATGGAGGCAAACTGTGTCTCTTCCTATCAAGCCATTTGTGAATATGCTGGTTTTGCAGTTCTAGCTTGTATGGGGTGGTCTTGTCTTTGTTTTCCAGGACACGACCTCTCCCTAAGCTGTACAAAGTCCTTTCTTGGTCTCTAACCTGGGCCTGCATGTCTCTGAAGAGACCATCCCCATTTTCCATTCCAAATTCTCTCAGCATTGTAATAAGGTTGATAGCCTGTCTTTGGGTGTAGATGTTGTTGCCCATGCTTTGTATATGATGGCATATATTTATTGCTTCTGTAACCTTCTAAAACATGCCTCCATCCCCATTCCCAGTCTGGCTTCATGCTATTTTTCCATTTAATTTGCAGACTGAAAAAGGCAGTGCTTTGCACGAAGCTGCTTTGTTTGGCAAGACAGATGTGGTACAAATATTGCTGGCTGCAGGTGAGAGACTGATCCCCTTTTGAAGCAATAACGTGGTGATGCCTTCACCCAGAACTTGAGGAAACCCCATTATAGTGGCAGCATGTTTCTCCAACCAGCTACCAGAGTTCCGTAGAGAGGGTTATAGAAGTTCTCTCTCAGTGTTTGGCTTCAGGTCTGCCTCTCTAGAGCATTTTTTAGCTCCCCCAGTGATGATCACAAATGTAAGATCTGACTTAACATGAAGACATGATTTTGCACATAGTTAGAAGATATTCTTGCTTTTGCCTTCTCTACCCTTCTTGCCATAGGTATTGATGTGAACATAAAGGATAACAGAGGACTGACAGCTCTGGATATTGTGAGGGAGCTTCCCTCTCAGAAAAGCCAACACATAGCAGCTCTTATTGAAGGTAAGTGATGTAGCTCTGTGTGGGGGGGGAAGTTTGAGGTGCTGACTGTGCTAGTGCACATACAGGATTTTGTTCTGTAGTCCTGGAAGATGCTGGAAGCAAAGCAGCTTCAGATCAGGTCCCTCAGTGAGAATCTTACAGGTTTAGGAACGAATGATGCTTCAATATTCTGGTGAATTGTCTCCAGACAAACACTTGCAGGAGGATGTTTGGGTGGGCTTTAGGGGGATTGGCTCCTTTACTGAAGGAGTGTGACATAACTTTTACAGTTCCAATGGCTTAACTGAGGTCTGTTTAACTCACTTTAAACAAAGTTGTTGAAAATTAAAGAGAACCTAAATCTGCTGCAGAAAGTGAAGTAAATTGCTTTAGAAATGGTTTTAGATTAGCTGTCCCTTATGGGCTATGTAGGCAAATAGTTGTCCACAGATCTTAAATTCTACTCCTCACTTTATTCTGAAGCTTGGGCATGGATTTTTTCACAGATGAGATTTACAGAAAAGGCCTTGATTACTTGTGGCTTATTAAGGAGCTTGGCCTATTGTGTCTGTCCAAGTTAGGGAACGAAATGTGGCACTTTAGCTAAATTCATACCTTGTAATTATGCTGTCTCAATTTCCTCTCAGCTGTGGGGAGAGAGATCAGAAGTGTATGCAACTGGTGTGCATTATTCATGCTTTGCATTTGAGAGCTTTACAGGTTCAAAGCACTTTGCAGACTTTTAATTAAGCTTTGCCTGTGAGGCTGGTGGGTATTATCTCTATCCTGAAATAGCAGACAAAAAATGGGCTTTATAACTGAAGTTCTTGCGGGTAAATGCTGTTAGTTTGCTCCTGTGAGCTGGCTGTGTGAGGTGTTGCTGGCTGACTCTGCATGTAGGTTTAATGTTTCTGCCTTTACCTGTGATTTGGATCATGGCTAGGGTTGGTTTCCCTCTTATGACTCCAGAAAACCAGACTACATCTCTGCTCAGTGATGTAGCTTGTGTCTACAACATGAAGTAATCCGCTCCTGACATTGTGTCCATGCAGGAGCTTTGCAGCTTTCTGATTAAAGACTCCTGTAGAAGTTCAAAGACCCATCCTTAATCTTGTGTGAGTGATTAAAGAGGTCTCCTGCTTCTATTTTGGGATCTGAGCTGCAAGTTTAATAATGGGTTATTAAAAAGAGTTCATAAGCTGACAATTGGCCTTCCATCCACAAGGGAGGAAGTAGCGTATGCTGAAGTGGATGTAAAACTAGACTGACACAAACTGACCCTGTCATCCCACCTCACTGCAGATTACACCATTGGGAAGAAAAGTGCCAAAGCTGCAGAGAAGACTGTTCAAGCACCACTTGTTCCCCCCACTGATCCTGTGGGCCGGGTATCTCAGGGTAGGCTTCGTACCACAACAGTCACTAGCACCCTTCTTCTTCAAGTGCTGCCTTTCCAGGGGCAGAAGCCCTGACTGATGTCTTTGTGTCTCTCCTCCTCTCCCAGGTGATGTGGAGAAAGCAGTTACAGAACTGATCATAGACTTTGATGTGAACCCAGAAGAGGAGAGCCCATATGAAGCTTTGTACAATGCAACGTCCTGCCACTCCCTGGACAGCCTTGCCAGTGGGAGATCCTCAGATCGAGAGTCTCTGAATAAGGAACCTGAATCAACTGGTCTCAAAGCAGCAGGAGTCAGGCCTGTATGTAGCTATGTGTGCTCCTCCCTGCTTGCCTTAGGATAGGAAACTTGCCTTCAATTTCAGGATTTTGCAAAGGCTCTCAATCCCCCAGCTTGAGGAAGTCTTTAAACCCATCCCTGACATTGATTGCAGCAGGCAGGTACCTCTCCTTTTCACTGACCTCTTCATATAACCCCTCTTGTATTGACTACAAATAGCCACTTTGTGCTGATTTTCACCTCATGCTGCATCCATCTGTTTTCAGTCTGTTGAATTTGGGTGCCAGTGGATTTGGGTTTGTTGGGACATTACACTTAGCTGAAGGGCTAACTTGTGTAGAAGAATGCTTTGGAAACTTGCATGCAGCATTTTTCTCATCTCTCTTGCTCTCTGCTTTGCCCAAGAGAAGGCTCTCAAGAAATTAAGAATGTCCCATTGGAATCTAGTTGGCACTGGAGCCTTTTATTTTGGGGTGTGTGTATTACTTGCAGAGATCTGTAGAGGGTACTCAAGGCTTTACAAAGCAATGCAGAGTTCCTGGAACTGTCTACAGTGAAGTCTTCCTTACCTTCTGTTAGTTGCATTTGCTGCCTCCTTAGCAACCAAGCCTATGGGGCAGATGCTGGCCTTGCAGCATGCTGTGTCAGCTTCAGGGGTGCTTTTCTGCTTGCATGTACAGAGCCTGCTCTGTGGATGCAGTTCTGGACAAAAGGCAGAGAACAATTAAACTGCTGCTGATACAGAAACCATGATTCCTGTCTCTCTGCAGAGGGGCATATTTTTTCCTGTACTATTAGCAAATATAGTAGAAATGAAACGAAAGCTCCAGAAGCCTGACATTTCAGACAGATGTGCAGTACACTATCCTGTTACTAACTGAATCTTGGTGGCTTACATCCATCTATTCACTGTCCTGTGTTGATGGTGTCTGGTGTGAAATAAGCTCAGCTCTGTCCCAAGTAAGATGAGAGGCTGAACTGCAATGAAAAGGGAGAAGGAGGGATGCGCTCCAGGAGCTTGCTGCAGTTTATCCCTAAGCTTGCTTGGTTTTGGAGTGTGCAGTCCACCTCTCCGACTTTCCCTTTGCCATTAGATGGAGCTGTTGCAGGGCAGGAGATGACCTGGAGTTGTGTTCAGCGCTGCATGGAGGCAAAGCCACACAGCTCTCGCTGCCCACAGGCAATGCTGGGATGTTTGAGGAACGCAGTGCTGCATTGTCTCTTAATCTCTAGGGTTTTGCACTATAAAAGGTTCCTCTGGAATCACTTAACTGTTTTATTAAGACACAAGTGATGTCTTCCCTTTCTGCCCACTTGCATGATTTCATTACTGACCTCAGCTGTGTGTTGCCCTGCCACTGAGATTACCAGTCTGGGTCTGAATGAACTGGCTGAGGTAATGAAGCACTAAGCCTGTGTAAACAGCACCTTCCACCCCAGCAGTTTCATTCTCCTGACAGCACAGTTGGTGCTCACGTGGGCCGGAGCTGGCCTTGTGCAGTGTCACCACTGCAGAGCACAAGTGGGTGCTCTGTTATCAGTAGCAGTCTCAGGCTCCGTGCTGGTAGGACTGAACTTCTCCACCCACATGAATTTGAGGTCCTTACCATGCTGCATCCACAGCAGCATGGACACGGTGGTGGGAGCAGAAGGGGATGTGCTTTAACACAGCACAGTTGACTGTGATCTTCTAAACCACAGAGAGAACGTCCACCGCCGCCTGCCAAGCCACCACCTGATGAAGAGGAGGAGCAGCATGTGGAGAAGATAGGCCATGGTGCTTCCTGCGAGGTATGTGAGGCTCGATCTGGGGTGTTTTACAGGAGTATGGTGTAAAGATCAGTTTAATTAATTTGGGAGGAGCCAACTATGATATTAACCTTGCAAGCTGGGTTGTGAGTGGGAAGTTTTCCTTCATTCTAACATTGCTGCTGTCACTTGCCATGGGAACTTCCTTTGTGCAGCTCTTCCAGGGCACCTCTGTGTTGCCCTTTAGCCTTACTTTCCTATTCTTGGCTGGGAATTCCCTTAGGAAGAGTTTTTTTCCTGAATCACATTGTGATGTGGACTGTTGCCCATT